>NC_057814.1:588778585-589378585 GCF_018294505.1 Triticum aestivum | reverse complement strand
TCCTCACGAGCAGACAATGAAAATAACAGCATTTGAATGAAAAGCAGGAGCATATTACAGCAGCAAAAACCTAGTATATTTCAGCTGCAGCAACATAAGATAAATAGTATCTGGGGGTTGGTTTGTACTCAAGGGGCTCGACACTAGGGGGCTTGATCACTCAGCCGATGTGGCTTCGAGCCTCTTGAGTCAAGATTATTGTTGGGTTTCGCGTTAAACTGTAGTTTGACGGGTATTGTCGGGTTTCTGGTCTGGGTAATACTGAAACGGGTTTAAACCCGTGAAACATGTCGGATTTTATAATTTACCCACCAACAGCCCGCGTGGATAGAAAGACGTCATCCCCTCCCCTAATAGGGTAAAAACCCGCGGGGATGCGGGTTTCGGGGCCCCATTGTCGAGGGAGCATTGCGTTTATCAAAAAAAAAATGAGCCCTGCGTAGGAATATATACTTTTTAGGGTAGAGTAGGAATATGACAGGCCTGATGAGCAGTTTGGTGTCAACCTGGCCCAAACTAGCTTCACAGTTTTTTACTCTTTTTTTTAAGTGGAGAAGTTTTCAAACTTTGACCAAATCTAACACAAGTATTTTTGTCACACGTGGTGACAGTTTGCTAGTGCTGGTAGTTTCTAGACAAATTTGTTTTTCTGAATTTATCATGAAAATGGATCGGGCAAGTGGGTGTTTGAGAAATCCCGCGTATCATTAAACAAATAAAAGAAACAAACTAGAGGGAAGCTAGTAAGAGCATGTACACGAGGTGTTTTGCTTTAGCCAAACAATGATTCTAGATAACTTTCTCTCAGCGATGTCGCGTCTTACTAAGTTGGAAGAGAGATGATAAAATGAAACTCCTTTTTCTAGTAAATTCAATCATCACGGAATATTAAGTATGTGAAACTATTAATTGCTAAATATAACACTAACGAATAACCTATTGTACACTATAAAAAAAGAAACAACATATTGCAGATATTGCACTATGGAGAATCCGACAATCAAACATATGAGCGACGTCAAGCAAATCTTGCACAATGTAAAAGCTAGCATTAATCTTGGATGCATATACAAAAAAGGAAAAGAAGAATTGATCTTTTACAGCTATTCAGATAGTGACATGTCATGGGAACGTACATAATCGAGAGCACATCAGGCATGATATTCTTCCTTGTTTGAATCATATCCGTTAGAATTATCAGAAGCAAAATGTAGTTGATTCATATAAACTAGACATGACACCCTGCGCGCTGTGGGAAATGGATGCGGTTATTTCTATGAGAACTGGCAGTATGAAACTTTAGCATTTTGGATTAGCAATATGAGAATCGAAACTAAAGTACATATAATTTCTTATATCTGATTATTATATAGTTTTAAAATATTATTGAATATGAGTAGCACAAATGGTGCATGTTAAGGTGGGATTTTTTTCATGCATGGTGGCATGGTGAGTTGGCATAGTTGCATGTTGAAAGAATTAAATTTAGTGAGGCATCATGTTCGTATGATTAGTTGGCATGGTTGCATGTTAAGATAATTGAGTAGTGGGGACCAACTGTTTAGGTAGCACGTGTGTTGCAACGAGGCATAAATACTATAGCATAAGATCAATAGTGCCAAATACAACGCATGTGCTTCACTATGGAGCAAATGCCAGTTGCCATGAATCACGAATGATCGGGTCGAGTAACTGAATCACGGGACTATTAAGTTCAGTTCAACCTTCGCACCTAAAATGAGTGTTGCTACAGAAAAAAGGCGAGGAAGGCTTGCAAGTGAAAAGGCGAGGAATGTATTCCTAGTGAGAGCATTTGATTCTTTTTTGTAGTATGCGTTCATTATTCATAGTCATAGGCCTGAAACGACCTCTTCATCAGTCACCATGAATCTGCATCTTAATTAATTACATATGGGCTAAATATGATAGTAGTTCCATATGAACTAATATGTTGTGAAGAAAGAAAACATGTCAAAATTTAACAACGGGGCAATTTTCTCCCATTTTAGTATTATGTGACAAGAAACATATGAGATTGATACTTGAATGAAAAACTAGGAATAAGCTACGCCAAGAGTACTTAGCTGCAAGATTGATTTTGGAGTTTTTCAATTGGGCAATCCATCAATCCATCATATACCTCCCACCTTATTGGAGCACTTGCCTTGATTACATTCCTGAATTAGCACAAGAACAACAGATGCAACATGCATCTTTGCCAATCATGCATTCATACCATAGTGTACTGCCACCTAAGTAAAGTTTTGCTGATGGGTTTTGTGCTAAACGGATGAACAAACAAAAAAAGATGAGAATCCCGTGATCACATGACTTGACAGAAAAATAGACGACTGTGAAGATGTACCTGAATAATCAAATGATCGGACGGGGTGCTCCCTGATTCGTTCGTCCAGTCGCAAGCCGGCGTTGTATAGGAGCCACAGTCATATCCAGCCACGAGATGGCAATGCCTATACCCACAAACGATACAACAACATTGGGATTATTGCCTACGACAGCGGCATTTAGCGATCTGGCATCAACGCCCGTCAGATGGGGGCATCCTGGTATGAGGAGTCGGTGCCAACAAACTTTCGGCGAGGTGCCTATGCCAAGATTACTTTTGTGTGTGGCCTACATGAAGCACATCAAGTGCTAGAATCAACAACCGGATGACCAAGTCCTCGATACTAATACATGTATACGATGTGATCATCCATGGTCCTTTATACCATTGTTGGAAGCAGCCGCTAATGCCATCAATCAGCAAGGTTGATCTGAGTGCTCACGTGCTTGATTGGAAAGAGGAGAGTACGTGAGTACTTCTGCATATGAGTTGAGGCCAGACAACCTCTCGGCGGGCATGCTATCATCTGTGTCGAGGCATGGCTGTTGCTCACTATTTAGCCTGATGGAATTGTTCCTCTCATCCTCTCGGGTATGATCCCTCTGCGTCTTCTCGTTCGTTGGTCGCGAGACGAAAGTACATGCTCCGTTGAGCGGATCGAGGCCACAGGCCGCAAGAGATTGGATTGATACCATGAGAAAATCGGGGGGGGGGGGGGGGGGGGGGGGGGGGGCTGCAAGTAGAAGGAACGATTATATAACATAAGGTTGGTTCTCCTTCCTATCCAATCATTACGATTATATAATGTAAGGTGTGTTCGGTCGGGACTTTTATTAGTGCGTGCAGGTAACAGACGGCTACATGCGGAGTTATTAAAAAAATACACAACGACGAAAGAGAACCAAAAATCTCAGCCTTCAATTTTTATGGTTAACACAAAATCAACGAATACGAAAGGGTGACGAAAGGAGAAGTAAATATTCCTCCTTTTATTAATAGGTAAAGATATAGATATAGATATAGATAGGTAAAAAGGGAAAACAGAAGAAAAAAAGAAAAGAAAAACAAAACCACTGAAAATCGGACAAAACAGTGAAAACCCGGAAGCAAAAAACCACAGAAGAAAAAAACCCGCAAGAAACAGCAGCTAACAAACATCACGCGAATTACGTACATGGGCCGGCCCAACTGTAGGCTCGCTTCAGCGAAGCCATGCCTATGTGCCCGGGCGCCCTATCTTGCCTTCAGCGAATCCAGCTTCCGGCTCGATGAAGGGCGAGTGAGATGGGCTGGCCCACGCGCGCGGGAGGGCACAGCCTCTTTTTCTTTGCTTTGCGTTTTCTGTTTTCTGTTTTTGCTTTATTTTTTACTTTTGTTTATACTTTAAAATACTCACCAAAAAACATTTGAAAAATGTTGAACAAGCATTCGAAAAATGTTGAGCGAGTATTTGAAAACTGTTGAACGAGTATTTGAAAAATGTTGAGGGATTATTTGAAAAATATAGAATATTTATTTGAAAAATGTTGAACAAGCATTCGGACAATGTTGAACATGAATAGAAAATTTGTTGATCATGTATAAAAAATGATGAATTTTTTATCAAGTATATAAAATGTTAACAAACAATTAAAAAATGTTAAACAAGTATATGAAAAATGTTAATCAATCATTTCAGAAATGTTAAATGTGCATAGAAAAATGTTGACCATGTATTAAAAAATGATAAAAGAAATTGATCATGTATATAAAAATGTTAAACAAGCATATGAAAAAATGTTGAGCAGGTGTTTGAATTTTTTTAATCAAGAGTATGGAAAATGTTAAATGTGTATAAAAAATGGTGACCATTTACTCAAGAAATATTGATCTTTTTATTTGAAAAATATTAATCAATCATTTAAAAATGTGTATAAGAAAACCCATTTTTCAAAAACCAGTAAAACTTGTATTTGAAAACAGTGAAAAAATGAAAAAAAACAAAAAACAAAAAAAAAACAGTGAAAAACCGGACCGTGTCGCCTCAAGTATGACGCGCCATAGATTTCATCAATATGTCCGACACGAGCACAATGGTTAGCTCGCGCTCCTCCCGTTCCCCTCCCTGCCTTGAATCCGAATTTCCTCCAAACATTTAGCGAAATTTTTCAAGATTCGCTGGCTCTTCGAGCCTTCCGACCAAAAAAGGCAGGGAACACAGATCCTCCGCTCCCTCCACTCCTCTCCTGCCAAAACTCAAATCTTTTCATCCCCTCCCTCTCCTTCCCCCCACCTCCGGTACAAATACCCATGGAAGATCTTCCCAGTCCCATCAAGCTCCAAACCAGACACCTCGCCGCCTAGGCATAGCTCATCGCTGTGCCAGGATTCCGAGAGCAACGGCTCTTCTCTTCTCCAAGATGGTAGTTAACCACGCCGACAAGGAGAATCTGCTGCCTTCGACCGCCGCCATCGCCCATACACATGGCGTTGTTCTCAGGAGCTGCAAGCTGAAGCGGCTCGGGAGGGCGCAGTGGCGGGTGCCGCTCAGGGACATCACCAACCTCTTCGTTGTCGAGTCTGTGGTTGCCGAGTGGCGGCAGGCCCTGATCCAGCAGCCGCGACACGAGGGGTCAGCGGCGGCGGAGCTGGCCGTGAAGAACGGCCCTGCCGGTGGTGTGGCACTGAAACCTGGCAGATACTTGCTCCGGAAGGAGTACTTCTCATCTCGTTGTCCAATGGTTTATTGGACAAGATTTGGTTGGATTGATTAAAGTAGGAAATGAGCGGCTGAAAGAAAAAAAGAAATTCTAGTAAAAAATATGCCAAATTGGATTCATATTGATTGAACGTTTGTCATTCTGAATCGGAATCTGGAACTCTGAAACATGTTTTGAGAAATTATAGTTGGACTTGAGATCTGTTTCTCCACTTCTCTAGCTGACATTCACAAAATATTACCCATATTTTCTCATGTCTTTGTGTACGCGATTTTGAATGCTGCTGGCAGTGTGTGTGTTTTCCTTCTAGATTTGTCATCATCTGGTCTTTGTGTCATATTATGAATGGCGTATCCACAAGCTTTTGACTTGTGTTGTTCTTTTATTTGATTGTTTTTCTGTTTTCAGTTCTTTTTTGCATTTTTTTTAGATTTTACAGTGACTACCGGTTGATGCATCTAAATTGGACTCACTAGTTGCCAAGGTTTGTTAACATATTCTAGTCTTATTTAGTTTCTCCGTTTTCCTTTGTGAGTTCTCTTATATAATGAAGTGATCTCTATGAATGTGCAGCCACATTTCGCTGACAACCATGCTCAAGTGACTGCAAGGATTTCAGGATTGTCCGAGTCTATATTAGGCCTTCCACTATGTAGGCCAAGACAGGTGCCAAATCCACTTTTTCATCATTTGGCAGTGGTGCCCTCCATTGCCCATGCGGTGTCATAAAAGAATTCAGGGAACCGGAGCAAATAGCTGCTCCGGCGCCACTTCCAGGATTGTAATAAAATATATTAAACTGTAACTACCATCTCTACTGGAGCTTTCCTATCTCAACTACTACTAAAAAACAGCATTCAATTCACAGCAAACAACATTTAATTCACATCATATGACCGTTGCATTGCACAACCAAAATTTGCCCATTTGGAGAAGAAAATCTTTATATAATGTACAAACCAAGTTCATGGAACTCAACAGATCCTATAATGTTCTCCCACAAAACATGGAGCTTTCATATTCTCAAAACTTCACAAGCATGATGAACTCCGATAATTAAACTTAGAGCCCGGGCTCAGATGAGTTTTTTTTTTTGAACTTTTTTCTATTTTAAATCACGGTATTTTTCATGTCCGGGCTCATTTGAGCCCGGGCACCAAATCGCCACTCTCGATGGACTCCTCATTATCACCTTCAGATGCACAGAGCCCAAACAACCTACAAAATCCACAAAACCAAATTAGTCTACAATCTAATCCTAGTTTCCAGCCTCATCATCCACATATGAACTATCCACCCACACAATATATTCCTAGTTTTCAGCATCAACACCCACACCACACAATATATTCCTAGTTTGGTAGTTAAACCAGGTCCGAGCCTGACTCAGGAGATCTGAACATGCCAGGTTTTTTTGGGCCAAGTCGTTAGGTTGGGCTGCACATGCACAAGTTTATTTATACTAGATTTTTTGTTGGGGAACGTAGTAATTTAAAAAAAATTCCTATGCACACGCAAGATCATGGTGATGCATAGCAACGAGAGGGGAGAGTGTCGTCCACGTACCCTGGTAGACCGTAAGCGGAAGCATTATGAGAACGTGGTTGATGTAGTCGTACGTCTTCACGATCCGACTGATCCAAGTACCGAACGTACGGCACCTCCGAGTTCAGCACACGTTCAGCTCGGTGACGTCCCACGAACTCCGATCCAGCAGAGCTTCGTGGGAGAGTTCCGTCAGCACGACGGCGTGATGACGGTGATGATGATGCTACCGATGTAGGGCTTCGCCTAAGCACTGCTACGATATGACCGAGGTGGATTATGGTGGAGGGGGGCACCGCACACGGCTAAAAGATCAACTGATCAACTTGTGTGTCTATGGGGTGTCCCCCTCCTCCGTATAAAGGGGGGGAGGAGGAGAGGGTCGGCCAGGGGAGAGGCGCGCCCAAGGGGGGGGCAATCCTACTCCAAGTAGGTTTGCCCCCCCCTTTCCTATTCCAAGAAGGAGAAGGGGGAAGGAGGAGGTGGAGAGAAGGAAGGAGAGAGGGGCCGCCACCCCTTCTCCTTGTCCAATTCGGACTAGGGCAAGGGGGCCGCGCGCCACCTCCTGGCTGCCCTCTCTCTTCTCCACTAAGGCCCATAAGGCCCAATAGCTTCCGGGGGGGGGGGGGTCCGGTAACCTCCGGTACTCAGGTTATATTCAAAACTTCTCCGAAACACTTCCGATGTCCGAATATAGTCGCCCAATATATCAATATTTATGTCTCGACCATTTCGAGACTCCTCGTCATGTCCGTGATCATATCCGGGACTCCGAACTACCTTCGGTTCATCAAAACACATAAATTCATATTACTGATCGTCACCGAATGTTAAGCGTGCGGACCCTACGGGTTCGAGAACTATGTAGACATGACCGAGACACGTCTCCCGTCAATAACCAATAGCGGAACCTGGATGCTCATATTGGCTCCTACATATTCTATGAAGATCTTTATCGGTCAAACCGCATAACAACATACGCTGTTCCCATTGTCATCGGTATGTTACTTGCCCGAGATTCGATCGTCGGTATCTCAATACCTAGTTCAATCTCGTTACCGGCAAGTCTCTTTACTCGTTCTGTAATACATCATCCCGCAACTAACTCATTAGTTGCATTGCTTGCAAGGCTTATAGTGATGTGCATTACCGAGAGGGCCCATAGATACCTCTCCGACAATCGGAGTGACAAATCCTAATCTTGATCTATGCCAACTCAACAAGTACCATCGGAGACACCTGTAGAGCACCTTTATAATCACCCAGTTACATTGTGAGGTTTGGTAGCACACAAAGTGTTCCTCCGGTACTCGGGAGTTGCATAATCTCATAGTCATAGGAACATGTATAAGTCATGAAGAAAGCAATAGCAATATACTAAATGATCATATATGCTAAGCTAACGAAATGGGTCAAGTCAATCACATCATTCTCTAATGATGTGATCCCGTTAATCAAATGACAACTCATGTCTATGGCTAGGAAACTTAACCATCTTTGATTCAACGAGCTAGTTAAGTAGAGGCATACTAGTGACACTTAGTTTGTCTATGTATTCACACATGTACTAAGTTTCCGGTTAATACAATTCTAGCATGAATAATAAATATTTATCATGATATAAGGAAATATAAATAACAACTTTATTATTGCCTCTAGGGCATATTTCCTTCAGTCCCCCACTTGCACTAGAGTCAATAATCTGGATTACACAGTAATGATTCTAACACCCATGGAGTCTTGGTGCTAATCATGTTTTGCTCGTGAGGGAGGCTTAGTCAACGAGTCTGCAACATTCAGATCCGTATGTATCTTGCAAATCTCTATGTCTCCCTCCTTGACTTGGTCGCGGATGGAATTGAAGCGTCTCTTCATGTGCTTGGTTCTCTTGTGAAATCTAGATTCCTTTGCCAAGGCAATTGCACCAGTATTGTCAGAAAAGATTTTCATTGGACCCGATGCACTAGGTATGACACCTAGATCGGATATGAACTCCTTCATCCAGACTCCTTCATTTGCTGCTTCCGAAGCAGCTATGTACTCCGCTTCACACGTAGATCCCGCCACGACGCTTTGCTTAGAACTGCACCAACTGCCAGCTCCACCGTTCAATATAAATACGTATCCGGTTTGTGACTTAGAGTCATCCGGATCAGTGTCAAAACTTGCATCGACGTAACCATTTACGGCGAGCTCTTTGTCACCTCCATAAACGAGAAACATATCCTTAGTCCTTTTCAGGTATTTCAGGATGTTCTTGACCGCTGTCCAGTGATCCACTCCTGGATTACTTTGATACCTCCCTGCTAAACTAATAGCAAGGCACACATCAGGTCTGGTACACAGTATTGCATACATGATAGAGCCTATGGCTGATGCATAGGGAACATCTTTTATTTTTCTCTCTATCTTCTGCAGTGGTCGGGCATTGAGTCTGACTCAACTTCACACCTTGTAACACAGGCAAGAACCCTTTCTTTGCTTGATCCATTTTGTACTTCTTCAAAACTTTATCAAGGTATGTGCTTTATGAAATTCCAATTAAGCGTCTCGATCTATCTCTATAGATTTTGATGCCCAATATATAAGCAGCTTCACCGAGGTATTTCATTGAAAAACTCTTATTCAAGTATCCTTTTATGCTATCCAGAAATTCTATATCATTTCCAATCAATAATATGTCATCCACATATAATATTAGAAATGCTACAGAGCTCCCACTCACTTTCTTGTAAATACAGGCTTCACCAAAAGTCCGTATAAAACCATATGCTTTGATCACACTATCAAAACGTTTATTCCAACTCCGAGATGCTTGCACCAGTCCATAGGTGGATCGCTGGAGTTTGCACACTTTGTAAGCATCCTTTGGATCGATAAAACCTTCAGGTTGCATCATATACAACTCTTCTTCCAGAAATCCACTCAGGAATGCAGTCTTTACATCCATTTGCCAAATTTCATAATCATAAAATGCGGCAATTGCTAACATGATTCGGACGGACTTAAGCATCGCTACGGGTGAGAAAGTCTCATCGTAGTCAACTCCTTGAACTTGTCGAAAACCTTTCGCAACAAGTCGAGCTTTGTAGACAGTAACATTACCGTCAGCGTCTGTCTTCTTTGTGAAGATCCATTTATTCTCGATGGCTTGCCAATCATCGGGCAAGTCAACCAAAGTCCACACTTTGTTCTCATACATGGATCCTATCTCAGATTTCATGGCCTCTAGCCATTTTGCGGAATCTGGGCTCATCATCGCTTCCTCATAGTTCGTAGGTTCATCATGGTCAAGTAACATGACCTCTAGAACAGGATTAGCGTACCACTCTAGTGTGGATCTTACTCTGGTTGACCTACGAGGTTCAGTAGTAACTTGATCTGAAGTTACATGATCATCATCATTAGCTTCCTCACTAATTGGTGTAGGAGTCACATGAACAGATTTCTGTGACGAACTACTTTCCAATAAGGGAGCAGGTGTAGTTACCTCATCAAGTTCTACTTTCCTCCCACTCACTTCTTTCGAGAGAAACTCCTTCTCTAGAAAGGATCCATTCTTAGCAACGAATATCTTGCCTTCGGATCTGTGATAGAAGGTGTACCCAACAATCTCCTTTGGGTATCCTATGAAGACACATTTCTCCGATTTGGGTTCGGGCTTATCAGGTTGAAGCTTTTTCACATAAGCATTGCAGCCCCAAACTTTAAGAAACGACAACTTTGGTTTCTTGCCAAACCACAGTTCATAAGGCGTCGTCTCAACGGATTTAGATGGTGTCCTATTTAACGTGAATGCAGCCGTCTCTAAAGCATAACTGTTGGAAATATGCCCCAGAGGCAATAATAAATTGGTTATTATTATATTTCCTTGTTCATGATAATCGTTTATTATCCATGCTAGAATTGTATTGATAGGAAACTCAGATACATGTGTGGATACATAGACAACACCATGTCCCTAGTAAGCCTCTAGTTGACTAGCTCGTTGATCAATAGATTGTTACGGTTTCCTGACCATGGACATTGGATGTCGTTGATAACGGGATCACATCATTAGGAGAATGATGTGATGGACAAGACCCAATCCTAAGCCTAGCACAAGATCGTGTAGTTCGTTTGCTCAGAGCTTTTCTAATGTCAAGTATCATTTCCTTAGACCATGAGATTGTGTAACTCCCGGATACCGTAGGAATGCTTTGGGTGTACCAAACGTCACAACGTAACTGGGTGGCTATAAAGGTGCACTACAGGTATCTCCGAAAGTGTCTGTTGGGTTGGCACGAATCGAGACTGGGATTTGTCACTCCGTGTAAACGGAGAGGTATCTCTGGGCCCACTCGGTAGGACATCATCATAATGTGCACAATGTGACCAAGGAGTTGATCACGGGATGATGTGAGTTACGGAACGAGTAAAGAGACTTGCCGGTAACGAGATTGAACAAGGTATCGGGATACCGACGATCGAATCTCGGGCAAGTAGCATACCGATAGACAAAGGGAATTGAATACGGGATTGATTGAATCCCCGACATCGTGGTTCATCCGATGAGATCATCGTGGAACATGTGGGAGCCAACATGGGTATCCAGATCCCGCTGTTGGTTATTGACCGGAGAACGTCTCGGTCATGTCTGCATGGTTCCCGAACCCGTAGGGTCTACACACTTAAGGTTCGATGACGCTAGGGTTATAGGGAATAGATATACGTGGTTACGGAATGTTGTTCGGAGTCCCGGATGAGATCCCGGACGTCACAAGGAGTTCCGGAATGGTCCGGAGGTAAAGATTTATATATGGGAAGTCCTGTTTTGGTCACCGGAAAAGTTTCGGGTGCTATCGGTAACGTACCGGGACCACCGGGAGGGTCCCGGGGGTCCACCAGGTGGGGCCACCAGCCCCAGAAGGCTGTGTGGGCCAAGTGTGGGAGGGGACCAGCTCCAGGTGGGCTGGTGCGCCCCCCCCCCACCAAGGCCCAAGGCGCAGGGATAGTGGGAGGGGGCAAACCCTAGGCCCAGATGGGCCTTAAGGCCCACCCTAGTGGCGCCCCCCTCTCTCCTCCCCTTGGCCGCACCCTAGATGGGTTTGGGGGCTGCCGCCACCCCTGGGGAGGGAGCCCTAGATGGGGGCACAGCCCCTCCCCGTCCCCTATATATACTTGAGGTATTTGGGGCTGCAAACATACGAGATGGTCTCTCTCTTGGCACAGCCCTACCTCTCTCCCTCCTCCTCTCCCGAGGTGCTTGGCGAAGCCCTGCGGGATTGCCACGCTCCTCCATCACCACCACGCCGTCGTGCTGCTGCTGGATGGAGTGTTCCCCAACCTCTCCCTCTCTCCTTGCTGGATCAAGGCGTGGGAGACGTCACCGGGCTGCACGTGTGTTGAACGCGGAGGCACCGTTCTTCGGTGCTTAGATCGGAATCAACGGCAATCTGAATCGCTACGAGTACGACTCCTTCATCCGCGTTCTTGCAACGCTTCCGCATCGCGATATACAATGGTATGTAGATGCACTCCCCTTCCCCTCGTTGCTAGATTACTCCATAGATTGATCTTGGTGATGCGTAGAAAATTTTGAATTTCTGCTACGTTCCCCAACAGTGGCATCATGAGCTAGGTCTATGCGTAGTTTCTATGCACGAGTAGAACACAAAGTAGTTGTGGGCGTAGATGTTGCCAATTCTTCTTGCCGCTACTAGTCTTATCTTGTTTCGGCGGCATTGTGGGATGAAGCGGCCCGGACCGACCTTACACGTACGCTTACGTGAGACAGGTTCCACCGACTGACATGCACTAGTTGCATAAGGTGGCTAGCGGGTGTCTGTCTCTCCCACTTTAGTCGGAACGGATTCGATGAAAAGGGTCCTTATGAAGGGTAAATAGAAATTGGCATATCATGTTGTGGTTTTACGTAGGTAAGAAACGTTCTTGCTAGAAACCTATACAAGCCACATAAAAACTTGCAACAACAATTAGAGGACGTCTAACTTGTTTTTGCAGCATGTGCTATGTGATGTGATATGGCCAGAAGATATGATGAATGATACATGTGATGTATGAGATTGATCATATTCTTGTAATAGGGATCACGACTTGCATGTCGATGAGTATGACAACCGGCAGGAGCCATAGGAGTTGTCTTTATTTTTTGTATGACCTGCGTGTCATTGAAGAACGCCATGTAAATTACTTTACTTTATTGCTAAGCGCGTTAGCCATAGAAGTAGAAGTAATCGTTGGCGTGACAACTTCATAAAGACACAATGATGGAGATCATGATGATGGAGATCATGGTGTCATGCCAGTGACGGAGATGATCATGGTGCCCCGAAGATGGAGATCAAAGGAGCAAAATGATATTGGCCATATCATGTCACTATTTGATTGCATGTGATGTTTATCATGTTTTGCATCTTATTTGCTTAGAACGACGATAGTAAGTAAGATGATCCGTCACTAAAATTTCAAGAGACGTGCTCCCCCTAACTGTGCACCGTTGCGAAGGTTCGTTGTTTCGAAGCACCACGTGATGATCGGGTGTGATAGATTCTAACGTTCGAATACAACGGGTGTTGACGAGCCTAGCATGTACAGACATGGCCTCGGAACACATGCGAAACACTTAGGTTGACTTGACGAGCCTAGCATGTACAGACATGGCCTCGGAACACAAGAGACCGAAAGGTCGAACATGAGTCGTATAGTAGATGCGATCAACATGGAGATGTTCACCGATGATGACTAGTCCGTCTCACGTGATGATCGGACATGGCCTAGTTTGACTCGGATCATGTATCACTTAGATGACTAGAGGGATGTCTATCTGAGTGGGAGTTCAATAATCAGATGAACTTCATTATCATGAACATAGTCAAAAGGTCTTTGCAAATTATGTCATAGCTTGCGCTTTAGTTCTACTGTTTAAGATATGTTCCTAGAGAAAATTTAGTTGAAAGTTGATAGTAGCAATTATGCGGACTGGGTCCGTAAACTGAGGATTGTCCTCATTGCTGCACAGAAGGCTTATGTCCTTAATGCACCGCTCGGTGTGCTGAACCTCAGCGTCGTCTGTAGATGTTGCGGAACATCTGACATACACGTTTTGATAACTACGTGATAGTTCAGTGCGTAATGCTAACGGTTTAGAATTGTGGCACCAAAGACGGTTTTTGAAACGTCGCAGAACATATGAGATGTTCCGAAGACTGAAATTGGGATTTCAGACTAGTGCCCACGTCAAGAGGTATGAGACCTCTGACAAGTTTCTTAAGCCTGCAAACTAAGGGAGAAAAGCTCAATAGTTGAGCATGTGCTCAGATTGTCTGAGTACTACAATCACTTGAATCGAGTGGGAGTTAATCTTCCAGATGAGATAGTGATGGTTCTCCATAGTCACTGCCACCAAGCTATTAGAGCTTCGTGATGAACTATAACATATCAGGGATAGACATGATGATCCTTGAGCTATTCGCGATGTTTGACACCCCGAAAGTAGAAATCAAGAAGGAGCATCTATTGTTGATGGTTAGTAAAACCACTAGTTTCTAGAAGGGCAAGGGCAAGAAGGGATACTTCATGAAACGGCAAATCAGTTGCTGCTCTAGTGAAGAAACCCAAGGTTGAACCCAAACCCGAGACTAAGTGCTTCTGTAATGAGGGGAACGGTGACTGAAGCGGAACTACCCTAGATACTTGGTAGATGAGAAGGCAGGCAAGGTCGACAGAAGTATATTGGATATACATTATATGAATGTGTACTTTACTAGTACTCCTAGCAGCACCAGGGTATTAGATACCGGTTCGGTTGCTAAGTGTTAGTAACTCGAAATAAAAGCTGCGGAATAAATGGAGACTAGCTAAAGGTGAGATGACGATGTGTGTTGGAAGTGTTTCCAAGGTTGATGTGATCAAGCATCGCATGCTCCCTCTACCATCGAGATTGGTGTTTGCGTTGAGCATAAACATGATTGGATTATGTTTATCGCAATACGGTTATTCATTTAGGGAGAATAATGGTTACTCTGTTTATTTGAATAATACCTTCAATGGTCTTGCACCTAAAATGAATCTCGATCGCAGTGATACACATGTTCGTGCCAAAAGATATAAAATAGTAATGATAGTACCACATTCTTGTGGCACTGCCATTTGAGTCATATTGGTATAGAACGCATGAAGAAGCTCCATGTAGATGGATCTTTGGACTCACTCGTTTTTGAAAAGATTGAGACATGCGAACCATGTCTATTGGTATATATGCATGAAGAAACTCCATGCAAATGGATCGTTTGGACTCACTTGATTTTGAATCACTTGAGACATGCAAATCATACCACATGGGCAAGATGACTGAAAGGCCTCGTTTTCAGTAAGATGGAACAAGAGAGCAACTTATTGGAAGTAATACATTTTGATGTATGCAGTCCAATGAGTGCTGAGGCATGCAGTGGATATCGTTGTGTTCTTACTTCACAGATGATTTGAGTAGATGCTGAGTGTATTTACTTGATGAAACACAAGTCTGAATTATTGAAAGGTTCAAGTAATTTCAGAGTGAAGTTGAAGATCGCCGTGACAAGAGGATAAAATGTCTGTGATATGATCATAGAGATGAGTATCTGAGTTACGAGTTTGGCACACAATTAAGACATTGTGGAAAGTGTTTCACAATTAATACCGCCTGGAACACCACAGTGTGATGGTGTGTCCGAACATCATAACTGCACCCTATTGGATATGGTGCATACCATGATGTCTCTTATCGAATTACCACTATCGTTTATGGGTTAGGCATTAGAGACAACCGCATTCACTTTAAAAGGGGCACCACGCAATTCCGTTGAGACGACACCGTTTAGAGAAACCTAAGTTGTCGTTTCTTAAAAGTTTGGGGCTGCGATGCTTATGTGAAAAAGTTTCAGGCTGATAAGCTCGAACCCAAAGCGGATAAATGCATCTTCATAGAATACCCAAAACAGTTGGCTATACCTCCTATTTCAGATCTGGAAGCAAAAGTAGTTGCTTCTAGAAACGGGTCCTTTCTCGAGGAAAAGTTTCTCTCGAAAGAATTGAGTGGGAGGATGGTGGAGACTTGATAAGGTTATTGAACCGTCACTTCAACTAGTGTGTAGCAGGGCACAGGAAGTTGTTCCTGTGGCACCTACACCAATTGAAGTGGAAGCTTATGATAGTGATCATGAAACTTCGGATCAAGTCACTTCCAAACCTCGTAGGACGACGAGGATGCGTACTACTTCAGAGTAATGCGTGATCCTGTCTTGGAAGTCATGTTGTTGGACAACATGAACCTACGAGCTATGGAGAAGCGATGGTGGGCCCGGATTCCGACAAATGGTTAGAAGCCATGAAATCCGAGATAGAATCCATGTATCAGAACAAAGCATGGACTTTGGTGAACTTGCCCGATGATCGGCAAGCCATTGAGATAAATGGATCTTTAAGAAGAAGACGGACGTGGACGGTAATGTTACCGTCTATGAAGCTCGACTTGTGGCAAAGAGTATTTTCACAAGTTCAAGGAGTTGACTACGATGAGATTTTCTCATCCGTAGCGATGCTTAAGTCCGTCGGAATCATGTTAGCATTAGCTGCATTTATGAAATCTGGCAGATGGATGTCAAAACAAGTTTCCTTACCAGTTTTCGTAAGGAAAGGTTGTATGTGATACAATCAGAAAGGTTTTGTCGATCCTAAGGATGCTAAAAGGTATGCTAGCTCCAGCGATCCTTCCATGGACTAGAGCAAGCATCTCGGAGTCAGAATATACGCTTTGATGGAGTGATCAAAGTTTTTGGGTTTATACAAAGTTTGTTAGAAACTTGTATTTACAATAAAGTGAGTGGGAGCGCTACAACATTTCTGATAAGTATATGTGAATGACATATTGTTGATCCGAAATGATGTAAAATTTCTGGAAAGCATAAAGGGTTGTTTGAAAGGAGTTTTTCAAAGGAAGACCTGGATAAAGCTGCTTACATATTGGGCATCAAGATCTATAGAGATAGATCAAGACGCCTGATGATACTTTCAAAGAACGCACACCTTGACATGATTTTGAAAGAGTTCAAAATAGATCAGCAAAGAAGGAGTTCTTGGCTGTGTTACAAGGTGTGAGTATTGAGTAAGACTCAAGACCTGACCACAGCAGAAGAGAGAGAAAGGACGAAGGTCGTCCCCTATGCTTTAGACGTAGGCTCTACAGTATGCTATGCTGTGTACCGCACATGAAGTGTGCCTTGCCATGAGTTGGTCAAGGGGTACAATAGTGATCCGGGAATGGATCACATGACAGCGGTCGAACTTATCCTTAGTATCTAGTGGACTAAGGAATTTTCTCGATTATGGAGGTGAAAAGGAGTTCGTCGTAAAGGGTTACGTCGATGCGAACTTTGACACTAATCCGGATGACTCTGAGTAGTAAACCGGATTCGTATAGTAGAGCAGTTATTTGAAATGGCTCCAAGTAGCGCGTGGTAGCATCCACAAGATGACATAGATATTCGTAAAGCACGCACGGATCTGAAAGGTTCAGACCCGTTGACTAATAACCTCTCTCACAAGCATAACATGATCAAACCAGAACTCATTGAGTGTTAATCACATAGTGATGTGAACTAGATTGTTGACTCTAGTAAACTCTTTGGATGTTGGTCACATGGTGATGTGACCTGTGAGTGTTAATCACATGGTGATGTGAACTAGATTATTGACTCTAGTGCAAGTGGGAGACTGTTGGAAATATGCCCTAGAGGCAATAATAAATTGGTTATTATTATATTTCCTTGTTCATGATAATCGTTTATTATCCATGCTAGAATTGTATTGATAGGAAACTCAGATACATGTGTGGATACATAGACAACACCATGTCCCTAGTAAGCCTCTAGTTGACTAGCTCGTTGATCAATAGATGGTTACGGTTTCCTGACCATGGACATTGGATGTCGTTGATAACGGGATCACATCATTAGGAGAATGATGTGATGGACAAGACCCAATCCTAAGCCTAGCACAAGATCGTGTAGTTCGTTTGCTCAGAGCTTTTCTAATGTCAAGTATCATTTCCTTAGACCATGAGATTGTGCAACTCCCGGATACCGTAGGAATGCTTTGGGTGTACCAAACGTCACAACGTAACTGGGTGGCTATAAAGGTGCACTACAGGTATCTCCGAAAGTGTCTGTTGGGTTGGCACGAATCGAGACTGGGATTTGTCACTCCGTGTAAACGGAGAGGTATCTCTGGGCCCACTCGGTAGGACATCATCATAATGTGCACAATGTGACCAAGGAGTTGATCACGGGATGATGTGAGTTACGGAACGAGTAAAGAGACTTGCCGGTAACGAGATTGAACAAGGTATCGGGATACCGACGATCGAATCTCGGGCAAGTAACATACCGATAGACAAAGGGAATTGAATACGGGATTGATTGAATCCCCGACATCGTGGTTCATCCGATGAGATCATCGTGGAACATGTGGGAGCCAACATGGGTATCCAGATCCCGCTGTTGGTTATTGACCGGAGAACGTCTCGGTCATGTCTGCATGGTTCCCGAACCCGTAGGGTCTACACACTTAAGGTTCGATGACGCTAGGGTTATAGGGAATAGATATACGTGGTTACCGAATGTTGTTCGGAGTCCCGGATGAGATCCCGGACGTCACGAGGAGTTCCGGAATGGTCCGGAGGTAAAGATTTATATATGGGAAGTCCTGTTTTGGTCACCGGAAAAGTTTCGGGTGCTATCGGTAACGTACCGGGACCACCGGGAGGGTCCCGGGGGTCCACCAGGTGGGGCCACCAGCCCCAGAAGGCTGCATGGGCCAAGTGTGGGAGGGGACCAGCTCCAGGTGGGCTGGTGCGCCCCCCCACCAAGGCCCAAGGCGCAGGGATAGTGGGAGGGGGCAAACCCTAGGTCCAGATGGGCCTTAAGGCCCACCCTAGTGGCGCCCCCTCTCTCCTCCCCTTGGCCGCACCCTAGATGGGTTTGGGGGCTGCCGCCACCCCTGGGGAGGGAACCCTAGATGGGGGCACAGCCCCTCCCCTTCCCCTATATATACTTGAGGTATTTGGGGATGCAAACATACGAGATGGTCTCTCTCTTGGCACAGCCCTACCTCTCTCCCTCCTCCTCTCCCGCGGTGCTTGGCGAAGCCCTGCGGGATTGCCACGCTCCTCCATCACCACCACGCCGTCGTGCTTCTTCTGGATGGAGTCTTCCCCAACCTCTCCCTCTCTCCTTGCTGGATCAAGGCGTGGGAGACGTCACCGGGCTGCACGTGTGTTGAACGCGGAGGCACCGTTCTTCGGTGCTTAGATCGGAATCAACCGCGATCTGAATCGCTACGAGTACGACTCCTTCATCCGCGTTCTTGCAACGCTTCCGCATCGCGATCTACAATGGTATGTAGATGCACTCCCCTTCCCCTCGTTGCTAGATTACTCCATAGATTGATCTTGGTGATGCGTAGAAAATTTTGAATTTCTGCTACGTTCCCCAACAATAACCCCAAAACGATAGCGGTAAATCAGTAAGAGACAACATAGATCGCACCATATCTAGTAAAGTACGATTACGACGTTCGGACACACCATTACGCTGTGGTGTTCCGGGTGGTGTGAGTTGCGAAACTATTGCGCATTGTTTCAAATGAAGACCTAACTCGTAACTCAAATATTCTCCTCCCTGATCAGATCGTAGAAACTTTATTTTCTTGTTACGATGATTTTCCACTTCACTCTGAAATTCTTTGAACTTTTCAAATGTTTCAGACTTATGTTTTATTAAGTAGATATACCCATATCTTCTTAAATCATCTGTGAAGGTGAGAAAATAACGATACCCGCCGCTAGCCTCAACATTCATCGAACCACATACATCAGTATGTATGATTTCCAACAAATCTGTTGCTCGCTCCATAGTTCCGTAGAACGGCATTTTAGTCATCTTGTCCATGAGGCATGGTTCGCAAGTACCAAGTGATTCATAATCAAGTGATTACAAAATTCCATCAGAATGGAGTTTCTTCATGCGGTTTACACCAATATGACCTAAACGGCAGTGCCACAAATAAGTTGCACTATCATTATCAACTCTGCATCTTTTAGCTTCAATATTATGAATATGTGTATCACTACTATCGAGATTCATCAAAAATAGACCACTCTTCAAGGGTGCATGACCATAAAAGATATTACTCATATAAATAGAACAACCATTATTCTCATATTTAAATGAATAACCGTCTCGCATCAAACAAGATCTAGATATAATGTTCATGCTCAACGCTGGCACAAAATAACAATTATCCAGGTCTAAAGCTAATATCGAAGGTAGATGTAGAGGTAGCGTGCCGACCACGATCACATCGACTTTGGAACCATTTCCCACGCGCATCGTCACCTCGTCCTTAGCCAATCTTCGATTAATCCGTAGTCCCTGTTTCGAGTTGCAAATATTAGCAACAGAACCAGTATCAAATACCCAGGTGCTACTGCGAGCATTAGTAAGGTACACATCAATAACATGTATATCACATATACCTTTGTTCACCTTGCCATCCTTCTTATCCGCCAAATACTTGGGACAGTTTCGCTTCCAGTGACCAGTCCCTTTGCAGTAGAAGCACTCAGTCTCAGGGTTAGGTCCAGACTTGGGCTTCTTCACTTGAGCAGCAACTTGCTTGCCGTTCTTCTTGAAGTTCCCCTTCTTCCCTTTACCCTTTTTCTTAAAACTGGTGGTCTTGTTGACCATCAACACTTGATGCTCCTTCTTGATTTCTACCTCCGCAGCCTTTAGCATTGCGAAGAGCTCAGGAATTGTCTTATCCATCCCTTGCATATTATAGTTCATCACGAAGCTCTTGTAGCTTGGTGGCAGTGATTGAAGAATTATGTCAATGACACTATCATCCGAAAGATTAACTCCCAGTTGAATTAAGTGATTGCAGTACCCAGACATTTTGAGTATATGCTCACTGACAGAACTATTCTCCTCCATCTTGCAGCTGTAGAACCTATTGGAGACTTCATATCTCTCAATCCGGGCATTTGCTTGAAATATTAACCTCAACTCCTGGAACATCTCATATGCTCCATGACGTTCAAAACGTCGTTGAAGTCCCGGTTCTAAGCCGTAAAGCATGGCACACTGAACTATCGAGTAGTCATCAATACGCGACTGCCAGGCATTCACAATGTCTACAGTTGCCGGCGCGAGTGGTACACCTAGCGGTGCTTCCAGGACGTAATTCTTCTGTGCAGCAATGAGGATAATCCTCAAGTTACGGACCCAGTCCGTGTAATTGCTACCATCATCTTTCAACTTCGCTTTCTCAAGGAACACATTAAAATTCAACGGAACAACAGCACGGGCCATTTATCTACAAACACATAGACATGCAAAATATTATCAGGTACTGAGTTCATGATAAATTAAAGTTCAATTAATCAAATTACTTAAGAACTCCCACTTAGATAGACATCCCTCTAATCATCTAAGTGATCACGTGATCCATATCAACTAAACCATGTCCGATCATCACGTGAGATGGAGTAGTTTTCAATGGTGAACATCACTATGTTGATCATATCTACTATATGATTCATGCTCGACCTTTCGGTCTCAGTGTTCCGAGGCCATATCTGCATATGCTAGGCTCGTCAAGTTTAACCCGAGTATTCTGCATGTGCAAAACTGGCTTGCACCCATTGTATGTGAACGTAGAGCTTATCACACCCGATCATCACGTGGTGTCTCGGCTTTGTTGTTGCAAGTTTTACGTGGCTGCTACGTGTTGAGCAAGAACCGTTCTTACCTACGCATCAACACCACAACGATAGTTTGTCAAGTTAGTGCTGTTTTAACCTTCACAAGGACCGGGCGTAGCCACACTCGATTCAACTAAAGTTGGAGAGACTGACACCCGCCAGCGACCTGTGTGCAAAGCACGTCGGTAGAACTAGTCTCGCGTAAGCGTACGCGTAATGTCGGTCCGGGCCGCTTCATCCAACAATACCGCCGAATCAAAGTATGACATGCTGGTAAGCAGTATGACTTGTATCGCCCACAACTCATTCGTGTTCTACTCGTGCATATAACATCTACGCATAAACCTGGCTCGGATGCCACTATTGGGGAACGTAGTAATTTAAAAAAAATTCCTACGCACACGCAAGATCATGGTGATGCATAGCAACGAGAGGGGAGAGTGTCGTCCACGTACCCTCGTAGACCGTAAGCGGAAGCGTTATGAGAACGTGGTTGATGTAGTCGTACGTCTTCACGATCCGACCGATCCAAGTACCGAACGTACGACACCTCCGAGTTCAGCACACGTTCAGCTCGGTGACGTCCCATGAACTCCGATCCAGCAGAGCTTCAAGGGAGAGTCCCGTCAGCACGACGGCATGATGACGGTGATGATGATGCTACCGATGCAGGGCTTCGCCTAAGCACTGCTACGATATGACCGAGGTGGATTATGGTGGAGGGGGGCACCGCACACGGCTAAAAGATCAACTAATCAACTTGTGTGTCTATGGGGTGTCCCCCTCCTCCGTATATAAAGGGGGGAGGAGGAGAGGGCCGGCCAGGGGAGAGGCGCGCCCAAGGTGGGGCAATCCTACTCCAAGTAGGTTTGCCCCCCCCCCCTTCCTATTCCAAGAAGGAGAAGGGGGAAGGAGGAGGTGGAGAGAAGGAAGGAGAGGGGGGCCGCCGCCCCTTCCCCTTGTCCAATTCGGACTGGGGCAAGGGGGGCCGCGCGCCACCTCCTGGCTGCCCTCTCTCTTCTCCACTAAGGCCCATAAGGCCCAATAGCTTCCCGGGGGGGTCCGGTAACCTCCGGTACTTCGGTTATATTCGAAACTTCTCCGAAACACTTCTGATGTCCGAATATAGTCGTCCAATATATCAATCTTTATGTCTCGACCATTTTGAGTCATGTCTCTGATCATATCCGGGACTCCGAACTACCTTCGGTTCATCAAAACACATAAACTCATATTACTGATCGTCACCGAACATTAAGCGTGCGGACCCTACGGGTTCGAGAACTATGTAGACATGACCGAGACACGTCTCCGGTCAATAACCAATAGCGGAACCTGAATGCTCATATTGGCTCCTACGTATTCTACGAAGATCTTTATCGGTCAAACCACATAACAACATACGTTGTTCCCTTTGTCATCGGTATGTTACTTGCCCGAGATTCGATTGTCGGTATCTCAATACCTAGTTCAATCTCGTTACCGGCAAGTCTCTTTACTCGTTCCATAATACATCATCCCGCAACTAACTCATTAGTTGCATTGCTTGCAAGGCTTATAGTGATGTGCATTACCGAGAGGGCCCATAGATACCTCTCCGACAATCGGAGTGACAAATCATAATCTTGATCTATGCCAACTCAACAAGTACCATCGGAGACACCTGTAGAGCACCTTTATAATCACCAAGTTACGTTGTGGCGTTTGGTAGCACACAAAGTGTTTCTCCGGTACTCGGGAGTTGCATAATCTCATAGTCATAGGAACATGTATAAGTCATGAAGAAAGCAATAGCAATATACTAAACGATCGTATGCTAAGCTAACGGAATGGGTCAAGTCAATCACATCATTCTCTAATGATGTGATCTCGTTAATCAAATGACAACTCATGTCTATTGCTGGGAAAGTTAACCATCTTTGATTCAACGAGCTAGTTAAGTAGAGGCATACTAGTGACACTTAGTTTGTCTATGTATTCACACATGTACTAAGTTTCCGGTTAATACAATTCTAGCATGAATAATAAACATTTATCATGATATAAGAAATATAAATAACAACTTTATTATTGCCTCTAGGGCATATTTCCTTCACTTTTATATTTCGCTATAAACTTGTTTTACAACATTATAGTTTTAATGCGTAAGTTTTTCTGTTGCTTAGTTGGCATAGTTAACCAAACAAAAATAATGCTAAACATTAATTATATTGTTGTTTGTTATAAAATTCCAGCATATTTTTTAAATGCACTATTTTTGTGCTAAATTTGAACTATATTTTATTAGAACAATTATGTTATTTATCATTTTAAACGTTGCATCTTAACAAAATATTGCTGCAAAAATCCCTTGAATGCGAAAAGGAATGACAATGACAAAATGATACATCTTAGTGAATTGCCTTTTGATAATTTTGTGGATTATATAGTGTATATGTATAGTGTGTGTATATGCGATCATGTATATTTTAATATTCTTGAACATTTTGATAGAGATTGCTAAAGCATGCATTCTAATAAATATCATGATAGAGGTTTCTAGTGAACATATAGAGAAATTCCTAACTTCCAAATTAACAACTGGCATAGTTATTTTTTAATCATGTTCCATGGTCAAATATGGACAGATTCCAACGCAAGTAACCTAGCAATCTAAGATATGCTTAGTTCGCAGTAGTTTTTTTTTGGAAGAAGTTTGGGAAACATAAGTAGAGTCATATTCATCAAATTCAGAGATAGCACCCTAAACTAGTGGCGTCCACACGCCACAGTGGGACAGAGCGAGCGACGGAGCTGACAAGTGGGACTATGGGCACATACATGCACCAACATGATGTAAAGCTGCGTCGATTAATTTTGATCGAAGGACGTATAAGTTTTGTTTTAAAAAGCATTGTGCATGGATATCTCGGTCATAGTGAAAGCTGAATAAAACTGTTGCTTATTGATGATTTGGTGCGGCATACAAGAGTATATAAGAGGGTACAAACCGACTTGGGGTAGGGGTACAAAACTGACTTGGACTAGAAGTCGTATACCATAATGACTACTCTAACATCCCCCCGCAGTATCAAGGGCAGGCTCGACGACGTTGAGACTCAAACAGATATCTTGAAACGGCTTAGTAGGCAGTGCCTTGGTGAAAATGTCAGCAAACTGAGCCGTAGAGGGAACATGAAGCACCCGAACCTGACCAAGAGCAACCTTTTCACGAACAAAATGAATATCAATCTCAATATGCTTTGTGCGTCGGTGTTGAACTGGATTGCTGGTCATGTAGACTGCTGATATGTTGTCACAGTAGACAATAGTGGCCTGCTCAATAGGCCTGTGTAGCTCGGAGAGTAACTGCCGAATCCAGATTGTATCTGCAACGGCATGTGCCACAGCGCGATACTCAGCCTCGGCCGACGAACGTGAGACTGTAACCTGTCTTTTCGAAGACCAAGAAATCAAATTGTTACCAAGAAAAACACAAAAACCGGAAGTGGACCTTCGAGTGTCAGGACAACCAGCCCAGTCTGCATCAGAGTATGCGGTAAGCGAGTTTGGAGAAGAATTATTGAGGTGGAGACCATGATTGAGAGTTCCTTTTAAATACCGAAGAATGCGTTTAACATGATTATAGTGAGGAACCCGGGGATCATGCATATAGAGACATGCTTGTTGAACAGCAAAAGAGATTTCAGGACGAGTAATGGTGAGATATTGGAGAGCACCTGTTAGGCTACGATAGAGAGTAGGATCGGAAAAGGGTTCACCGGTAGCCGAAAGTTTAAAACTAGTATCGACAGGAGTGCGAGATGATTGACAGTCAAGCATACCAGCACGATTAAGAAGATCAAGAATATACTGGCGTTGGGAAAGAAAAAGGCTGGAGGAATCTCGAACAACAGCAATGCCTAAGAAATGATGAAGGAGTCCTAGGTCAGTCATAGAAAATTCAGATCTAAGAAGAGAGACAATATGATCTAAGAACTTTTGAGAGGAGGCGGTAAGAATGATATCATCTACATAGAGAAGTAAATAGGCAGTGTCAGAAGTTTGATGATACACAAAAAGAGAGGTGTCGGAGAGAGATGGAGTGAAGCCTATTGTTTGAATGAAGGAGGAGAAGCGTTGAAACCAAGCTCGTGGGGCCTGTTTAAGACCGTAGAGAGATTTCTGAAGAAGACATACATGAGTTGGAAAGGATGGATTTTCAAAACCCAGAGGTTGCTGGCAGTAGACAGTTTCTTGAAGGGAACCATGGAGGAAAGCATTTTTAACATCAAGTTGGTGAATGGGCCATGAAGAGGAGACAGCAACACTAAGAACGGTGCGAATGGTGCTAGGTTTAACAACAGGAGAGAAGGTTTCTTCGTAATCAATTCCTTGTTGCTGAGAAAAGCCACGACAAACCCACCTGGCTTTATATCGTGAGAGGCTCCCATCGGAGTGGAACTTTTGGCGAAAAATCCATTTGCCAGAAACAATATTTGTATTGGGAGGACGAGGAACAAGTTGCCAGGTGTTGTTTTGAAGTAAAGCATTATATTCTTCTTGCATGGCAGCGGCCCAATTGGGATCAAGTAGAGCAGTTTTGTAATTCTTTGGAAGAGAAGTGAGAGATACGGAGGTATGAAGGTTTAGGCGGTCTTGGGGTTGATGAAATCCTGATTTGGCCCTAGTACGCATGCGATGATCATTAATCGGGGCTGCTGTAGGAATAGCACGAGGGGGTAAGGTGGGTACTGGTGAGTCCGGCGCAGCGGAAGAGTCGGACGAAGGAGTAGGGCTGGGTGGTGGAGTGGGAGCAGGGCTGGGTGGTGGAGTGGGAGTAGGGGCCGGGGTGTTGGGGAGGGAGCAGGGGTCGGGGGTGTTGGGGACGTCTCGGGTGGGGTGAGTGTATGGTTGGGATTGGCTATGGTGGGTGTTAATGGTGGTGGTGATAAGTTGTGTTCGGCAGGTAGGGGAGTATATAGTTGGAAAGGACGGGGAGAGGGGGTGTTTGCGGAGTTAGGGGTGTTGGATGGTGTAGTAGTGCGTTGTGAGAAAGGAAAAATGTGCTCAGCAAACGTGACATGACGAGAGACATGAACGTGTCCGGTGTGAAGGTCGAGACAGCGATAGCCTTTGTGCTCGTCAGAGAAGCCGAGAAAAGCACATGGGATAGAGCGTGGTGACACTTTATTTGCAGAAGTGGCGTAGGCATTGGGAAAACAGAGACAGCCGAAAACACGAACCGCGGAGTAGTCGGGGTGGGAAAGAAAGAGGGAATAATAGGGAGTAGTGTTGGGTTTAGTTTTAGAAGGTCGAATATTTAGAAGGAAGGTGGCCATGTGTAGGGCTTCAGCCCAAAACTTGGGAGGCATAGATGATTGAATGAGGAGAGTGCGAACTATATCATTGAGGGTGCAAAGAGAGCGTTCTGCTTTACCATTTTGAGGGGAGGTGTAGGGACATGAGAACCTAAGCAGGATGCCATGTTGTAAGAAGAAAGTACGATTTTTAATGTTATCAAACTCGCGACCATTGTCACATTGGATAAAGCGAATTGGGAGGAAGAAGTGAACAGACACATAGCGTTGAAAATTAAGGAAAAGAGAATGGACCTCGGATTTGTTGCGTAGAGGAAAAGTCCAGACAAAGTGGGTGAAATCATCTAGGATAACAAGGTAGTATTTAAAACCCGAAACACTTGCAATGGGAGAGGTCCATAAATCACAATGTATTAATTCAAAGGGATAAGTGCTACAAGAACTAGAGGAACTAAAGGGAAGACGCACATGTTTGCCTAATTGACAAGACTCGCAAAACACAGAATTATGAGAGTCCCTATTACATGGTATGGTAAATTCACTAAGCATAGAAGCTAAGACGGCGGGGTTGGGATGGCCCAAGCGACGATGCCAGAGATCGACGGAGGCCAGCATGGATGTTGGAGGGGTGGCGGCAGGAACTCCATTAAGAGAATAAAGATCACCGGAGCTATTGAAGCGAGCGATCTCGGCCTTGGTCAGGTAATCCTTCACAGATAAACCAAAAGGGTCAAATTCAGCCGAAACTAGATTGTCGCAAGTAAATTGGCGAACAGAGATAAGATTTTTAATGAGGGCGGGTGCAACTAGAACATCGCGAAGTAAAAGAGGTTTGGTGGAAGAGGGAAGTTGAGCCTGACCAACACAATATATAGGAATAGATGATCCATCTCCAAGGATAATGGAAGGGAAAGGAGATTTAGTGCAAGAAGATAACCAATTACTAGATGCAGACATATGACTAGAGGCCCCTGAATCAAAGATCCAATCCGTACCTGAGTTTTCCTTGTGCAGCAAAGTTATTCATGGCCTGGAGAAAGGCAGCTTGATCCCAGCTCGGCGTCGCAGGTGAGGGTGGCGTCGGAAGCAGTGCCGGCGGATACGATGGTGAAGGCAGTAGGGCCGGCTGGGGAGTGTAGTAGGCATTGGCCGGCTGTGGTGGGGGTGGCGTCGGGAGCAGGGCCGGCTGAGGTGTGTAGTAGGCGCCGCCGTCGGTGCTGTAATGACCATAAGGAGCATACGTCGGGGCGGCGTGATAGGCATTGGCCGGCTGTCGGGGGTTGAGAACCCCGGGAGCACCAGTAGGCGGCCGAAGGCCGGGTTGCCAGGCACCTGAGTATGCCGGCGGAGCACCGAGGGTGGACGGAGCGGACCAGGGCATGGGCCATGCTTGAACAAGCCCCGTCCAAGGATCATGAGGAGGCCGCCATGCAACCGCAGATGGAGCACTGGTGGGTGGTGCAGGACTCGGTGCTGGTGATGTCGTAGGCGGAACCGAACGAGTCGACGGCGGCCTGTAGATAGGGTTTTTGCCGCGGTAGTTCGGACTAGGACGCCAGCCTGGGGGCGGTTGAACAGATGACGATGCGGACGGCCCGGCGGCAGGAGCCGGCCTGGAAGGCGGCGCTGGTGTAGACGACAGAGGAGGACGAGCCGCAGCATGAAAGACCTTGGGGCGAGAGTCCTTGCGAGCTTGTGTTTCCGCCGCGAGTTGTAGCAAGGAACGAACTTCAGCGAAGGTAGGAGGGGGCCGTATCATCGGTATGAACGAGGCTTGCTTGTCAAAGTCTTCGCTGAGGCCGACGACGACGATATTGATTAGCTGTGAGTCGCTAACTGTATCGCCGAGTTCGCGGAGCTCATCACCAATGGTCTTAACGCGCTGGCAGAACAGGTTCACCGGGGCGTCTCCTTGCACCATATTGCGAAGCTCGGTGTGGAGAGCATTTTTCCGAGCGTCGGTGTTGCTTTAGAAGAGCTGACGGAGGGAATGCCAGATGTTGGCAGCGGTAGCGCCATCGTGATCGAGCATGTTGAAGATCTCGGTGGTGATGCGGGTGTAGAACCACTGGACGATCGCGAGATCGTCTTTCAACCATTGCGGATCATCGGGGCGGGGAAGACAGTTGGCGGCGACATGCGAGCGCAGGTTGCAGCGGCCGAGGTGGAGATCGAAGAGATGTCTCCAATGGTAGTAGTTGTGGGTGGCGAGATCAAGAACTATGGGATGTAGGGGCTGACGTCGGAGATTGTGTCAGCAAGAGATATTGGTGCGGCGAGGATGGGTGCAGGGTAGTTTTGTGGAGCTATGGTGAGGGCCGAGAGAGAAGCGGCTGCGGCGTTGGCAGCCTTGGCGATGAGTGCGGCCCGGCGCTCGAAGTAGCCGGGCGGCGGCGGCGGCGGTGGCGTTGGCGGAGCCATACCCTAAACCCTGAGACCGGTATCTGATATCATGAAAGTTGAATAAAACTGTTGCTTATTGATGATTTGGTGCGGCATACAAGAGTATATAAGAGGGTACAAACCGACTTGGTGTAGGGGTACAAAACTGACTTGGACTAGAAGTCGTATACCATAATGACTACTCTAACACATAGAAGTCGATCTGAGCAACACATGTTGAGTTCCACGAAATCTATGCAATGAGAGGAGAGGCCTAAAGAACAGTGAAGAGAGACAAACTTGCACGTCTCAGTTCCCGTTCCTCGTGCAGTTCCTTGGCTCAGTCGTCAGTTCTTCCCTCTCGCCAATGTTCAGGGACAAGAGACAAACGACGATGTCCAAGGCATCTCCTCCAATGTGGTCGTGTCCAAGGCGTAGTCTTTTTGAACGGCCTGCTGCTAATTAGCTGAGCTGGGAGAAGCAAGCCTTCCGGCCGGCCGCTGTCCCGTCCGACGCAGCTCCACGCACCGGCCGCGAGCCGAGGCAGCGACACCTCCCGCCCGCCCCGTCACCACGCGCGCCCCGCGAGCGACACACGCCCCGATCGGATAACAAAATCCGAGTCAACCGGCGCCGCGTCACGGCCCACTCACCAACCGATCTGTCGCCGGCCGGGCACCGCGGGGCGCCCCGGAAAAGATCTGCCTCCCTCCCTCCCTCCCATGGCGGGGCCGCGAGCTGACTCGTACGGCCGCGGTCCGCGCGCGCCCGTGGCCACTCGCCCGCCCCGGCGTCCCCGTCGCCACGCACGCCCATGTGGTAGACTGATGATAGATAACCTTGTTTTTGCCCAGGCCGACACGCTTTTAGCACTACTACTAGTGCCTGGCTGACTCTTCTCCTCTTTTCGCAGCCACATGTATTAACCGGCTCTGCCAGCCACGGGATGATAGATTGATTGATAGTAGTGCTGCTGTTACTGTGGGTGGGTGGATTGTTGTTGTTGATAATCTGATTGGCACCACCCAAGGTGCCAAATTTCACATCACGCCTGCCTGCCGCCGGCGCATGACCAGGAAGAAACAGGCCTGGCACAGTGGCACTCAACTTGCCGCCAGGCAAATCTGTGGGCATAAAAATGTTTGCACGAATCTTTATGTAAAATCAATGACATTGACTTAAATGTGCAATACTTATGGCACATTTAGATGTGCTCTACCAAAACTGATTATATATCTCTACTACTTAAAAAGACGTAAGGTTCCCATTTCACCTTTCTTTCCACCACCATTTCGTCCAACCTTCCATGTATATGATAATCAATCATCTTAATTTACTTACCTTCTGAAAAATTCCATTTTAATTTACATATCAAATTTCTAATCAAAATATAAGATAATTCATGGTCAGAATTTGATAAACATTTATTTACACAATCATATTATTATTGACAGGTAAATCACAAGCTAATGTAATAGAATATTTATATCCCGTTGCAACGCTCGGCCATTGTTCTAGTATATTACCAAAGGAGAGCCCCTCCCCCGACTCTTCCCCCCTCCTCTTCTCTCCCGCGACCGCGCACAGCCTTCTCCCCCCGCGCGCCTCTCCCTCCCCCTTCCTCTCTGCCGCCGTCGCCGGCGCCCGCTGTGGGCCTGGCCCGGGCGACGCTGGTGGCGGCGGCCCCCTGGCTTTTCCCCTCTCGGGTGTCCGCCGACGCGGGACGGGGCGACCCCGGGCGGTGCTTCTAGGCGGCGGCGGTCCAGCGCGGCGGCGGGGGCTCCTGGCGCGAGCGGGGCGGACTTCGGGACGGCGGCGCGGTCTGGCGGCGCCCGCTCGGCCCAGATCTGGGCGGGCCGACGGCGGGGTGGGTCTGCTTCGTGGCTTCCGAGAGGCGGGGGAGAGGCGATGAGCGGCAGGGTGCTGGCGGCGCCATCGCCGGCTTGCTGCAGCGTGGCGGCGGGGCTTAGCGGGCCCGTTTCGGGCCTGGCCGGGCCAGGGGTGGCCTGGCATGCCCTGCTGCCGCGTCCGGACGGCTACCGCGACGGTGCCGGAGGCTCTGGCCTCCCGCACGACGGCGGTGGAGGTGGTTCCCTCCCGTTCGGCTTCGGTGCTGCTTCTCCCTCCGCGGGGCGCTTCTCTCCGGCCCTCTTGGCCTCGTGTTGGTGTTCGCAGTGAGGCGGCGTGGGTGACGGCGCAACCGCGATGGCGCATGGTGGTGGGCGGCGGTCTGGCTGGTCGGCTCCGGTCCGTTGGGCGGTGGGGATTGGAGTACGGGAGAAATCCTTGCCGATCTTCGGCCCCGATGCGGTGACACCTGCGGGTGCCACCATTCCTTCCTGGAGGGTGTCGGTGATATCCATCCCCCACCTCCCTCCGCGTGCTGGGGAAACCCTAGGACATGTCCGGGCAGCAGCGTCGTCGGCGTCGCTTTCCTTCTTGGAGGTGCTGTTTTGTACGCGGTGGTTCGGAGCCTCGGGTTGTAGTGGTTAGTCTCTGGTGGGCGTAGCGGTGGCGGGTCACCGCGCTCTGTCGAGCTGCCGTTGTTGGCATTTACTTCTTCTTTTTCTTTTGGGCTTGTTGTGCTGTTCGCCCCAGCGATCCTGTATCGGTGTTGGTTGCTTTGGAATACAAAGCGGGGACCTTTTTTCGCTATATTACCAAAGAGCAAAACGTGCAAGGTTTTTTTAGGAGGCGAGATCTTCATGCGATCGACGCGACCACGACAAGGCGGACATAACCTCAGACAAAGTGAGAGAACAACGGCCATCGGATAACATAATCTGGCAATAAGATAACTGAATGCAATCCGATTCACCCAATTTCTTTGGTTATTATTATTTATAAGTTGTTTAAGTACACTTTGAGCAGATCTGAAGTCCTGAACCCAATGAAAAGTCGCCGACGGCCACGCAAGCACGCCCCTACCCAGCCTTGCACGCTGCCTCCCTCTCGGCCTTACGAGGATCCGAGTCAGCCCGCGTCACTGTCCATTCAGCCAGCCGCTATCATATTCATCTCCCCCAACGGAGCTTTCCACGTCCCCTTCCCGTGCACCATAAAAGCCGTCGCCGGCGACGCTGTCACCCCCCGCAACGGAGGCCTCGCCAAGAAAGACAGACAGACAGACGCACAGACTGACGAAAACACCACCACCGTGACGAGCAGACGGAGAGGCAGGCGGCCGGCGGAGATGAAGAAGTGCGCGTCGGAGCTGGAGTTCGAGGCCTTCATTCGGCAGCACCTCGCCGCCGCTGAGGCCGAGGCCCAGCGGGGCAGGCCCGGCCAAGGACCGGACGACAGCAGGTACGGCGAGCACGGCCGGGGCGACGGCGTCTTCTCCCCCGGCGGTGGCCTGCCGGGCCTCTGCTTCGGCGACTCGGTGAGCAGCTGCCACTACCTGAAGCCTCTCTTATTAGCACAGCCTCTGCTTCTGTGCCTGTAGTGTTCGTGCGTTTAACTGAATTTGTCTACTGCGCTCTAGCAGAACGCCCTGGAGCTGCAAGAGAGCAACGCCGGCCACGTGTGGTGGTCCGACGGCCTCCGTGCACCGCAGCATCACGCCGTCCCGACGCCAACCCAGTCGCAAACGCCCGCCGTCTCCGGTATGCGCCTTGAGCCTGCAACAGAGTTGGATCTTGTCATCAGTACGCGCAGAATGCTGTAGGTTAAGTCAACACCTAGAGAGCAATCGCACATGCGAACTGCAGTGGATTTCATCGAAAAACTTCTGAACAAAAGAGAAACATCACCTGCTGATCCGTGTGCGGATGTTTTCGTCTGCTCCAAAATTCCGAAGATTTATATTCTTGTCTTCCAAAACTGCCCTGGTCCAACATAGAAATAGAACTACACTGATTTAGAGTTGGGAAGGAGATTGATAGAGACACACCAGGGTTCTGTCTCACCTGCTGCCGCATTGTTTTGGTCGCAGCTAGCCCGAGGGAAACAATCTCAGGGAACCAGGCTCTCGAAACCGAGTCAGACTCCGATAGCGAGTCGTTGGTCGAGATAGGGGGCGGCCGGTGCAAGCGGAGCGGCAAATCGTCAGATACAAGGCGAATAAGAAGGTATGCAGGGATCAAGCCTGTGCCCAGTTCTGTAAATTCCAATTAACTCTGAACAAACTGTTTATGTTTCTTCTCTACAATGAATTAATGAATTGTCCTTGTAAATTTCAGGATGGTGTCCAACAGGGAGTCGGCCCGGCGGTCGAGGAGGAGGAAGCACGCACAATTAACTGACCTCGAGTTGCAGGTACACACCTTGATGCACTCCCTCCCTGCTGTTTTATCAAACGGAAATTACCTCTCTGTAGCCTTGTTCCATCTTAATGCACATGCCATGATGCAAACGTGTTCCAAGCTTCTGACCATCGACATGTGCCATCCTTATCGAGCAGGTCGAGCAACTTAAAAGCGAAAGTGCAACCCTCTTCAAGCAACTGACAGAGGCCAACCAGCAGTTCACCACAGCGGTCACGGATAACAGGATCCTCAAATCAGATGTAGAGACCTTAAGAATCAAGGTAACAGTTCTCCTCTGATAGAAAAAAATAAATAGTCACCTCTAAAAGATCATCAGTTCCATAAACATCTGAAATCGGCTCCGCAGGTAAAAATGGCAGAGGACATGGTGGCTAGAGGCGCAGTGTCATGCGGCCTAGGACAGCAGCTCGGATTGGCACCCTTTCTAAACTCCAGGAAGATGTGACAAAGCCTTGGTGAGCGTTCTCACAGGCACAGGGTTGAACTTGAAAGGGAACCATGCACTCTTCGGAGGTTTCTAGCTCTATCTCTTCAAGTTCAGACATCGACGGTACGAAGCACTGCAAGTCTAGAGTGCTCGAATAACCGGATGCCCGCTTGCCCAGCGAGGCGGCCAGATGTGTGGATGCCGTGTGGCCCGGAGATTCACACCAAAACAGGGCCTTTATGTATAGTAACGAACACTGGCTTTTGCATACCTGACATTCGTGCATGCCTCGCAGGCTGCAAAGGTACTAAATTCTGAAGGTAGTGAAACTACTCTGTGTTCTGTATACTGGTGAGTGGTGAATATATGTATTGATGTTCATGTACAACCAACCAAGTTGTCCTCTGTCCATTAGTTATGTAACTTCTGCTAAAAATTTCTTTGCTCCATACTTGTACAGAAATCTTAACTATGCATCAGTTGGTCGGTTCTTTGATGTAGCTCTGATGTGCAACATCAGTGTATAGTATCTACCGCGTTGGCAGTTCTGAAGGCAGGCAGGGAATGATGTAAGCCTCACACCTCAACCATGCTCAGCTTCTAGCTGGAAAAAAGGTTGTGTTTGTACAAAACAGTGAAAATTAGAGTGCAGATGTCAATCAAATGACATCATAACAGCCGCTAATTTCAAAGTAATGGACAATTAGGTAACCAGGTCATAAGGAAATTTCTTCTCTTGCCGAAGAAAATTGAAGGAAGAATTAGGCCTTGGTCACCCATAGGACCCTAAGGAAGAAATATCCAGGGTTAAACACTCTTTCTCTCTTCCTCTTTTTTCTAACTACTTGTGCAGTTGTCCTATACAAAACAGAAATTATAAACATAAACAGTAGAATGCTACTGTTCTTGCTAAAAAAGGGTAACCAGGTTCGGACCTGGCTGTCACAAGCCCGCGCATACACACAGAGATGCGCACACAATTTTTTAAAGAAGATATCTGAGATGGTTGTAGTAAAGTAACACAAAGTAAAATATGTTTTTATGAAGAAAAAAACATAAAAGTCAACCAGATTACTTGATCTAAAACGAAACAAACAATATGGGAAATTCAACTAAGTATAATTGCAACCTACATGAGAAGTATGCAACCTACAATTCTATATAGAGGAATTGTGCGCCCACCGATTGTTCGCTTCCACTGTTATTCCAACTTAAAGAAAATCCTGTGCACCCTAAAAACATGGGGATATGGAACAAAAGGTGGAAAGAATCAGATGGAAAGGGTTGACCGAATAAAAATCTCCGAAAAGTGAATCTGCCTCTAGGGAGTCCAAGGGGCACCACTTGCAGCACCTTTCCCCCCACCAAAAACGTATGATGCCATTGTTCTCTATTATTATTTCGAAGAAAAGGTATGGCATTGCTCAAGCATGCCATATTTCCATTTGTGCTTTTGGGCCACATAATTTTATTCCTGGTCCCCTATCATCCAATAGGCCAGCCTGTAGGAACCGTATCTGTCGTTTGACAAACGTAATGCTGTGATCTGATTTTATGTAATCTCTTCTCCAAAGTAGGAAAAAGAAAACTCACATACTGTATTATCAAGAAATCATACATGTGCTACTTGGCCCAACCAAATTAAGACCAATGATGAGTACAGCGTTCAAAAGTAAGTGGTAGGCAATTTGGAATGGTATCCCCACCCCATCATGAATGATGAGTCTAGGGGTGGAGGAAATGTTTACTCAGAAAGGGATTAATCGAAAGTGGAAAGGGAGAAAAATGGCATCAACGCTCAGTCTCTCACTACCCCTCAACCAATCAACTGGCGACAGAAGAAATTAACTTGTGGATCATGAATTGATGACAGCCTGACAGGAACGTAGGCATCAGCAGAACTATTGATCAATCAGGGTACGACACACATTGGAAGGGAAAGAGGCACCAAATCTAATGGTCCGCCGGTTCTTTCGGGTTTGCACGTAAAGGCAAAGGCAGATCCTAAATAAGAAGAGAAAGTTTGACTTTTTGCAGCTATATGCATGAAAGTTCTTACTGTGACTAGGCTTTACTTTCTCTTAGCTGCTTCAAGAAAACATAATTGGCTGTAGATGTACAGATAATCACATTACATAAATCATTGGAAAAGTCTTTAAATCATTAAACTTCCATATCACTTGGATTGCTTCGATTTTCTAACCTTCTGGAACTATTGAACTAATTATGATTTTCATATTAATGTGGAAGCTTAGGGCTTCATTAGAATTAAAAAAATATTATTAACATATCAGAATTCAGTAATAGATCCCACTGCTTCTTCTTTTTTTCTAGTTTTCTCCTATATTCACGCGTATCATAAAAATAAACTAACTCTTGACAAAAGCCAAGTCCATTTGAAGCACTATCAAGTTGACATTTTATCCACTGTTCTAATACAGAAATTAACTTGTGCATGCCGACAACACAATGCGTGATATCAGTAAAACCACATTGCTCTACATGGAAGTGGATAGAAGATATCTACCCATATCAAACCTAACATGTCCATCCAAAAGAATCGAGCATCGCCTTTGAGAAAATTCCATAGCAAAAAGGAAAACCATATCTTGAGGGTATTCCATTGGAAGTCTATATATAACAAGTCAGAAGGGTGAAGCAGTCAGACAAGACACACATACACATCTTACATAGCATGCAGCAGCCAGCAGGAATGCATACAAACACACATCATCCCTCTAGCTGTGTGCATCGTAGAGAAGTTTAGTTTTAGTGATCCATGTCGCCCAATAACAATCACGAGTTATACCGTCAATGGCCATACGTGAATCGAGATAGAGGGCAGAATGTAGCCAAGGATGACTTGCCGGGTATGTGCATGTATGCTTCATGGTGAGGGTATGCATCCCTGCTTTGAATCCATGCTGATATTTTCCGGCAAGTTGTTCTTGGCTAGCATCTTGTCCTTTTTCTCTCACGCGGGCCGTTGTATGGATTGCACGTTCACCTTTAGCTTCCGATGCAATGCATACATCATACCGTCATATATTAAGGACATATGGATGGGGGATAGGCATTATATCATGATTATTGTGTTATTTTAGCTTAGAATGATGTACTTGTTTTGGTTCATACACAGCAATCTACAGGTTAGGCTGATAGTGACATGGTCAGAGTGAGATGTGCCATTTAGGTGAGGCCCTCCAAGCCTGCAAACAATATTATATTATGTTCATGTTTATGCATATAGGAATCTTTGCAACCCACAAGCTAGATGTATGGATTAGTAAAAAAGATGTCGGCGTAGCGACTAGCGAGTGGCATATCATTTCACCACTTATAGGCATAGTGAGCTGTGGCAAGGATGAAAAGAGCTGCAGTGGTACCGTTTAACTAACTAGGAGACATGGAAATATAGCCAGGCCATGAACCAAAGTTAATTTCCATACAATTGGCCCAAATCCAACAAGCTACGTTCAGTTTTCCCCGTTGTAGCTAAAAGTTCAAAACCAACACACAAGGAATCATCAATACCTTCTTCAACTACAAACCCATAGAACAGCAAGTGCCATGCTGACCCAAATAGCAAACTAGTGTATGCAAGGATAACTGAATACCCCCGCCCAAAAAAAGGATAACTGAATAGCATACATTAGTATCTGTCTTCGTCATAACTTGGCTGAGAATGAGAAGCGAGTCAATTGGTCAGGAATATTTAAGGTCGTCTGATTGCCATGGAGGCTCAGAGTTTCCATTTGGTTATTAATCCAAGATAGCGTACTCACAACAGGAGGTGGAATTCCTTATCACACGGATTTTGGGAGCAGAGTGAGTGAGCCTAATTTGTCAGTATGCTCTGGGAAAACAATGCAACTTTGGGAGCATTCGACAAGGATAACTGCATCCGAGTAACCCAAAGCGAGCACAGACAAGGACTGCTCAAATTCGCAAAGTGGCTAGAGACCTTACTGATCAAAAACTAGTGTCAAAAACGCTCTTATATTTATATTATGGGACGGAGGGAGTATTTTACTATCTGCGACACACGCCCTTACTGATGACTTCCCTTGCGGTCTGCCAGGGTGAGCAGGGACCGGAACCCTACAGGCAGAGATCTCCTGGAGTCCCCGATGAATCTCTATCTACTGTAGATTTGCAGGCGTACATCCAGCATGATCTGCAGCAAGAGCGCGGATCGTAGCTGGGATTGGAGCCCCTGAAGAAGCAGGGAGGGACCAAGGAGCGTACCTCTCTAGGCATCTCGTGGCCCGCCGCGCTATGGTGGAGGAGATGGGGCCGGGAGAAGCAAACGGCGGAGGCGAATGGCGCAACCGCGACGAGCCGCCGGCCGGGGACCCCGCGTCCGGCCGTGGTTTGCCTCCCTCCCTTCCGCTCTGGCTCTGAGAGGCTGGCGAAGTGACTTTCCCTATGGGTCTGTGGGCTTGAATGGGCTGGTTCCCGTGGCCTTGCTAATATCACGGGCTGTGCGGGTGTGGGCTCATTGGGCCTTGGTTTTGTGCTATGTGTTTCGAGCTAAAATTCTTATTCCCCTAGAACTGAAGGTTATATATGAATTTTGCAGCTTTCTCATAAAAAAAAAGAATGAGTGTTGCAGAGTTGGCAACCCGACCAGCATTACAAAGGGCCAACTCGTGGTGGAAAAAAAAACTCTGGAGAGAAGCTGTAGTTCTTTTAGTTATGCCCTCGTAGTTTATTTGCTGAGTTGTCTGATGAAAAGTTTATAATGCCAATGTCTTGTAATTAAATGACGTTTAACTTGTACTTCCTTTGTTTCAAAATAATTGAAGTTCTAAGATCAAAGTCAAACTTCATTAAGTTTCATCAATTTAGTATAAAAAATATATTGAATCTAAAAAACCAAATTTACTTCATTTGATTCATTATGAAATAATTTTTCATATTATATATACTTGGGACGATGTTATCTCGCTCTCACGCGCGCCAACACTCGGTTTCCGACAGAGTCAGTTTTCCAAATTTGGAATGTAACTGCTGCTTCTTTAGAGGATTAGATGGAAGGTTATTGTGTAGATTAGAGATAAATACATCAGTGGTGCTTGAACTTGCCACGAATATCCAGTTTAGTGCATGAACTCTAAAAATACGTCGAACTGGTTCTAAAACTTGGCATGAGCGTACAAATACAATGTTAATCTCATCCGTAGGCGTAAAGTGCGCCGACATGGCATTGACATGGCATAGGGCCTGTTTGTAACGACGAAACATAATTACTTGTATACTATATGGCTCAATGACTAGTCGGGCCCTCCTGTCAGGATAAGAAATTGAAATGAAAAATGCCATCAGCCGGAACTCAAACAAGCACCCTGACTCTAGCGGGTAGCCTGCGCTAGCCAACGCGCTAAGAAATCAAAGATGGCACGTTCGGCTCCTGAGGGGAAAAAGTCTAAAATAAGCCTTGAACTTTTAGACGAAAGCTAAATCGAATCCCAAACTTCAAATCCCGGAAATCAGCACAGCAAACTCACTGATCCCGGTCTATTTTCAAGCTTGAGTGAGTTCCGAACAGGGATTGTCGACGTGGCATGTTAAATCCTGGGATTGTTGGATGTGGGCTTGACTGGGCCGGCCCATCAGGCACGAAGCGAGATTTTCCTGTTCTTTTTCTTAACGCGTGACGTACAAAGTCTTTCTCTTCCTTAAAGAAGCGAAGTAACAAAAACAACTCGGGCATAGACCACATAGTCGAACTTGGGACCTGTCAGAGTTGAGCTCATCCCGCAAGCCACTAGTACAGACAACTATGAGCGATATAACAAGAGGCCTGATATATTTAAGCACACCACGAAGTGTTGACTTCTTTTGTAGGGGCAAACGAATATTCACAACATAAACAAATTTGGAAATGTCCAAACATTCTATAAAGTGTGAGAAATTTTTGAAAATTCTGAATACTTTAAGAAAAGAACTATTTTTTGGAAAAGCAATCAATTTTGAAAAAGCGAACACTTTTTGAAACATAAACATTTTTTAAACCTGAAGCAAATTTGAAAGTGCGAACACTTTTTGAAAATTGTAAAACTGGGAACATTTAGAATGTGAACAAATGTGTAAAGAAAATGTTTGTGACATCTAAAAAGTATCACGAGTTTAGATAAATGTGTGTGGCATTTCAACAAAAAAAATTGTACAATGTAAAATGATATTCACGTAATAAAAAAATCAAAAAAATGTGCTTGTGACAATTAAAAAAAGTGTATACAATGTAAAAAATATGTTTGCATGATGTAGAAAAATGTGTCATACCCTTAATAGACTATATTTGACATGTGTTTGAAAAAAGTGTATACAATTTAAAAAATGTGTAACAATTTTAAAAAATGTTCGTGTTGTTTACAAAATGTTTATTATCGTTAAGAAAATGTAAACATGTATTTGGACAAATATTACCATGTATTCAAAAAAGTATTGAAAACATTTTTTTTGCGGGTGTGAAAACATGTATTTTAAAAAATGTACGTATTTAATTTGAAAAATGTCAAAAGTGAATCAAACAATATTTTATGCCCGTGCTAAAAATGTACATTGGGTACTGAGAATAATTAGACTTGTGTAAAAAAGAAAACCAGTTATCGGTAAACAAACAAAATAAAAGCGAAAAAACAAACAATGTGAAGAAGAAAAAGCATAACAAAGAAAGAAAAACCAGAGAAAAACAAAGAAAAATGAAGAAAAATAAAGAAGAAAACCGATGAAAAACCAAAAAACCAAACAAAAAAATAGAAAAACAATAAAAAACCAGAGCAACGCGAGCAGCTACACTAATGGGCCGGCCCAATTCAGTGAATACCAGTTAAATCCTCTCAAGGTTCAAAATAGACCGAGATCAGATAGTTTGGTGTGCTGATTTCAGTGACTGAGACTTCAGGGTTTACTTTAGCTTTCGCCTACAAGTTCAAGGTTTATTTTGGAATTTTTCCCTTCTGAGGCTTAATCTAGTGAAATCAAAATGCCTATGGTGTTTAAATGGGCTGCAGTCACTGCGCCCATTTAACATATGTTTTTTTAAGTCCAAAAGAGCTGGCCCTAAATATGTAGAGGTATGCAATAAAATACTTACTAAAAATGTTCCTCTAATTTTTATAAATACTCACTTATTATTTAGAAAATATTATTTAAAATATAATTCATGAGTGTTTAAAAATGTTTAGTTAATACAAAAATTAAAATGTACATTCATGGATTATATTTAAAAATAATTATGAAATAAAAAAAATAGTGAATAGAAAAATTATATGCATGGCTTATATTTAAATTATACAAAATTCAGGATAACAACATTTACTATATATTTAGAAATAAGCACTGGTGTGTAAGTTTGCTCGTGGGTTATATTTGTAAAGCCTAAACCCTAAACCCTATACGTGAATATTCTTAAAATTACATGAACATTTTTTAGAACTAGTTGTTTTATTTATGTAAAGTATTTATAACACCTTAATAGTAGAATTTACTTGTATTATGTGATTACAATTTACAGACTTATCACATTTTTAAAAGAAAAATAGTATGAACATTTTTTCTGTCTGTTTTATTTCTTTTTTTAAAAAAAATCCTTTTTTATTTTCCTTTTCTGCTTTTCTATTTCTTTTCCTTTTTAAAATGTGAACTTCATAAAAATCATTAACTGTTTTGAAAATCACAAACAATATTCAAATTCATGAGCTTTTATGAAAACCATGACCAATCAAATTCGTGAATAATTTTTAAATGTGTAAACTGTTCTACAAATCGAAAACAATTTTGAAATTCATGATTTTATTTCCGACTACCAAATGAGTTTTGCGCTTTCCCTCATACACTCCCCACTAAAAATTATGCACCATCCTATTAAGATCATCACACACGGACATGAAAATTTTAAACACCTCTTTCCTGGGGATGGCCCGCGCAACTAATTTGATCATCGCCTCTTTCCCAGCCAAAGAAAGTCTATCACCGCATGCAATTATTCTTTTAGTGAGCCTTGCTTGCAGATTTTGGCACTTCCCATTCGACATTCTACCTTGTGGGGGTAGGCAAGCCTAAATATTTCTCTTCAAAGGTAGAGAGCTAAACTTGCAGGGCGTGTTTGGTTGCCCGCATCGAGCCCAATCAGGTCGCGCAGTGCAGCATTTTTTTGGACCTCGGTTGTTTGGTTCCTTCCATACACTGTTGAGTTCGCATAGCACGGTTCTTAAAGCGCCCCTGGGCCTGGCCCGTTGGGAACGGCCGAATCGCAGTTTCCCGAGAGCCGAGGCGCACCTTTCTCCCTAGAGACGTGTGTCTCGAGTTAATCCCTCTCTCTCTCCCTAATCCTCAATCCCCTCTCTCTCTCTCTCTCTCTCTACTCCAGTGCGACCCCGTCAATCCCGTCCGCCATGGGAGCAGGGGAGCGGATCCAGCACCTCGTAGAGCGGATCGAAGTAGAGGGGCGGAAGGCGAGGCTGGACGGAATCAAACACGCCTTCCGCTGTCGCCGGTGTGTTCAGCTGCCACGCCTGTAGCCGGCGCCACGCCCGAGCTGGACCGCTGCCAAGGAGTGTTCAGGTGCCACGGCCGGAGCCGGCGCCACGCCCAAGCTGGACCGTGACGCGGTTTCCGCTGTCGCCGGCGACGACGACGAGAGCGCGGGGGGAGGCAGCGAAGACGAGGCTGCCAGCGCAGAGGCTCTTCGAGAGGTCACAGGCGCGGCAAGATCCTCAACAACGGCCAGCTCAAGCTCGTCCACGACCGCGGCGAGCCCGACGCGGCCATGACCATGGTAGCGAGTCGGGCGCGTCCACGGTCGCCGGGAGCTAGTGGTGGGCACGATGGGCAGTGGAAGCTCTGGTGCGCTCAAAGTGTTTGACGAAATATCAAGCCCAACCTGAGGGCTGTTAAGTTTTGTTGTTAACGCTGGTAATCATATGCATGTATGCAACCAAACACCAGGTGAAAATTGCATCTCGATGACAAGACCCCAATGCAGGCAACCAATCAACTGGTAATCTACGTTTTTTATCCTATTTTTGCTTACCCAGACCCTGCTCAGCATGGCTCGTTTTTCCCCTCTGAGTCAGGCCCGACAGCGAAAGCAACCAAACACGCCCGCAGTGTAGTGTGCACCGCCTCCTGGCTTGCATCCCGGACAGGCTTTCCCAAACAACATGCTACATCCAATGGCCTCCCTCTTTCTCTGTGTTAGCGATTTTTTACAGGATCACAATCGACTAGAGGGTTACACGCACTTTGCCGCGCCGTGGTTCTGTGGCGAGTTAAGCCTGTCTTTTGTTACATGGGTATTATGGTCGGTTGGTTTGATCTGTGTTTCATCTCAGCCATGGTGTGTGAATCAGCTGCTTGTGTGACAAAATTCTAGTTTAATGACAACTGGAAAATAAGTGAGCGCAACTTCGTACAATCAGTGGCGGATCCAGGAATTTAGAATTGGGTGTTCAAAATTTTTTTCACACTAACAGAGGAGCCAATTCGTTCACAGCAATACAAATTGGTCAGTAGCAACAACATCTGTATCAATAAAAGCAGAAGCAAGCAACTGAAACAGATGAGTCAATTCTGGATCGGCCTTAACAGAGGAGCCAATTCGTTCACAGCAACAGCAATACAGATTAAGGAAATTACAAAATAGATAAGAAAATTACAACTCGACCATACGCTTTGTCATGGCTTGAAAGCGAGAAATGACAACATCATCCTTCACTTCAAAAAAGAATTCCCTCTCAATAAATGTAACCAAGCAATCATTCAAGAGTTGATTCCCCATTTTATTCCGTAGCTTGTTTTTCACATAAGTCATTGAAGAGAACACTCTCTCAACACTAGCTGTTGCTACTGGTAGGATTAGAACCAATTTGAGAAGCTTGTAAACAAGGTTATAAGTGACACTCTTGTTTGTCTCGACAAGCATAATAGAAAGGTCGACTATGTTTTTGACCTTTCTAAACCTCTCATCTCTACGCATATCAGTAATGAAGTGTGTAAGTTGATAAGGAATATGCATCAGATCTTCCTCCGTGAAATCCAAGGGATAAAGATGCGCAAGCTTAACCAAGTTTTCCTTATGATAAGCAGCAAAAGAATTTACCGGACTGAATGATCCCATGTAATGAAGTAATTCAGTGTTTACCTCATCAAATCTATCTCCAAGCTCTCGAAGTTGCCTATCAATAAGACCCAAAAACATCTCAACATGGAAGCGATGGAGATTCGTGAGATTTTTGTAGAATCTTGAGGGTCTTCCAGGTGGCTTGTACTTACCACCCATTTGAGGAACTTTGACTTTATGCTTGACACAATAAGAAGTGACCTCTTCAAGGAAAGTTTCCCATCCACCATCATCTCTCAACAATTGCAATTGAATCTTTGTCAAATGAATGAGTTCAACAGCATTAACAATGTCTTGATCTTTCTTTTGCAAAGCACGACTTAAGTCATTGGTGTGCCCAAATATGGTTTGCAACAAGTGTGCCATGAAAACAAAGTCAAATGACTCAAAATATGTCAACATAGTTTCAGCAAGCATAGCCTCATTGCTTTGAGTTGGGTCTCTTACTAACTTGTTAAGAACTAGCCGGATTGAAGGATACATGCGAAGAATATGCATAATAGTTTTGTGGTGAGATCCCCAACGAGTGTCACCCGGCCTACTCAAACCCATCTCTTGATTCATGCCTTTACCGGTTTCAATTTCCTCCAATTCCAATGCTTTAATGATCCGTTCAGCTTGAGCCACACGAAGCATTCTAATCTTCTTACAAGACATCCCAAGAACATTCAATAGATTAGCAAGTTGTTGAAAGAACAAAACACAATCACGGTTCTCCTTAGCAACAGCAACTAGAGATAACTGAAGTTGATGAGCAAAACAATGCACATAATAGGCAGAAGGGGACTCATCCATAATTAGTTTCTTTAGACCATTGACATGACCCTTCATGTTGCTAGCACCATCGTACCCTTGCCCACGTACTCTAGAGAAGGTCAAACCATGTTCCATAAGCAAACTCTCAATTGCTGTTTTGAGTGTCAAAGATGTGGTGTTTGCAACATGTAAAATACCAAGAAACCTCTCAACCACCCTTCCGATTTTATCAACATAACGCAGACAAAGAGCCAATTGTTCTTGTAGATACACATCACTTGATTCATCGGCAAGTATTGAGAAACAACTATCACCTAGCTCTTCCATCATAAGCCTAGTAGTTTCTTTGGCACAAGAGTTGATGAGGTCTGTTTGTATTTCATGAGCTATCATTTTGTTGTTCTTTGGAGCATTCTTAAGAACCACCTTATTCACTTCTTCAAAATTCTCTGCTAGCCAATGTAGAAGCTCAAGGAAATTACCTTTATTAAGTGAAACTTCTCTTTCATCATGTCCACGAAAAGCTAACCCTTGACCCAAAAGAAACCTCAGGCATTTAAGAGAATATGTCAAGCGAGCTATATATAGAACCTTGTCTTGTTTGGTGGTTGAAGAAAATGACTCTACGATTGTTGTTTTGGGTGCAATGAAGAAATTGTATTTCTCTTGTGCTTTGTTGTGTGCACTATTGATCCCACCAACATGTTTCCCAAAACTAGCCTTGTGATTCCAATTTCTAAATCCTCCATTCACAAAGCAATCCCCACCAACATGTGAATTATCCTTGAAAAGATAACATACAAAGCAGAAAGCAGCATCTAGCTCTTTACTATACTCAAGCCATTTATAAGACTTGAACCATTTAGCTACAAATCGACGCATACCTCCAACAGGGTGTTGTGGAAAAGCATACTTTTTTGGTCGACAAGCCCCTTTTGCAATGTATCCTCTTCTAATCCTGTTCTGGTCATTAACATCATAATCTGCAATAGCAATCCTCTTCCCAGGATCAGGTTCAAGCAGCTGAACATCGTAAACTGCATCTTCAGTGTCATTCTCTTCCTCTATATTTTCAGATTCTTCGCTTGCTTCGTGCTCAATCTCAGGTTCTGCAATTGGACTTGTGTTCGTGGCACCAACAATCTGTAGCTGCTGCTGATTTTGAACTGAAGGGGAGCTCATAGTGCTATGAAGTTGATTCGATGGGGAAGTGTTCTGCACCTGCACTTGCTGCTCAACCTGAACATGTTCTGCAATTGGACTTGTGTTCACTAGAGCCCCTGCACATGCTCTAGATTTCTTCCCAGCTCTACTCCATAAAGTTTTCAAATCAATGGCGATGCTCTTCCTCTTGAGTTTTGAATTCTGTACTGCCTACAATTCAAATACAATTCCTTTGTTATTTTTATGCTAATAAATCAATAGTTCTTAACTCCTACATCTATAGCTACTTCTCACTGAATCAAATAGAAACTACACATTCAGTTCGGATTTCACAATGAATCAAATCAAAGAATGAAATTTCAGAGTTGGAACTTGAAACTTGAAAGGGGATTCACCTTAGGCTTAGAGATTGAGGTTGTTGGAGCAAATTGCTGCACTGGAGGTACGCTCCCCTCCGCGGCATCAACAACTGCGGCGGCCGGCGGTGCCGGCGGCGTGACCCACTGTCTCTGTGGCTGTGATGCGGCGCCGTGCCCCGCACTGGGACTGGGTACTAGCTCCTGCTCCTCACCGGCGGCGGCCGCGTCGGCGATGGCCCTGGTGAACTCCTGCGCCGGCGGCTGGCTGTGGCTCGCCATGCCCTCGCGCCGCCGCTCCTGTATCTGTTCGTGGGAATTGGGGAAGGAAGCGGCTGGCCGGGTGCGTGTCCAGGCTCTCGTGCGCAGTCAGGTAATACCTAATGGCCTAATGGGCTGCTCGCCTGCTGCCAAAGTGCATGTATTGGGCCCATGTAGGATCGTATTTCTATACTCTGCCATATATGCCTATATGTAAAAAAATATTTGCATAAATTTTCGGGTGTTCATCTGAACACCCTTGACCCATGGTGGATCCGCCCCTGCGTACAATGGGTGTGCTAATTAACATTTTGGCAAATACGGGAAACATACATGGGCAATACGTTAATAGTCCATAATCTTTAGAAACAAACACAGAGTTCATCCCATTACAGAAAAGAAGTCCAGGAATGGAAAGATAACAAAACCAAAAATATTAGCAGCCCATAATCCAAAGTGTAAATAGACTCAGCCGTACAATTGACAATGGCACTACAATTCAGCAGCCATAAGCATTTCCATGTGTCGTGAACTACTTTTCTCAATTGAATGTAGTCCTATCTGCCCATGGATTTTCAGTGGTACAATCAAATCCTACCAAAAGCAAATAGCTTATTGTAGACAGCTTTGGATTAAGGGGGCAAACATAGAAATAATGTTAAAGCACAAAACCGAGGAAGAGCAAAATAAGAAAGGAAAAAAAAATCCTCTTTAATGAACCAGTGGGCTTTCAAGAATAGCCTCCTAGCTGAATATGATGAGAAATAGGATGGATTCTAACAATCCCTGATGCAACAAAAAAAATTGGTAAGTACATTGACTGGTAGCAAAGGAATATGAATCAGAAAGGAGCACTAACTCGACACCTTACTCTTTTGTGTCTCAACAGTACTAAGCTATGTCATCACCCATATTCTTTGTATATCATTATGCAGCACTGGAAGTAAATGAAATATATTATTTTATCAAAGTATAGATTTAATGAGAATAGTCAAAGCACAGGGGATTAGGAGGCGACTTTTTTCCTTCCTCAACACCGGCGAGTGTCGACGATGGGTCCTCGTCCTATCCGTCTACTGCTCCAGCAGCGGGAGCGGGCAGGGAACCCAACAGTTTCTCTCCGGTAGAGGTATAGGGCAGGTGTAATATGCTTTCAGAGATGCGGCATCAATGCTGGGCACGGCGCCACATCGAAATAATTTGTTTATGCTCTTCCTCCAGCTCGGTGGCATTCTAATGGGCGGTGCCGGGAGCAGGTGGCTCGATCTTCTTGCCAGTCTTCAGATCTGGTAAGATGTGTGTCTGATGGTCGGCGCACGACACTCTCCTGGGTGGCGTTGCTGTCGGCTATTGCAATTGTGCTTGGTGTCTTGTAGTGGGGTGTGTGGATGGCGGCATGCAGCGACATTCGTCTTCTTTGATCATGTCAGATGAAGTTGATGGTGATGGGATCTAGTGGACACGGGGAAGAACCCCGATCGACATGCCATAGAGTTTCGGTCTTGTCGGCGGTCCGGTTCATCGGCTTGAAAAGCATCATTGTATGCAAAGGTGGTCCTCCATATCTTGGTATGACCGTAGTGGAGGAGGACAATGGTGGGTGATGTTTTGGCGGGGCACAAGATTCTACCAAAATGAAATCCTAGTTTTACTTTGAGAGAAACTTCTTGTGAAGTGTTTGATGCAATATTGCAAGACATCTATATATGTCTCTTGTGATGACCATATATACTCTTTGTAATACGCTTTGTCTAATGAAATGTATGTGGTTATTTCAAAAAAATCATTTGAAACATTTCATTATCCATACCACATGACCATTATGTATTGGCGTATGGTCACTAGTTGGATCTGTGCACATGCATATCCTATGGCCGAGAAAAGTTCGCCGACGCCACCACGATCGGACTCCTCACCGTGTATTTGCCGGTGTCATCCACCCATGTCAACGATCCATACAACACTACTTCGGGGATTATTTGGCTATCCCCAACCCGAACCACGACCGTGTACCTCTGCTTCTCGTGCTTACCGCCGAACAGCAGCCTATTGGGCACGACGCTCACCTTCACCCCGTCCAGTCCCTCCACTGTGGCATTGTACCTCACCGGCCCGTCGCCCACGTTGGTCACGGTCCTGGTGAACGTCTTCTCTCCGCCGTTGTAGTCGAAGAACGCGATAAACGACGGGTAATTGAGATCGAGCGTCGCGCTGGCGCAGTCCATGGGGCCCGACGACTGCACCACGGTCTTGATCTGCGCCGCCGTGAAGTTCATGGCACACATGAGCTTGATGTAGTCGTCCGGCCCGGCGTCGTACACCAGGCCCGGGTCTAGGGAACGGTTCGGGTCGATGTGTCCGGACCCCATCGCAAGCGGGTCGGCTGCGTACTGGATGCCGTCAGCCCTGTCCTTGATGGGAGCCAAGGTGTTGTCCACCGCGCTGGCCGTCGTCATCATCGCCGACCGCACCGCCGCGGGGCTCCATTCCGGGTGCACGGCCTTGAGCAGCGCCGCCACGCCTGACGCGTGTGGGCACGACATGGACGTGCCGGAGATGACGTTGAACTTGCTGAACAGCGGCGATTGCGTCCCGGCGTCGGCGACGCTGGCGTTCTCCGCCCACGAGGCGAGGATGAGCGAGCCGGGCGCGAGCAGGTCGGGCTTGAGCACCGTCGGGCAGCTCCGCGACGGGCCGCGCGACGAGTAGGTCGCCACCTGCGGCGCGGGCTTCGTGTCCACCACGGTCACCGCGAACTTGACAGAGGCCTTGGGCGCGCGGCTCCTCTGGATGTAGTGCAGCAGCGCCGGGGCGCCTCGTGGCTTCAGGATCACGCCCGGAAATGGGAAGTTCTCGTACAGCTCCCTCAACGTGTCGTTGGACAGGAACAGCCCGGCGCGCACCTTGGCGGCTTTCACCGCCGATATCGCGGGGGTCAGGGCGTCGATGTACGGCACGTCGCAGACCACGACCTTGCCGCGGTTCGCTGCGAGCGCCGTGTCGTTGTCGCACAGGCCGAGGAACACGAGCCCGGCGTTTCCGAGGCTGTGTGGGGTTCCGGCGTACAGCGATTCGCCGACCAAGGTCGTGCCGTCGCCGAGCCGGACGACGGCAGAGAACTCCCGGTCCACCGTGCCCGCCGCGACGGTGAGCACCCACGGCGAACCGTTGCGAAGGTACCCGGCGTCCGGCCCGTCGTTACCGGCCGAGGTTGACACGAAGATGCCGCGCTGCATGGCCGCGAATGCGCCAATTGCGACGGGATCTTCGTATAACTGCCGGCCGTTGAAGCCAAGGGAGAGGGAGAGCACGTCCACGCCGTCGGCGATGGCCTGGTCCATGGCGGCGAGTATATCGGAAGCGTACGCGCCGTCCTCCCACAGGGCCTTGTACACCGCCACCCTGGCGCGGGGCGCCATGCCGCGAGCGACGCCTCGCCCGTAGCCGAAGAAGGACGCGCCGGCTACGGGCGAGCCGGCCGCCGTGGACGACGTGTGCGTGCCGTGGCCTTCCGAGTCCCGCGGGGAGTCGACTGCGATGGTCACATTGGTGTTGGCGATGAGGCCCTTGTTGTACTTGCGCGCGCCGACGAGCTTCCGGTTGCACGCCTTGGCCGCGTCGAACGCCGGGCCGGACTCGCAGAAGCCCTTCCACCGCGCCGGCACCGGGGGTAGCCCGTCGTCGCGGAAGCTCGCGCTCTCGGGCCACACGCCCGTGTCCACCACGCCGATGATCATGTTCTCGCCGTACTCGGACGCCTCCCATATTCCGCCGGCCACGCCGACGCCGAGGCCGAGGAACTCGGGCGTGTGCGTCGTGTCGCGCACCGCCCTCGCGTCGTCGCGGTAGCACGACAGGTATCCCGGGGAGCGTCGGAGCCTGTCAAGCCCATCCACGGAGAGCCGCGCCGCGAAGCCATGCGTGGCGTGGTCGTAGACGTAGAACATGTCTGCCCCCGGGGCGGCCGCGGCGAGCGTGGACTCGTACCAGCGCAGGTGGCTCGAGAACGCCCCCGGCATGGCCGACTTGTCCATGTGCACAATGTAGGAGTAGGACGCCGCCGCCACAGTATCGGCCGCCGCCGCAGCCGGATGCAGGTAGAGCGCGACCAGCACCAACGCCGCCCATGGCCACATTGTGCGATGTACGTACGTGAGTAGAGCACCGGCAACGGTGGAGTACGACGGCCGGTGTACGCGGCTCGGGCAACGGCGCGCATGGCTATCTAACCTGCATGGAGTACGACTCCTTCGGTGGTTGCCTAGTCTGTGTTGGACAGGCCACTGGTAGCCAAGCCAGCGGCATGGGCCTCGTCGTGTAGAAGCGTCTGATAGGGTATCATGCAGCTACCATTAAGCATTTCGTTAGTCGATTTTGCTCGAAATGGTTCGGGCACGCACAACAACTAGATATATGTAGACTGTTGAATTTCATCACTGGGAAGCGTAGTGTCAGGCCGACAAGTTACTAGCCTAAGAGAACAAAATCGAGGTGACAAGTTGATCAGTTGGAGCAGAGATGTTCCGGGGGCTAAATTTCGTGTTTTGACCCTTTTTCTGAAAGTTAATCAAGATCTGATCTAGTTTGTAAAAATTTCGGGATCTGGCCCTTTCGCTACTGTCAGAGTCTATTGCGGCCAGGGACCTTGGCGGTAGGAAACACCCCTACCGTCAAGTAGGCTGGCGGTAGCCTGTACAACCCTACCGACAAGGTGCCCGACGGTAGGTGAGAGCATGCACTGTGTTTCATACTTAGAATTTTTTTTTGGTAAGATGTGCAACCCTATCGTCAGGGACCTTGGCTGGCGATAGGCTGTTATAACCTACCGCCATGGACCCTGGCGGTAAAAAAAGTCAGATCTTGATTAAGTTTTAAAAAAGGGTCAAAACATGAAATTTAGCCGGAACGTTCCGGGGGCGAGTAACCCCAACGTGACCTGTCTGTTCAATTATTTAGGGATATGTCACGGAGCTCGGAAACAATCAGACAGCGATGCAGGCCTGGCTATCCAACGCAAATGGGTACATCCATAGTTGTCATTATTTCCCATTTGCAGCCATGAACCATGCATTTGATGCATGTTAATCTGTTGGAAACCCACTCGTGCAACTACATATATGTGCATTTGCTGACGAGCCATGCAAGTCTCTCTCGAAATACTCCAGCAGGGCATCCATCACCATCGTCTACCCTTTGGCAGCCAGCTCTCGACGACGACGACGGCGTGGCCGCTCTTTTGTGCCTTTGCAGGCACCTAGAACTCAGGGGCTCAGTGGCGACTACGTACGGCTGTAATGCTTGAGCCGTTGAGCGGCTGCGGATCGTGCAGCGCGTGCGTCCTCGCCGGCGGAGAGGGCTCGTGGATCGAATTGTGCAGGGCTTCGCTTCGAAGCGCGCGTGCATTCCACCGGCCACGCGCACACCCCGAAGGTCTACGCATGCATGCATGCCATGGTGCTGTTTCCACTGGAGTTGGCCGTGTGGTGTGGGTGCGAGTCTCCCAATCGTGGCGCCTCGTCGTTCTTCTGTCATTCTGCGGGTCCTGTCACGTGCTGTAACATCGCTCCATATCTGCTGCTTCCGGTGATCTGCCTCATTTTTAAAATGCTTGCCTTTCTTTCGACATTGATGGTTAGTCGGAAGAAATCGACGATGGCCCAGGTACACATTCTTTCTGAATTTATCCAGGTATATACTTTTGGTGTCAGCTAAACAGTGCGTGCATGCATGGTATCCCTTGTTTGTCTGTCCTGAAAGGTCACTGAGAGCGGGCCAATCGTTGATGGTTACAAACAGCAACGCGTGCAGGTTAAATTCCTCCCGTTTGTGGTCATCCCACGTACGTACACCGTTTCCATTCCACAGTTGTAAAAGTTTTTCAACTAATGGCCTTAGGTACACATCAATGTCGTTGCCGGGTTGCTTAGGGCCTTGGATGAGAACTGGCATCATAATGAACTTCCGCTTCATGCACATCCAAGGAGGAAGGTTATACATACATAGAGTCACGGGCCAGGTGCTGTGATTGCTGCCTGCTCCCCGAAAGGATTAATGCCATCCGCGCTTAAACCAAACCATACGTTCCTTGGGTCACCTGTAAACTCAGCCCAGTACTGTCTCTCAATTTTTCTCCACTGCGACCCGTCAGCGGGTGCTCTCAACTTCCCGTCTTTCTTGCGGTCCTCACTGTGCCATCGCATCAACTTGGCATGCTCTTTGTTTCTGAACAGTCGTTTCAACCGTGGTATTATAGGAGCATACCACATCACCTTCGTAGGAACCCTCTTCCTGTGGGGCTCGCCGTCAACATCACCAGGGTCATCTCGTCTGATCTTATACCGCAATGCACCGCATACCGGGCATGCGTTCAAATCCTTGTACGCACCGCGGTAGAGGATGCAGTCATTAGGGCATGCATGTATCTTCTGCACCTCCAATCCTAGAGGGAATACGACCTTCTTTGCTACGTACGTACTGTCGGGCAATTCGTTATCCTTTGGAAGCTTCTTCTTCAATATTTTCAGTAGCTTCTCAAATCCTTTATCAGGCATAGCATTCTCTGCCTTCCACTGCATCAATTCCAGTACGGTACCGAGCTTTGTGTTGCCATCTTGGCAATTGGGGTACAATCCTTTTTTGTGATCCTCTAACATGCGATCGAACTTCAGCTTCTTCTTTTGACTTTCGCATTGCGTCATTGCATCAACAATGACCCGGCGGAGATCATCATCATCGGGCACATCGTCTGGTTCCTCTTGATCTTCAGCAGCTTCCCCCGTTGCAGCATCATCTGGCACATCGTCTGGTTCCTCTTGATCTTCAGCAGTTTCCCCCGTTGCAGCATCACCGTATTCAGGGGGCACATAGTTGTCATCGTCCTCTTCTTCTTCGCCGTCTTCCATCATAACCCCTATTTCTCTGTGCCTCGTCCAAACATTATAGTGCGGCATGAAACCCTTGTAAAGCATGTGGGTGTGAAGGATTTTCCGGTCAGAGTAAGACTTCGTATTCCCACATTTAGGGCATGGACAACACATAAAACCATTCTGCTTATTTGCCGCAGCCACTTCGAGAAAATCATGCACGCCCTTAATGTACTCGGAGGTGTGTCCGTCACCGTACATCCATTGCCGGTTCATCCGCGTGCATTATATATAATTATGTGTGTCAAAAGTAAGAAAATTAGACAAGTATTTATGTAAAGTAAGAATTTTTTTCTTTCAGAAAGAAGATAAGAACAAGAGGCTCACCACGGTGGTGCCGGCGACGAGATCGGCGCGGGCGATCGACGGCGGTGAAGACGGAGACGGGGCGTGACGGACCGCTAATATAAACCTAGACAAATCTCGGGAAAAATGAAGCTCGGAGATCGAGTTTCGAGAGGAGAAAGCTTAACTAGTGTGGCTCGAGCATTTCATCGAACACCTCATGTGCATAGGAGGTGAGCTAGAGCACCCAATGCCCCCCCCCTCGCCGACCAGCAAAAAACAAAGCACTGTGGAGTGCTCTACCGCGATGATGGGGTATATATAGGCAACTCATTTGTCCCGGTTCGTGCCACGAACCGGGACTAAAGCTCCACCTTCTGTCCCGGTTCGAGCCACGAACCGGGACCAATGGCTGTGGGCCAGGAGCGAGTCCCATTGGTCCCGGTTCGTGCTTAGAACCGGGACAAATGGGTCCACACGAACCGGGACCAATGCCCACGAGGCCTGGCCGCCCCCCTGGGCTCACGAACCGGTTCGAATGCCCCCCATGGGCCCCGGTTGGTGCAGAACCGGGACTAATGGGCTGGCCAGGCCCGAACTAAAGCCCTGTTTTCTACTAGTGATGGCCTCCCTCACCATGCCTGTCTCTTGAACTTTTGGAATGAGAGAAATGTCCAGTTGTTTCGACACAAGAGTGCCACCTCCTATTCTTCTCCAAAATGTCAGACTCGAGGCCAACCTTTGGGTTGCAGCGGGTGCTAAGAAGCTAGGGCATATTGTTGTACGAAAGTAATTGTCATGCCGTCTTTACACGGTCACTTGTAAACTGTCAAACTATTTCCCCTCTTATTTAATGGATGAGACAAATCTTTTGCCTTTGTTTAAAAAAAACTTTTTACAGTGTAAGAGACTAACAGCTCTGGGTGTTTCCGCAGCTCTATGTAAAAACCGGCACACCAGCTTGTTCGCAATAATAATTACGTAGAAAAAAGAAAACCCGAACTAAATTCAGGAGTGGATCTCGATTGACATGCAGACAAGGAAACGCGGACGGTTGACTAAACTTGGGCCGTGGGCCGACCTGCCTGTATTACGTACGGGTGCTTGTTACTTGAGCTCCAAGACGGCTGGGTGCAAAACACAGCATGCAAAATAGAGGGAGATTTATTAGAGAGAGACGAGGAAATTCATACGGCATACGGTAGCACGATCACCTCGTTCGGATGGATCAGCCAAACTCGGATCTATGGATCGCCCCAGGGAAGAAGACGCGAAGGACGGCGGCCACCATCCCCGACGATGTACTCCTCGAGATACTCTTCCTCGTGTCCGCGGACGTCGCCGCCCTGCTCCGATGTGCCTCGACCTGCAAGCAGTGGTGTGCTCTCATAGCCGACCCGTGCTTCCTCCGCCGCCGCTGGCCGGAGAACATGGGCCACCCGTCCGCTCTCCTCGGGCTCTTCGTCCAGCGCGACCGAGGTCTGGTCTTTGTCCCGGCGCCATCAGGACCAACGCTCGGTTCTGGTTGTCGTTTCCTCCCCTCGCCCGTCGGCGGCGTGCAGGCCGACCTCTTGGATGGTGCGACGCCGGTCACGGCACGCCATGGCCTCCTCCTAGTGCGCCTTGCCCGTGGCTCAAATAAGAACTCGGTCCACTTGGCCGTGTATGACTCGCTCACCCGCACATGCGACGTGCTTCCCCCGCTCCAATGTGGAGTTTCATGCATCAGTTGTGCCATTCTAATCGGTTCAGACTATCGCTCATCAGACGGGCTGCAGCAGCGAGCATCATCTCCTGGTTACTCAACGTTCTTTACAGTGCAAACCCTTGTCAATTACGTCGATGCCCACAGAATGGAGCACAAGTGCAACCTCTACATGTTTTCATCTGCCAAGGCGAGTTGGAGTGCGCCTACAAGCTGCTTCGGCGACAAGACTTGGGCATATCGGAATGGCGGCGGCTTTTGGATGCCATACGAGAGCCACATTCGGCACAGCTACAACGCCGTCGTGTGCGGCGGCATGACGCACTGGCTCGCCGCGTACCAGCCAGTTGGGGGCCCAAGAAAGTATCACACATTCAACGTCAGTGTCGACACAGGTCACGTCTCCTTGACAGAGGTGTCCATCCCACTCGTCAAAGGCCTTTATGGCTGGCCAATACTTTGCGTCGGAGTGGAGGGGGCACTCGTGTTGTTAAACGTACACAATAAAGCTGGCATCCCGCGCCTAGATATCTGGACGCGCCGGGGAGGCAGCGACAGAGAGAGTGAAACCTTTTGGCTCCCTGTTGGGGTGTTTGACCTAAAATCACCCACAAAGAAGTGGTGTCCTGCGATGATCCGTGTGTGGTTAGGAGAAAAGAGCGGTACATTGTTCATCTTAGATGCGTCATGCCACACGCACAAGTTGGACATTGAAACAGGAGCAATGGAGGATGTAACAGGATTACTTCGATACAGCTTGTCTATCAGTGCTGTGTCTATAGAGATTGATTGGCCGGCATTGTTCCTATCTCGGCTTGGTAGACATTTATGTTAGTGGGCGGCTGTTGTTCTCTCAATGACAACTACATACCTGTAAATTATATAGTGTCTTCGCGTGTTTTATTTATTTGAACTATATTGCGAGGGTTCAGTTTGAGATTTAGGGTTCTCGGTAGCGAGAGTAAGAAAGTGGAAGGCGAGCTTGAGATTCATAGCTTTCAAAATATGTAATTGTAGTTGTATCTCCTATCCGATGTAATCAACATTCGATCCATACTGATTCTTGCTTCATATACTATGTATTTAGTATTATCAGCTGTTAATAAATGTAGAATGTACTCCCCGCAAAATGTGAAAAATGCAGGACAAGAACAAGGGGTGTTGCTGATTGGATGCTCCGCATGTCAGATCCTGTGAAATGGAGGTGCCTTCACGGCTTCACCGGTGCTTGGAGAAAAAAACCGGGTTCTGTTTGCACCATCGTCTTGGCCAGGTGATTCAAAAGCGCAACAGGTGCTAGCTTTTGCTTCCTGTACCAGCGGGTGCTTCAGGGCTTCCGGTTGAAACCATTGCACATATTAAATAAGCCTAAGCACTCTTGAAGCACTCTCAGTTGTAATTTCCTTTTTCTTAGAAGTGTTGTATTGTTTCCACTGAGATAATATAAGGCAGCTCCTGGGTAAATCTAGACCCTTCTCCTATTAAAAAAGGAATGCTTTTGTATCAATGTGGTACCTATGGAAAGAGACTTGCAGAAATTGTTCTTGTCCTGACCTGGTGGACACTTATTTAATATTCCCTCCATCCGAAACACTTATCGGAGAAATGGATGTATCTGTATATATTTTAGTTCTTGATACATTTATTTTTATCTATTTCTTCGATAAGTATTTTAGACGGAGCAAGTACTTATAAGTCAGACATCCACCATTCTATAAGCTCGATACTAACCTTTTTTGTACTAATATCAAGTCAGACCTCGATGTATATTTATTATGTTTGGGGCTCTTTGTACTTCTTCTAAAATTTTAATAGATCTAAGTATTTTTCGCAAAAAATAAAGTTATTGCTTTATCTTTTATTATTGGAACAACAAAATGCCTAGCCTTTAGGTCAGTCTGAACAATTAATTTACATGTGTTTGCTTTAGGTGCCTAAAAACCTTTTACGTGTCAGTTGAATTTGCAGCGAGCCCAAAGGTGGAGGCAACCTACGGAGCGACAACGACGAAGGTTGACCAAGGTGAGGCCAAGCCAGTACCTTGTTGGAGACAGGAACGAGACCGCGAGCGACAGCGAGCTTCGACATCGTAGGAGGAGGTGAGGAAGCAGGTTTACGGGTGCGACTGCAGGGTCATCACCGTTGTAGAAGGGGGGGGGGGTGGCGCTCATAGGGATGGCCACGGTGACGACAAGCATGGTGGTGGGGGGAGGTCGAGGGAAGGGCGGGCGGCTAGGTGGTACATGGCAGCTCCTACGGGCCGCGAGAGCCGGAGACAAGCGGATGTGCAGTGTAGGTCGGAGTTGAGCGAGAGGAAGAAGAAGAACAGTTCCCAAGCGCATGATGGGCGCTAGATTTTTGTTGAATGCTCTAGAAAATCGACTAATGCTAAAAGTTTTTCCAGGCACGTGTTAAATAGGTGCTCCAATGCTCCAACGTAAGGGCATGCACAATGGTGCTATCTTAGGAGTGTCATGTTGGATAAATGCTGAGGTGGAGGAGAGAGAATTCATAAGAAAAGACTTATCTTCTCTTATTTAAGAGATCATCTCTTAGCAAAATATGTCTCACCATGTTTTTTTGAAATAGTTAGTTATTATAGATAATGATAAGAGATAACCCATTGTAGACATATTTTTATTGTCATCTCTAAATTACATGCAAACCTTAAGATAAGAGTGTCTTATCAAGCACTGTACTTGCCCTAAGTGGGTCAACCTAGGAAACGTCCCAGTGCCCTGCGAGTCTAGTGTAGACTAGCACGTTCTTTTGATCGATTTTTTATAAATTTCTAGGTAGTTTTTTTACTTCAACCGGTTTTCTATTACGAAATTTTCTAAATAAGATGCTCACAAAGGTTCATGAATTTGAAAAATGTTAAATTTCAAAAATAAATCGTGAATAAAAAAACAGAAATTTTGTAAATCTTTCAAATTCAAGAAATGTTCACATAATTGAAACCAAATTATGAATTCGAATCGTGTTCAATAATTTCGGAAAAATTCATGAATTTTCAAAATGTTCATTAACTTAGAGAACATTTCCAATTACAAAATATGTTCATGAATTTGAAAACTATTCTCTTGTTTTTTAAAATCCTGAATTTAAAATTTTTTCATCATATTTTTATTAGGTTCCGGGCTTTCAAAAATGTTCATGAATTTAAAATAAGCCCAATTCAAAACGAATTTATAGATCAAAAAGTAAAATTAAAAAACAAAAACAAAAAATTAGAGAACCCGGTGAAATAACTAAAGAAAAAAAAATGCTAAAACACCTATCTAGAACCTTCACAAAATCTGTTGAAAAAACACATAAGAAACGGGCTGGCCCATGTAGCGTCAGGCCGTGTTGAAATTCCTAAAATTCAGCAGACCAAATAATAAGGCCTTGGACCTTGGTCTGCTTCATATTACTACGTACAGCGTGGAAACCAAACCATACGGAAATCCAAACCCCAGTCCATTGATCACGATGGCGAAGAAGACGAAGAGGACGGCGGCCACGATCCCCGACGATGTACTCCTCGAGATACTCTTCAGCGTGTCCACCGACGTCGGCGCCCTGTTCCGATGTGCCGCGACGTGCAAGCAGTGGCGTGCACTCATAGCCGACCCGTGCTTCCTCCGCCGCCTCTGGCCGGAGAACACGGGCCATGCGTCCTCTTTCCTTGGTTTCTTCGTTCAGCAACGGCGGCGCGATGACGCCGAACGGTACACAAGTGCGGGCAGGGTGGACATCGACTCCCCGGAGCCGCCGGTCTTTGTTCCGGCACCACTGCATCCGATGCTCGGCGATCACCGCCGTTTCCTCACCTCGTTCTTCACTGGTGTGCCAGGAGGTCTCTTGGATGGTGCGAAGCGGGTCACCGCGCGCCACGGCCTCCTTCTGGTGCGCCTTGCCTATGGTTTCCGTGATGACTCGGTCAGATTGGCTATGTGTGACCCACTCGCCCGCACCTGCGACGTGCTCCCTACGCTTAAGTGTGGAGTTTCAGCCATCAGTTGCACCATTCTAATTAACCGGTCCAGACTATCACTCATCACACGAGCCGCAACATCGGATACCAACTCCGGCTTACTCGACGTTCTTTAAAGTGCTAACCCTTATCAATCACGTCGATGGAAAACATTACACGTGTGATCTCTACACGCTCTCGTCTGCCAAGCCTAGTTGGAGCGCGCCTAGAAGCTGCTTCGGGGACAAAATTTGGTCGAAGCAAAAACCTGGCTTTTGGATGCCATTCTGGAACACTACACAACCGCAGCACCAACACAATGTCGTGTGTGGTGGCATGGCGCACGGGCTAGCCGTTTACCAGTCAAGGTATCTGGATCCAAAAAAGTATCACATCTTTAATGTCAGTATCGAGACCGGCCACGTCTCCTTGACAGAGCTCTCCATCCAAGCGGACCAACTCACCACAAGTTGTTATGGTTGGCCAGTGCTTAGTGTCGGTGTTGACAGGATCCTCAGGCTATTTTGTGTATACAATGAAACTGGCCTCCCACGGCTAGATATGTGGACGCGCCGGGGGGACAACGATAGAGGCAGTGGTACCTTCTGGCTTCGTGTTGGCGTGTTCGACTTAAAATCACCCGAAGAGAGGTGGCTTCCTTGGGATATACTTGTGTGGTCAGGGGAGAAGAGTGGCGTCATGTTCATCGTAGAGGGTGTTTGTTTCCAGGGACTTATTGATTTAGGGACTTAAAAAAGTCCTTATAAGTCCCATCTAAACCAAACAGGAGGGACTTATAGGGACTTAAAGTGGGCATTTGGGACTTATGAAATAAGACTCTCAAGGAGGGACTTATAGGGACTTATAGTTGTAATATGGTCTTCTAGTCCATGTTAAGTCCCAGGAACCAAACAGGTAGGGACTTTTTAAGGACTTGGGACTTATAAGTTGGGACTAAAAAAAGTCTTAGGTCTTATGAACCAAACAGGGCCTTAGACGAATTGTGGAATGTGCACAAGCTCGACACCATAACTGGAGCGATGGAGGATGTGACAGGGTTGTTTCAACCTGGCTTGTGTATCAGTGCTGTGCCTATGGAGATAGACTGGCCGGCATTGTTCATGTCTCGGCTTGGTGGACACTTATGTTACTGGGCATCTATTATCGTCTTAAGCTAGGTATAGACTTGTAAATATGTCAGACCTTAGCTTATTTATTTTCTTTTTCGACTTAAACTTAGGCCACCAATATACACAAGGTTCAATTTGAGATACAGCAGTTCTGGGCAGGGAAAGAAAGAAAGAAAGAAAGTGAAAGGCGATCTTCAGGTACCTTTAAAATCTGTATCCGCGGTTTGATCCATACATGATTCTTGCTTCATTGTTTGGTGTATATCGTTTGCCTTTTCTATGCACCTAATTGCAGCCAGCTACTACTAGTGCAGCCGCGGTTTAAGCAATTTGAGTAAGTTAACCTGCAAGTTATATATAAATAGTAGTATTAACAGATGTAGTAATAGTAAGTAAGGCTCAGAGTACAGAGGAATTTACATCAAATGAACTTGCTAATTATAGTGTAACATCTCATATCTTTCTGTTTTTGCAGCTCTATGTAGCACCAGCACACCGGTTTGTCCAGAAAAAATAGGAAAATAAGAAAAATCCTAACTGAATTCACAAGAGGATTCTCTGATCTTGATTGACACAAGACAAGGCGTGAAGTTTCAGACCCGAAGGTTAATTTTCCGCAAATCTAGAGAATCTGCCACCCTAAGGCGTGAAGTTTCGACAACTTAATTGACTGCATAAAAGTTAAGAATGGTGATCCTTTCATTTTCTTTACCAACCCAGAAGCCAAAGATCTGAAATCATCACTGTAATCTACACATTTGTTCGCTAAAACTTGAGTCTGTGAAACAAAAAGTTCAACTGTGTTGCAACACTACAGATCGATAGGCAGGGATGGATCTATCAGATCTAGAGTCATATCTTACATTACAGATCGATAGGCAGGGATGGATCTATCAGATCTAGAGTCATATCTTACATTACAGATCGATAGGCAGGGATGGATCTATCAGATCTCGAGTCATATCTTGTTAAGTTTTCTGCAAGTGCGGACACATTAGTAAGGTTTCGGCCATTTGAACATGCAATGGAGAAGTGAAAATGAGACCATTCTAACCGAATCTGATCGCGATGGTGAACATACCTGCAGACTGCAGTTGTATGAGCAAGTGTCTGCCTCCCAAGTTATCAGATGCGATGTAAAGTGCCTGGGATTTTGAGAGCAACCCAGTATGAACATTAGAGCTCAATAGTCAAATGCCCCAAAGCCATCAGATGCTACCCGTAACAAGCTGAGAAATAACTCATGTACACTGCCGTTTCCACTTCATCTCTGCCAGTCTCTCAAGATCTCTGTTTTTGCCTGCCCAAATGTGTATGCATGTACACACAAAGAACCTCAGCTAAGGGGGCTGATAAAGCATGTGGAAACATTTGAATTTGTTCTCACATTGCATCTTATGATTAGATTATTGGGCAAGACTAATGATCTATCACAGTGCCTACAACAGAAAAAATCAGCATATTGTGCGTGCTGTGGGATTGATTAAAACCACATTGGACAAAATTCAAGAGATAAGGCAGAATGGTTGGGATGAGCTCTTCAAAGAGGTAACTGACTTTTGTCTCAAATACAATATTGTAGTGCCAACTTTTTTTTGAAACAGATGTAGCGCCAAATATGATAGATACAAGAACTGTCGTTCAAGAACTTGGGGCGGCCAATTGGTAACTTATCACCATCATTTCATCAATGAAATATTCAATGTGGTGCATGATCAAATTATTGTGAAATTAAACAACCGCTTTACTGAAAGAACTATTCAGTTGTTGAGATGCATTGCTTGTCTTAATCCAAAGAATTATTTTGCCGATTATAATGAAGACAAGCTTGTTGATCTTGCTAATATGTATGATGCTGACTTCTATGCATACGAAGTTACTTTTGTCCTTAGAAACTAATTTGACTCATTTCAATCATGAAACAAGAGTTGATCCACATTTGATGAATTGTGATGACCTTGGTCATCTTGCCATGAAGATGATTTTGAGTGATATGCGGACAACTTTCCCGTTGGTTTACCACCTTGTTGAGTTAGCATTAATTTTACCTATTGCAACCGCAACAGTGGAAAGGGCCTTCTAGTCAATGACCATCATCAAGACTGACTTGAGGAACATGATGGGTGACGATTGGTTGAATCATAGAATGAGCATCATCAAGACTGACTTGAGGAACAGGATGGGTGATGATTGGTTGAATCATAGAATGGTATGTTACAATAAGCGAGATGTATTTGTTAGTATTGAAGAGTCAAAGATCATTAAGCGATTTCAGGGTTATCACTCGCGCAAAGACATTTTACCTCGTCCTAGAGGAAGGTTTCATAATTTGCATCCAGTATCATTTTTTTACTTACTTTCTATGCAGTGACTTGCATATCAAATTTTATACTTGAAAGGTGAATCATCTGTTACTATTGAAGACGTAATCATTGGAAGCTCAAATCAAACAAGCCTTTGATTTGGTACTCTCTTTTGTATTATTTATCCTTTATATTGTCTTTTGTTATGTGTTACATTATCGGATGAAGCACTATTAAATATTGTGTGCCAATTCTTATCAGTTGCGAATGAGCTTTACTTTTGGTATGCCTTAAAACTGGGGTAAATTTTGGGGAAAAATTGGCCCTTAATTGTTTGCCTGTGGCGTCGGCCAATCCTCGCTATGTCGTTGTTCAGAATAGCAACTGCCTAATTGGCTACGTCCACCCAACCTAGACACAAACAATAACGGCCAATCTATCTCGAGTGGCAGAGCCATTGTACCCAAGCAGCCTCCAAATAACCCTGTCACATCCTCCATCGCTCCTGCTTCAGCATCGACTTTGTACACGTGCGCAAACGAGTCTACAATGAATAACACTCCGCTCTTCTGTCCGGACCACACGCGCACAAACATCGGATCCCACTCCTCCATAGGTGGTCTTAGCTCGACCACCCTAGCAAGGAGCCAGCGACCTCCACTTTCTTCATTGACGCCTCCCGGCCACGTCCAGATGTCTAGCCGCCCAAGGCCGGCTTCCATGCACATGTAGAACAGCAGGAGTGTCCCATCGACGGCGGTACAAAGTGTTGGCTCCTCAGTAGAGTATCTGCTTTTGGTGAGTTGGTTCATCGGGATGGAGAGCTCCGTCAAGGAAACATGGCCGGTCGCGGCGTCGATGTCCAAGGTGTGGTAGCTTGATAAGTCTGCCTTGTCCGACCAGTACTCAACGAGCCAGTGCGCCGTACCACGGCACACGGCGACATTCTGAGTCTCTTGCAGAACCCTAAAGCCGCGCTTGCCATAGTCGCAAATCTCGTCAAGGCACCTTGCAGGCGTGCTCCAGTCCGACCCGGTGGACGAGAACGTGTAGAGATCACAGTCGTGCACTCTGTCTCGGTAGCTCTCGACAACGATTGCGAGCACCTTGAAGAATTTCCGGTCCGGGGAAGGCGCCGGCCGCCGTGGCCCACTCGGGGAGGAACAGTCCGCGTCCGTCAGGATGGCGCAGTTGGCCGAATATGCTCTACGCTTGATTGGGGGGAGCACATGGAACGTGCCGTTGAGCGGGTCGCACATGGCCATATGGATATGGGGGCCGCGGGCGAGGCGCACCAGGAGGAGGCCATGGCGCGCGGTGAGCGGCTGGGCACCGTCAAGGAGCCCGGCAGGTAGGCCGGGGAGGAGGGAGGCGAGGAAGCGGCGACGAGGGCCGAGAACCGGCCATGGCGCCGGGGCCGGCAAAAAGACCGGCGGCTGCGGGGAGTCGATGTCGACGCCGACGAACAGCTCGTCGCGGTCGTCAGGGTCACGGCGTTGCTGAACGAAGAAGCCAAGGAAAGAGGACGGGTGGCACGCGTTGTCTGGCCAGCAGCGGCCGAGGAACGAGAGGTCGGCTATGAGGGTGCGCCACCGCTTGCAGGTCGCGGCGCAGCGGAACAGGGCGGCGACGTCCCTGGACACGCGCAGGAGTATCTCGAGGACGACGTCGTCCGGGATCGTGGCCGCCATCTCTTCCAACCTCTTCTTTGCGTGCGTCCGCAGGGCGGCGATTGATCGATTAGGGTTTGCCCCGGCCATCCGAACGATTGTTAGGTACGGGCTGGATTTCAATACTAATTGATAGTCATCAATACTAATTTATGGTAAGCATGCATGCATGCGTGCATGGCATTTCAATACTAATTGATAGTCATCAATGCGTTAAAGTTTCCAGATTTTAGTGCATGTAACTAAATTATATTTGTACATGTACGTGGGTGGAAAACTAGCAGTCTAAGGTACATAGAAAACGCTTCAAACGTCATGTGTACGTATACATGTACATGTACTAATATTTAAATTGGAATTTATGACAATTTATTTTGATTTTCACAAAGATTTTTGCAAAGATAGCAGAGCTATTATAATCCTTGAGTATCATGCATCAAATACATCTCTATCGATTATGTTGTATAGATATTCATATTTACAGGAATGAAACATATCATCCATCAAGGTATTTAATTTACGAACATGTATCCACCTATTAAAAGGTAGTGTCATTTGTGGGTATATAACAATAAATTTCACTTCGAGGTATATGTACATACTGAGCAATATTTTCACTATGCATTTTTTTGGGACTTGAGTATGCACCAAATTATATCACTGTTGGTTATTCAAACTTCATTTCATTTAGGATACCCGAGATATATCCATAATCTTTATTAGGTATCATACCTTGGTATGTGTATATTTTCAGTAGAAACAATACCTCGGGTATATGTATATTTTCATTAGGTATAATATTTTCGGTATGTATTTTCATTAGATATAATTGCCCCGGGTATTTGTATATTTTTTTCATTAACAATATCTTGAGTATGCACTTTTTCGCGGGCCTGAGTATGCACTTACAAATATATTGGACTATTTTGTACGTATCTAGTAAAAATTAGAATAAGTCATAGGATATATACTGAACCAAGTACGAGCGTTCAAACTATTTTTAATGTGACTAGTCGAATTTGTTTAAGGAAACAAATTATTCCAGGGAATCAATAGCTTCTAGTTTTTTGGAAACCAATCTGCAATAAATGGCAGCGGAAGTAATTGCATGCAGGTAGAGAAAGGAAAGAAGATTATTTGGATGGTACTAGTGATTATTTCCAAATACAAAACGCTTAACGGGTTGGATCCGAATGAGGTGCCCAGGCACCTAGGTGCCCCATATAATTTACCTATATATGTGTGTGTGTGTGTATATATATATATATATTCCTCTTGTTCCGTTTTCTTCTCATCTTCGGTTTGCTTTCAGTTTTGGAACTTAACTATTTGATGTGCTAAATGATGAAAATGTTTCAGGATTGAAAATCCCTAATTAGATACCACTTGCAATGAAAGAGCTCCAAACGGCAACAAAATCTATGTGGAGGCAGATTGTATGGAGGTAATTGACATCATGCAGGATGGTGGCAATTCCCTCGGCCCATCGGCGGCAATCTATGAAGAATGCTCTTTTTTAGCTCGCAATTTTATTTCGATATGTTTTTATCACTGTCCTAGGGAGGCCAATATGGCGGCGGATGTATTGTCTAGGAACTCGAGACTTCTCGAACAATTGTCTGGGAGTCGGAGCCTCCGGGGTTTCTAGTAGATGTTTTATCAAACGATGTATCTTTATTCTCACATGAAATATAAACCACCATGATGGCATTCCCTAAAAAAAAGCTCCAAATGGCGCTCTAATGTCTTGTACAATGCAAGACGCTTAGGGAAGATACTTACAGAAATAAATCAGTGTTTCTTGAAGTACCGGTGCTTATTTGTAGGGAGTAGATGTTTAATTAGACGTCTCTTTTGTAGAAATAGATACTGGTGCTTCAAAAAAAAAATCAGGTTTATTTTTTTAAGCACCAATTATTGTACGAGGCCTAAGTGTCACTTCACGTACCAGCGTAGCTACCGCATCAACGCTTCATGCACTAGCTCCCGTGGACTGGCCCAGCAAGGACCGCTCCATGCACTCGGGGGTCCGCTGTTCACTTTAGATTTCACGTTACCAGTCAATTGTTGACCGGTTAACCATTGACTGGTTAACTGTTTAGTTTTTAACAAAATAATGGATTCACACAAAAACTATGAATTAAAAAAAATCTTCATGAGCACAGAACAAATTATAAATACGGAAAAAGTTCATAAAAATAGAAAGTTTCGGGAATTAGGAAAATGTTCACAAAAACTTCAAAGCTCCTGAAGTGGAAAAAAGTTCAACAAGTTAGATAAAAAATTCATGAATTTAGAAAAAGTTAAAATTTCTCAAATTTAACTAAAAAATCGTGAATTTGAGAAAAGTTTGTAAATTGCAAATTTTTTGGAACAAAGTTCATGAATAGCAAAAAAAATGGAAATTTATAAAGTTGCAAATTTCAAAACAATTCAAGATCTTAAAAATTGTCGTGATTTAAAAAATATTTTTGATAAAGTAATGGAAAACAAAAAAGAAAACAGAAAAAAGCGAAAAATAAAAAAGGAAAAGGAAAAATGGACAACAAAAACAGTGTGAAAAAACTACCAAAAATCCCAGCTCAATAAACCGGTGGGAAGGTTCCCAAAACCGGTGGGGGAAGAATGGGCCGGCTGCCCACTTAGTCTAACGAAGGGAGGGGGTGCACCCATTTTCACGGAAAATCCTACCTGACGCACGTTGCGTCAAGTTGTCGGGCGTTCGCACAGACCTTTGCCAGCGAGGGAGGATTTGGGCCGGTCCGCCCACCACTTCTGCCACGCGGTTTTGGGAATCTTCCAGGAAGTTCCTGGACCGGTTTTCTTCGGTTTAGGAACTTTCTAGAAGGTTCCTAAACCGCTTTTTACTGCCTCAATTTCTTTTTTTCCCTGTTTATTTTTTATTTTCTCCGCTTTTTCTGTTTCTTCTACTTTTTTTTTTCTTTTTTACTTCAAAAAATATTCGTGTTTCTTGAAAATTCTTCACATATTTATAAAAAAGTTTGCATCTACAAAAACATTTGGGAGTTTCAAAAAATTCTCGTTTTTCAAAAAACGTTTGTGTTTCCAAAAATTGTTCACATTTTCAAATTTCTTCCTAGTTTCAGAAAATGTTTGGGTTTTAAAAAAACCTTTTCTTTTTCCGTATTTCTGTTTCTTTACTTCATTTTTTCTTTTTCATTGTAATTCCTTTTTCTTTTCTTTCTTGTTCTGGAGAATCTCAATTTTTTTCAAAAATTCAAAAAGATGTTCAGAAGTTAAAAAATGTTCCTGTTATTATCTTTTGTTCACAAATTCAAAAGCAATTCTCCATTTTTTTAAAAAAATCTCATATTTAGAAAAAAAAGTTCACCTTTTAAACATTCTCCATTTTTAACAAAATGTTCACGTTTTCAAATTTTGTACAGGAGTTTCAAAAAATGTTCCTCTTTCAAATTTCATTCGCAAGTGTAAGAAAATGTTCGTGGTTTCCAATTTTGTTTGGTAGTTTCAAAATTTGTTTGAAAACTTCAAAAAAGTGTCTGTTTCTAATTTTGTTTCGGAGTTTCAAAAAATGTTCGCAAATTTTTTATAACATTTACATTTTCCAAGTTTGTTCAGGAGTTCCCATTTTTTTTCCAATTTTTAAAAAATGTTCACGTATCCAAATTTTGTTTAGGAATTTAAAAAATGTTCATCTTCTTTTTTCGTTTTTCTGCTTATTTGCTCCTGTTCCTTTTTCGTTATTTAAGAATATTTCACAGTTTTAAAAAATGTTCTTGATTTCATAAAAAATGTTCATGTTTTTCGATAAAGGTTCAAAAATTTAAAAATGTTTTAAGTTCCATATTTTGTTCTGAGTTTGAAAAAATGTTCTTGGTTCAAAAACTGTTCATGAATTCCAAAAATATTCGCGTTTCCAAATTTTTGTTCAGAGTTCAAAAAGTGTTCCCTTTAACAAAAATTTGTTCACATATTAAAAAATGTTTGTGATTTTCAAAAAAAGTGTTCAGTTTATCAAAAAATTGTTCACATATTAAAAAATGTTCGATCTTTTTATTTAACTTCTGAAATTGGAAAAGTGTTCGCTTTTTTACAAAAACACCTTTTCAAAATAGTAGTCGCGTTCGGAATTTTACAAAATGTTCGGATCTACATTACATGTAACTTCGCGCACGATACTTAACCTAGAAAGCTTCACTATCCCGTTGGCTAGTTAAGCGCGAGCAACGCGAGGTCCCTAGTTCGATCCCTCCCTCAAGCAGTATTTTTTCGGATTTTTCACTGTATTATGCTATTTTTTTGGGATTTTCACTGTATTATGCTAATGGGCCGGCCCAGATGGAGTCGCGCCTGTGCGTCCGCTCGGCAATCCGCCGCAGCGAGCGGCGCATAGGAACTCCCCATTTTCACACTACAAAGGTTACATCAAATTTCTTAGCACGGGAGAGTTTTGGACTTTTGGGTGGGTTTTTTCTAACACATGGGGAAAGTGTGGATGTGTTAATGTGGGACTATTTTTATGAGGTCAGATTTTTCGAAACAAATTATCTTATAAACCTGGTGTTCAAATTACGAATCGTTTTCACCATTGTGTTCCTCTCATGTCGAGATCTTTACAATTAGATCCCATGTTGAAATGTTTTAATGAATATTTTTTGAACGGAATTTGTACTCTCAGTGAAATCTATCGTACTCCCCGTTGCAACATACATGTGCTTCACGCGGTAATGCAAGTGTACTCCTCACAAGGTAGTATACTCCCGTGTGGTGCAACTCGTACTCCCTACGCGGTTCAGATTGTACTCCTCCCGCAGTGCAACCTGAACTCCCCATGTAGTGCAACGTTACTCCGCTATGCAACTTATACTCTTCGGGACGTGGTGTTTCTTCACCCGAGCTCACTTGATCTGGATATCAATTCCGCTGAATATGGCCTCGGGATGTGGGCGAGGGTCCTTTTCAGTAGAATACGAGTCAGCAGTAAATGATTTAGTGCTTGGTGTACGTATCTTCCAGTCCTGGTTGGAATAACAATTTTGCAATGTGAGTCCCTTCTCTACCAATGTTGATGTTATTTTCCAATGGATGTGATGTAGAAATAGTTCCTTTTTTGCGGGGTATGTAGAAATAGCTCCAGATGTAGAGTGGCCATGACAAAAGATTAAAGGTGGGGCAACTAATTATGCTTTTTGAAATTCTATTTTGTTTACTATTTCCCAAAAAATATTCATGTTTATTATTGTGTTCGCTCCTTTAGAAAATGTTCATGTTTTGACATTCTGCACAATTTTGAAAGACAAGAACCTTTTTTATTTTTATGTAAAATTTGAATTTTTATATGATTTGAACAAAATTTGAAAAAATGAACATTTTAATAAATTTATACATTTTTTACAAGTGAGAGCATTTTCTGAAAAAGGAAAAAGAAAAAATTGAAAATGAAAAGAAAATATGGAACAGAAAAAGAAATAGTGTGAAAAGACATGTTCGCTATAGTAAACCGGTCGCTGTCATCAATTTTGAAAGAAAAAAAGTTCATGAGTTTATTAAAAAATTAAAGATTTTGGTACAAAAAGTTCGTGAAAATTCAAAGGAGATCGAGGATTTGGAAAAAGTTCACAGATTCGAAACAAATTCGTGGATTTGAAAGTTCGTCAATTTTTATAAGTAGTTCATGATTTTTAATAAAAGAAAAAGAAAGAGAAAGAGAAAAGAAAGTAAAACGATCCAAAGAAAACCAGAAAAAAGAAGAAAAATAGGAAGTAAACTCGCGACCTTGGCCAAATGAAACCAGAAAAGAAAAGAAAGAAAAAAGTAAACCCACGACTTTCTCGTTCAGTGGGACACCGGACACGGACAGAAGAAAGAAGGAAAGAAGTATTTGCATCAGGTGAGTTTTGGTTGGCTACTACGATTTTCACTTAATGTGAAGGTTGCAGGTTTGAATCACGTTCCGTACATTTTTTTGCCGGAAGGGGGGTTTCAGTATGTATACGTTCCGGCAGGCGACACACTTTTAGGAAAGATCATCCTACCCTTTATTATTAAGGGGTATAAAGAGATATATTTTGTTGATGTGTTTAGGAAGGGGGGGGGGGGGGGGGGGGTTCTACCGAAGTAGAAGTATATTTCTTTTTTTCCCTTAAAAATCGACTAATTTTTAGAATCCTAATAGCCGGACGAATACAACATTTGATTGTTTAGTGCTTGTTTTATGGGGCGTGCTACGCATCGGCCAGGTGATTATAAGATTGGATCGACCGCCTCCGATGTTGTTGGTTAGCCTACATGGTAGCCGTCCAGTCTCTTTCATCGCCGCAGCTGTTTGCAACATGGCTCGTGTGCGCTTCCGCTCAACCATTTTCTGTCGGACATGGAAATATTTGCAACATAGCTCACGTTGCAGAAATCTTTGCAACGGAGGATATGTTGCAGAAAAACATTGTCGCCACTACAATATTAGAAATCTTCAGAACAGCAGACATTTTGCAGAAATCTTTGTAACATAGGGCATGTTGCAGAAAAACATTGTCGCACTGCTCGCCGATGTGCTCTACCAGTTCCGGAGCAAAATCCTTTAAGCCCCGCGCCCCGAAGGTGAAGGCAAAGGCTGTGCCACCACCTCCATGTACACCGGCACCGAGCTGGAGTGCGATATGCCCGACATCCTGCACTTGCACAAGAGCCTCGCAGCATGGCGGGGCTGGATGGAGATGGGAAGGAGTGGGAGAGGAAATGGAGTAACTTTGTCGTCCACCTTCAACAATCATGTCCAGGAAAAGAGCAACGAACTTATTGGAAGGTGACTTCTCGTTCCATACTGATGTTGATGTTGTTTCCGTGGGATATCATGTTGAGATCGCTTCTTATGTATTAGAGGGATTGCTCCGTTTGTGACGATGAACAAAATGGTTAAATGCGGCAATTAGGTTAGAATCTTGTTGGCAAAGTTTGCACACAAGTGTAGGTACCTAACTTTCTTTCTCTGGAAAATCTGAGTTTCTTTCGAGTCAGAATCAATTATTTTATGTGATGTTGCAGTAGGTTTGTCTTAGCTCAGCTTCCCACATGCCTGAAATGCTTCCAAGATTATTTTTTCTTTTGAGACAATCCAAGAAATTAAGTCCGACCACACTTTCTCCTGGGCCATGGCACGCTCCAAATAAGACTAACTAATCTTACGGGCTACGGCCCAGTTCAAGCTTAGTCCCCGATGGCGGCAAGGCCCGGCTGTTTCCTTTCCTTCCTCAAGAAATCTACTCCACGTTTCTTCTCAAAAAAAAAGAAGAAGAGAAAACTACTCCAATTCGGTTTAGCTAGGCTGTCGTGGAGGAGAACTCCACTCCGGGTCGGACATCTTCCCTAGCGGCCGCGTTTCTGGTTCGCTATATATAGGCTGGCCAGCGAGAGGATACACGACCACCAGATCGAACAAGCGAGGGAGCATTGATCAATCGGCGAAGAGAAGAAAAGAAAAGATGCAGATTTTCATCAAGACCCTCACCGGGAAGACGATCCCGCTTGAGGTGGAGAGCAGCGACACCATTCGCGACGTCAAGGCCATGATCCAGGCCAAGGAGGGCTTCCCTCCGCACCATCAGCGGTTCATCTTCCATGCAAAGAACCTGGAGGAGCAGTGCACCCTGGCGGACCTCAACATCCAGAACGGGTCGACGCTGCACCTGATTACCCGCCGCCCGGAGTAAAAACTCTGCTGCCATCGTTCTTATTCCTAGAATTCCTAGCCCAACTAGGGTGTCTGATGATCGGCCGATAAGCCTATGTAATGTAATTTTCAAGGTTATATGATATCTAATGCTTGGTTAATAGAATGAGATCTTTGCTTCGTATCACCAGATTATTATCAAAGTGCATTTGTTCGTAGCAGGATGATTACTGATTATGCTCTAATGGTTTTTGAGTGAATCCATCACATCAAACAATAAAACACCAGTGGAAAAACTGGCATTAGTAGTGGTCTCCGTAAGCAGTTGTGACCAAGCCGAACAAAGTGGCATGTAATTATCCGCTTGAAAAAAAGCATTTGAGGCAATAGTGTCTCTTGCACCGCAGAAAAGAGGTGCATGCACTGCAAAAAATAATAACTACAACAGGTATACGCCCAGCCGACAAACCCTGAAAAATGGCTCTCCCTTCACGCCCATCCCGCCTCGCATGTCTGACAGAAAAAATGGCCTATCGCACCCCTTGAAGGCATCTACAATGCAAAACGCTTATCGATGCGCTAATAGAGAAAAAAGAACGTGGCTACCTGGCGCCCGAGCGCCAGCTCGCGGGATCGAGCGCTCTCCCAAAAGGAAGGTGGGCTGTCACTTTCCCAATAAAGCAAATCAGTTTCTCACACCACCACCCCACGCCCACGTGATTCTGAAACCAGCTGACATCCTAAAAGGAAACTACTTGACGTATTTACGCTACTTAGGAAATCACCTATGATCTTGTCCCGCGTGCATTTATTTAGGTTTCAAAAAATCTCAAAAGCTATAACTTTTGATTCGTGCATCGGAATCCAACTCCGTTTTCATCGTTGGGTTTCTCACGACGAGTACTTCAAAACTAGATCCCATATGTGTACATTTTGACAAACTTATTTCGCGGGCAACTTTGGGTTGTATTGAGGCAACTATAGTGCTATAAGAAAGCAACTTCTTTTTTTTTCCTAGTATGACTGCCTATCAACGAAAAATCCTTTTAAGTTGGTTATCGCAACTACCAAAATTGACTAGCTTCATCTCTAAGTTGTATACCATAACTAGCAAGTATCCTAACTCTATGCCACCTATACACTACTGCACACAGCTAATTAGGAGGCTACTAGGCGAATTCACTAATAGATACGGTTCAATTCATATAGCATCAAAGTTGCTCCTACTTAGCACTAAAGTTGCCTCATTTAGCATCATGTTCTTATTTTTGGCCTAGTATGACTTTCTATTAGGTTGATTTGTGTCAAAACAATAAAATCACACAAAACATGAGATGCCTTTAGTGCTACATACAAGCAACTTCACTGCATTATGTGCTGTGGGTCTTGCTAACTTAATCCTAACTTGCCTATCATGGCTGCTCGGTTGCTTATCATTGATTATCAGTTGCCTACGATTGATGCTCGGTTGCCTAGAAATACTATAAAGTTGCCTAACATTGATACTCAGTTGCCTATCTGTGATGCTTAGTTGCCTGCAGTTGATGCTTAGTTTCCTACAAATACTATGAAATTGCCTAACATTGATGCACATTTGCCTATCATTGATGATTAGTTGCCTGTGGTTGATGCCCAGTTGCCTACAAATACTATGAAATTGCCTAACACTGATGTCCATTTTGCATATCGTTAGTGACCAGTTGCCCACGTTCATGCTCAGTTGGCTACAAAATACTACGAAATTGCCTAACATTGATGTTAGTTGCCTAACTTTACAAATTAGTTGCCTAGTAATATTGGGAAGTTTCTTATCATTCTTTTTCTAAGTTGCCTGTAGGCTCTGTTGCCTGCCATTTCTATTTCAGTTGCCTAGAATACATTGAAAAGGTGGTCCATCATTGTTAGTAAGTTGCCTTTCTATGAAACTAAGTTGTTTACCATACCAAAAAGTATTACATGCAACTAAGGATGATATTAAGCTACTCACTTGTCATGGCAAGCAGTTTAGGATAATGTTAACCTACCTCAGAAACTAAGTTGCCTACAATACTATCAAATTGAAGGCGAAGCTAATTATGGTAGAAAACTTAGAAGTGAAGCTAGTTAACTAGATAGTCATGGTAGCCAACTTCAAAGAGATTTTCAATCATAGAAAGTCATACTAAATAAACTAACAAGAAGTTGCTTTCCTATAGCACTAAAGTTGCCTCCGTAGCATCCAAAGTTGCTCATAAAAAAGTTAGTCGAAACATACTCATATGGGATCTAGTTTTGAAGATCTCGTCACGATTAACCTAAGGGTGAAAACAGATATTAATTTCGATGCTTGGTCCAAAAGTTATAGCTTTTCAAAATTTTGAAAACGCTAATTAAATGCATGCAGATCTAAGTTCGAACTGAATCCCCACCTCATGCACTGGCCACACCCTTGCACTTGTCGTGACGTGGATTATTATTGTTCTGGTCGGACGATTCCGCACGCGTCGGTGGCGATCGGGCGTATCGGACGGCTCTCGCGTGTGCGCTCGAGACAGCCATCCGGCACAGCTGCGTGATTCAGAATTCAGGGAGAAAAAAATAACATAAAAATGCATAACCGCAGGCGCTAATTCTGCGGGCTAAATTAAACTAGCCGCGCGCTTCGCATGGAAAGAAAATAAATCAAGCGCTCACTCTCAGGTCTTGTGCCTACGCTAGTAGTACCTCCGACACTAGGATTTATGGCGTAAAACTGCCCAACATTTGTTCAAAGGGACTGACCATAAGTCAGGTATCTGAAAGTAAAAGTCCATCAGTCACTTTTCACAAGGGCCCTTAGTTCCTCATCCTATAGTTAAAAATAAATCACGCATTGTTCATCTTCTACATCTATCTCTTCTTCCCCGTGCAGTCGCCGGCTAACCCCAGGCCTAACCGCTTGCCGCCGCCGCGCCCTTGCCTCTACCTCCCCCAACCACCGTGCTGGCTGCCACCCTGGCCATCCATCTAAGCCCCGCCGTACTGGAAACAACTCTGGTGATCCCCTGCATCCCCACCCCCTAAGATAGATAATGGGGCCATGGCTCCCTCTAAGATAGATTCTCCGGCGAGCTCCGGCGTGAAGGAAGGAAGGAATGAAAAGGAAGAAAGAAGGTGACTGATGCGAGCAAAATTTTCAAATACCTGAGAATTAGCAAAACCGTTGTTCAAAAATAATTGAAGTCCTGGAACACCATTTTTGTCTCTTGGAATCCTCTATAACATACTCCCCCGGTCCTTTTTACTCTGCGTATTAGTTTTTTTTCAAGTCAAATTTTATAAAGTTTGACTAAATTTATATTAAGAAAAACATCTACAATATATTATGAAACTACATTTCACAATGAATCTAACAATATAGATTTGGCATTGTGCACGTTGATACTTGTTTCTGTAAGTTTGGTCAAAATAGAGATACTTCAACTTTGGACAAAACTTATATGCAGACTAAAAAGGACTGGAGGAAGTATATTTCTATAGTACTCTACGTGTATTCGGTGTTAGAGCATCTCCAACAGCCGCGCTAAACAAGCGCCGCGCCGCAAATTTGGCCATTTTAGCGCGCGCGCAACCCGCCGGGTGTCTCCAGCGGGCGCGCAATAACCGCGCGCGCGGTATAAGGAGTTGGGCGCGCTGTCCGATTCGCTATCTCGCGCGGTATATTTGGGGTGCCCGCTTCCGCGCGCGGCACACTCGAGCGCTCGCGCCGCACTCTCTCCTCTCCGCCTCCTACGCCCCACGCGCGCCGGCGCCGGCGAACTGCACCCCATGGACGCACGCGCCGGCACCCCGCTCACCCCATCCTATAGCCGCGACCCGTCCACCGCCGCCGCCGCAAACCCTAGCGCGGGGGCCGTTGGCCTCGCCTCCGCCGGAGCTCCTCCGACCATCGGCCTCGAGCGCGGCCTCTTCATGCCGCCGCGGATGACCTCGGCGGCGGGTGGCGTCGCGCCGGCGCCGCCCCGAGCCGCCGCCCCCCCCTCGGAGCTCCCCATTGCGGCGCGGCCGAAGAAGGGCAAGGCATCGGCAAAGAAGAACAAGGCGGCGGACGGCTCCGGCACCTCGAAGGCGAGGAGGAAGAAGCTTGCAGGGCGTGTGACGGGCGCGACGGCTACCGAAGCGCCGGCGAGCTCAGTCGTTGAGCCGGCGGCCGACACGCACAACGTGTTCGACGAAATGCCCCCAAGGTAGAATTTTTTTTCAACGTTTCTTTTCTTGTTATTTTTTGAATGCATTCATATAGATAGCTTATTCGCATTGTTCAAAAAACTTTGTAGTCTCAACGATGATGCATACATGTAAACTATGGGTGTTGGCTCCAACAATTCGCATTGGTCTCAAACCAATGGCATGCATTTCGAAGACCATGAGTTCGAGGTGGACGAGGAGGGTGAGGGCATTGTCGACGCGCCGAAAGGAAGAGCGGGAAATTACACCAACGCCGATGACATCTTACTATGCAATACTTGGTTGCAAGTGTCGAGGGATCCATCCGTTGGAGGTGATCAAAGTAGAGATGCTTATTGGGGGCGGATGAAAGAACACTATGATGTTCACAACGTGAGTGGAATTGACCGCTCCGGGAGATCACTTCGGTCCCGTGGTCGACAATCAACTCGGATTGTCAAAGGTGGGCGGTCTGTCAAAAGGCGGTTGACAAGTTGAACCCAAGTGGCACAAATGAGGACGATAGAGTAAGTGGCATTTCATACATGTTCATCATACTTGTTGTTGGTGTTCGAAGTGCTAACTTGCTTTGTTTTCATGTAGTACCACATTGCACAAAACTTGTTCAAAGAAGAGGAGAGGAAAACCAAGAAGGGAAAGATCAAGAAAGGAAGGGTCTTTACCTTGCCTCATTGCTATAACGTGTTGAAGGATGATGAGAAATGGAAGAAGCATGAAGATTTGGATGATTTGCATTTGAGCAACAAACGCAAGCGAACAATTGAGTTGAATGATGATGATGATGAGGAGGAGGAGGATGCATCAAGTGATGACGGCAAGAGAAGCCCCACCCCCAACTCGGTTTCATACTCGAAGCCAAAACGACCGGATGGGTGCAAGAAAGACAAAACAGAAAAGAAGAAGAGGAAAGGAGATGATGAGCTCAAAAATGCTATGGAAGCTATTGTGAAGGCACGAAAAGAAGCCAACGAGGTGAGGAAAATGGCAAGGAACCAAGATGCCGCGGCCGAGGAGAGGAGGTTGGCGGCCGAGGAGAGGAGGGTGGCGGCCGAGGAGAGGAAGGTGGCTTTGGAGGAAAGGAAGGTGAGCAATGAGGAGCGAACAAGATTGTTGGAATGGGAGAAGCACTTGTTCTTCTTGGACACATCTAACCTCAATGAGGTGCAAAAGGAGTTTGTCAATCTTTCACGTGAAGAAGTCTTGATCCAAAAAAGAACCATGATTCGTGCAATGGGTGGCGGTGGCCTCGGCGCCATGGGTGGCGGTGGCCTTGGCGCCATGGGTGGCATGGGTGGCTTCGGAGGTTCCGTGGGCGGTTTAGGTGCCATGGGAGGCATGGGTGGCTTTGGAGCACCCCCCGACGCTATGACCGTCGTGGGAGGCATGAGTTTTGCTTCTCTCATGGGAGGCATGGGTGCACCTCCGGCCGCCATGGGCGGAATGTCTTTCGATGTGCCTCCTCACACACATTCTCATGAAGATGCCGTTGAAGATCTTGCCAACACCGTCGGAGCTTCACGTGATGCGGTGCGCGATGAGGAGATGGAGGAAGAATCATCTTCGGAGGAGGCAGAATCGTCTTCCGAAGATTAGGACGAAGACGAGGACGAGGATTGATGTGTCTTTCGTTTATGTCTTGAACTTGGTTTGCATTTTGAACTTGGTTGGATAAACTTGTGGGCATGAACTTTTATTCATCAACTTGTTTGTGTGAAATTTTATATGTCATGTTCATTGCATTTTGAATGCTTTCAAATCCATTTTGTGTCCAAAATGCCATATGCAATGCCCCGGCGCGCGCTGCATTTTAGCGCGGCTGTTGGAGCCAGCGCTGGCGGCCGCGCAAAACCAGGCGAACGGCGCGCAGCTGTTGGAGATGCTCTTATAAATTGTAACAGATTTTTATAAAAGAAACTGACCAAACTTAAACAAGTTCGAGTATGTGTTTCATCGTTTAACGAAGGGAACACATCACCGAGGAAGTTCCAATCCGCAGGTTAATTATGTCCGTGGGGTTTATTGTAGCTATATAATACACCTAGTCATCGAAGTTACATCCAGAACGCGGTAGGGCTCAGTGTCGGCGGATTCATGTCATGGGCCACCGTGTACGCCATGGAAGCGCGACCCCCACGGCCGACGATCCGGAGCTCCCCCTTCTTGCCGTACTTGAGAGCGAAGGTGGTCATCTGCACCACCCGGCGGCGGCAGCGCGGGTCGTCGCCGTCGTCGTCACCCCTCAGCGCGCAGCACTCAATCAGGCAGTACCTGCTGCCTCCTCCCATGTACACCAGCGTGGCCCCGAGGTGCCCCGTCGACTCGAAGTCGAAGTCGAACAGCCTCTCCTCGCCGAGCTTCCAGTCCGGCCCCTCGCTGGCCTCGCCGGCGGGCTCGGCCCGCCTCGACGGCACGTCGCACGACGCGACGTGCCCGGGCGCCTCGTCGGCGAGCCCGACCCACGCGTCCAGCTGGCCGTCGTAGTGCGCCTCCCCGCGGAACGGCAGCAGCCACTCGCCGTGGTAGCGGAACCCGCGGCGGTCCGCGTCGAACGAGTAGGTGCTCCGCTGGCGTATCTGCGCACCGCCGGGCCGCCACCCCATGACCGACGCGAACACGGTGCGCCCGTCCGGGTGCCGCGCCTGGCAGGTGACGTACTTGGGGCAGAAGGGCGGGGCCGCGTCGTCGATCCCGGACCAGGACCAGGCGGGCGGGGGCCGGTCGTCGTCGGGCGGCGGCTGCGGGCCGAGCTCCTCGATATACCGGTAGGCCATGACGAAGAGCCTGTCGCCGGCGGCCGATGCGTAGAAGGGCTTGCAGGTCATGCCGCGGTTCGCCTCGGGGAGCGGGCACGCCACCACCGCCATCGTGCGGGTGTCGAACCCGGGGATCGCCGGGCTGCCCTCGGCGGCGCGCACCGCCAGGATCTTGGTGCCGTGCGCGGCGAAGGCCCACGGGAGCGGGTGCCGCGCCTCGAGGCGGGCGATCGGTGGCGTGCCGTCCAGGCAGCCTTCGTCGGCATCGTCGTCGGCGTCGGCGTCGAGGTCGTCCTCGCCGAACCTGTAAATGCTGCAGCCCCTCTCCCAGTCGTCCAGCAGCACGTAGAGATGCTGCTGCTGCTGCCGCCGCTTGGCCGGCGGGAGAGCGGAGGGGTGGCCGGACGACCATGGCCGCTTCGACATGTGCGCTCCCGGCGGCTGTCTTGCTCTGCTGAGAATCGCCGGCCGTACCCCCTTCTCTGCGTGCTTTGTGCAGAAACAGGAAACGTAATTTTGCTTGACGATGGCGCGAACTTTTACTCCCTATATAAAAGCGGGAGGAGAGCGGATGCTCTGACATCCTTAAGGATGTCACGAAGCTACAGTGAAATGCGTGTGTAAAACGAAAGAGCGCTTTGCGGCGAACACTGGTTACTCTGCCAAAGGCAAAATAAATCTGTTTTTCTTTCTCAAATTTCTCGTACAAAATAGATGCAATAAAGGCTAAGAAAAGTCAAACCATACACAAACACTCTGTTATGCGACATACAAACAGAGTCGAACACCGGTGAACAAGGTTTATTTTGGATTTTGATATATGTGTTCAGAGAAATTGAGAACCTTACTGGGACTCTCACGATGGACCATAGGTTTTATTTTGATGAAAAGATTGTATGGTTTGTGACCTTATGTTGATGCAAATTGAGAGCCTTACTGGGGCTTGGCATGCCATAGATGCTCATGGCGGAGAGGAAGCTCTCTCAACTTCTGTTGTTATGCCTACCACCTAAGTTGCTCTGAAATGAAGACCATGACATGTTCTCCTTCCCTCGTTTGCTAATGGTTAATGTCCCCTTTAAGTCCAAAATGGCATGGCTATCAACCTTCAACCCCACCCCCACTTGACAGCTGCTCAGTATTTCTCTTGAACATACTACCTTCAATGTGTATTGTCAAGAGGAGTCACTCAAACATTAAGAGCGAATTTTGATCATCTGGTTGATGGTATGTTCAGGAGAAAAATTGAGGACGATCAAAAAATTCAGTTCGAGCATACCTTCAATCTGAAATGAAGAAGGCAGAAATATCAATCCAACCAACGGTACATTATGAGCAACAGAGCAAGCAAGCACATACATTTCCGCTTTGAGCTTTTGACATAGACAATACTTGATCCAGAAAGAAGAAGAATCTGATGAGAACAATATGAACTGCATTTGGAGGTGAAAGAATGGCAGTACACACAGTCATCTCAATTCTCAAATCAACAAAAACCAGGAGATAGTGACCACTAATAGGCCGACGCTTCGGGCAATGGACACAGATTTACACAACAGCTAGAAGGAACCTCAGAATATGCAGCCGCTATCAACACAAGACAAAGATAGCTCTTTGCTTGTGGAGAATACATACCATAGCTCCTTGTTAACATACCAGATAGCATCCTTCCAAGAAAACAGAAAACATACAAGGTAGCATCATCCATATTTTGGCAAACAATCACTCCAACCCATGCAACCAAGACAAGATAGTAGAAAGCAGCAATGAAGAACCTAGCTTACCCCAGGGCAGCCATCAGACCTTCGGATAGGCAGGCACACGCAACGCCCAGGTGTATCAGTGTGGTCTGTACATCGAGATTGCGTCGCCTCCTTTCCCATCCTCGTTCTTCTTCCCATTTTTCATTTTCTGGTACTCTGTATCCTGGCACTAGTCTCAGTCGGTGGTCATGGGCTCGGAGATGCAGCAGCGGAACCGTGCCTTACGGACATTGCTGACAACGTCCGTTTCAGCAGCCTCGAGCATGGTCACGACCTCGTTGAATGATGGGCGGACTTCAGGGTTTGCATCCCAGCAACGGGTCATGATATGGCTTAGAGCGGGCAGGCAATCTTGTGGGATCGCAGGACGAGCGTTCTTGTTCACCACAGCAAAAGCCGCCTGAACCGCTGTCATGTTTGTGAAGGGGAGCATGCCGGTCATGAGCTCCCACAGCACAATCCCAAAGCTATACACGTCGACCTTATGATCATAAGGCCTGTGCTGGATCATCTCCCTGTTAAGGCAAAAGACATCAGCATATCTGAGAGACATTTGCACACAAAAAAAACATCGGTAGTGGATGCAATTGACTTACGGTGCCATCCAGCGGTAGGTTCCTGTCTCTGGAGTCATTCCCTCGGTTTTTACCTCAATTCGAGCAACTCCAAAGTCTGCAATCTTGATGGATTTGTCTGCTGAAATTAGAAGATTATCTGACTTCAGATCCCTGTGAATAAATCCCAGGGCATGCACATATGCCATTCCTCTGGCAACATCAAGCGCTTGTTTCACTGCCAATCTCAGGGGCACAGACTTGGTCTGCCTTCGGGCAAGGAACTGCCTGACAGAGCCACCTTTTGCATATTCAGTAATGATACACCAAACAATCGACTTCCTGCATGCCCCGATGAACCTTACGATATTTGGGTGCCTCAACGTGGAAAGCATCATAACTTCTTGCACAAACTGCTGTTCCATCAACTGTGCTCTCTCTAGGTCATTCTCAGGCTTCTCCAGCAGCTTAATGGCAACATCTTCCCCATTGTATGTTCCCCGATACAGCTTCCCAAAGGCCCCCTGAGCAAAAGGAGCCCCCATGTCCAGCTTCCCCAGATCAATGGTCCACGCCTCATAGTTAGTGAGTATCTCCGTCGGATGAGTGGGGTCCATCAAAACCCGAGCCAACGCATCCTCCTTGAGAACAGAGGCAGCAGCCTTGTTGGGATAGATGACGCTGTTGCAAACCGAATAGTTCGGTGTGGGAACGTCACGGAGGCCCGGGTGGTTGAGCATGACGGTGCGGGACTCGTTGGAGGCCACGCTGCTGTTATCCACCGACATGGCGACCGAGCCGCCGACATAGTTCATCGAGTTCATGTTGTCCGTGCTGTCCACCGACATGTGGGAGCTCTCCCCGACCTTGTGGTAATACGGCATGTCGTAGAAGCCGTTGCTCTCGTTCTCCAGCTTCCCCCTGCCGCCACCGATGCCAGCGCCGCCCAGCATATTGTGGAACCTTGCCCCCTCAATCATCTTTCAAAGATGCAACACACACCGATGGCAGGGTTTCTGAAAATGATCTGTTCTCCAGCAATGAAATGGTCCCTGCATATATAACCAGGACAGAGTATATTACTGCCTATATCTAAATGTGCAACACATATAACCTAACCTACACAGGACAAGGTAAATCTGGCCCATTGCACGGCTGTGGAGTATGGATAGCAGGCCCCAAAATCCATCCAGCAGCAGCAGCAAATTTAACCTATGTTGACACAGACCAAATTGAGCTTCACCCACGCGACCGATGCAAGGCGTGGCACCGAAGCTTCCCTACCTACGCATTCACCCCTAAACCAACCAAAACTAACCCACAGAGGTTAAAAGCAGGGGGGCTCGCCCAAAAAATGGCAACTCGGCCCTCCCCCCTGCCGAGACCGCCAATCGCCTCCAAAATCAAGCAGGCGGGAGTGGCGACCGAGCCTCAAAAACTAGGCCAGCCTCTCTCGCCGGCCGGCCGACGGACGGATGAGCGGAGCGGCGGCGGCCGACGAGAAGGAAATAGTAAGCGCAACCCTAGCACAGCAGGCGGTGAAATTGGGCGGACTGGGCGCGGCGGACGTACCTCGGCCGGGAGCGGGGCGGCGGCCGGAGGAGGGGGAGGGGAGCGGCGGGGGCGGCCGGACGGCGGGGGGAATCCGGGGGCGGATTGGCGTGCTGTGCCTGCCTGCGAGGCGACGACTCGGAAGGGAAGGGAAGTCGGGAGTGGAGGGGAGAAAGAGAGAGAGAAGAACAGCTCACTGTGGGATGGATTCCCCGTCGGCCTCGCTCTCCCTTTTTCTTCTCTTTCTTTTTTTCACCGTCGTCTCGGTGCGAGCGAGGATAATGTGAGAGAGAGTTCGACGGCCCATCTCGGCCCGGCCTCCGCTCCTGGGCCGGGCAGCTGGCCCGTCGACGGCCCGCCTCTGCTGCAGTTTAATTTCGCAGTACAGTCCGTGGCTTCAATTTTTTTAACAGTCACCGGGGGAGAGCTCTCCATCTGGATCTGATCTCTTTTAAAGAAAAACATGTCAGTTTATAAGAGAATCGGGTTAATAACGTGAGCAAGTTGACCCCGTTTATGAGAAAAACCGGGACCAAAAACCGTACATGTAACAGGGGTAAAAATGAGAAAGAAAAAAAAAGGGTGTCCAGAAGAAGGCACAACCTAGCTAGAAAACACAAGGACCATCATGACAAGAGGCACAGGTAGATGCGACGTGCCGTCGAGGGATCACACTACCAAAATTTTACAAGTTACATGACAAACATCTTGAAACATGCAAGATAATTTACTAGCAACAGGCCATACCTTCCTTTTCTAATCAAGAATTTCATTGCCGTTGTCCCGGTAATCAGACCCTCCGTTCATTTCCTGTCGCCGCTGATGTTGCATAGAGCTTCCTTGCTGGTCTGCACCCGAATAATCGATGCCACCAGCGCCACCATGAATCTGATCTTCTCCACCAACGCCATCGTGACCCGGTCGCCGCCACCAGCGCCACCATGAATCCGATCTTCTCCACCGACGCCATCGTGACCCGGTCGTCGCCACCACGGGTCAAGTGTCACCGCCGCCGAAAAGAGGGTGGAATTTGGGTGTGATTTTACCTCTCCACGGAGGGGAACCACCGAATCGAACATCGCCGCCGACCAACATCGGCTCTGCTTACCAATTTGTCAGATCCAATTGAAATCAAGAGGGCCGTCAATTATAGTAGGTAATTGAATCTGTCTATGCTCTAGCCTTTCGGCTGAAATGGGGAATGAAAAGCATAAAACGCAACCTAGCCACAACCCGATGTTTATATAGGCGGGAATTAACCCAGACAGGTAAGTGAAGGTAACCACAATAACGACAACTGGATGGTAAACAGTAGAGATAAGATCTCATACATTGAGCAACATCCAAACAATACGGAGCGAGGGGGCGGCCTAATTCATGAAGCGGTATCTGAAGAAATAGACAGACTCTGGATATGAACGGAACTTCGTCAGTTACCTAACACCTCCGTTGTTCCTGGGCCGAGCAGCCGGGCCTGTGACACCATCGACAGCCCGGCCCGCGTAAATCTACACCACCCAATTAATCAAGGCATGCTTGTGCTCAAACAAAAAAAAAGCAAGGCCTGCTAATCCCGCATCGGTAGAGACCATCGTCCAGCAGTCCTGTCCCTGCCGAGGGAGCCGGATCCTCTAACATTACGGAGAGAAGTCAGGGCTTGACATCCCTTGAGGAAAACAACTTGATATTCATTAAATCAAGAACTTTCAAAGCATGAGCACACACAATTCCTACTGTCTCGAACTGCCCACAACTACATGAAGCCGTTTGTTGGTGATTGTCTCCAACAACTTTGTATTCTTCTTCAAATGTTGCATATTTCCCATCAACACGCCTTCCAATCTTAATCATGTATTCATTGTCTCCGGGTAGTATATGAGCACATGCTGCCATTGACATCCCATATTCGGTTTGTAGCTTCAAATGTAGCAGGAGTATAAAGACTACTGACTTGTTGCAACATTGGAGTGGGGATTTTGATTCTAGGTAGACTCTTCCTACACTCGTACTCTGGATTTATATTAGTGTCTCTTTTCACTTTCACGGCTCTTTCAAAATGATGAACAAGGCGGTTGATATCTAAATATGAATTGAGATGGTTCTTTAGGTCATTGTTCAACCTGTAGGAATCTGGGAGGGGATTGGGGGGCTCTTGTTGCATGCGTGCTTGCCTGCGAGGCGACGACTCAGAAGGGAGGAAGTTGGGAATGGAGGGGGAGAGAGAGAGAGGAAGAAGAAGAACTCACTGTGGGATGGATTCCCCGCCGGCCTCCCTCTCTCTTTTACTTTCCTTTTTCACCATCTCGGTGCGAGCAAAGATAATGTGAGATTTTAGCGGCCTAGCCCTCTGCTCCTGGGCCGGCAACTGGTCCGCCGACAACCCGCAAAAACAAAAAATCTACTGTAGTTTAATTAATTATGTTTTTCTAAAAAAAGTTTAATTAATTACTATTAGGGCAAATTTCTCCCTTAGTGGTTTTGGTCATTGATGACAATGTGTTTTGCGGACTAACCATGTGCATTGAGTTTTCAGAGATTATTAAATGGCACAAGATGGTTTGTTTCCCATCGGTGATTTGAAGGAAATATGCCCTAGAGGCAATAATAAAGTTGTTATTTATATTTCCTTATATCATGATAAATGTTTATTATTCATGCTAGAATTGTATTAACCGGAAACTTAGTACATGTGTGAATACATAGACAAACAGAGTGTCACTAGTATGCCACTACTTGACTAGCTCGTTGAATCAAAGATGGTTAAGTTTCCTAGCCATAGACATGAGTTGTCATTTGATTAACGGGATCACATCATTAGAGAATGATATGATTGACTTGACCCATTCCGTAAGCTTAGCACTTGATCGTTTAGTATATTGCTATTGCTTTCTTCATGACTTATACATGTTCCTATGACTATGAGATTATGCAACTCCCGAATACCGGAGGAACACTTCGTGTGCTACCAAACGTCACAACGTAACTGGATGATTATAAAGGTGCCCTACAGGTGTCTCCGATGGTACTTTTTGAGTTGGCATAGATCAAGATTAGGATTTGTCACTCCGATTGTCCGAGAGGTATCTCTGGGCCCTCTCGGTAATGCACATCACTATAAGCCTTGCAAGCAATGTGACTAATGAGTTAGTTGCGGGATGATGCATTACGGAACGAGTAAAGAGACTTGCCGGTAACGAGATTGAACTAGGTATTGAGATACCGACGATCGAATCTCAGGCAAGTAACATACCGATGACAAAGGGAACAACGTATGTTGTTATGCGGTTTGACTGATAAAGATCTTCGTAGAATATGTGGGAGCCAATATGAACATCCAGGTTCCGCTATTGGTTATTGACCGGAGACGTGTCCCGGTCATGTCTACATAGTTCTCGAACCCGTAGGGTCCGCACGCTTAACATTCGGTGACGATCGGTATTATGAGTTTATGTGTTTTGATGTACTGAAGATAGTTCGGAGTCCCGAATGTGATCACGGACATGACGAGGAGTCTCGAAATGGTCGAGACATAATGATTGATATATTGGACGACTATATTCGGACACCGGAAGTGTTCCAGGTGATTTCGGAGAAAACCGGAGTGCCGGAGGGTTACCGAAACCCCCCCGGGAGAACTAATGGGCCACATGGGCCTTAGTGGAGAGAGAGAGAGGGCCGGCCAGGGCAGGCCGCGTGCCCCCTCCCCCTCTGGTCCGAATTGGACTAGGGAAGGGGGGCGGCACCCCCCTTTCCTTCTCCCGCTCCTCCTTCCTTTCCCCCTCCTAGTAGGAGTAGGAAAGGGGAGTCCTACTCCTACTAGGAGGAGGACTCCTCCTCTCCTGGCACGCCCCAAGGGCCGGCCGTCCTCCCCCTTGCTCCTTTATATACGGGGGCAGGAGGGCACCCTAGAACACACAAGTTGATTGTTTCCGGCCGTGTGCGGTGCCCCTCCACCATAATCCGCCTCGGTCATATCGTCGTAGTGCTTAGGCGAAGCCCTGCGCCGGTAGCTTCATCATCACCGTAATCACGCCGTCGTGCTGACGAAGCTCTCCCTCGACATTCTGCTGGATCGTGAGTTCGTGGGACGTCACCGAGCCGAACGTGTGGAGATCGCGGAGGTGCCGTACTTTTGGTACTAGGATCGGTCAATCATGAAGACGTACGACTACATCAACCGCGTTGTCATAATGCTTCCGCTTTCGGTCTACGAGGGTACGTGGACAACACTCTCCCCTCTTGTTACTATGCATCACCATGATCTTGCGTGTGCGTAGGATTTTTTTGAAATTACTATGTTCCCCAACAGTGGTATCAGAGCCAGGTTTATGCGTAGATGTCATATGCACAAGTAGAACACAAGTGATTTGTGGTCAATAATAGTCATACTGCTTACCAGCATGTCATACTTTGATTCGGCGGTATTGTTGGATGAAGCGGCCCGGGCCGACATTACGCGTACGCTTACACAAGACTGGTTCTACCGACGAGCTTCACACACAGGTGGCTGGCGGGTGTCAGTTTCTCCAACTTTAGTTGAATCGAGTGTGGCTACGCCCGGTCCTTGTTGAAGGTTAAAACAACACATACTTGACGAAAAATCGTTGTGGTTTTGATGCGTAGGTAAGAATGGTTCTTGCTCAACCCATAGCAGCCACGTAAAACTTGCAACAATAAAGTAGAGGACGTCTATCTTGTTTTTGCAGGGCATGTTGTGATGTGATATGGTCAAGACATGATGCTAAATTTTATTGTATGAGATGATCATGTTTTGTAATGGAGTTATCGGCAACTGGCAGGAGCCATATGGTTGTCGCTTTATTGTATGAAATGCAATCGCCATGTAATTGGTTTACTTTATCACTAAGCGGTAGCAATAGTCGTAGAAGCAATAGTTGGCGAGACGACAACGATGCTACGATGGAGATCAAGGTGTCGCGCCGATGACGATGGTGATCATGACGGTGCTTTGGAGATGGAGATCAAAGGCACAAGATGATGATGGCCATATCATATCACTTATATTGATTGCATGTGATGCTTATCCTTTATGCATCTTATTTTGCTTAGTTCGGCGGTAGCATTATAAGATGACCTCTCACTAAATTTCAAAGTACAAGTGTTCTCCCTGAGTATGCCCCGTTGCGAAAGTTCGTCGTGCCGAGACACTACGTGATGATCGGGTGTGATAAGCTCTACGTTCACATACAACGGGTGCAAGCCAGTTTTGCACACATAGAATACTCGGGTTAAACTTGACGAGCCTAGCATATGCAGATATGGCCTCGGAACACTGACACCGAAAGGTCGAGCGTGAATCATATAGTAGATATGACCAACATAGTGATGTTCACCATTGAAAACTACATCTCACGTGATGATCGGACATGGTTTAGTTGATATGGATCACGTGATCACTTAGATGATTAGAGGGATGTCTATCTAAGTGGGAGTTCTTTAGTAATATGATTAATTGAACTTTAATTTATCATGAACTTAGTACCTGAGAGTATTTTGCATGTCTATGTTGTTGTAGATAGATGGCCCGTGCTATTGTTCCGTTGAATTTTAATGCGTTCCTAGAGAAAGCTAAGTTGAAATATGATGGTAGCAACTACACAGACTGGGTCCGTAACTTGAGGAGTATCCTCATTGCTGCACAGAAGAATTATGTCCTGGAAGCACCGCTAGGCGCCAAACCCGTTGGAGGAGGAACGCCTGGTGTTATGAACGTCTGGCAGAGCAAAGCTGATGACTACTCGATAGTTCAGTGTGCCATGCTTTACGGCTTAGAACCGGGACTTCAACGATGTTTTGAACGTCATGGAGCATATGAGATGTTCCAGGAGTTGAAGTTAATATTTCAAGCAAATGCCCGGATTGAGAGGTATGAAGTCTCCAATAAGTTCTATAGCTGCAAGATGGAGGAGAACAGTTCGGTCAGTGAACATATACTCGAAATGTCTGGGTATAATAATAACTTGATTCAACTAGGAGTTAATCTTCCTGATGATAGTGTCATTGACAGAATTCTTCAATCACTGCCACCAAGCTACAAGAGCTTCGTGATGTACTATAATATGCAAGGGATGGATAAGACAATTCCCGAGCTCTTCGCAATGCTAAAGGCTGAGGAGGTAGAAATCAAGAAGGAGCATCAAGTGTTGATGGTCAACAAGACCACCAGTTTCAAGAAAAAGGGTAAAGGTAAGAAGGGGAACTTCAAGAAGAATGGCAAGCAAGTTGTTGCTCAAGTGAAGAAGCCCAAGTCTGGACCTAAGCCTGAGACTGAGTGCTTCTACTACAAAGGGACTGGTCACTGGAAGCGGAACTGCCCCAAGTATTTGGCGGATAAGAAGGATGGCAAGGTATTGGGGATATAACTACTGAGTATAAACCGCCCAGGAGGGGCCGGGTTATACCCGTAATGAGTTATCCATATTGAAGCCCATGAAGACAAGGAGTATGGCACTTTACTGTAGAGATCTAAAGGCCCAGGGCCCAAAGGCAGATTAGGGCCCGTAGACATAAACTGCCATATGATGTGTAACTTGTGTTGTAAGGTAGGAAAGAGTAGAAACCGAGCCAGACACGTGTATGAGCCGTCCGGGATTCTGTAAACCGCCGGGCGTCAACCTGTGTATATATAGGGACGACCCGGCGGCGGTTCAAGGACAACAAACAACAGATCGAGAGCCACGCAAAGCGGATTCGCTCCCTGGTCATCGAAACCCCATCAGTTCCACCACAACTGGATTAGGCTTTTACCTTCACCGCAAGGGGCCGAACCAGTATAAACTCCTTGCGTCCTTTGTCCCGCTTTAACCCCTTTAAGCTAACTATGTTGCGATGGCTCCACAACTAAGTCCTCACACTAGGACATCTGCCGTGACAAAACCACGACATTTGGCGCCCACCGTGGGGCCATCGCACGATGGTTTCGAGATCTTAGAGGGCAGCTTCGAAGGGCTCAAGGGATACGCTGTGGGCCGGATGACCAAGAGTCGTCGCGGCAAGCTCTACATCGACGACGCAGGCTGGGGCCCCAAGGCCGGCTCAAGTGAGTACGGGTACCGGGTCCCCTTCGGCGGCATTCACGTCTTCATTGGCAAGATCGGCGAACCGGGCCCTGAGCCGGACATCTGCACCGAAATCGTCGAAACGGCTCAGCGTGCAAGACCCGCCCGGGTTCAGCCTACCATGAAGCGTGCCTTCATGGGAGTTATCCACAGAGTGGAGTCTGAGGTTAGATCGGCATCTGGTGGTGAAACCGTCGTTTACTCTGATGACGAGTCATCTACCGGAGAGACCGAGTCATTGTATCAGCTGCAAGACGGCCGGCTTGGGGGCTGTTCCGATGGCGACAGTATTCCGGACCCCTTCAATCCGCCGAGCCGGGTTGCGATCTTCATGGTCGGTACGCAGCCAGTGCAGCACTCTTCGACCGCCGCGGCAATGATCTCCGGGTCAGCAGTGGCGACAGCAGCCAGGGCAGGAGGCCCTGTGCGACTGCCGGCTCAGGTTTTGTCCGACTTATTTAACGCTTTGGCGATGCTGCTGGTGGCAGAAGTTAATCCTGCGAATCAGTATGAGCATAACGCGGAAGTTGTGAAAGTAAAGGATCAGATAACTCAAGCCAAGGTAGACCTGGCAGCTGAGGACACCAAGATGGTTGTAGAGCGGTCTGAGTTGGAGGCACAGGCTTACCGGCTTATGTTGGATCAGAACGCGTCAATAGATGTCATGAGGAGAAGGTACCGGTCTCACCTGCCTCCGGTTTATGAGGCAAGGAATCTCTTTAACACGCCAGGAGCAGGAACCAGTAATCAGCCAGTGGTAAACCGGGTGGAGGCACCTGGAACGGGGGCGCCGGTTCAGCCGCGCACGACGGATCCGCCTCGTCCGAACAATGTCCTGTCAGAGCACATATCAACGCCTCCGGGTCATTACTCTTATCCTTTGGATAACATAGTCGCCGCCGCTTCACGCTTGGCGGCTCTCCCAATTGAAGGCAAGTCCCTAGTGGCGGTTGAGACGCGACGGGCTAGAGATCTCCTTCAGACGGCTTTGACTCGGCAGCAGGCTTATTCGTTCAGCCGCGAGAGGATTCATTCCACCCCTCGCCCAAGCCGGAGTTACAGTAGGCATATCGATGAACTGGCTGTGTCAAGCAGTGCGCGGAACCATAACCCCCCTCGAGGGCATAACCTGGCGGGCGGTGGTGCTAATGCTCAGGACGTGGTGGATCATGGTAGAGCACGTCGAGAAGCCGAGTTAGCGGCGCAGTACGTGATAACCCAAGTATAGGGGATCGCAACAGTTTTCGTGGGTAGAGTATTCAACCCAAATTTATTGATTCGACACAAGGGGAGCCAAAGAATATTCTCAAGTATTAGCAGTTGAGTTGTCAATTCAACCACACCTGGATAACTTAATATCTGCAGCAAAGTGTTTAGTAGCAAAGTAATATGATAGTAGTGGTAACGGTAACAAAAGTAACGGTAGCAAAAATAATATTTTTGGTGTTTTGTAGTGATTGTAACAATAGCAATGGAAAAGTAAATAAGCGAAGAACAATATGTGAAAAGCTCGTAGGCATTGGATCGGTGATGGAAAATTATGCCGGATGCGGTTCATCATGTAACAGTCATAACATAGGGTGACACAGAACTAGCTCCAATTCATCAATGTAATGTAGGCATGTATTCCGAATATAGTCATACGTGCTTATGGAAAAGAACTTGCATGAAATCTTTTGTCCTACCCTCCCGTGGCAGCGGGGTCCTAATGGAAACTAAGGGATATTAAGGCCTCCTTTTAATAGAGTACCGGAACAAAGCATTAGCACATAGTGAATACATGAACTCCTCAAACTATGGTCATCACCGGGAGTGGTCCCGATTATTGTCACTTTGGGGTTGCCGGATCATAACACATAGTAGGTGACTATAGACTTGCAAGATAGGATCATGAACTCACATATATTCATGAAAACATAATAGGTTCAGATCTGAAATCATGGCACTCGGGCCCTAGTGACAAGCATTAAGCATAGCAAAGTCATAACAACATCAATCTCAGAACATAGTGGATACTAGGGATCAAACCCTAACAAAACTAACTCGATTACATGATAGATCTCATCCAACCCATCACCGTCCAGCAAGCCTACGATGGAATTACTCACGCACGGCGGTGAGCATCATGAAATTGGTGATGGAGGATGGTTGATGATGACGATGGCGACGAATCCCCCTCTCCGGAGCCCCGAACGGACTCCAGATCAGCCATCCCGAGAGGTTTTAGGGCTTGGCGGCGGCTCCGTATCATAAAACGTGATGAATCCTTCTCTCTGATTTTTTTTCTCCCCGAAAGTGAATATATGGAGTTGGAGTTGAGGTCGGTGGAGCATCAGGGGCCCACGAGGTAGGGGGGCGCGCCCTAGGGGGGCAGGCGTGCCCCCACCCTCGTGGACAGGGTGTGGGCCGCCTGACGTGGATTTTTCTTCCAGTATTTTTCTTATTTTCCAAATAGATGTTCCGTGGAGTTTCAGGTCATTCCGAGAACTTTTGTTTCTGCACATAAATAACACCATGGAAAGTCTGCTGAAAATAGCGTTAGTCCGGGTTAGTTCCATTCAAATCATGCAAGTTAGAGTCCAAAACAAGGGCAACAATGTTTGGAAAAGTAGATACAACGGAGACGTATCAACTCCCCCAAGCTTAAACCTTTGCTTGTCCTCAAGCAATTCAGTTGATAAACTGAAAGTGATAAAGAAAAACTTTTACAAACTCTGTTTGCTCTTGTTGTTGTAAATATGTAAAGCCAACATTCAAGTTTCAACAAAGATTATGACTAACCACATCCACAATAACTCTTAGGTCTCATGTTTACTCATATAAATGGCATAATCAACTAGCGAGCCATAATAATAAATCTCGGATGACAACACTTTCTCAAAACAATCATGATATGGTATAATAAGATGGTATCTTGCTAGCCCTTTCTGAGACCGCAAAACATAAATGCAGAGCACCTTTAAAGATCAAGGACTGAGTAAACATTGTAATTCATGGTAAAAGAGATCCAATCATAGTCATCCCCAATATAAATTAATAGTAATGGATGCAAATGACAGCTGCGCTCTCCAGCTAGTGCTTTTTAATAAGAGGGTGATGACTCAACATAAAAGTAAATAGATAGGCCCTCCGCAGAGGGAAGCAGGGATTTGTAGAGGTGCCAGAGCTCGGTTTTGAAATAGAGATAAATACTATTTTGAGCGGCATACTTTCATTGTGAACATAACAACCAAGAGATGGCGATATCTTCCATGCTACACACATTATAGGCGGTTCCCAAACAGAATGGTAAAGTTTATACTCCCCCTCCACCAACAAGCATCAATCCATGGCTTGCTCGAAACAACGAGTGCCTCCAACAAGCAACAGTCCCAGGGGGAGTTTTGTTTGCAATTATTTTGATTTAGTTTGCATAAAGCATGGGACTGGGCATCCCGGTGACCAGCCATTTTCTCGTGAGTGAGGAGCGGAGTCCACTCCTCTTGAGAATAACCCGCCTAACATGGAAGATAAGGGCAGCCCTAGTTGATACATGAGCTATTCGAGCATACAAAATAGAATGTTTATTTGAAGGTTTAGAGTTTGGCACATACAAATTTACTTGGAACGGCAGGTAGATACCGCATATAGGAAGGTATAGTGGACTCATATGGAATAACTTTGGGGTTTAAGGGATTGGATGCACAAGCAGTATTCCCGCTTAGTACAAGTGAAGGCTAGCAAAAGACTGGGAAGCGACCAACTAGAGAGCAACAACAGTCATGAACATGCATTAAAATTAATGAACATTGAGTACAAGCATGAGTAGGATATAATCCACCATGAACATAAATATCGTGAAGGCTATGTTGATGTGTTTCAACTACATGTGTGAACATGTGCTAAGTCAAGTCACTTAAATCATTCAAAGGAGGATACCACCCCACTATACCACATCACAACCATTTTAATAGCATGTTGGCACGCAAGGTAAACCATTATAAACTCATAGCTAATCAAGCATAGCACGAGCAACTATGATCTCTAATTGTCATTGCAAACATGTTTATTCATAATAGGCTGAATCAGGAATGATGAACTAATCATATTTACAAAAACAAGAGAGGTCGAGTTCATACCAGCTTTTCTCATCTCAGTCAGTCCATCATATATCGTCATAACTGCCTTTCACTTGCACGACCGAACGATGTGAATAATAATAAGAGTGCGCGTGCATTGGACTAAGCTGGAATCTGCGAGCATTCAATAAACAGGAGAAGACAAAGCAATATGGGCTCTTGGTTAAATCGACAATAATGCATATAAGAGCCACTTCAACAATTTAATTATGGTCTTCTCCTATCGACCCCCAAAGAAAAGAAAAGAAATAAAACTATTTACACGGGAAAGCTCCCAACAAGCAAAAGAAGAACTGGAAATATTTTTGGGTTTTTCTTTTTAATTATTACTACTACAGCAAGAAAAGTAAACTAACTAAAAGCTACACTAATATTTTTTTGTTTTTCTTAAAGTTTATCAAACACACAAGAAGAAAGCAAGGAAAAGAAAATAAACTAGCATGGATATTACAGTGAAAGAGTATGAGCACCGACATCTAGCAATGAGTGTGTGTGAACATAAATGTAATGTCGGTGGGAAATACGTACTCCCCCAAGCTGAGGCTTTTGGCCTAAGTTGGTTTATTGCCACGGATGGCCTGGCGGATATCCATAGTTGTAGCCAGGGTCGTACTGAGATGAAGAAGACTCTGATTGCCACTGGCTGGCAGTCATCTCCGGATCCCAAAAGTAATCAGACTGTCGTGGAGGCTCAAATTGTGGTTCCGGCTCAGGGGCTGGTGTAGGGTTCCGGTAGGCGTGAATGGCCGCCCACGGAACGAGATACAGACCTGTAGATAAATTAAACAAGGAGGGAGCAGGCAAGGTAATAGTCTCAGGGTGATGTTTATCAAAGAACAATTTGTATTTAAGCTCCCCTTCCCTATTCTTAACAATAAAGTCATGCGCTACCATACTCTTATAATCCAAATAAGCATTGGGCAGCAATTTTTCTTCTTTTTCATAGTGCCTAATAAGTATGTTATAATGTGCAGCAAGGCATGAAGCATAAATACCTCCAAAGATGGGGCCCTTTGTACGGTTCAAACTTAACCGTTTAGCAATAATTCCGCCCATACTAACAGTGTTATCGCGGAATAAACCATGGAACAAGATGATAATATCAGGAACACTAAGGTTTCCACAGTTTCCGCTACCAATTAAGCAACGACTAGCAAATATGGCAAAGTAGCGTAAAACAGGAAAATGTATGCTAGTGATTCTTGCATCAGAAACCTTCCTAGTTTCCCCTACAGTAATAGTGTCAATAAACCCATCCACATCTTTACGATGTGGTTCATCTAAGGTACCCTCGAAGGGTATTTTGCAAACCTTGCAAAATTCATCTAGTGGCATCTTCTTAACAACATCATATAAATGAAACTCTACTGAAGGAGGTGTTTCCTTAGGGTAATAGTAGAAGTTTTGCACAAAAGTATTGGTGAGTAAGAGATACTGATGACGTTGGTCGCGGAGGAAGTCGGTGAGGCCAGCATTCTTAGCCAATGAATAGAGATCATCATAAATCCCAGCTTCTCTCAAGAAATCATTGGAAGGCCATTCACAGGGCCGAACCTCCGCGGTGCGAGGCAAATTATATTTGGGCCTCTGTGCTTCTTCACTTTGCTTTTCCTTCGAGCTTTGGCTCGATGAGCCCCTCAAAAATCTCTTCATTATTTTCTGAAAATTTCTGAAATTTTTAGTAACTTCAAATAAAAGTGAACCAAGCTCAACAAAATTGATAGCAACTACTCCTACAAGTGCCTAGAGACTATATCATGCATTAGAACTACTTGGAACCATATAAATTTGACATGCAAGCTCAAGAACATGGTCACCTAGGCAGCACAAATTTGCAATGAATAAAGCACTAGAATAAAAACTAATTGGACCAATGGAGGATTCACGTACCAAGGAACAATCCCCCTAAGCAGTTTTGTGAGAGGTGCTTTGAGCAAGGAGATCGAAAATCGCAGCAAAATGAGCTAGAACTCATGCTTGAGCTAGATATTGGTGTTTGTGGGAGGAAGAAGGAGTGTGTGGGTGCAGGAATAAGTGGAGGGGGGTCACCGTGGGCCCACGAGGCAGGGGGCGCGCCCAGGGGGGTAGGGCGCGCCCTCCACCCTCGTGGCCAGGTGCTTGCCCCTCCTGCTGTGTTCTCAGTGCCAGGTATTCTCAAATATTCCAGAAAAAATCATATTCCATTTTCAGGGCATTTGGAGAACTTTTATTTTCGGGGTATTTTTATATTGCACGGATAAATCAGAAAAACAGACAGAAAAAATACTATTTTTACTTTATTTCAACTAAATAACAGAAAGTAGAAAGAGGGTACAGAAGTTGTGCCTTCTAGTTTCATCCATCTCATGCTCATCAAAAGGAATCCACTAACAAGGTTGATCAGGTCTTGTTAACAAACTCATTCCGAATAACATGGAACTGGAGAAATTTCGAATAACACTATGTTACCTCAACGGGGATATGCACATCCCCAATAATAAGAATATCATATTTCTTCTTGACAGTAGGAAGAGGAAATTCAAAACCTCCAAGGATAATCGATGGAATTTTTCCAATAGAGTTGATACCGTGGACCTGAGGTTGTTTCCTCGGAAAGTGTACCGTATGCTCATTACCATTAACATGAAAAGTGACATTGCCTTTGTTGCAATCAATAACAGCCCCTGCAGTATTCAAAAAGGGTCTTCCAAGAATAATAGACATGCTATCGTCCTCGGGAATATCAAGAATAACAAAGTCCGTTAAAATAGTAACGTTTGCAACCACAACAGGCACATCCTCACAAATACCGACATGTATAGCAGTTGATTTATCAGCCATTTGCAAATATACTTCAGTAGGTGTCAACTTATTTAAATCAAGTATATGATATAAAGAGAGAGGCATAACACTAACACCGGCTCCAAGATCACATAAAGCAGTTTTAACATAGTTTCTTTTAATGGATCATGGTATAGTAGGTACTCCTGGATCTCCAAGTTTCTTTGGTATTCCACCCTTAAAAGTATAATTAGCAAGCATGGTGGAAATCTCAGCTTCTGGTATCTTTCTTTTATTAGTGACAATTTCTTTCATATACTTAGCATAAGGATTCATTTTGAGCATATCAGTTAATCGCATACGCAAAAAGACAGGTCTAATCATTTCAGCAAAGCGATCAAAATCCTCATCATCCTTTTTCTTGGATGGTTTGGGAGGAAAAGGCATGGGTTTCTGAACCCAAGGTTCTCTTTCTTTACCATGTTTCCTAGCAACAAAGTCTCTTTTATCATAACGTTGATTCTTTGATTGTGGGTTATCAAGATCAACAGCAGGTTCAACTTCTACATCATTATCATTACTAGGTTGAGCATCATCATGAACATCATCATTAACATTTTCATCAGGTTCATGTTCATTACCAGATTGTGTTTCAGCATCAGAAATAGAAATATCATTTGGATTCTCAGGTTGTTCAGCAATAGGTTCACTAGAAGCATGCAAAGTCCTATCATTTTTCTTTTTCTTCTTTTTAGAAGGACTAGGTGCATCAATATTATTTCTCCGAGAATCTTGCTCAATTCTCTTAGGGTGGCCTTCAGGATACAAAGGTTCCTCAATCATTTTACCGGTTCTAGTAGCCACTCTAACAGCATAATCATTATTCTTACTATTCATTTCATTGAGCAAATCATTCTGAGCCTTAAGTACTTGTTCTACTTGAGTGGTAACCATAGAAGCATGTTTAGTAATGAGTTTAAGTTCACCTTTAACTCTAGACATATAATCACCCAAGTGTTCAATCATATAAGCATTTTGTTTTAATTGTCTACCAAAATAAGCATTGAAATCTTCTTGCTTTACCATAAAGTTATCAAACTCATCCAAGCATTGGCTAGCAATTTTAGTAGGAGGGATTTCAGCTTTATCATATCTATAGAGAGAATTTACCTTTACTACCTGTGTCGGGTTATCAAGACCATGAGTTTCTTCAATAGGTAATGGATTAAGATCATATGTTTCTTCAACAGGCGGTAAATTAAGACCATGTATTTCTTCAATAGGAGGTAAATTCTTAACATCTTCAGCTTTTATACCTTTTTCTTTCATAGATTTCTTTGCCTCTTGCATATCTTCAAGACTGAGAAATAGAACACCTCTCTTCTTCGGAGTTGGTTTAGGAATAGGCTCAGGAATTGTCCAATTATTTTCATTTATCAACATATTATTCAATAGAATTTCAGCTTCATCCGGTGTCCTTTCCCTGAAAACAGAACAAGCACAACTATCCAGGTAATCTCTGGAAGCATCGGTTAGTCCATTATAAAAGATATCAAGTATTTCATTTTTCTTAAGAGGATGATCAGGCAAAGCATTAAGTAACTTGAGAAGCCTCCCCCAAGCTTGTGGGAGACTCTCTTCTTCAATTTGCACAAAATTGTATATATCCCTTAAAGCAGCTTGTTTCTTATGAGCAGGGAAATATTTAGCAGAGAAGTAATAAATCATATCCTGGGGACTACGCACACAACCAGGATCAAGAGAATTAAACCATATCTTAGCATCACCCTTTAATGAGAACGGGAATATTTTAAGGATATAAAGGTAGCGAGTTCTCTCATCATTAGTGAACAGGGTGGCTATATCATTTAATTTAGTAAGATGTGCCACAACAGTTTCAGATTCATAGCCATGAAAAGGGTCAGATTCAACCAAAGTAATTATATCAGGATCAATAGGGAATTCATAATCCTTATCAGTAACACAGATAGGTGAAGTAGCAAAAGCAGGGCCAGGTTTCATTCTAGCATTAAGAGATTGCTGCTTCCATTTAGCTAATAACCTCTTGAGCTCATATCTATCTTTGCAAGCTAAAATAGCTAAAGCAGCTTCTTTTTCAAAAACATAACCCTCAGGAATAACAGGCGATTATTCATCATCACTTTCATCAATATTACCAGTTTCAATAATTTCTTTCTCTCTATCCCTAGCAATTTGTTCATCAAGAAATTCACCAAGTGGCACAGTAGTATCAAGCATAGAAGTAGTTTCATCATAAGTATCATGCATAGCAGAAGTGGCATCATCAATAACATGCGACATATCAGAACGAATAGCAGAAGCAGGTTTTGGTGTCGCAAGCTTACTCAAAACAGAAGGTGAATCAAGTGCAGAGCTAGGCAGTTCCTTACCTCCCCTCGTAGATGAGGGATAAATTCTTGTCTTAGCGTCTTTCAAGTTGTTCATAGTGACCAGCAGATATAAATCCCAAGTGACTCAAAGAATAGAGCTATGCTCCCCGGCAACGGCGCCAGAAAATAGTCTTGATAAACCACAAGTATAGGGGATCGCAACAGTTTTCGAGGGTAGAGTATTCAACCCAAATTTATTGATTTGACACAAGGGGAACCAAAGAATATTCTCAAGTATTAGCAGTTGAGTTGTCAATTCAACCACACCTGGATAACTTAATATCTGCAGCAAAGTGTTTAGTAGCAAAGTAATATGATAGTGGTGGTAACGGTAACATAAGTAACGGTAGCAAAAGTAATATTTTTGGTGTTTTGTAGTGATTGTAATAGTAGCAACGGAAAAGTAAATAAGCGAAGAACAATATGTGAAAAGCTCGTAGGCATTGGATCGGTGATGGAAAATTATGCCGGATGCGGTTCATCATGTAACAGTCATAACATAGGGTGACACAAAACTAGCTCCAATTCATCAATGTAATGTAGGCATGTATTCCGAATATAGTCATACGTGCTTATGGAAAAGAACTTGCCTGACATCTTTTGTCCTACCCTCCTGTGGCAGCGGGGCCCTAATGGAAACTAAGGGATATTAAGGCCTCCTTTTAATAGAGTACCGGAACAAAGCATTAGCACATAGTGAATACATGAACTCCTCAAACTATGGTCATCACTGGGAGTGGTCCCGATTATTGTCACTTCGGGGTTGCCGGATCATAACACATAGTAGGTGACTATAGACTTGCAAGATAGGATCAAGAACTCACATATATTCATGAAAACATAATAGGTTCAGATCTGAAATCATGGCACTCGGGCCCTAGTGACAAGCATTAAGCATAGCAAAGCCATAGCAACATCAATCTCAGAACATAGTGGATACTAGGGATCAAACCCTAACAAAACTAACTCGATTACATGATAGATCTCATCCAACCCATCACCGTCCAGCAAGCCTACGATGGAATTACTCACGCACGGCGGTGAGCACCATGAAATTGGTGATGGAGGATGGTTGATGATGACGATGGCGACGAATCCCCCTCTCCGGAGCCCTGAACGGACTCCAGATCAGCCTCCCGAGAGGTTTTAGGGCTTGGCGGTGGCTCCGTATCGTAAAACGCGATGAATCCTTCTCTCTGATTTTTTCTCCCCAAAAGTGAATATATGGAGTTGGAGTTGAGGTCGGTGGAGCATCAGGGGGCCCACGAGGTAGGGGGGCACGCGCGCCCCCCACCCTCGTGGACAGGGTGTGGGCCCCTGACATGGATTTTTCTTCCAGTATTTTTCTTATTTTCCAAATAGATGTTTCTGGAGTTTAGGTTAATCCAAGAACTTTTGTTTCTGCACATAAATAACACCATGGAAAGTCTGCTGAAAACAGCGTCAGTCCGGGTTAGTTCCATTCAAATCATGCAAGTTAGAGTCCAAAACAAGGGCAAAAGTGTTTGGAAAAGTAGATACGACGGAGACGTATCAGTACGCGGCCCGTCATCTTACTCCGGTTCGTCCAACAACTTCAGTGGAACCAGGTGTTGCTTTCAGTTCTTTTGGGGTGCCGTGTCTCGCCCCGGCTCTACGCAATGTGCGGCTGCCCAAGGGTTTCAAGGGTCCTCGTAAAGTGCCCAATTACACTGCCGACTTACCCCCCGAGTCATGGGTCGAAATCTATGAGATGGCGATGGAGATGCTGGATGTGGATGAAGCGGCATGTGCTAAATACTTCACCATGATGTTGGAAGGAACAGCTCGCACTTGGCTGAAAAGTTTGCCAGCTAACTCCATTGGGTCATGGGCCGAGTTAAAGGCCCGGTTTATCTAGAATTTCAAGGACACGTGCAAGCAACCCATGTCAATTGTGGACTTAGCTGCCTGTGTCCAAGAAGAAGGTGAATCGACAACCCATTGGGTGCGCCGGGTTTCAAAAATCTTGCATTCATCGGACCGCATCAATGCCGATACAGCAGTCTTAACGTCGGAGGGCAATTGCCGGTTCACGCCTCTGAAGCTGAAGTTGGGACGGCTCAAGCGTCACTGCAATGACATGGGAACGCTTATGGCAGCTCTGGTTAAGTATGCCGACTCTGATAGTACCAGGGACCCCGAGTCTGACGATGAAAAGCCGGGAAAGGGAAAGAAGAGCGGCAGCACCAAAGGGCAGCATCATAACCCGGCGGGCCATGGAAACAAAGGTAAGCGTAAAGCGGATAATAGTTTAGATTTTGTGGCTAACACCAACACGCAGAATAATGGTCAGCGTCGTAAGGGTAAACTGCACCTGCAGAGTGGAGGATCAGGTGTCAATCTTGAGCGCCTGTTAAACCAGCCTTGCCCAGGGCACGGGACGCGAGAAAGGCCAGCTACGCACCTCTGGAAGGATTGCTTTATTATGCGGGAGTTCAAAAGCTCGGATCTTTTCCAATATGATCATGGACCGTCCGACAGTTTAGGACTCGGGTCTCATGGGCCGGGTTATGGTGGAGGCAGTTCTGGCTCAGGATTTCAAGGTAATCAAAGCGGACATGGCAATCAAGGCAGACAGGCAACCAGAGTGGTTATAATCATCAGGGGAGTCAGCAGCAGCAATAGTCAGGTTACCAGAGCAACCCGAAGCAATTAAATAGTGGGCAGTATCATGTCTTCACCACTAGCCTGTGCAAGCGCGATCAGAAGCTTCATAAAAGGGCAGTGAACTGCGTTGAACCGGCAGTGCGCCGTTACTTGCGCTGGTCTGAACAGCCCATTGTGTGGAGTCAAGAGGATCATCCGCCCCGGGTTGATAATCCGGGTCATCTAGCATTGGTGGTGGCACCTCAGGTTGGAGGGTATAAGTTCACCAAGGTGCTCATGGATGGAGGGAGCAGTATCAACATCCTTTATTATGAAACCTTCCGTCGCATGGGGTTGATAGATAAAAATCTTAAACCGTCAAACACCGTTTTCCATGGTGTGGTGCCTGGTAAATCGGTATATACAGTTGGTAAGATAGCTCTGGAGGTTGCTTTTGGAGATGATCATGATTCAAGATCAGAGACATTGACTTTTGAAGTGGTGAAAATCAAGAGCCCATATCATGCCTTGTTTGGACGGCCGGCTTATGCTAAGTTCATGGCAAGGCCCTGTTATGTTTATCTGCAGCTCAAGATGCCGGGTCATAAGGGGACCATCACGGTACATGGGAGCCGTAAGATCGCTTTGGAATGTGAAGAAGGTGATGCGGCCTATGCTGAGCGGTTTGTGCAACAGAGGAGCTGAAGTTCTACAAGGACAATGTTGATCTGGCGGATATGACTTCTTTGAAAAAGCCAACTACAGAGCATGATCCGGCCTTGAATTTTAAATCGGCTGATGAGACTAAGCTGGTTAATTTTATTCCCGGCGATTCATCCAAGCAGTTTAGCATCAGCGCTAACCTGGATCTGAAATAGGAAAGCACTCTCATCGAGTTCATCCATGAGAACCGGGACATCTTTGCATGGAAACCTTCTGACATGCCAGGTGTACCGAGGGAACTCGCTGAGCACACTCTTAATATCGATCCCAAGTTTAAACCGGTCAAGCAGTTTCTCCACCGCTTCAATGAAGAAAGACGCAAGGCCATTGGTGAGGAGGTAGCCCGGCTCTTGGCAGCAGGGTTTATTGTGGAGGTTTTTCACCCTGAGTGGTTAGCTAACCCGGTGCTAGTACTTAAGAAGAACGGCACTTGGCGTATGTGTGTGGATTACACAGATTTGAACAAGGCTTGTCCAGCTGATCCCTTTGCTCTCCCTTGTATTGATCAAATTATTGATGCTATGGCGGGTTGTGAGCGTCTGAGCTTTCTGGATGCTTATTCTGGTTATCATCAGATCAAAATGGCAGTTAAGGACCAGGAGAAGACAACTTTTATAACTCCCTTTGGAGCCTTCTGCTATGTAGCTATGCCTTTTGGGCTCAAGAGTGCCCAGGCAACTTATCAGCGATGTGTGCAGAATTGTCTTCATAATCAGATTGGGCGCAATGTTCATGCTTATGTGGATGATATTGTGGTGAAGTCCATGAAGGAAATATGCCCTAGAGGCAATAATAAAGTTATTATTTATTTCCTTATACCATGAAAATGTTTATTATTCATGCTAGAATTGTATTAACCGGAAACTTGATACATGTGTGAATACATAGACAAATAGAGTGTCACTAGTATGCCTCTACTTGACTAGCTCGTTGATCAAAGATGGTTATGTTTCCTAGCCATAGACATGAGTTGTCATTTGATTAACGGGATCACATCATTAGGAGAATGATGTGATTGACTTGACCCATTCCGTTAGCTTAGCACTCGATCGTTTAGTATGTTGCTATTGCTTTCTTCATGACTTATACATGTTCCTATGACTATGAGATTATGCAACTCCCGTTTACCGGAGGAACACTTTGTGTGCTACCAAACGTCACAACGTAACTGGGTGATTATAAAGGTGCTCTATAGGTGTCTCCGAAGGTACTTGTTAGGTTGGCGTATTTCGAGATTAGGATTTGTCACTCCGATTGTCGGAGAGGTATCTCTGGGCCCTCTCGGTAATGCACATCACTTAAGCCTTGCAAGCATTGCAACTAATGAGTTTGTTGCGAGATGATGTATTACGGAACGAGTAAAGAGACTTGCCGGTAACGAGATTGAACTAAGTATTAAGATACCGACGATCGAATCTCGGGCAAGTAACATACCGATCGAATCTCGAAAGAAGTGAGTGGGAGGAAAGTAGAACTTGATGAGGTAACTGTACCTTCTCCCAAATTGGAAAGTAGTTCATCACTGAAATCAGTTCCAGTGATGCTTACACCAATTAGTGAGGAAGTTAATGATGATGATCATGAAGCTTCAGAACAAGTTACTACCGAACCTTGTAGGTCAACCAGAGTGAGATCCGCACCAGAGTGGTACGGTAATCCTGTTCTGGAGGTCATGTTACTTCACCATAACGAACCTACGAACTATGAAGAAGCGATGGTGAGCCCAGATTCCGCAAAATGGCTTGAGGCCATGAAATCTGAGATGAGATCCATGTATGAGAACAAAGTATGGACTTTGATTGACTTGCCCAATGATCGGTGAGCCATTGAGATTAAATGGATCTTCAAGAGGAAGACGGACGCTGATAGTAGTGTTACTATCTACAAAGCTAGAATTGTCGCAAAAGGTTTTCGACAAGTTTAAGGGTTTGACTACGATGAGAGTTTCTCACTCGTATCTATGCTTAAGTCTGTCCGAATCATGTTAGCAATTGCCGCATTTTATGAAATCTCGCAAATGGATAAACAAAACTGCATTCCTTAATGGATTTATTAAAGAAGAGTTGTATATGATGCAACCAGAAGGTTTTGTCAATCCTAAAGGTGCTAACAAAATATGCAAGCTCCAGCGATCCATCTATGGACTGGTGCAAGTATCTCGGAGTTGGAATATACGCTTTGATAAGTTGATCAAAGGATATAGTTTTATACAGACTTGCGGTGAAGCCTGTATTTACAAGAAAGTGAGTGGGAGCACTACAACATTTCTGATAAGTATATGTGAATGACATATTGTTGATTGGAAATAATGTAGAATTATTCTGCAAAGCATAAAGGAGTGTTTGAAAGGAGTTTTTCAAAGAAAGACCTCGGTGAAGCTGCTTACATATTGAGCATCAAGATCTATAGAGATAGATCAAGACGCTTGATAAGTTTTTTCAGTGAGTACATACCTTAACAAGATTTTGAAGTGGTTCAAAATGGAACAGTCAAAGAAAGAGTTTCTTGCCTGTGTTACAAGGTGTGAAATTGAGTAAGACTCAAAGCCCGACCACGACAGAAGATAGAAAAAGAATGAAAGTCATTCCCTATGCCTCGGCCATAGGTTCTATAAAGTATGCCATGCTGTGTACCAGATCTATTGTATACCCTACACTGATTTTGGCAAGGGAGTACAATAGTGATCTAGGAGTAGATCACTGGACAGCGGTCAAAATTATCCTTACTGGAATAAGGATATGTTTCTCGATTATGGAAGTGACAAAAGGTTCGTCGTAAAGGGTTACGTCGATGCAAGTTTTGACACTAATCTAGATGACTCTAAGTCTCGGTCTAGATACATATTGAAAGTGGGAGCAATTAGCTAGAGTAGCTCCATGCAGAGGATTGTAGACATAGAAATTTGCAAAATACTTACGAATCTGAATGTGACAGACCCGTTGACTAAAATTATCTCACAAGCAAAACATAATCACACCTTAGTACTCTTTGGGTGTTAATCACATAGTGATGTGAACTAGATTATTGACTCTAGTAAACCCTTTGGGTGTTGGTCACATGACGATGTGAACTATGGGTGTTAATCACATGGTGATGTGAACTATTGATGTTAAATCACATGGCGATGTGAACTAGATTATTGACTCTAGTGCAAGTGGGAGACTGAAGGAAATATGCCCTAGAGGCAATAATAAAGTTATTATTTATTTCCTTATATCATGATAAATGTTTATTATTCATTCTAGAATTGTATTAACCGGAAACTTGATACATGTGTGAATACATAGACAAACAATGTCACTAGTATGCCTCTACTTGGCTAGCTCGTTGATCAAAGATGGTTATGTTTCCTAGCCATAGACATGAGTTGTCATTTGATTAACGGGATCACATCATTAGGAGAATGATGTGATTGACTTGACCCATTCCGTTAGCTTAGCACTCGATCGTTTAGTATGTTGCTATTGCTTTCTTCATGACTTATACATGTTCCTATGACTATGAGATTATGCAACTCCCGTTTACCGGAGGAACACTTTGTGTGCTACCAAACGTCACAACGTAACTGGGTGATTATAAAGGTGCTCTACAAGTGTCTCCGAAGGTACTTGTTGGGTTGGCGTATTTCGAGATTAGGATTTGTCACTCTGATTGTCGGAGAGGTATCTCTGGGCCCTCTCGGTAATGCACATCACTTAAGCCTTGCAAGCATTGCAACTAATGAGTTTGTTGCGAGATGATGTATTACGGAACGAGTAAAGAGACTTGCCGGTAACGAGATTGAACTAGGTATTAAGATACCAACGATCGAATATCGGGCAAGTAACATACCGATAACAAAGGGAACAACGTATGTTGTTATGCGGTTTGACCGATAAAGATCTTCGTAGAATTTGTGGGAGCCAATATGAGCATCCAGGTCCCGCTATTGGTTATTGACCGGAGACGTGTCTCGGTCATGTCTACATAGTTCTCGAACCCGTCGGGTCCGCACGCTTAACGTTACGATGACAGTTTATTATGAGTTTATGAGTTTTGATGTACCGAAGGAGTTCGGAGTCCCGGATGAGATCGGGGACATGACGAGGAGTCTCGAAATGGTCGAGACGTAAAGATCGATATATTGGACGACTATATTCAGACATCGGAAAGGTTCCGAGTGATTCGGGTATTTTTCGGAGTACCGGAGAGTTACGGGAATTCGTATTGGGCCTTAATGGGCCATACGGGAAAGGAGAGAAAGGCCCCAAAGGGTGGCCGCAACCCTCCCCATGGACTAGTCCGAATTGGACTAGGGAGGGGGGGCGCCCCCTTCCTTCCTTCTCCTTCTCCCTTCCCTTCTCCTACTCCAACAAGGAAAGGAGGAGTCCTACTCCCGGTGGGAGTAGGACTCCCCCCTTGGCGCGCCCTCCTCCTAGGCCGGCCGCCTCCCCCCTTGCTCCTTTATATACGGGGGCAGGGGGGCACCCCATACACACAACAATTGATCTATTGATCTCTTAGCCGTGTGCGGTGCCCCCCTCCACCATATTACACCTCGATAATATCGTAGCGGTGCTTAGGCGAAGCCCTGCGTCGGTAGAACATCATCATCATCACCACGCCGTCGTGCTGACGAAACTCTCCCTCAACACTCGGCTGGATCGGAGTTCGAGGGACGTCATCGAGCTGAACGTGTGCTGAACTCGGAGGTGTCGTGCGTTCGGTACTTGATCGGTCGGATCGTGAAGACGTACGACTACATCAACCGCGTTGTGTTAACGCTTCCGCTTTCGGTCTACGAGGGTACGTGGACAACACTCTCCCCTCTCGTTGCTATGCATCACCATGATCTTGCGTGTGCGTAGGAAATTTTTGAAATTACTACGTTCCCCAACAGTGGCATCCGAGCCTGGTTTTATGCGTAGATGTCATATGCACGAGTAGAACACAAGTGAGTTGTGGGTGATATAAGTCATACTGCTTACCAGCATGTCATACTTTGGTTCAACGGTATTGTTGGATGAAGCGGCCCGGACCGACATTACGCGGACGCTTACGCGAGACTGGTTCTACCGACGTGCTTTGCACATAGGTGGCTGGCGGGTGTCAGTTTCTCCAACTTTAGTTGAACTGAGTGTGGCTACGCCCGGTCCTTGCGAAGGTTAAAACAGCACCAACTTGACAAACTATCGTTGTGGTTTTGATGCGTAGGTAAGAACGGTTCTTGCTAAGCCCGTAGCAGCCACGTAAAACTTGCAACAACAAAGTAGAGGACGTCTAACTTGTTTTTGCAGGGCATGTTGTGATGTGATATGGTCAAGACATGGTGCTAAATTTTATTGTATGAGATGATCATGTTTTGTAACCGAGTTATCGGCAACTGGCAGGAGCCATATGGTTGTCGTTTTATTGTATGCAATGCAATCGCCATGTAATTGGTTTACTTTATCACTAAGCGGTAGCGATAGTCGTAGAAGCAATAGTTGGCGAGACGACAACGATGATACGATGGAGATCAAGGTGTCGCGCCGGTGACTATGGGGATCATGACGGTGCTTCGGAGATGGAGATCACAAGCACAAGATGATGATGGCCATATCATATCACTTATATTGATTGCATGTGATGTTTATCTTTTTATGCATCTTATCTTGCTTTGATTCACGGTAGCATTATAAGATGATCCCTCACTAAATTATCAAAGTATAAGTGTTCTCCCTGAGTATGCACCGTTGCGAAAGTTCTTCGTGCAGAGACACCACGTGATGATCGGGTGTGATAGGCTCTACGTTCAAATACAACGGGTGCAAAACAGTTGCACACGCGGAATACTCAGGTTAAGCTTGACGAGCCTAGCATATAACAGATATGGCCTCGGAACACGGAGACCGAAAGGTCGAGCGTGAATCATATAGTAGATATGATCAACATAGTGATGTTCACCGTTGAAACTACTCCATCTCACGTGATGATCGGACATGGTTTAGTTGATATGGATCACGTGATCACTTAGAGGATTAGAGTGATGTCTATCTAAGTGGGAGTTCTTAAGTAATATGATTAATTGAACTTAAATTTATCATGAACTTAGTCCTGATAGTATTTTTGCAAGTTATGTTGTAGATCAATAGCTCGCGTTGTTGCTTCCCTGTGTTTATTTTTGATATGTTCCTAGAGAAAATTATGTTGAAAGATGTTAGTAGCAAAGATGCGGATTGGATCCATGATCTGAGGATTATCCTCATTGCTGCACAGAAGAATTATGTCCTTGATGCACCGCTAGGTGACAGACCTATTGCAGGAGCAGATGCAGACGTTATGAACGTTTGGCTAGCTCAAAATGATGACTACTTGATAGTTTAGTGCACCATGCTTAACGGCTTAGAATTGGGACTTCAAAGACGTTTTGAACGTCATGGACCATATGAGATGTTCCAGGAGTTGAAGTTAATATTTCAAGCAAATACCCGAGTTGAGAGATATGAAGTCTCCAACAAGTTCTATAACTAAAAGATGGAGGAGAATAGCTCAAGTAGTGAGCATGTGCTCAGATTGTCTGGGTACTACAATCGCTTGAATCAAGTGGGAGTTAATCTTCCAGATAAAATAGTGATTGACAGAATTCTCTAGTCACCATCACCAAGTTAGTAGAACTTCGTGATGAACTATAGTATGCAAGGGATGACGAAAGTAATTCCCGAGCTCTTCGCGATGCTGAAATCGACGAAGGTAGAAATCAAGAAAGAGCATCAAGTGTTGATGGTTAACAAGACCACTAGTTTCAAGAAAAGGGCAAAGGGATAGAAGGGGAACTTCAAGAAGAACGGCAAGCAAGTTGCTGCTCAAGTGAAGAAGCCCAAGTCTGGACCTAAGCCTGAGACTAAGTGCTTCTACTGCAAAGGGACTGGTCACTAGAAGCGGAACTGCCCCAAGTATTTGGTGGATAAGAAGGATGGCAAAGTGAACAAAGGTATATTTGATATACAGATTATTGATGTGTATTTTACTAGTGTTCGTAGAAACCCCTCGGTATTTGATACTGGTTCAGTTGCTAAAGAGTAGTAACTCGAAACGGGAGTTGCATAATGAACAGAAACTAGTTAAGGATGAAGTGACGATGTGTATTGGAAGTGGTTCCAAGATTGATATGATCATCATCGCACACTCCCTATACTTCCGTGATTAGTGTTGAACCTAAATAAGTGTTATTTGGTGTTTACGTTGAGCGTGAATATGATTTGATCATGTTTATTGCAATACGGTTATTCATTTAATTTAGAGAATAATTGTTGTTCTGTTTACATGAATAAAACCTTATATGGTTACACACCCAATGAAAATGGTTCGTTGGATCTCGATCGTAGTGATACACATATTCATACTATTGAAGCCAACAGATGCAAAGTTAATAATGATAGTGCAACTTATTTGTGGCACTGCCGTTTAGGTCATATTGGTGTAAAGCGCATGAAGAAACTCCATGCTGATGGGCTTTGGAATCACTTGATTATGAATCACTTGATGCTTGCGAACCATGCCTTATGGGCAAGATGACTAAGACTCCGTTCTCCGGAACAATGGAGCGAGCAACTGACTTATTGGAAATAATACATGCTGATGTATGCGATCCGATGAGTGTTGAGGCTCACGGCGGGTATCGTTATTTTCTGACCTTCACAGATGATTTGAGCAGATATGGGTATATCTACTTGATGAAACATAAGTCTGAAACATTTGAAAAGTTCAAAGAATTTCAGAGTGAAGTGGAAAATCATCGTGACAAGAAAATAAGGTTTCTATGATCTGATCACGGAGACAAATATTTGAGTTACGAGTTTGGTCTTCAATTAAAACAATGTGGAATAGTTTCACAAATTCGTGCCACCTGGAACGCCACAGCTTAATAGTGTGTCCGAACGTCATAACCGTACTTTATTGGATATAGTGTAATCTATGATGTTTCTTACTGATTTACCACTACAGTTTTGGGGTTATGCATTAGAGACAGCTGCATTCACGTAAAAAAAGGGCACCATCTAAATCCGGTTGAGACAACACCGTATGAACTGTGGTTTGGCAAGAAACCAAAGTTGTCGTTTCTTAAAGTTTGGGGTTGCGATGCTTATGTGAAAAGTTTCATCCTGATAAGCTCAAACCCAAATCGGAAAAGTGCGTCTTCATAGGATACCCAAAAGTTACTGTTGGGTACACCTTCTATCACAGATCCGAAGGCAAGATATTCGTTGCTAAGAATGGATCCTTTCTAGAGAAGGAGTTTCTCTCGAAAGAAGTGAGTGGGAGGAAAGTAGAACTTGATGAGGTAACTGTACCTTCTCCTGAATTGGAAAGTAGTTCATCACTGAAATCAGTTCCAGTGATGCTTACACCAATTAGTGAGGAAGTTACTGATGATGATCATGAAGCTTCGGATCAAGTTACTACCGAACCTCGTAGGTCAACCAGAGTGAGATCCGCACCAGAGTGGTACGGTAATCCTGTTCTAGAGGTCATGTTACTTGACCATAACGAACCTACGAACTATGAAGAAGCGATGGTGAGCCCAGATTCCGCAAAATGGCTTGAGGCCATGAAATCTGAGATGAGATCCATGTATGAGAACAAAGTATGGACTTTGATTGACTTGCCCAATGATCAGCGAGCCATTGAGATTAAATGGATCTTCAAGAGGAAGACAGACGCTGATAGTAGTGTTACTATCTACAAAGCTAGAATTGTCGCAAAAGGTTTTCGACAAGTTTAAGGGTTTGACTACGATGAGAGTTTCTCACTCGTATCTATGCTTAAGTCTGTCCGAATCATGTTAGCAATTGCCGCATTTTATGAAATCTCGCAAATGGATAAACAAAACTGCATTCCTTAATGGATTTATTAAAGAAGAGTTGTATATGATGCAACCAGAAGGTTTTGTCAATCCTAAAGGTGCTAAAAAAATATGCAAGCTCCAGCGATCCATCTATGGACTGGTGCAAGTATCTCGGAGTTGGAATATACGCTTTGATAAGTTGATCAAAGGATATAGTTTTATACAGACTTGCGGTGAAGCCTATATTTACAAGAAAGTGAGTGGGAGCACTACAACATTTCTGATAAGTATATGTGAATGACATATTGTTGATCGGAAATAATGTAGAATTATTCTGCAAAGCATAAAGGAGTGTTTGAAAGGAGTTTTTCAAAGAAAGACCTCGGTGAAGCTGCTTACATATTGAGCATCAAGATCTATAGAGATAGATCAAGACGCTTGATAAGTTTTTTCAGTGAGTACATACCTTAACAAGATTTTGAAGTGGTTCAAAATGGAACAGTCAAAGAAAGAGTTTCTTGCCTGTGTTACAAGGTGTGAAATTGAGTAAGACTCAAAGCCCGACCACGGCAGAAGATAGAAAAAGAATGAAAGTCATTCCCTATGCCTCGGCCATAGGTTCTATAAAGTATGCCATGCTGTGTACCAGATCTATTGTATACCCTACACTGATTTTGGCAAGGGAGTACAATAGTGACCTAGGAGTAGATCACTGGACAGCGGTCAAAATTATCCTTACTGGAATAAGGATATGTTTCTCGATTATGGAAGTGACAAAAGGTTCGTCATAAAGGGTTACGTCGATGCAAGTTTTGACACTAATCTAGATGACTCTAAGTCTCAGTCTAGATACATATTGAAAGTGGGAGCAATTAGCTAGAGTAGCTCCGTGCAGAGCATTGTAGACATAGAAATTTGCAAAATACTTACGGATCTGAATGTGACAGACCCGTTGACTAAAATTACCTCACAAGCAAAACATAATCACACCTTAGTACTCTTTGGGTGTTAATCACATAGCGATGTGAACTAGATTATTGACTCTAGTAAACCCTTTGGGTGTTGGTCACATGACGATGTGAACTATGGGTGTTAATCACATGGTGATGTGAACTATTGATGTTAAATCACATGGCGATGTGAACTAGATTATTGACTCTAGTGCAAGTGGGAGACTGAAGGAAATATGCCCTATAGGCAATAATAAAGTTATTATTTATTTCCTTATATCATGATAAATTTTTATTATTCATGCTAGAATTGTATTAACCGGGAAACTTGATACATGTGTGAATACATAGACAAACAGAGTGTCACTAGTATGCCTCTACTTGACTAGCTCGTTGATCAAAGATGGTTATGTTTCCTAGCCATAGACATGAGTTGTCATTTGATTAACGGGATCACATCATTAGGAGAATGATGTGATTGACTTGACCCATTCCGTTAGCTTAGCACTCGATCGTTTAGTATGTTGCTATTGCTTTCTTCATGACTTATACATGTTCCTATGACTATGAGATTATGCAACTCCCTTTTACCGGAGGAACACTTTGTGTGCTACCAAACGTCACAACGTAACTGGGTGATTATAAAGGTGCTCTACAGGTGTCTCCGAAGGTACTTGTTGGGTTGGCGTATTTCGAGATTAGGATTTGTCACTCCGATTGTCGGAGAGGTATCTCTAGGCCCTCTCGGTAATGCACATCACTTAAGCCTTGCAAGCATTGCAACTAATGAGTTTGTTGCGAGATGATGTATTACGGAACGAGTAAAGAGACTTGCCGGTAACGAGATTGAACTAGGTATTAAGATACCGACGATCGAATCTCGGGCAAGTAACATACCGATGACAAAGGGAACAACGTATGTTGTTATGCGGTTTGACCAATAAAGATCTTCGTAGAATATGTGGGAGCCAATATGGGCATCCAGGTCCCGATATTGGTTATTGACCGGAGACGTGTCTCGGTCATGTCTACATAGTTCTCGAACCCGTAGGGTCCGCACGCTTAACGTTACGATGACAATTTTATTATGAGTTTATGAGTTTTGATGTACCGAAGGAGTTCGGAGTCCCGGATGAGATCGGGGACATCACGAGGAGTCTCGAAATGGTCGAGACGTAAAGATCGATATATTGGACGACTATATTCGGACATCGGAAAGGTTCCGCGTATTCGGGTATTTTTCGGAGTACCGGAGAGTTACGGGAATTCGTATTGGACCTTAATGGGCCATACGGGAATGGAGAGAAAGGCCCCAAAGGGTGGCCGCACCCCTCCCCATGGATTAGTCCGAATTGGACTAGGGGGGGGGGGCGCCCCCTTCCTTCCTTCTCCTTCTCCCTTCCCTTCTCCTACTCCAACAAGGAAAGGAGGAGTCCTACTCCCGGTGGGAGTAGGACTCCCCCCTTGGCGCGCCCTCCTCCTAGGTCGGCCGCCTCCCCCTTGCTCCTTTATATACGGGGGCAGGGGGGCACCCCATACACACAACAATTGATCTATTGATCTCTTAGCCGTGTGCGGTGCCCCCTCCACCATATTACACCTCGATAATATCGTACCGGTGCTTAGGCGAAGCCCTGCGTCGGTAGAACATCATCATCACCACGCCGTCGTGCTGACGAAACTCTCCCTCAACACTCGGCTGGATCGGAGTTCGAGGGACGTCATCGAGCTGAACGGGTGCCGAACTCGGAGGTGCCGTGCGTTCGGTACTTGATCGGTCGGATCGTGAAGACGTACGACTACATCAACCGCGTTGTGTTAACGCTTCCGCTTTCGGTCTACGAGGGTACGTGGACAACACTCTCCCCTCTCGTTGCTATGCATCACCATGATCTTGCGTGTGCGTAGGAAATTTTTGAAATTACTACGTTCCCCAACAGTCCAGACAGGAGGAGACGTTAATAGATGATTTGAAGGAAACTTTTGATAATCTCCGGGTTTATAAGATGATGCTTAATCCAGCCAAGTGTGTTTTTGGTGTACCGACAGGCAAGCTCTTGGGTTTTCTGGTGTCTAACAGGGGCATTGAAGCTAATCTGGAAAAGATCAAAGCTATTACGTCTCTGGCTAAACCGGCGTTTATCAACGATGTTCAACGTCTGGCGGGTCGTATTGCAGCACTGAGCCGGTTTATCAGTCGGTTGGGAGAGAAGGCTATCCCTCTATATCAGATGATGAAAAAGACAGACAACTTTGTCTGGAGTGATGCTGCTAATGCGGCGTTTGAGGACTTGAAGAAGCAGTTAGCCGAGCCACCTGTCCTTGCTGCTCCGGTCGATAAAGAGCCGTTGTTGTTATATGTGGCTGCCAATGCCCGGGCTGTCAGTGTGGCGATTGTGGTAGAGCGCAAGGAGGCTGGGAAGGAGTATCCGGTTCAACGGCCGGTTTATTATATCAGTGAGGTGCTTATTGAGTCCAAACAGAGGTACCCACATTGGCAGAAACTGGTGTATGGAGTTTTCATGGCGAGCCGGAAGCTTAAGCAGTATTTTCAGGGTCATCCCATCACTGTGGTCAGTTCTGCCCCTTTGGGAGATATAATCCAAAACAGGGAAGCAACTGGCCGGGTTGCCAAGTGGGCCATTGAGCTTGGACCTCACGGGTTAAAATATGTGCCTCGTATGGCAATCAAGTCCCAAGCGCTTGTGGATTTCATCAATGACTGGACAGAGTTACAGGCGCCGGAGGAAAAGCCGGATCATACTTGTTGGACTATTCATTTCGATGGATCCAGGCAATTGGAGGGCTCGGGGGCTGGAGTCATGTTAACTTCCCCACGAGGTGATAAGTTTTGTTATGTTCTCAGTTTAATGTTCCCTTGCACTAACAATGCAGCTGAATATGAGGCTTTACTCCATGGTCTTTGAATGGCTAAGGAGATGAATTTAAGCCGGGTTAAGTGTTTCGGTGACTCGGACCTGGTGGCTCAACAAGTGTCTGGTACTTGGGATTCCAAGGACCCACTCATGGCAGTATCGTCGAGAAGTAGATATTGTTGCTGGTCACTTCAAGGGTTATCAGGTTGACCATGTGGCCCGGCGAAAGAACGAAGCGGCGGATGCTTTAAGCCGGTTGGGTTCCCAACATAAACCGGTTCCACCCAATGTTTTTTGGATGTTTTGCATAACGGTCGGTCAAGCTACCTACTGCTACCTCTTGAGCACTGCGTTGGTTTTCCCTTGAAGAGGAAAGGGTGATGCAGCAAAGTAGCGTAAGTATTTCCCTTAGTTTTTGAGAACCAAGGTATCAATCCAGTAGGAGGCTACGCGCGAGTCCCTCGCACCTACACAAAACAAATAAATCCTCGCAACCAACGCGATACGGGGTTGTCAATCCCTTCACGGTCACTTACGAGAGTGAGATCTGATAGATATGATAGGATAATATTTTTCGTATTTTTGTGATAAAGATGCAAAGTAAAATAAAAGCAAAGTAAAAAGCAAAGGAAATAACTAAGTGTTGGAAGATTAATATGATGAAGATAGACCCGGGGGCCATAGGTTTCACTAGTGGCTTCTCTCAAGAGCATAAGTATTTTACGGTGGGTGAACGAATTACTGTAGAGCAATTGACAGAATTGAGCATAGTTATGAGAATATCTAGGTATGATCATGTATATAGGCATCACGTCCGAGACAAGTAGACCGACTCCTGCCTGCATCTACTACTATTACTCCACTCATCGACCGCTATCCAGCATGCATCTAGAGTATTAAGTTCATGGAAACAGAGTAACGCCTTAAGCAAGATGACATGATGTAGAGGGATAAATTCATGCAATATGATAAAAACCCCATCTTGTTATCCTCGATGGCAACAATACAATACATGCCTTGCTGCCCCTACTGTCACTGGGAAAGGACACCGCAAGATTGAACCCAAAGCCAAGCACTTCTCCCATTGCAAGAAAGATCAATCTAGTAGGCCAAACCAAACTGATAATTCGAAGAGACTTGCAAAGATAACCAATCATACATAAAAGAATTCAGAGAAGATTCAAATATTGTTCATAGATAAACTTGATCATAAACCCACAATTCATCGGTCTCAACAAACACACTGCAAAAAGAAGATTACATTGAATAGATCTCCACGAGAGAGGGGGAGAACATTATGTTGAGATCCAAAAAGAGAGAAGAAGCCATCTAGCTAATAACTATGGACCCGAAGGTCTGAGGTAAACTACTCACACTTCATCGGAGAGGCTATGGTGTTGATGTAGAAGCCCTCCGTGATGGATGCCCCCTCCGGCGGAGCTCCGGAACAGGCCCCAAGATGGGATCTCATGGGTACAGAAGGTTGCGGCGGTGGAATTAGATTTTCGGCTCCGTATCTGATCGTTTGGGGGTACGTAGGTATATATAGGAGGAAGAAGTACGTTGGTGGAGCAACAGGGGGCCCACGAGGGTGGAGGGCGCGCCCTGGGGGGGGGGGGGTAGGCGCGCCCCCTACCTCGTGGCCCCCTGGAAGCTTCTCTTACGTAGGGTCCAAGTCTCCTGGATCATGTTCGTTCCAAAAATCACGCTCCCGAAGGTTTCATTCCGTTTGGACTCCGTTTGATATTCTTTTTCTGCGTAACTCTGAAATAGGCAAAAAACAGCAATTCTGGGCTGGGCCTCCGGTTAATAGGTTAGTCCCAAAAATAATATAAAAGTGGATAATAAAGCCCAATATTGTCCAAAACAGTAGATAATATAGCATGGAGGAATCAAAAATTATAGATACGTTGGAGACGTATCAAACATCCCCAAGCTTAATTCCTGCTCGTCCTCGAGTAGGTAAATGATAAAACAGAATTTTTGATGCGGAGTGCTACTTGGCATAATTTCAATGTAATTCTTCTTAATTGTAGTATGAATATTCAGATCCGAAATATTCAAGATAAAAGTTCATATTGACATAAAAATAATAATACTTCAAGCATACTAACTAAGCAATTATGTCCTCTCAAATTAACATGGCCAAAGAAAGTTCATCCCTACAAAATCATATAGTTTAGTCATGCTCCATTTTCTTCACACAAGAATGCTCTCATCATGCACAACCCCGATGACAAGCCAAGCAATTGTTTCATACTTTAGTAATCTCAAACTTTATAAACCTTCACGCAATACGTGAGCGTGAGCCATGGATATAGCACTATGGGTGGAATAGAGTATAATGATGGGGGTTATGTGGAGAAGACAAAAAAGGAGAAAGTCTCACATCAACGAGGCTAATCAATGAGCTATGGAGATGCCCATCGATTGATGTTAATGCAAGGAGTAGGGATTGCCATGCAACGGATGCAATAGAGCTATAAATGTATGAAAGCTCAACAAAAGAAACTAAGTGGGTGTGCATCCAACTTGCTTGCTCACGAAGACCTAGGGCACTGTTGGAAATATGCCCTAGAGGCAATAATAAAATGGTTATTATTATATTTCCTTGTTCATGATAATTGTCTATTGTTCATGCTATAATTGTGTTATCCGGAAATCGTAATACATGTGTGAATACATAGACCACAACATGTCCCTAGTGAGCCTCTAGTTGACTAGCTCGTTGATCAACAGATAGTCATAGTTTCCTGACTATGGACATTGGATGTCATTGATAACGGGATCACATCATTAGGAGAATGATGTGATGGACAAGACCCAATCCTAATTTGCTAGAGCTTTTCCAAATGTCAAGTATCATTTCCTTAGACCATGAGATTGTGCAACTCCCGGATACCGTAGGAGTGCTTTGGGTGTGCCAAACGTCACAACGTAACTGGGTGACTATAAAGGTGCACTACGGGTATCTCCGAAAGTGTCTGTTGGGTTGGCACGAATCGAGACTGGGATTTGTCACTCCGTATGACGGAGAGGTATCTCTGGGCCCACTCAGTAATGCATCATCATAATGAGCTCAATGTGACCAAGTGTTTGGTCACGGGATCATGCATTACGGTACGAGTAAAGTGACTTGCCGGTAACGAGATTGAACAAGGTATTGGGATACCGACGATCGAATCTCGGGCAAGTAACGTACCGATTGACAAAGGGAATTGTATACGGGATTGATTGAATCCTCGACATTGTGGTTCATCCGATGAGATCATCGTGGAACATGTGGGAGCCAACATGGGTATCCAGATCCCGCTGTTGGTTATTGACCGGAGAGTCGTCTCGGTCATGTCTGCATGTCTCCCGAACCTGTAGGGTCTACACACTTAAGGTTCGGTGACGCTAGGGTTGTAGAGATATTAGTATGCGGAAATCCTAAAGTTGTTTGGAGTCCCGGATGAGATCCCGGACGTCACGAGGAGTTCCGGAATGGTCCGGAGGTGAATAATTATATATAGAAAGTCCAGTTTCGGCCACCGGGAAAGTTTCGGGGGTCACCGGTATTGTACCGGGACCACCAGAAGGGTCCCGGGGGTCCACCGGGTGGGGCCACCTATCCCGGAGGGCCCCATGGGCTGAAGTGGGGAAGGGAACCAGCCCCTGGTGGGCTGGTGCGCCCCCCTTGGGCCTCCCCTGCGCCTAGGGTTGGAAACCCTAGGGGTGGGGGGGCGCCCCACTTGGCTTGGGGGGCAAGCCACCCCCTTGGCCGCCGCTCCCCTTGGAGATGGGATCTCCCAGGGCCGCCGCCCCCCAGGGGGCCTATATAAAGGGGGGGAGGGAGGGAAGCCGCACCACAGCCCCTGGCACCTCCCTCTCCCTCCCGTAACACCTCTCCCTCTCGCTGAGCTTGGCGAAGCCCTGCCGAGATCCCCGCTACTTCCACCACCACGCCGTCGTGCTGCTGGATCTCCATCAACCTCTCCTTCCCCCTTGCTGGATCAAGAAGGAGGAGACGTCTTCCCCAACCGTACGTGTGTTGAACGCAGAGGTGCCGTCCGTTCGGCGCTCGGTCATCGGTGATTTGGATCACGACGAGTACGACTCCATCAACCCCGTTCAATTGAACGCTTCCGCTCGCGATCTACAAGTGTATGTAGATGCACTCCTCTCTCTCGTTGCTAGATGACTCCATAGATTGATGTTGGTGATGCGTAGAATTTTTTTGATTTCTGCTACGATCCCCAACAGTGGTATCAGAGCTAGGTCTATGCGTAGTTTCTATGCACGAGTAGAACACAAACTTGTTGTGGGCGTAGATGTTGTCAATTTTTCTTGCCAGTACTAGTCTTATCTTGTTTCGGCGGCATTGTGGGATGAAGCGGCCCGGACCGACCTTACACGTACGCTTACGTGAGACAGGTTCCACCGACTGACATGCACTAGTTGCATAAGGTGGCTAGCGGGTGTCTGTCTCTCCCACTTTAGTCGGAACGGATTCGATGAAAAGGGTCCTTATGAAGGGTAAATAGAAATTGGCATATCACGTTGTGGTTTTACGTAGGTAAGAAACGTTCTTGCTAGAAACCTATAGAAGCCACGTAAAAACTTGCAACAACAATTAGAGGACGTCTAACTTGTTTTTGCAGCATATGCCTTGTGATGTGATATGGCCAAAAGGATGTGATGAATGAAATATATGTGATGTATGAGATTGATCATGTTCTTGTAATAGGAATCACGACTTGCATGTCGATGAGTATGATAACCGGCAGGAGCCATAGGAGTTGTCTTTATTTTTTGTATGACCTGCGTGTCATTGAATAACGCCATGTAAATTACTTTACTTTATTGCTAAACACGTTAGCCATAGAAGTAGAAGTAATCGTTGGCGTGACAACTTCATGAAGACACGATGATGGAGATCATGGTGTCATGCTGGTGACGAAGATGATCATGGCGCCCCGAAGATGGAGATCAAAGGAGCAAAATGATATTGGCCATATCATGTCACTATTTGATTGCATGTGATGTTTATCATGTTTTACATCTTATTTTCTTAGAACGACGGTAGCTTAAATAAGATGATCCCTCGCAATAATTTCAAGAAAGTGTTCCCCCTAACTGTGCACCGTTGCGAAGGTTCGTTGTTTCGAAGCACCACATGATGATCGGGTGTGATAGATTCTAACGTTCGAGTACAGCGGGTGTAAGCCAGATTTACACACGCAATACACTTAGGTTAACTTGACGAGCCTAGCATGTACAGACATGGCCTCGGAACACGGAAGACCGAAAGGTCGAGCATGAGTCGTATAGAAGATACGATCAACATGAAGATGTTCACCGATGTTGACTAGTCCGTCTCACGTGATGATCGGACACGGCCTAGTTGACTCGGATCATGTTTCACTTAGATGACTAGAGGGATGTCTATCTGAGTGGGAGTTCATTGAATAATTTGATTAGATGAACTTAATTATCATGAACTTAGTCTAAAATCTTTACAATATGTCTTGTAGATCAAATGGCCCACGTTGCCCTCAACTTCAACGCGTTCCTAGAGAAAACCAAGCTGAAAGATGATGGCAGCAACTATACGGACTGGGTCCGGAACCTGAGGATCATCCTCATAGCTGCCAAGAAAGATTATGTCCTAGAAGCACCGCTAGGTGAAGCACCAATCCCAGAGAACCAAGACGTTATGAACGCTTGGCAGCAGCGTGCTGATGATTACTCCCTCGTTCAGTGCGGCATGCTTTATAGCTTAGAACCGGGGCTCCAAAAGCGTTTTGAGCAACACGGAGCATACGAGATGTTCGAAGAGCTGAAAATGGTTTTCCAAGCTCATGCCCGGGTCGAGAGATATGAAGTCTCCGACAAGTTCTTCAATTGTAAGATGGAGGAAAATAGTTCTGTCAGTGAGCACATACTCAAAATGTCTGGGTTACACAACCGCTTGTCCCAGCTGGGAGTTAATCTCCCGGATGACGCGGTCATTGACAGAATCCTTCAGTCGCTTCCACCGAGCTTCAAGAGCTTTGTGATGAACTTCAATATGCAGGGGATGGAAAAGACCATTCCTGAGGTATATTCAATGCTGAAATCAGCGGAGGTGGAGATCAAAAAGGAACATCAAGTGTTGATGGTGAATAAAACCACTAAGTTCAAGAAAGGCAAGGATAAGAAGAACTTCAAGAAGGACGGCAAGGGAGTTGCCGCGCCCGGTAAGTCAGTTGCCGGGAAGAAGCCAAAGAATGGACCCAAGCCTGAGACTGAGTGCTTTTATTGCAAGGGAAGTGGTCACTGGAAGCGGAACTGCCCCAAATAGTTAGCAGACAAGAAGGCCGGCAACACCAAAGGTATATGTGATATACATGTAATTGATGTGTACCTTACCAGTACTCGTAGTAGCTCCTGGGTATTTGATACCGGTGCGGTTGCTCATATTTGTAACTCAAAACGGGAGTTCCGGAATAAGCGGAGACTGGCGAAGGACGAGGTGACGATGCGCGTCGGGAATGGTTCCAAGGTCGATGTGATCGCCGCCGGCACGCTACCTCTACATTTATCTACGGGATTAGTTTTAAACCTAAATAATTGTTATTTAGTGCCAGCTTTGAGCATGAACATTGTATCTTGATCTCGTTTAATGCGAGATGGCTACTCATTTAAATCCGAGAATAATGGTTGTTCTATTTATATGAGAGATATGTTTTATGGTCATGCCCCGCTGGTCAATGGTTTATTCTTAATGAATCTCGAACGTGATGTTACACATATTCATAGTGTGAATACCAAAAGATGTAAAGTTGATAACGATAGTCCCACATACTTGTGGCACTGCCGCCTTGGTCACATTGGTGTCAAGCGCATGAAGAAGCTCCATGCTGATGGACTTTTGGAGTCTGTTGATTACGAATCATTTGACACGTGCGAACCATGCCTCATGGGTAAGATGACCAAGACTCCGTTCTCCGGAACAATGGAGCGAGCCACCAACTTATTAGAAATCATACATACTGATGTGTGCGGTCCAATGAGTGTTGAGGCTCGCGGTGGCTATCGTTATGTTCTCACTCTCACTGATGACTTGAGTAGATATGGGTATGTCTACCTAATGAAACACAAGTCTGAGACCTTTGAAAAGTTCAAGGAATTTCAGAGTGAGGTTGAGAATCAACGTGACAGAAAAATAAAATTCTTACGATCAGATCGTGGTGGGGAATATTTGAGTCACGAATTTGGCACACACTTAAGGAAATGTGGAATAGTTTCACAACTCACGCCGCCTGGAACACCTCAGCGAAATGGTGTTTCCGAACGTCGTAATCGCACTCTATTGGATATGGTGCGATCTATGATGTCTCTTACCGATCTACCGCTCTCATTTTGCGGCTATGCTTTAGAGACTGCCGCATTCACTTTAAATAGGGCTCCGTGGAAATCCGTTGAGACGACACCGTATGAATTATGGTTTGGGAAGAAACCTAAGCTGTCGTTTCTAAAAGTTTGGGGATGCGATGCTTATGTCAAGAAACTTCAACCTGAAAAGCTCGAACCCAAGTCGGAAAAATGCGTCTTCATAGGATACCCTAAGGAAACCATTGGGTATACCTTCTACCTCAGATCCGAAGGCAAGATCTTTGTTGCCAAGAACGGGTCCTTTCTGGAGAAAGAGTTTCTCTTGAAAGAAGTAAGTGGGAGGAAAGTGGAACTTGATGAAGTACTACCTCTTGAACCGGAAAGTAGCGCAGCTCAGGAAGATGTTCCTGTGATGCCTGCATTGACTAGAGAGGAAGCTAATGATAATGATCAAGGCACTTCAGATCAAGTTACTACTGAACTTCGTAGGTCCACAAGGACACGTTCCGCGCCAGAGTGGTACGGCAACCCTGTCTTGGAAATCATGTTGTTAGACAACGGTGAACCTTCGAACTATGAAGAAGCGATGGCAGGCCCAGATTCCGACAAATGGCTAGAAGCCATGAAATCCGAGATAGGATCCATGTATGAAAAAGAAGTATGGACTTTGACTGACTTGCCCGATGATCGGTGAGCCATAGAAAATAAATGGATCTTTAAGAAGAAGACAGACGCGGATGGTAATGTGACCATCTATAAGGCTCGACTTGTCGCTAAGGGTTATCGACAAGCTCAAGGGGTTGACTACGATGAGACTTTCTCACCCGTAGCGAATCTGAAGTCCGTCCGAATCATGTTAGCAATTGCCGCATTCTATGATTATGAGATATGGCAAATGGACGTCAAAACGGCATTCCTTAACGGCTTTCTTAAGGAAGAATTGTATATGATGCAGCCGGAAGGTTTTGTCGATCCTAAGAATGCTAACAAGGTATGCAAGCTCCAACGCTCCATCTATGGGCTGGTGCAAGCATCTCGGAGTTGGAACATTCGATTTGATGAGATGATCAAAGCGTTTGGGTTTGCACAGACTTATGGAGAAGCCTGTGTTTACAAGAAAGTGAGTGGGAGTTCTGTAGCATTTCTCATATTATATGTGGATGACATACTATTGATGGGAAATGATATAGAATTCTTGGAAAGTATAAAGGCCTACTTGAATAAGTGTTTTTCAATGAAGGACCTTGGAGAAGCTGCTTACATATTAGGCATCAAGATCTATAGAGATAGATCAAGACGCCTCATTGGTCTTTCACAAAGTACGTACCTTGACAAGATATTGAAGAAGTTCAATATGGATCAGTCCAAGAACGGGTTCTTGCCTGTATTGCAAGGTGTGCAATTGAGCACGGCTCAATGCCCGACCACGACAGAAGATAGAGAAAAGATGAGTGTCATCCCCTATGCCTCGGCCATAGGGTCTATTATGTATGCCATGCTGTGTACCAGACCTGATGTAAACCTTGCCGTAAGTTTGGTAGGAAGGTACCAAAGTAATCCCGGCATGGAACACTGGACAGCGGTCAAGAATATCCTGAAGTACCTGAAGAGGACTAAGGATATGTTTCTCGTTTATGGAGGTGACGAAGAGCTCGTCGTAAAGGGTTACGTCGATGCTAGCTTCGACATAGATCTGGATGACTCTAAGTCACAAACCGGATACGTGTATACTTTGAATGGTGGGGCACTAAGCTGGTGCAGTTGCAAGCAAAGCGTTGTGGCGGGATCTACATGTGAAGCGGAATACATGGCGGCCTCAGAGGCAGCACAAGAAGCAATCTGGGTGAAGGAGTTCATTACCGACCTAGGAGTTATTCCCAATGCGTCAGGACCGATGACTCTCTTCTGTGACGACACTGGAGCTATTGCCCTTGCCAAGGAGCCCAGGTTTCACAGGAAGACCAGGCATATCAAGCTTCGCTTCAACTCCATTCGTGAAAGTGTTCAAAATGGAGACATAGATATTTGTAAAGTACATACGAACCTGAATGTAGCAGATCCGTTGACTAAACCTCTCCCTAGAGCAAAACATGATCAACACCAGAACTCTATGGGTGTTCGATTCATCACAATGTAACTAGATTATTGACTCTAGTGCAAGTGGGAGACTGTTGGAAATATGCCCTAGAGGCAATAATAAAATGGTTATTATTATATTTCCTTGTTCATGATAATTGTCTATTGTTCATGCTATAATTGTGTTATCCGGAAATCGTAATACATGTGTGAATACATAGACCACAACATGTCCCTAGTGAGCCTCTAGTTGACTAGCTCGTTGATCAACAGATAGTCATAGTTTCCTGACTATGGACATTGGATGTCATTGATAACGGGATCACATCATTAGGAGAATGATGTGATGGACAAGACCCAATCCTAAGCATAGCACAAAAGATCGTGTAGTTCGTTTGCTAGAGCTTTTCCAAATGTCAAGCATCATTTCCTTAGACCATGAGATTGTGCAACTCCCGGATACCGTAGGAGTGCTTTGGGTGTGCCAAACGTCACAACGTAACTGGGTGACTATAAAGGTGCACTACGGGTATCTCCGAAAGTGTCTGTTGGGTTGGCACGAATCGAGACTGGGATTTGTCACTCCGTATGATGGAGAGGTATCTCTGGGCCCACTCGGTAATGCATCATCATAATGAGCTCAATGTGACCAAGTGTTTGGTCACGGGATCATGCATTACGGTACGAGTAAAGTGACTTGCCGGTAACGAGATTGAACAAGGTATTGGGATACCGACGATCGAATCTCGGGCAAGTAACGTACCGATTGACAAAGGGAATTGTATACGGGATTGATTGAATCCTCGACATCATGGTTCATTCGATGAGATCATCGTGGAACATGTGGGAGCCAACATGGGTATCCAGATCCCGCTGTTGGTTATTGACCGGAGAGTCGTCTCGGTCATGTCTGCATGTCTCCCGAACCCGTAGGGTCTACACACTTAAGGTTCGGTGACGCTAGGGTTGTAGAGATATTAGTATGCGGAAATCCGAAAGTTGTTCGGAGTCCCGGATGAGATCCCGGACGTCACGAGGAGTTCCGGAATGGTCCGGAGGTGAATAATTATATATAGGAAGTCCAGTTTCGGCCACCGGGAAATTTTTGGGGGTCACCGGTATTGTACCGGGACCACCGGAAGGGTCCCGGGGGTCCACCGGGTGGGGCCACCTATCCCGGAGGGCCCCATGGGCTGAAGTGGGGAAGGGAACCAGCCCCTGGTGGGCTGGTGCGCCCCCCTTGGGCCTCCCCTGCGGCTAGGGTTGGAAACCCTAGGGGTGGGGGAGCGCCCCACTTGGCTTGGGGGGCAAGCCACCCCCTTGGCCGCCGCCCCCCTTGGAGATGGGATCTCCCAGGGTCGGCGCCCCCCAGGGGGCCTATATAAAGGGGGGGAGGGAGGGCAGCCGCACCACAGCCCCTGGCGCCTCCCTCTCCCTCCCGTAACACCTCTCCCTCTCGCTGAGCTTGGCGAAGCCCTGCCGAGATCCCCGCTACTTCCACCACCACGCCGCCGTGCTGCTGGATATCCATCAACCTCTCCTTCCCCCTTGCTGGATCAAGAAGGAGGAGACGTCTTCCCCAACCGTACCTGTGTTGAACGCGGAGGTGCCGTCCGTTCGGCGCTCGGTCATCGGTGATTTGGATCACGACGAGTACGACTCCATCAACCCTGTTCAATTGAACGCTTCCGCTCGCGATCTACAAGGGTATGTAGATGCACTCCTCTCTCTCGTTGCTAGATGACTCCATAGATTGATGTTGGTGATGCGTAGAAATTTTTTGATTTCTGCTACGATCCCCAACACTTGAGGAGGCCCATTGTGGGAATATACAAGTCAAGTTCTATAATGAAAAATTCCCACTAGTATATGAAAGTGACAAAACAAGAGACTCTCTATCATGAAGATTATGGTGCTACTTTGAAGCACAAGTGTAGAAAAAAGGATAGTAGCATTGCCCCTTTTTTTGGGCCTTCCTTTTTTTGGGACAATGCTCTATTAAATGATGATCATCACACTTCTATTTATTTACAATTCAATGATTACAACTCGATACTAGAACTAAGTATGACTCTATATGAATGCCTCCGGCGGTGTACCGGGATATGCAATGAATCAAGAGTGAGATGTATGAAATAATTATGAACGGTGGCTTTGCCACAAATACTATGTCAACTACATGATCATGCTAAGCAATATGACAATGATGAATGTGTCATGATAAACGGAATGGTGGAAAGTTGCATGGAAATATATCTCGGAATGGCTATGGAAATGCCATAATAGGTAGGTATGGTGGCTGTTTTGAGGAAGATATAAGGAGGTTTATGTGTGAAAGAGCGTATCATATCACGGGGTTTGGATGCACCGGCGAAGTTTGCACCAACTCTCAATGTGAGAAAGGGCAATGTACGGTACCGAAGAGGCTAGCAATGATGGAAAGGTGAGAGTGCGTATAATCCATGGACTCAAATTAGTCATAAAGAACTCACATAATTATTGCAAAAATCTACAAGTCATCAAAAACCAAGCACTACACGCATGCTCCTAGGGGGATAGATTGGTAGGAAAAGACCATCGCTCGTCCCCGACCACCACTCATAAGGAGGACAATCAAAGAACACCTTATGTTTCAAATTTGTTACATAACGTTTACCATACGTGCATGCTATGGGACTTGCAAACTTCAACACAAGCATTTCTCAAATTCACAACTACTCAACTAGCACGACTTTGATATTATTACCTCCATATCTCAAAACAATCATCGAGTATCAAACTTCTCTTAGTATTCAACACACTCATAAGAAAGTTTTTACTAATCTTGAATACCTAATATATTAGGATTATTTAAGAAAATTACCATGCTATTTAAGACTCTCAAAATAATCTAAGTGAAGCATGAGAGATCAATAGTTTCTATAAAACAAATCCACAACCGTGCTCTAAAAGATATAAGTGAAGTACTAGAGCAAAACTATATAACTCAAAAGATATAGGTGAAGCACATAGAGTATTCTAATAATTTCCAAATCATGTATGGCTCTCTCAAAAGGTGTGTACAGCAAGAATGATTGTGGTAAACTAAAAAGCAAATACTCAAATCATACAAGACGCTCCAAGCAAAACACATATCATGTGGTGAATAAAAATATAGCTCCAAGTAAAGTTACCGATGAAAGTAGACGAAAGAGGGGATGCCTTCCGGGGCATCCCCAATCTTTGGCTTTTTGGTGTCCTTAGATTATCTTGGGGGTGCCATGGGCATCCCAAAGCTTAGGCTCTTGCCACTCCTTGTTCCATAATCCATCAAATTTTTCACCCAAAACTTGAAAACTTCACAACACAAAACTTAACAGAAAATCTCGTGAGCTCCGTTAGCGAAAGAAAACAAAAGACCACTTCAAGGTACAGTAATGAACTCATTCTTTATTTATATTGGTGTTAAACCTACTGTATTCCAACTTCTATATGGTTTATAAACTATTTTACTAGCCATAGATTCATCAAAATAAGCAAACAACACACGAAAAACAGAATCTGTCAAAAACAGAACAGTCTGTACTAATCTGTAACTAACGCAAACTTCTGGAACTCCAAAACATCAGCCAAAATAGGACGACCTAGGCAATTTGTATATTGATCAGCAGCAATTGGAATCAATATTTTATCACGTTCTGGTGATTTTTAACAATTGTTTTCGTGAACAGAAAGTTTCTGGACATTTCTGCAAGATCAAATAACTATCATCCAAGAAGATCCTATAGGTTTAACTTGGCACAAACACAAATTAAAACATAAAAACACATCTAACCAGAGGCTAGAACAAATATTTATTCCTAAACAGAAGCAAAAAGGCAAAAAACTAAAAATAAAATTGGGTTGCCTCCCAACAAGCGCTATCGTTTAACGCCCCTAGCTAGGCATAAAAGCAAGGATAGATCTAGGTATTGCCATAATAATGGTACGGCAAGTCATGAAAACTTTTCTCATATTCTCTAAGTTCAGCAGCAAGTTTTTTTGAGGCAAGCAAAAATAATCAAAAGGGCTAAATTTAATGGGACAAAAGTCCCCAAGATCAATCTCGGGAGGTATGGGTTCCTCCCTAGGCCCTTTGTATTGCACAACCAATTCATCATTACAAGCATTCTTTTGGCAAAAACTCACAAGCCTTTGTTCAAGAGGAAAACCTAATCCATTATTCTGAATAGCAAAATCATCATTAAGCTCGGAAATTCTATCAACTAGAACATCAGCGGGAACCTTTTTCCTAAGATTTTCATTATAAGCAGTATGATCCAAAGATTGTAAATGCATCATGTCTTCTTGATTAAAAAGAATAGCTTCTATGGGAGGATGGCTAGCATCTACCCTATAATGTGCAAAGATTTCTCTAGCCTCTTTCATTATGAATCTAAACTCATGAGCCAAAAATATAGTGGCGGCACGCTTAACAGAAGAATGCTCAATATTAGAAAATTCTAGGAAAATTCTTTGTATGCAAGGATGCATATGAAGAAATTGCCTTTCAAGTTCAACTACAAGCGAAGATATTGCATCCGCAAGGCTACTAGTTTTACGAAGAATAGAGGCACCCATAATGGGCAAAGCGCCGGCACAAGTAAAGAAATCTTGAATAACTCCTTTCCCAATAATATTACCACTACCGACTCGAAACATTTTGGTGTGCAAGATAGTAGGTTCTTCAAGAGGATCATCGAAAGCATCAAAATTTCCCAAGTTGTTAGTATTGCCTTCATTAGCGATAACCTCCCCAGATACAGACATGGCGAAAGGAAGACGAGCGAAAAGAGGCAAACGGAAAAGAGAGGGCGAATAAAATGGCAAGGGTGAAGTGGGGGAGAGGAAAACGAGAGGCAAATGACAAATAATGTAATGCGGGAGATAAGGGATTGTGATGGGTACTAGGTATGTTGACTTTTGCGTAGACCTCCCCGGCAACGGCGCCAAAAATACTTCTTGCTACCTCTTGAGCACTGCATTGGTTTTCCCTTGAAGAGGAAAGGGTGATGCAGCAAAGTAGCGTAAGTATTTCCCTCAGTTTTTGAGAACCAAGGTATCAATCCAGTAGGAGGCTACGCGCGAGTCCCTCGCACCTACACAAAACAAATAAATCCTCGCAACCAACGCGATAAGGGGTTGTCAATCCCTTCACAGTCACTTACGAGAGTGAGATCTGATGGATATGATAGGATAATATTTTTGGTATTTTTGTGATAAAGATGCAAAGTAAAATAAAAGCAAAGTAAAAGGCAAAGGAAATAACTAAGTGTTGGAAGATTAATATGATGAAGATAGACCCGGGGGCCATAGGTTTCACTAGTGGCTTCTCTCAAGAGCATAAGTATTTTACGGTGGGTAAACGAATTACTGTTGAGCATTTGACAGAATTGAGCATAGTTATGAGAATATCTAGGTATGATCATGTATATAGGCATCACGTCCGAGACAAGTAGACCGACTCCTGCCTGCATCTACTACTATTACTCCACTCATCAACCGCTATCCAGCATGCATCTAGAGTATTAAGTTCATGGAAACAGAGTAACGCCTTAAACAAGATGACATGATGTAGAGGGATAAATTCATGCAATATGATAAAAACCCCATCTTGTTATCTTCGATGGCAACAATACAATACGTGCCTTGCTGCCCCTACTGTCACTGGGAAAGGACACCACAAGATTGAACCCAAAGCCAAGCACTTCTCCCATTGCAAGAAAGATCAATCTAGTAGGCCAAACCAAACTCGAAGAGACTTGCAAAGATAACCAATCATACATAAAAGAATTCAGAGAAGATTCAAATATTGTTCATACATAAACTTGATCATAAACCCACAATTCATCGGTCTCAACAAACACACCACAAAAAGAAGATTACATCGAATAGATCTCCACGAGAGAGGGGGAGAACATTGTATTGAGATCCAAAAAGAGAGAAGAAGCCATCTAGCTAATAACTATGGACCCGAAGGTCTGAGGTAAACTACTCACACTTCATCGGAGAGGCTATGGTGTTGATGTAGAAGCCCTCCGTGATGGATGCCCCCTCCGGCGGAGCTCCGGAACAGGCCCCAAGATGGGATCTCGTGGGTACAGAAGGTTGCGGCGGTGGAATTAGGTTTTTGGCTCCGTATCTGATCGTTTGGGGGTACGTAGGTATATATAGGAGGAAGAAGTACGTCAGTGGAGCAACAGGGGGCCCACGAGGGTGGAGGGCGCGCCCTGGGGGGTAGACGCGCCCCCTACCTCGTGGCCTCCTGGAAGCTTCTCTTACGTAGGGTCCAAGTCTCCTGGATCATGTTCGTTCCAAAAATCACGCTCCCGAAGGTTTCATTCCGTTTGGACTCCGTTTGATATTCTTTTTCTGTGAAACTCTAAAATAGGCAAAAAAACAGCAATTCGGGGCTGGGCCTTCGGTTAATAGGTTAGTCCCAAAAATAATATAAAAGTGGATAATAAAGCCCAATATTGTCCAAAACAGTAGATAATATAGCATGGAGCAATCAAAAATTATAGATACGTTGGACGTATCACCTACAGAGGAGGATTTGGCTGTTCCTGATCCGGAGGCTCAGTTGGTGGCAGCTCTTCATATTATCCCAGATTGGACGGTCCCATATTTGGCGTATATGAACCGGGGTGAGTTACCGGAGGTTGAAACTTTGGCCAGGCAGATAATCCGGCGGTCCAAATCAATGACCATTGTCAATGGAGAATTGCATCATTGCAGTGTAACAGGGGCGTTTCAGCGTTGCGTATCTCCTGAAGAAGGCCGTGAGGTTTTGCGTGAGATCCACGAAGGAGATTGTGGTCACCACGCCGGTTCAAACTCCTTGGTAGCTAAAGCTTTTCGTCACGGCTTCTATTGGCTGACGGCTCATGCTGATGCTGAGGACTTGGTGAAAAAGTGTGATGGTTGTCAGAAGTTTTCATGCCGAGCTCATGTTCCGGCTCAAGAATTGAGGATGATTCCAATCACTTGGCCGTTTGCAACTTGGGGGCTGGATATGGTTGGACCCTTTAAGAGGTCCAAGGATAAGAAGACCCACCTTCTGGTGGCGGTTGATAAGTTCACTAAGTGGGTGGAGGCAGAGCCAGTCAGTAAGTGTGATGCAGCCACGGAGGTTCAATTCATCAAGAAGGTGATCTGACGGTTTGGTTTTCCACACAGCATCATAACTGATAATGGCACTAATCTGTACAAGGGTGCTATGAAAGAATTTTGTCAACGTGAGCACATCCGGCTTGATGTGTCATCAGTGGCTCATCCTCAATCTAATGGTCAAGCGGAGAGAGCCAATCAAGAGATCCTGAGAGGCATCAAGCCCTGGCTTATGGTTCCTTTACAATGGATGCCGGGTTGTTGGGTGGAGGAGTTACCTTCTGTGGTATGGAGCATCAATACGTCGCCCAACAGATCTATGGGTTACACACCTTTCTTCATGGTTTACGGAGCAGAGGCGGTTCTCCCTAGTGACATCCGCCATGACTCGCCTCGCGTGGCGGCTTATGTTGAAGCTGACAATGAGAAGGCACGACAGGAAGCACTTGACCTGTTAGATGAGGAGGGTGACATTGCAGCAGCTCGTTCGGCGATTTACCAGCAAGATCTGCGTCGTTATCACAGCCGCCGGGTTAGAACCAGAACTTTTCAAGAAGGTGATCTGGTGCTCCGGCTCATCCAGGATCAGACTGATATGCACAAGTTATCCCCGCCTTGGGAAGGACCCTTTGTGGTCAGCAAGAATCTGAACAACGGGTCATACTACCTCATCGATGTTCGAGAGCACAAAGACTCACGTAAATCGGAGGAGGAGACCCACCGGCTGTGGAATATCGCTCATCTTCGGCCCTACTATACCTGAGCCATAGGCTCCTCTTATGTACATATTCTTGACAATGTATATATTATGATCAGTATAATAAACCGGCATCCCTACTAAAGCAGGGCCTCTGTCATTCTTCCTTCAAAAAAAGCTTTTGATTACTTGGGGGCTTCTGTTTATAAAACGGAGTTCTGATTGTCCATTGATCCGGTTCAAAGTTTATAAAAAATTGGGGGCTTGTTCCCAAAGTTAAAAGGGGCCAAAGCGAGTGTTGCAAAATCACAACTCAAACATAGGCACACATTGAGCACAGCTCAAAATATTGCTCGGGGGCTCTTTGCTTCTACAAGAACAAAGAGTTTATAACCTTGTAATAGGCTATAAAAGCCAGGCTTGGAAGCCAGGTGTATTCACCTAAAACCCCGGGTTATCCTGCCTTTTTAAGTAAGCCACTCCGCCCAGGTAATCCTGGTACGACCCGTCAAACGTTTGACAAGTCAATCTTATAAAGACCCTGAACTTGTCATAGTTAAAATGGCGATTGGTTAATGTGAGGTCCATTTTATAAGGCTTTGTAAAATGGTTTAACTCAGTGGCTGGCAGCCCATGAAAAGCCTCGCCTTTTGCATGTTTTCTTCTGAAATCTTTCTTTTAGCAGTTTATTTTGACGAGGTTTATGTTAAATCCAGTGTTTACTGACCCGGTCTGGTTTTTGAGTTGCCAAGTACAAAATTATAAGATGACCGGTGTCAATTGACCCGTCTTGGCTTTCAACTATAAGTTGTCAGTGCACGATCAGTTATAATCCGGTGTTTGTTGATCCGGTCTGGCATCGACTACAAGTCGCTAGTATGATATACGGATAATCCGGTGTTTATTACAACCCGGTACGGTGATACGTCTCCGTCGTATCTATAATTTTTGATTGTTCCATGCCAATATTCTACAACTTTCATATACTTTTGGCAACTTTTTATATTATTTTTGGGACTAACATATTGATCCAGTGCCCAGTGCCAGTTCCTGTTTGTTGCATGCTTTATGTTTCACTGAAACCCCATATCAAACAGAATCCAAAAGGAATAAAAATGGACGGAGAATATTTTTGGAATATTTGGGAAATATGGGAGGAAGAATCAATGCGAGATGGTGCCCGAGGTGGCCACGAGGCAGGGGGCGCGCCCTACCCCCTGGGCGCGCCCCTGGCCCTCGTGGGCCCCTCGTAAGGCGGTTGCTGCTCTTCTTTGGCCGCAAGAAAGCTAATTTTTGGAAAAAAAAATCTTGGTGAAGGTTTCAATCCAATCGGAGTTACGGATCTCCGGATATATAAGAAACGGCGAAAGGGCAGATTACCAGAACGCAGAAACAGAGGGAGACAGAGAGACAGATCCAATCTCGGAGGGGCTCTCGCCCCTCCCACGCCATGGAGACCATGGACCAGAGGGGAAACCCTTCTCCCATCTAGGGAGGAGGTCAAGGAAGAAGAAGAAGGAGGGGGGCTCTCCCCCCTCGCTTCCGGTGGCGCTGGAACGCCGCCGGGGGCCATCATCATCATCGCGATCTACACCAACACCTCCGCCATCTTCACCAACATCTCCATCACCTTCCCCCATCTATCTACAACGGTCCACTCTCCTGCAACCCGCTGTACCCTCTACTTGAACATGGTGCTTTATGCTTCATATTATTATCCAATGATGTGTTGCCATCCCATGATGTCTGAGTAGATTTTCGTTGTCCTATCGGTGGTTGATGAATTGCTATGATTGATTTAATTTGCTTGTGGTTATGTTGCTGTCCTTTGGTGCCCATCATATGAGCGCGCACGTGGATCACACCATAGGGTTAGTTTTATGTTGATAGGACTATGTATTGGAGGGCAAGAGTGACAAAAGCTTCAACCTAGCATAGAAATTGATGCATACGGGATTGAAGGGGGACCAATATATCTTAATGCTATGGTTGGGTTTTACCTTAATGAACGTTAGTAGTTGCAGACGCTTGCTAATAGTTCCAATCAGAAGTGCATGGAACTCCAAGTCAGGGATGACATGCTAGCAGTGGCCTCTCCCACATAAAACTTGCTATCGGTCTAGTAAAGTAGTCAATTGCTTAGGGACAATTTCGCAACTCCTACCACCACTTTTCCACACTCGCTATATTTACTTTATTGTGTCTTTATCTAAACAGCCCCTACTTCTTATTTACGTGCTCTTTATATTCTTGCAAACCTATCCAAAAACACCTACAAAGTACTTCTAGTTTCATACTTGTTCTAGGTAAAGTGAACGTCAAGCGTGCGTAGAGTTGTAGTGGTGGTCGATAGAACTTGAGGGAATATTTGTTCTACCTTTAGCTCCTCGCTGGGTTCGACAATCTTACTTATCGAAAGAGGCTACAATTGATCCCCTATACTTGTGGGTTATCATACTGCTTTACTATAAATCGGCAAAACATGGGAGGAGTTATCAGCACTCAAGATTTGGGTTATCACCCTTACTACAATAAGTTGGTAAACCAACGATGTGTTTAATGTCACAGGTATGATGTATTTCATATTCAATTATTTTATAAAATATAGCCTTGGTTATAAACCCTGGTTTTATGATGGGCATTATGACCCGTCCGGCGGTAAACCGCCAGGACACTTTAAACATGTTGTATGCAGGAACAGGTCGAATAAGTTGTTCAAAATCATAAGCAGGCATTACATATCTTAAATCATGGCGGATTAACAGTGTCATGCAAAGTGAATATGCACGATGGCATAGCAGACCAAGTATTTAAACTAGCCTATTACAAGGCGCTTTGATGCCCCAAAAGGATAATTGTTTATCACACGCATTGCAGGGTGCAGAAGCTAAACCGGCCTCCGGATCATGATTCTTCACCAGGCTGACTTGAAGGTTGTGGATCATCCTGCGCCGGTTCATCCTCCTCCTCTCCACCCAGTGGCTGGAAGTCAATGGTTGCCCAGTCAATCCCAGTTAAGGCTTGGAAGACAGCTTCATCACTTATAAGGGTGGACGGTTCAACATCAGGGGCGTAGGTATGCTTATGGATTGGCGGGATAAGATTTTGCACATCATAAGTTGGTGCGTTAACCCGTTTGTTGTTGGCGTCATAAATCGACTGGTAAAATGAAAATCAGTGTCTTCAACCAGTTTGCTTGCCAGTGGATGCATTTCCCTCGTTAGGGCCCAGAGGTCGTCATTATCAAAATCTGACCCGTCCTCTTTTTGGCTTGGATAGCCGTTTCCAATATCCTCCGGATCAAGGTCAGATGTCCATGACTTGGCCCGGGTCAATGCAGTAAGAGCACCAGCCCTAGTAGCTAATTTCTTCAATTCCTCAAACCAGGCAGGCATCATAGATAACCTTTCCAACGTTTCCTTGATTAAAGTTGGGGGCGGTTTATTATGTGAAGCTGTGCAGATGACCCGTTGAACACCGGTATATAATTGCTCTATCAGTGTATAAGCAGCCTTCAGTTTTTTGCGCATGTCCGAGCCAAGATGAGTAACGGGGCTACCTGCAATGGTCAAAATATTAGTAAACCGGCAGTTTCATGGATGTTGCTTATTTAAAGCTTATGAAGAGGATATTTACCGAACACAGCAGTGGTCATAGCATTGATTTGCCGCTTCAAGCCAGTCAGTTCTTCTACTACCGGATTAAGGGCTGCTTCAGCGTCCTCCGCCCGCTTTAGCAGAGTTGCTTTTTCAGCATCCCATCCTGCCCGTTCGCTTTTAAAGCTTTCCTTCAGTTGTTCCATGGCTGTTAAAGCGCTGTTCAGCTCTTCTTTAGCCTTGGAAGTTTCTACTTACTGGGACTTGATATTTTCTTGAAGGTCGGCGATTTGAGATTCCTTTTTGCTCAGATCAGCCTGCAAGAGACATTTAATCAGTTGGTAGTGCATATTTGAAGTCCCAAGCACATAACAAGTTATACACTTGGCACTTGGGGGCTAATGCATATTGCTTCTTATTAACTGTCATTTTAAGTCCCAAGCACATAACACGTTATACAATTGGCACTTGGGGGCTAATGCATATTTGCTCAAGTCAAGGTTATGGATTTTTCTTCCTCAATCAGATTACAAAGATGATTATCAAGAATTTTGGAAGCTTCATGACAAAGAGGTACCGGTTCATCCTCAAGGTATAAACCGGTCCCTGGGGGCTATGCAAGCAAAATTAAATATAGTTCTGCTACAAGTCCCGGTTCACATTAATATTATGAACCAGCCCTTGGGGGCTACTGGAATTGATAGTCTAAGCCGGTCATAAGGAAAGAAAGCTTATCCAGAGTGAGTGATATTTACCTCATACCGCTCCTTCATCAGGCCCACTAAGCCAGCTTCATAGTCGCGGCTTGTGTACAGGCGGTTTAAGAATCCAGAATGAATATCTTGGGCGTTGAGGTGGGCATAGCTTGATAAATCTGTTTTCCACTTGCCTTTATCCATAGCAGAAAGTTCTTCCTTGGCACTATGCTTTGATAAAGCGATAGGATTGCTAGGGGTGGTGTGGCCGACGCCGGTAATCATAATATTGTCCGTGTTGTCATCAACAACTTTGGTTGGACTTGGCGGTTTATCAGCCGTTTTTGCTGGGCTTGGCGGATCAGCAGACTGACTCGTCGGATCTATCAACACTGGCTCAACAAAAGTATCCCGAACTTGAGGTACCGGATCATCCAAGATAGCATCAGCATTTGGGTCCAGTGGTTCTGGGGTCTTCTCCGGTTCAGTGGCCGGGTTATCATCTGTCGGTTTATTCAGTTTGGCCTTTTTGCTGGGTCTGGCCTTGGCACTGAAAGGAACAGACATAAAGGTTAGTATAATAAAAAAGTATAAGGCATAAAGGGTTAAGTTTAATATGCTCACCCAGGAACAGTCTTGAGGGGAGGGAGTTGTGTGGCCGTTGACCCGCCGGATGATGAATGAGGCGTTCCCTGATAGTTTGAATCATACGGATTAAGAGGTTGTCGGAAATAACCCGCCTTGGGATAAGAAGTATCAGAAATATATGAGACCTCTGATCGACGTTTCCGGACTCGAGTGTTCGGTAAACCGGCTGAAGTAACTACATGGCCGTTGTGCTGGGTTGTGCGGCGAGCTTCGTGTTGCTACTTCTTCAAAAGAAAGTTTGGGTCCAAGTTAGCTAGGGGTGAGAAAATCTTACTTTCCGGTTTGCTTGACGGGTTTTCTGTGTTGGCAGAGGATCTGAACCGGAGGAAAGAATAATTACCTCTACATCGTCAACATGGCTGGCTTCAGCGTCATCCTGATAATAGTCATTCTCAATGAGGTGTATGAAAAAAGAGCCAAGAGAATCAAGTTCTACCTCTGATTCCGGATTATCCAGATCATCATCAACGTTTAACTCGGAGGATTCAGCGGTTTTCTTCTTGGCGGTTTTTTTTGGTAACCTTAGTCTTGGGGCGAGGCGTCTTTGCCGGTTTATCCTGAGGTTTCTTCTTCCAGAACGGATCATCACCCTGTCGAAGATTGACAAAATTTTGAGGGAATATTTAAAAGGATCGGATTAAAGCAAGAGTTATATGATTCTTACAGCCGACGGTTTATTGGAAGCACAGAAGGGACTTAGCCCTGTCTTGCTGCAGACAGCCTCTGGTTCATTCAGTATTTTCTTGATAGCTTCAGTAATTTCAGCTTCTGTAAGCTGAATGTCAATATGACGCTGAGGGTCTTTTAAGTCCTCTGTGTACTCGCACATTAAACCGGGGTGTCGGCTTAAAGGCAGAATACTCCAGGAGATCCAGCAACGAACAAAATCAATGCCTGTTAAACCGTTCGCAACGAAGGCCCGAAGCTTTGAAAGCTGTGGCGCATACTTGGCTCATTATTTGGCGCTAAGTCGTTGGGGAAACTGATGTGTATTGGTAAGCCGGTGAGGACGATAACCCGGCAGAGGATTCTCATCAGTTGGAGACGTATCTCGGCAGTAAAACCAAGTCTGATTCCAGTCCTTGGGGTGACTATGATGCTTGGCGTGAGGGAAACTGACATCTTTCCTCTTCTGGATTGAAACCCCGCCAAGTTCAGTATTGGGCCCATCTGTAAACTCAGTACGGTGGTTCAAATACAAAAAGTCTCTGAACAGCTCAACAGTGGGTTCTTCTTGTAGATAAGCCTCACAAAATACTTGAAAATTACAAATATTGGAAACGGAGTTAGGCCCGATATCTTGTGGGTGGAGTTGAAAGCTGGCAAGCACATCACGGAATTTTTTTGATCTGGGAGGGCTAAACCCTCGACCTAGATGATCAGCGAACACGATTACTTCTCCATCCTTGGGCTCATGAGGATTTTCTGGACCAGGGGCCCTCCAGTGGATAACTTCCTTTTTTGCTAAAGTGTCGGTCGCGACACATCCGTTTAGTTGCTCTTCCGTAACTCGGGAGGGGACCCAGTTGCAAGCATAGAATTGTTTGGCCATTTCAATGAAAAGCTGGAAAAAGATCAATGCCGGTTCAAGATTCATGAGAATAATGGTTGTTCTATTTATATGAGTAGTATCTTTTATGGTCATGCACCCTTGAAGAGTGGTCTATTTTTATTGAATCTCGATAGCAGAGATACACATATTCATAATGTTGAAGCCAAAAGATGCAGAGTTGATAATGATAGTGCAACTTATTTGTGGCACTGCCGTTTGGGTCATATTGGTGTAAAGCGCATGAAGAAACTCCATTCTGATGGACTTTTGGAATCACTTGATTATGAATCACTTGGTACTTGTGAACCATGCCTCATGGGCAAGATGACAAAAACTTCGTTCTCCGGAACAATGGAGCGAGCAACAGATTTGTTGGAAATCATACATACTGATGTATGTGGTCCGATGAATGTTGAGGCTTGCGGCGGGTATCGTTATTTTCTCACCTTCACAGATGATTTGAGCAGATATGGGTATATCTACTTGATGAAGCATAAGTCTGAAACATTTGAAAAGTTCAAAGAATTTCAGAGTGAAGTGGAAAATCATCGTAACAAGAAAATAAAGTTTCTACGATCTGATCGTGGAGGAGAATATTTCAGTTACGAGTTTGGTCTTCATTTGAAACAATGCGGAATAGTTTCGCAACTCATGCCACCCGGAACACCACACCGTAATGGTGTGTCCGAACGTCGTAATCATACTTTACTAGATATGGTGCGATCTATGATGTCTCTTACTGATTTACCGCTATCATTTTGGGGTTATGCTTTAGAGACGGCAGCATTCACGTTAAATTGGGCACCATCTAAATCCGTTGAGACGACACCTTATGAACTATGGTTTGGCAAGAAACCAAAGTTGTCATTTCTGAAAGTTTGGGGCTGCGATGCTTATGTGAAAAAGCTTCAACCTGACAAGCTCGAACCCAAATCGGAGAAATGTGTCTTCATAGGATACCCAAAGGAGACTGTTGGGTACACCTTCTATCACAGATCCGAAGGCAAGACATTCGTTGCTAAGAATGGATCCTTTCTAGAGAAGGAGTTTCTCTCAAAAGAAGTGAGTGGGAGGAAAGTAGAACTTCATGAGGTAACTGTACCTGCTCCCTTATTGGAAAGTAGTTCATCACATAAATCTGTTCCTGTGACTCCTACACCAATCAGTGAGGAAGCTAATGATAATGATCATGTAACTTCAGATCAAGTTACTACCGAACCTCGTAGGTCAACCAGAGTAAGATCTGCACTAGAGTGGTACGGTAATTCTGTTCCGGAGGTCATGTTACTTGACCATGACGAACCTACGAACTATGAGGAAGCGATAATGAGCCCAGATTCCGCGAAATGTCTTGAGGCCATGAAATCTGAGATGGGATCCATGTATGAGAACAAGTGTGGACTTTGGTTGACTTGCCCGATGATCAGCAAGCCATCGAGAATAAATGCATCTTCAAGAAGAAGACTGACGATGACGGTAATGTTACTGTCTACAAAGCTCGACTTGTTGTGAAAGGTTCTCGACAAGTTCAAGGAGTTGACTACGATGAGACCTTCTCACCCGTAGCGATGCTTAAGTCCGTTCGAATCATGTTATCAATTGCTGCATTTTATAATTATGAAATTTGGCAAATGGATGTAAAGACTGCATTCCTGAATGGTTTCTGGAAGAAGAGTTGTATATGATGCAACCTGAAGGTTTTATCGATCCAAAGGATACTAACAAAGTGTGCAAGCTCCAGTGATCCATTTATGGACTAGTGCAAGCATCTCGGAGTTGGAATAAACGTTTTTATAGTGTGATAAAAGCATACGGTTTTATACAGACTTTTGGAGAAGCCTGTATTTACAATAAAGTGTGTGGGAGCTCTGTAGCATTTCTAATATTATATGTGGATGACATATTGTTGATTGGAAATGATATAGAATTTCTGGATAGCATAAAGGGATACTTGAACAAGAGTTTTTTAATGAAAGACCTCCGTGAAGCTGCTTATATATTAGGCATCAAGATCTATAGAGATAGATCAAGACGCTTAATTGGACTTTCACAAAGCACATACCTTGATAAAGTTTTGGAAAAGTTTAAAATGGATCAAGCAAAGAAAGGGTTCTTGCCTGTGTTACAAGGTGTGAAGTTGAGTCAGACTCAATGCCCGACCACTGCAAAAGATAGAGAGAAAATGAAAGGTGTTCCCTATGCTTCAGCCATAGGCTCTATCATGTATGCAATGTTGTGTACCATACCTGATGTGGGCCTTGCTATCAGTTTAGCAGGGAGGTACCAAAGTAATCCAGGAGTGGATCACTGGACATCGGTCAAGAACATCCTGAAATACCTGGAAAGGACTAAGGATATGTTTCTCGTTTATGGAGGTGACAAAGAGCTCGTCGTAAATGGTTACCTCGATGCAAGCTTTGACACTGATCCGGATGACTCTAAGTCACAAACCGGATACGTGTTTATATTGAACGGTGGAGCTGTCAGTTGGTGCAGTTCTAAGCAAAGCGTCATGGCGGGATCTACATGTGAAGCGGAGTACATAGCTGCTTCGGAAGCAGCAAATGAAGGAGTCTGGATGAAGGAGTTCATATTCGATCTAGGTGTCATACCTAGTGCATCGGGTTCAATGAAAATCTTTTGTGACAATACTGGTGCAATTGCCTTGGCAAAGGAATCCAGATTTCACAAGAGAACCAAGCACATCAAGAGACGCTTCAATTCCATCCGTGATCAAGTCAAGGAGGGAGACATAGAGATTTGCAAGATACATACGGATCTGAATGTTGCAGACCCGTTGACTAAGCCTCTCTCACAAGCAAAACATGACAAGCACCACGACTCCATGGGTGTTAGAATCATTACCGTGTAATCTAGATTATTGACTCTAGTGCAAGTGGGAGACTGAAGGAAATATGCCCTAGAGGCAATAATAAAGTTGTTATTTATATTTCCTTATATCATGATAAATGTTTATTATTCATGCTAGAATTGTATTAACCGGAAACTTAGTACATCTGTGAATACATAGACAAACAGAGTGTCACTAGTATGCCTCTACTTGACTAGCTCGTTGAATCAAAGATGGTTAAGTTTCCTAGCCATAGACATGAGTTGACATTTGATTAACGGATCACATCATTAGATAATGATGTGATTGACTTGACCCATTCCGTTAGCTTAGCACTTGATCGTTTAGTATATTGCTATTGCTTTCTTTATGACTTATACATGTTCCTATGACTATGAGATTATGTAACTCCAGAATACCGGAGGAACACTTTGTGTGCTACCAAACGTCACAACGTAACTGGGTGATTATAAAGGTGCTCTACAGGTGTCTCCGATGGTACTTGTTGAGTTGGCATAGATCAAGATTAGGATTTGTCACTCCGATTGTCCGAGAGGTATCTCTGGGCCCTCTCGGTAATGCACATCACTATAAGCCTTGCAAGCAATGTGACTAATGAGTTAGTTGTGGGATGATGCATTACGGAACGAGTAAAGAGACTTGCCGGTAACGAGATTGAACTAGGTATTGAGATACCGACAATCGAATCTCGAGCAAGTAACATACCGATGACAAAGGGAACAACAAATGTTGTTATGCGGTTTGACGGATAAAGATCTTCGTAGAATATGTGGTAGCCAATATGAACATCCAGGTTCCGCTATTGGTTATTGACCGGAGACGTGTCTCGGTCATGACTGCATAGTTCTCGAACCCATAGGGTCCGCACGCTTAACGTTTGGTGACGATCGGTATTATGAGTTTATTTGTTTTGATGTACCAAAGATAGTTCGGAGTCCCGGATGTGATCACGGACATGACGAGGAGTCTCAAAATGGTCAAGACATAAAGATTGATATATTGGACAACTATATTCGGACACCGGAAGTGTTCCAGGTGATTTCGGAGAAAACCGGACTGCCTGAGGGTTACCGGACCCCCCGGAGAACTAATGGGCCACATGGACCTTAGTGGAGAGAGAGAGGGCCGGCCAGGGCAGGCCGCGCACCCCCTCCCCCTATGGTTCGAATTGGACTAGGGAAGGGGGGGGCGACGCCCCCCTTTCCTTCTCCCTCTCCTCATTCCTTTACCCCTCCTAGTAGGAGGAAAGGGGAGTCCTACTCCTACTAGGAGGAGGACTCCTCTCCTGGCGCGCCCCAAGGGTCGGCCGGCCATCCCCTTTCTCCTTTATATACGGGGGCAGGGGGCACCCTAGAACACACAAGTTGATTGTTTCCAGCCATGTGCGGTGCCCCCTCCACCATAATCCACCTCGGTCATATCATCGTAGTGCTTAGGCGAAGCCCTGCGCCGGTAGCTTCATCATCACCATCATCACGCCGTCATGCTGACGAAGCTCTCCCTCGACATTCTGCTGGATCGTGAGTTCATGGGACGTCACCGAGCCGAACGTGTGCAGATCGTGGAGGTGCCGTACTTTCGGTACTTGGATCGGTCGATCGTGAAGACGTATGACTACATCAACCGCGTTGTCATAACGCTTCCGCTTTTGGTCTACGAGGGTATGTGGACAACACTCTCCCCTCTCGTTGCTATGCGTCACCATGATCTTGTGTGTGCGTAGAATTCTTTTTGAAATTACTACGTTCCCCAACATGATTAAGAGTGAAGACGGTTATTTCCCGACGATTTCTTTTTGGTGGATTTGAGTCGTAGGAAATCCGTACTATTAAAAGGGAGTCTGCATTTGTAAAGGTTAGGGTGGAATCAACATGTACACGTTCTCATTTGCACCCTCCTTCTTTCCTGGCAATTTGGAGCTCTTCTGTCTTCTGCTTAGGGCTTTCTAGAAGCACATAAGCGGAAGCGCCGCGCTAGGGAGCGGTACTGCCGCCCTTTGCACTACAAAAAAAAGACACATCCGTGACATTTTGGGCCGAACGAATTTTTTTTCTGGCATACTTATGACACTTCTATGACGATAATCGTGACAAAACCCGGTATCATCATAATGTGGTGGGCTCCTACTTCTATGACAGAAAATGGGCTTTTTGTCCTGGCGGGCCGGAGACGCAGCTGCATGACGTTCTTTGGGCCGTCCATGACGGAAAAAACCGTGGTAGAAGCGAGGGCGAGGAAAATATCAGGGTGTTTCCGGTTACGGTGGGTGGTCGGGGCCGAGCGATGCGCGTTTCTCTCGTACACGCACGCGCATGGGTGCGAGGCGTTGGACTCTAACTGAACCCGAGCGAGGCGTTGGGCTCTAACTGAACCCGAGCGATTGCACTGCAGGCTACGCGTTACTGAACCCGAGCGATCGATCGATGGCTGTTAACTGAACCCGATCGAGCGATTCCTTCGCTACTGCTGCTAATGAAAGCCGATCGATGCTGCCTCTGGATGAACAGTGAGCGTTGCTGGGGGGGTTTGGATGAACAGCTCCCGGTGGGGGTGGATGAACAGGACCCCGTGGTGTTGCCTCTGGATGAACAGGACCCCGATCGATCGAGCCGGTTGGGGCTGGATGAACAGGACCCCGTGGAGGGCTGGATGAACAGGACCACCCCATGGAGGGCTGGATGAACAGTAGACGGTGGAGGGCTGGATGAACAGTAGCCCATGGAGGGGTGGTTGAACAGGAGCCCGTGGAGAGGGCTGGTTGAACAGTAGCCGGTGGAGTAGCGCGCGGTGGAGGCTGGATGAACAGGAGCCCGTGGATGAACAGTCGCAGGTGGAGGCTGGAGGAGGTCGATGGTGGATGAACAATAGCCCGTGGAGGCTGGAGGGGGTCAACGGTGGAGATGAACAGTATCCCATGGAGTCCCGTTTTGCGGTACGCCACACCCCTCCCGATGAACAGGACCCCCGTTTCGACTGTAGCGCTCCAACACAAGTCAGTTTCCTCCATTTTGCGATACGCCACACCCCTCCCGATCAACAGGACCCCTGTTTCGACCGTAGGAGGTCCGTTTCCTCCGTTTTGCGGTACGCCAGAGCCCTCCCGATGAACAGGATCCCGTTTCGAACGTGGCCGGTCGAACACAAGGACGTTTCCTCCGTTCTGCGGAATGCCAGGCCTCGTTTCCATCGGCTGTTCCATCCAAGCCCTCCCGATGAACACGACGACGCATTCCGTTCCGACCCAGCCGGTGGGCTCCCCATGAACACGACGACGACGCAGTTTCTCAATTTTGACCCAGCCATGTATACGTGCCCTGGCCGTACGTACGCGTGAGTAGGCGTTTGAGACATGATACGTCTCCATCGTATCTACTTTTCCAAACACTTTTGCCCTTGTTTTGGACTCTAACTTGCATGATTTGAATGGAACTAACCCGGACTGACGCTGTTTTCAGCAGACTTTCCATGGTGTTATTTATGTGCAGAAACAAAAGTTCTCGGAATGACCTGAAACTCCACGGAACTTATTTGTGGAAAATATAAAAAATATTGGTGAAAGAATCAAGGCCAGGGGGCCCACCACCTGTCCACGAGGGTGGGGGCGCACCTGCGCGCCCTGGGCGCGCCCCCTGCCTCGTGGGCCCCCTGACGCTCCACCGACCTCAACTCCAACTCCATATGTTCGTGTTCGGGGAGAAAAAAATCAGAGAGAAGGATTCATCGCATTTTACGATACGGAGCCGCCGCCAAGCCCTAAACTCTCTCGGGAGGGCTGATCTGGAGTCCGTTCGGGGCTCCGGAGAGGGGAATCCGTCGCCGTCGTCATCATCAACCATCCTCCATCACCAATTTCATGATGCTCACTGCCGTGCGTGAGTAATTCCATCGTAGGCTTGCTGGACGGTGATGGGTTGGATGAGATTTATCATTTAATCGAGTTAGTTTTGTTAGGGTTTGATCCCTAGTATCCACTATGTTCTGAGATTGATGTTGCTATGACTTTGCTATGCTTAATGCTTGTCACTAGGGCCCGAGTGCCATGATTTCAGATCTGAACCTATTATGTTTTCATGAATATATGTGAGTTCTTGATCCTATCTTGCAAGTCTATAGTCACCTACTATGTGTTATGATCCGGCAACCCCGAAGTGACAATAATCGGGACCACTCCCGGTGATGACCGTAGTTTGAGGAGTTCATGTATTCACTATGTGTTAATGCTTTGGTCCGGTACTCTATTAAAAGGAGGCCTTAATATCCCTTAGTTTCCATTAGGACCCCACTGCCACGGGAGGGTAGGACAAAAGATGTCATGCAAGTTCTTTTCCATAAGCACGTATGACTATATTTGGAATACATGCCTACATTACATTGATGAATTGGAGCAAGTTCTGTGTCACCCTATGTTATGATTGTTACATGATGAACCGCATCCGGCATAATTCTCCATCACCTATCCGATGCCTACGAGCTTTTCACATATTGTTCTTCGCTTATTTACTTTTCCGTTGCTACTGTTACAATTACTACAAAACCCAAAAATATTACTTTTGCTACTGTTACCGTTACTTTCATATTACTTTGCTACTAAATACTTTGCTGCAGATACTAAGTTATCCAGGTGTGGTTGAATTAACAACTCAACTGCTAATACTTGAGAATATTCTTTGGCTCCCCTTGTGTCGAATCAATAAATTTGGGTTGAATACTCTACCCTCGAAAACTGTTGCGATCCCCTATACTTGTGGGTTATCAAGACTATTTTCTGGCGCCGTTGCCGGGGAGCATAGCTCTATTCTTTGAGTCACTTGGGATTTGTATCTGCTGGTCACTATGAAGAACTTGAAAGACGAGACAACAAAAATTTATCCCTCAACTACGAGGGGAGGTAAGGAACTGCCATCTAGCTCTGCACTTGATTCAGCTTCTGTTTTGAGTAAGCTTGCGACACCTAAACCTGCTTCTGCTATTCACTCTGATATGTCGCATGTTATTGATGATGCCACTTCTGCTATGCATGATACTTATGATGAAACTAGTTCTATGCTTGATACTACTGTGCCACTTGGTGAATTTCTTGATGAGCAACTTGCTAGGGCTAGAGAGAATGAAATTATTGAAACAGATAATTTTGATGATAGTGATGATGAAGGCTCTCCCAATAAATATGAATTGCCTGTTGTGCCTGAGGGCTATGTTATGGATGAAGAAACTAAAAGAGACTTTCTTGCTTGCAATGATAGAAGTGATCTTAAGAAATTACTAGCTAAGCTTAAACAAAAAACTCTAATTGCTAGAATGAAATATGATCCTGCTTATGCTACTTCACCTATCTTTGTTACTGATAAGGATTATGAATGCTCCATTGATCCTGATATAATTACTTTGGTTGAATCTGATCCTTTCTATAGCTATGAATCTGAAACTGTTGTGGCACATCTTACTAAATTAAATGATATAGCCACCTTGTTCACTAATGATGAGAGAACCCGCTACTTTTATATCCTTCAAATATTTTCGTTCTCACTAAAGGGTGATGCTAAGATATGATTTAATTCTCTTGATCCTGGTTGTGTGCGTAGTCCCCAGGATATGATTTATTACTTCTCTGCTAAATATTTCCCTGCTCATAAGAAACAAGCTGCTTTAAGGGATATATATAATTTTGTGCAAATTGAAGAAGAGAGTCTCCCAAAAGCTTGGGGGAGGCTTCTCCAATTACTTAATTCTTTGCTTGATCATCCTCTTAAGAAAAATGAAATACTTGATATCTTTTATAATGGACTAACCGATGCTTCCAGAGATTACCTGGATAGTTGTGCCGGTTCTGTTTTCAGGGAAAGAACACCGGATGAAGCTGAAATTTTATTGAATAACATGTTGACAAATGAAAATAATTGGACACTTCCTGAGCCTATTCCTAAACCAACTCCGAAGAAGAGAGGTGTTCTATTTCTCAGTCCTGAAGATATGCAAGAGGCAAAGAAATCTATGAAAGAAAAGGGTATTAAAGCTGAAGATGTTAAGAATTTACCTCCTATTGAAGAAATACATGGTCTTAATTTACCGTCTGTTGAAGAAACATATGATCTTAATCCATCACCCATTGAATAAACTCATGGTCTTGATAACCCGACACAGGTAGTAAAGATAAATTCTCTCTATAGATATGATAAAGCCGAAATCCCTCCTACTAAGTTTGCTAGCCAATGTTTGGATGAATTTGATAACTTTATGGTTAAGCAAGAAGATTTTAATGCTTATTTTGGTAGACAATTAAAACAAAATGCTTATATGATTGAACACTTGGGTGATTATATGTCTAGAGTTAAAGGTGAACTTAAACTCATTAGTAAACATGCTTCTATGGTTACCACTCAAGTAGAACAAGTACTTAAAGCTCAGAATGATTTGCTCAATGAATTGAATAGTAAGAAAAATGACTATGCTGTTAGAGTGGCTACTAGAACTGGTAAAATGACTCAGGAACCTTTGTATCCTGAAGGCCATCCTAAGAGAATTGAACAAGATTCTCAGAGAAATAATATAGATGCACCTAGTCCTTCTAAAAAGAAGAAAAAGAAAAATGATAGGACCTTGCATGCTTCTAGTGAACCTATTGCTGAACCACCTGAGAATCCAAATGATATTTCTATTTCTGATGCTAAAACACAATCTGGTAATGAAAATGAACCTAATGATAATGTTGATAATGATGTTCATTATGATGCTCAACCTAGTAATGATAATGATGTAGGAATTGAACCTGTTGTTGATCTTGATAACCCACAATCAAAGAATCAACATTATGATAAGAGAGACTTTGTTGCTAGGAAACACGGTAAGGAAAGAGAACCATGGGTTCAGAAACCCATGCCTTTTCCTCCCAAACCATCCAAGAAAAAGGATGATGAGGATTTTGAGCGCTTTGCTGAAATGATTAGACCTATCTTTCTGCGTATGCGATTAACTGATATGCTCAAAATGAATCCTTATGCTAAGTACATGAAAGAAATTGTTACTAATAAAAGAAAGATACCGGAAGCTGAAATTTCCACCATGCTTGCTAATTACACTTTTAAGGGTGGAATACCTAAGAAACTTGGAGATCCAGGAGTACCCACTATACCATGCTCCATTAAAAGAAATTATGTTAAAACTGCTTTATGTGATCTTGGAGCTGGTGTTAGTGTTATGCGTCTCTCTTTATATTGTAGACTTGATTTGTATAAGTTGACACCTACTGAAATATCTTTGCAAATGGCTGATAAATCAACTGCTATACTTGTCGGTATTTGTGAGGATGTGCCTGTTGTGGTTGCAAACGTTACTATTTTAACGGACTTTTTCATTCTTGATATTCCCGAGGACGATAGTATGTCTATTATTCTTGGAAGACCCTTTTTGAATACTGCAGGGGCTGTTATTGATTGCAACAAAGGCAATGCCACTTTTCATGTTAATGGTAATGAGCATACGGTACACTTTCCGAGGAAACAACCTCAAGTTCACAGTATAAATTCTATTGGAAAAATTCCATCGATTATTTTTGGAGGTTTTGAATTTCCTCTTCCTACTGTCAAGAAGAAATATGATATTCTTATTATTGGGGATGTTCATATCCCCGTTGAGGTAACATAGTGTTATTCGAAATTTCTCCGGTTTCATGTTATTCGAAATGAGTTTGTTAACAAGACTTGATCAACCTTGTTAGTGGATTCCTTTTGATGAGCATGAGATGGATGAAACTAGAAGGCACAACCTTCTGTACCCTCTCTTTACTTTCTGTTATTTAGTTGAAATAAAGTAAAAATAGTATTTTTCTGTCTGTTTTCTGAATTATCCGTGCAATATAAAAATACCCCGAAAATGAAAGTTCTCCAAATGCCCCGAAAATGAAATATGATTTTTTTTCTAGTATATTTGAGAATTTCTGGCACTGAGAACACAGCAGGGGGAGCAAGCACCTGGCCACGAGGGTGGAGGGCGCGCCTACCCTCCCTGGGCGCGCCTCCCTGCCTCGTGGGCCATGGTGGCTCCCCTCCACTTATTCCTGCACCCACACACTTCTTCTTCCTCCCAAAAAATCACCATCCAGCTCAAGCACGAGTTCTAGCTCATTTTGCTGCGATTTTCGATCTCCTTGCTCAAAGCACCTCTCACAAAATTGCTTGGGGGGATTGTTCCTTGGTATGTGACTCCTCCATTGGTCCAATTAGTTTGTGTTCTAGTGCTTTATTTATTGAAAATTTGTGCTGCCTAGGTGACCATGTTCTTGAGCTTGCATGTCAAATTTATATGGTTCCAAGTAGTTCTAATGCATGATATAGGCTCTAGGCACTTGTAGGAGTAGTTGCTATCAATTTTGTTGAGCTTGGTTCACTTTTATTTGAAGTTACTAAAAATTTCAAGAATTTTTCAGAGGAAGAAATATGCTTAGGAAAATGTATCAAGGTGGTTCTTCAAGGAAACAAGGACCCAGGCCTGCAATGCATGATGCTGATGATGAGCCACCAAGGGACGCTCCCGTGTGGCCTTGTGAATGGCCTTCAGAGGACTTCATGGATCAAGCGGGAATTAAGGAAGAATTTAACGCATATTTGCGTAACGCTGATCTTGTGAGCTTCGAGGCAGAAAAGTGCCGCCAGTACCACTATCTCACTAGTTCCTTCGTGAGGAGGTTTGAATTTTCATCTTCACGCAATTCTCAAACTGTCCTGTTTGATCTTTATGAAAATTCTTATACTATGGACTTAGAGGATTTTACCACTGCTTGCAAACTTCCACAATGGGGTAGTGCTAGTGAACCTCGCAAATCTGAATTTAGAGATTTTCTTGCTAGTATAACTGTGGGGGAATCTAGAGACATAGCACAAGCTACCATAGGGAGCATTCATTTTCCTGCTATACATTATTTTGCTCTCTTCGTAGGTAGGTGCATAAATGGTAAGGATAAAGCATGTCACATGTGTGTCCCTGATCTCAGTGTTCTCAGGAGTGCTATGTTAGGAGATAAACAATATAATTTGGGAGCCATTGTTGCACGTAGGTTGCATCATATTATATTTAATGGAGATTTCTTTGGTGGAATTTATGCAACCCGTATAGCTAATTTTCTTGGTATAGCCATACGTGAGGATGATATTGAGTTGCCTCCTGCTTATTTGGATTATGAGGCTATGGTTCGTCATCATTTTGTTTAGAGGAACGATCAGTTCCTCCAGTACCGACTAATCTTTGACAGACGACGCACCTATCACGTCGCTCTCCCTGCTTCTACTTTCTTTGACTTTCAGGCAAAGGGGAGATATTACATAACCAGAGAGGAGGTGGAGGAGTATAAGAGGATGGCTAAGATAGCTCGCCTCCAAGCTGCAGCACACGATGCAATGACCGTTGCATCTCAGTACGACCCCAACTACAACTTTGGATATCCTCCAGGCCATCCGTGGCACTAGACCAACTTAGGCCAAAAGCCTAAGCTTGGGGGAGTACGTACTTCTCACCGACATTACATTTATGTTTACACACTCATGCTAGTTGTCGGTGCTCATACTTTTTCACTGTAATATCCATGCTAATTTATTTTTTCTTTTTATGCTTTCTTCTTGTGTGCCTGAAAAACCTTAAGAAAAAAAAATTAGTAGTAGCTTTTAGTTAGTTTATTTACCATGCTGTAGTAGTAATAATTAAAAAGAAAACCCAAAAATATTTCTCGTTCTTCTTTTGCTTGTTGGCAGCTTTCCCGTGTAAATAGTTTTATTTCTTTTCTTTTCTTTAGGGGTCGATAGGAGAAGACCATAATTAAAATGTTGAAGTGGCTCTTATATGCTTTATTGTTGATTTAACCAAGAGCCCATTTGCCTTGTCTTCTCCTGTTTATTGAATGCTCGCAGATTCCAGCTTAGTCCAATGCACGTGCACTATTATTATTATTCACATCGTTCGGTCGTGCAAGTGAAAGGCAATAATGACGATATATGATGGACTGATTGAGATGAGAGAAGCTGGTATGAACTCGACCTCTCTTGTTTTTGTAAATATGATTAGTTCATCATTCCTGATTCAGCTTATTATGAATAAACATGTTTGCAATGACAATTAGAGATTATAGTTGCTTATGCCATGATTAATTAGCTAGGAGCTTATAATGGTTTACCTTGCATGCCAACATGCTATTAAAATGGTTGTGATGTGGTATGATGGGGTGGTATCCTCCTTTGAATAATTTAAGTGACTCGACTTGGCACATGTTCACACATGCAGTTGAAACAAATCAACATAGCCTTCACGATATTTATGTTCATGGTGGATTATATCCTACTCATGCTTGCACTCAGTGTTTATTAATTTTAATACATGTTCATGACTGTTGTCGCTCTCTAGTTGGTCGCTTCCCAGTCTTTTTCTAGCCTTCACTTGTACTAAGCGGGAATACTGCTTGTGCATCCAATCCCTTAAACCCCAAAGTTATTCCACATGAGTCCACCATACCTTCCTATATGCGGTATCTACCTGCCGTTCCAAGTAAATTTGTATGTGCCAAACTCTAAACCTTCAAATGAAATTCTGTTTTGTATGCTCGAATAGCTCATGTATCAACTAGGGCTGTCCGTATCCTCCATGCTAGGCGGGTTATTCTCAAGAGGAGTGGACTCCGCTCCTCACTCACGAGAAAATGGCTGGTCACCGGGATGCCCAGTCCCATGCTTTATGCAAATTAAATCAAAATAATTGCAAACAAAACTCCCCCGGGGCTGTTGCTAGTTGGAGGCACTCGTTGTTTCGAGCAAGCCATGGATTGATGCTTGTTGGTGGAGGGGGAGTATAAACTTTACCATTCTGTTTGGGAACCGCCTATAATGTGTGTAGCATGGAAGATATCGCCATCTCTTGGTTGTTATGTTGACAATGAAAGTATGCCGCTCAAAATATTATTTATCTCTGCTTTCAAAACCGAGCTCTGGCACCTCTACAAATCCCTGCTTCCCTCTGCGAAGGGCCTATCTATTTACTTTTATGTTAAGTCATCACCCTCTTAATAAAAGCACCAGCTGGAGAGCACTGCTGTCATTTGCATGCATTACTATTAATTTATATTGGGTATGACTATGATTGGATCTCTTTTACCATGAATTACAATGTTTAGTCGGTCCTTGATCTTTAAAGGTGCTCTGCATTTATGTTTTGCGGTCTCAGAAAGGGCTAGCGAGATACCATCTTGTTATATCATATCATGATTGTTTTGAGAAAGTGTTGTCATCTGAGATTTATTATTATTGCTCGCTAGTTGATTATGCCATTGACATGAGTAAACATGAGACCTAAAGTGTTATTGTGAATATGGTTAGTCATAATCTTTGCTGAAAACTTGAATGCTGGCTTAACATATTTACAACAACAAGAGCAAACAGAGTTTGTAAAAGTTTTTCTTTATCACTTTCAGTTTGTCAACTGAATTGCTTGAGGACAAGCAAAGGTTTAAGCTTGGGGGAGTTGATACGTCTTCGTCGTATCTACTTTTCCAAACACTTTTGCCCTTGTTTTGGACTCTAACTTGCATGATTTGAATGGAACTAACCCGGACTGACGCTGTTTTCAGTAGACTTTCCATGGTGTTATTTATGTGCAGAAAAAAAAATTCTCGGAATGACCTGAAACTCCACGGAACTTATTTTTGGAAAATACAAAAAATATTGGCGAAAGAATCAAGGCCAGGGGGCCCACCACCTGTCCACGAGGGTGGGGGCGCGCCCCCTGCCTCCACTAGTACAAAACAGGGCTTTCGTCACAGGGCAATATACACATTAGTCCCGGTTCAGTCACGAACCGGGACTAATGTGAGCATTGGTCCCGGTTCGTGCGGCTAAGGCATTAGTCCCGGTTCACCTGGGCCCTTTAGTCCCGGTTGGTGCCACGAACCGGGACTAAAGGGTGCGATGCCCATTAGTACCGGTTGGTGGCACCAACCGGGACTAAAGGTTAGTCCTTTAGTCCCGTTTGGTGCCACCAACCCGTACTAATGGGCTTTGAGGCATTAGTACCGGTTCATGCCACGAACCGGTACTAAAGGGCCCATCAAACTCTACCCCCCCCGGACCGCCTTTTCAGTTTTAGAAAAAACAAAAGAAAATGATGGAAATGTCAAAAAAATAAAATAAAATAAGTTTCCCATGGGATATGTGGTCTAGTTGTTGGGAAAATTAACAAATATGAATTTCGACTTTATTTGCAAAATCTCTCTGCAATTTCTTAAAATGGGCATAACTTTTGCATACGAACTCGGATGAAAAAGTTTTTTATATGAAAAATCATCTACTCGAAAAGTTACATCCGAATTTAACCAGGGGAACCCCGTTAAACATTTCCAAAATCCTCAAAAACCTAACAGAAAAAAAGATACGGGGCTTTTAAGATCTGGAGAGGCAAAAAAATTCAAAAAAATTCAAATTGTGGTCAAACTATGGTCAAACAATGGTCAAACTAATTATTCTAGAATATTGGTGTTACTAAATAATTATTTTAGTTTTTTTGAATTTTGGTCAAATCTGGTCAAACTGTGGTCAAACTGTGGTCAAACAATGGTCAAACTAATTATTCCAGAAATATTAGTGTTACTAAATAATTTTTTTAAACAATAGTTTCAAACTCAAACAGTGAAATGTGTCACTTCATGCTCAAGCTAAATTCCTGAGGGTTAATAGAATTGACATCTAACTATTGTCAGGAAAACAACAAGTGCAGACTTGGAAACGAGGGAGAATAGAACCCGGAAGTTAAGCGTGCTCAGGCTGGAGTAGTGAGAGGATGGGTGACCGTCCGGGAAGTTAGATGATTTGGAATGTTGAGGGGTGATTAGAGATTAGAGGATAAATTGAGTAGTGATGAGGGGTGGTGATTAGAGATTAGAGGTTAAAATAATTCAGAAAATTGAAAATCAAAAAAAAAATCGCAAAAAAAAATTTCAAAAAAAATATCATAAAATTTCCTTTAGTCCCGGTTGGTAAGACCAACCGGGACTAAAGGTGGAGCTCCAGGTCCACCGACCTCAACTCCAACTCCATATATTCGTGTTCGGGGAGAAAAATCAGAGAGAAGGATTCATCACGTTTTACGATATGGAGCCACCGCCAAGCCCTAAACTCTCTCGGGAGGGTTGATCTGGAGTCCGTTCGGGGCTCCGGAGAGGGGAATCCGTCGCCGTCGTCATCATCAACCATCCTCCATCACCAATTTCATGATGCTCACCGCCGTGCGTGAGTAATTCCATCGTAGGCTTGCTGGACGGTGATGGGTTGGATGAGATTTATCATGTAATCGAGTTAGTTTTGTTAGGGTTTGATCCCTAGTATCCACTATGTTCTGAGATTGATGTTGCTATGACTTTGCTATGCTTAATGCTTGTCACTAGGGCCCGAGTGCCATGATTTCAGATCTGAACCTATTATGTTTTCATGAATATATGTGAGTTCTTGATCCTATCTTGCAAGTCTATAGTCACCTACTATGTGTTATGATCCGGCAACCCCGAAGTGACAATAATCGAGACCACTCCCGGTGATGACCGTAGTTTGAGGAGTTCATGTATTCACTATGTGTTAATGCTTTGGTCCGGTACTCTATTAAAAGGAGGCCTTAATATCCCTTAGTTTCCATTAGGACCCTGCTGCCACGGGAGGGTAGGACAAAAGATGTCATGCAAGTTCTTTTCCATAGGCACGTATGACTATATTTGGAATACATGCCTACATTACATTGATGAATTGGAGCTAGTTCTGTGTCACCCTATGTTATGATTGTTACATGATGAACCGCATCCGGCATAATTCTCCATCACCTATCCAATGCCTACGAGCTTTTCACATATTGTTCTTCGATTATTTACTTTTCCGTTGCTACTGTTACAATTACTAAAAAACCCAAAAATATTACTTTTGCTACTGTTACCGTTACTTTCATATTACTTTGCTACTAAATACTTTGCTGCAGATACTAAGTTATCCAGGTGTGGCTGAATTGACAACTCAACTGCTAATACTTGAGAATATTCTTTGGCTCCCCTTGTGTCGAATCAATAAATTTGGGTTGAATACTCTACCCTCGAAAACTGTGGCGATCCCCTATACTTGTGGGTTATCAAGACCCCGCCCGTATGTACGTATGTGGCCGTATTTACATTCTTGCACACTGGCTGTTGTACGTACGTGTACATGCTACGTGCGCGCCTCTACTACGACACGTGCGCGCCTCTACATCGACCAGTATGTACGTACACGTTCACGACCAGAATGACAACACTACATACGCTTCGACCAGGTGGGTCCCGACTGTCAGGCACTTCCTTGCGTGCGAAGATGTAGCTGGTGGGTCCCAGCAGTCAGGGGGCGAATCATTTTTTTTGCCCGGACGCACTTCCTTGCGTGCGAAGATGTAGCTGGTAGGTCCCAGCAGTCAGGGGGAAACGTTTTTTTCACGAAATACAGTTGCCCGTCCGGTGGGTCCCTGCTGTCAGGTTGAGGAATAATTATTTTGCGCGTAATAAGGAGGCACTTCCTTGCGGCCGTCGTGGACCCAGCTGTCAACATCTCCACGTACAGTACTCTACCAATGGAAGTCGTTCCTTGACCACGTTGACCACGCCGCGCCGAGAGCACCAGGGCGGTGGACGACGGCGAGGCCTAGGAAGGGGACGACGCGGAGCCGGGGAAGACGCGACAGCGGAAGCCCGCGCGGAGAGGAGTACATGTGTTCACTGGTTCGGCTGCGGTGTGAGGCTGCCGTCGCTGCAGGGCCAGGCCAGCGGTGGGAATAGTAGGGGGTGGTGAGGCCTCCGCGGCAGCACAGCCGGCCATGGGAGGCAGGAGCATGCGGCACGACCGGCGCTGCTTTGGGCGGCTGGAGCAAGAAGACCAGAGGTTGAAGAAGCACTACAGTCGTTGGATGGACATCGTACGGTCACTCGAGCTAGAATCGTTCATATTGACTAAGTTGACAAAGCACTCCGTCCCCGTCAACTTAGTAGGCCCACAAGTCAGCCTCCCACCAAGGTGGGTCCCAACTAGCAGGGGGAGTATTCATTTATTGTGCATAATAAGGAGGCACTTCCTGTGGGTCCGAGCTGACAGCGGGGGGAACGTTTTTTTCACGAAATACGGTGGCCCGTCTGGTGGGTCCCAGCAGTCAGGGGGGAAACATTTTTTTGCCAAATACGGTGGCCCGTCCGGTGGGTCCCTGCTGTCAGGTGGAGGAATAATTATTTTCCGCGTAATAAGGAGGCACTTCCAATGGACCCAGCTGTCAGCCTCTCCACGTACAGTACTCTTTCGATGGAAGTCATTCCTTGACCACGTTAACCACGCCGCACCGAGAGCACCAGGGCGGTGGACGACGGTGAGGCCTAGGAAGGGGACGACACGGAGCCGGGGAAGACGCGGCAGTGGATGCCCACGTGGAGAGGAGTACGAGGGTTCACTGGTTCAGCTGCGGTGTGAGGCTGCCGTCGCCGCAGAATAACAGGGGGTGTGGGTGAGTAGAGGGACGCCCTGGCCGTCGGTGGGAGTAGTAGGGGGCGGTGAGGCCTGCGCGGCAGCACAGCCGGCCACGGGAGGCAGGATCAGGCGGCACGACCGGCGCTGCCTTGGGCGGCTGGAGCAAGAAGACCAGAGGTTGAAGAAGCACGGCGGCCGTTGGATGGACATCGTACGGTCACTGCAGCTAGAATCGTTTATATTGACTAAGTTGACAAAGCCCTTGGTACGCGTCAACTTATTAGGCCCACAGGTCAGCTTCCGAAATGGTGCGCCCCAGATGTCAGGGGGAGGAATCATTTTTTGGGCGGGTGAAGCTAGAATATCCGAGATTGAAGAAGAAGCATGACATCCGTTGGATGGACATCCAACGGCCACTACTGCTAGAACCGTGTGTTGACTATAAGTTGACAAAGCCTTGCATACGCGTCAACTCTCTTTTTTAGGGGACGTGTCAACTTAGTAAGGCCACAAGTGTGTGGCAGAGAACTTATAGCCCATTTGAGATTTGTAAGAATGTGCAGCCAATTTTTGAATTCTAATGGAATTTACCACAGCCCATTTACAGTTTGTTAAAAGTACAGCCCGTTTCAACCAACCGTTCAAAACATAATTCAATAAAATTTCCCACATTTTGATGGGATCCGAAATATTTTTATCCCGAAATTTCTAGTCAGATTAAATACAATTTCAATATAAATATATATTACGTAAAAATCCAACGAAACATTGCGCTCGCAACAATTAATGAAACTAAAATTTTCAATATCCAAAAATAATATTTTATAAAGTAATTACGTGTTTGGTGCATTTTTTATAGTTACTCCCCAGTTTTTATAATTACATCCCAGCCTAATGCATCCCTCCTAGGAAAGATTTGCAGCCCAGCGGGGCGGAGAATAACAACTTGACCTTGCCTGGGTATTCCTAAAAAAAGTATAGTTGGGCTAGCCATTTTCAGCTTGAAAAAAATTAATATCTGGGCTGGATATCTGGCCTGGGCTAGACGGGCCACAGCCCGCCCAGTTAATACCTGCAGCGATGTTTTCGTTGTTGTTCAGAGGAGAAAAATTAATATCTGGGCTAAACATCGCTCAAGAAAAACTCTGCAGTGCTCACACCTCAAAAACACAAATACTGCTCGAGCTGCTTGGTCCCAGCTGTCGGCCGCTTCTTGTGCAATTCTCTCGTTTATTGACTACATAGGTTGACAATGGTGTGGGACCGTGATGTCAGGAAACCAGGAGGAAGCAAAAAAATTATAGTTTTATACACTAATAAGGAGGCACTTGCGTACGTGCGGCTATGGCCCTGGTGGGCCCCCACTGTCATCCTCTCCAAGTAAAGTCATCTCCTCATCCTCATGTCCGTTGACCATGTTGACAACGCGAGACGGCGGTGCCACAGCGAGCGCAACAACTCGAAGGACGACAGAGAGGGCCTCGCGGGCCCTACGGATGGTCTGATACAGCGCCCGCTGCTCATTCGGGAAGCCAGGATCATAGGGCCACATGTCCGCGACAGCTTTGTCGTTCGCTTGTTCACCGGTGCTCGTTGAGGAGACGGAGGTTGCAGCACAGGTCCTCCTGCGCTGGTATAGACTCATTTTACCTCGGCTTGTGTGTGTGTGTGTTTAACAGCATGTGTGTGTTAGAGAGAGCGACACATCGACCTACTCCTACAGAGAGATGGTGTGTAGTGTACGATTTAGCCGCGAGAGTCGGTGCATCCTCTCGTTTCCGGGCATCCGGGCGGGATAGGCGGGACAACTGCCACTCCCGCTCCTGACCAGCCTGGCCCACCCAAAGCCCCTCCTTCGCCCGCGCGCGCTTCCCGCCCGAAATGGTCAGCGCCGCTCCGAAGAATCGGTGTTGCATTCATGCCCGGGCAGAGCGGACGCGATCTCTCACTGGCGCCTGCGTTAAAGGGAGAAGAAGATTCAAGAGTGATGGTTGCTTCGTCCGTCCAACTTACTGCTGGGTCTATGTGATTTGACGGCTCATTGGTCGTTATTACTGAGGTGGTAGGACTGTTGGATATCCCACGCTTTCGGCGAAAAGAGGTAGTACTAGATTACAATTTTCTCCATTCTCAGCGGATGAGTGCGAGAGCAGTGAAAACACGCAGGCTCAGTGATTACATGGCCCACCTCACACTATCACCATATTTTTTGGGCATCGTGCGACACCTAACTCTTTACATAGTACTAGTATAGTACGTACTGTAATTTATCAGCGAGATAAATTTGTACAATGCTATGAAGCTTCCAGCTTCTGTTTCATGTATCTTACGTCCAAGGTTGCGTGTTGCAACATTTCATCAAATACAAAGGAGACTAACATGCATGCTATTGCATCTCAATGATTGACAGATCATAGCCAATATGTACTCCTTCCGTTTCAAAATAAGTGTCTCAACTTTATGCAAACTTTAGTACAAAGTTGTACTACTACTAAAGTTGACACTTATTTTGGAACAGAGACAGCTAAAGAAAAAAAGATCCATGCAGTCCCTAGCCCTTGAACCGTAAACACTAACCAGGCTTTAATTTGCTGGCAACATTGGAGCTTCCTAAGAAATGAAGTTTGCAACCCTTTGACCATCGGATCATTTTGTGCAGTTTCACCAAAATCAAGATGAGCATCCCTGTGGCAAAGAAATTGAAGAAGCATGATTAGAATAAGATTACTCGGACTAGTTGATGAGGCATAAACTCATCACAAATACAGTACGTAGAAGCAAGTAGAGGTATGTGCGGGGCAAAGAAGTAGAGAAATATCCACATGGAGTGATGTGGGCAGCTGGAGCAGTGGTGCAAGCCGGCTGTAAAGGGAGTTGTACCTGAGGGATGTCGGGACATAGCTCAACCTAGAGGAGGGCGGCAGGAGGAGGCAACTGCGCACGTCGCGGTAGTGAGCAATCGACGAAGGAAACCTCACCGGCTTTGTGAGAGAGAACGGCGGGGTACCCTGATCGGGACGTGCCGACAGTGGGTTTTCGCCGTCCGCAACGGCGACCGCATCTACTCTAAGCATCCACCCCTTCCCCCGATGGACGTGATCCACCGGGATGTTAGAGATGTGGCTGATACGTCTCCGTCGTATCTATAATTCTTTATTGTTCCATGCCAATATTCTACAACTTTCATATACTTTTGGCAACTTTTAATACTATTTTTGGGAGTAACATATTGATCCAGTGCCTGTTCCTGTTTGTTGCATATTTTTTGTTTCGCATAAAATCCATATCAAACGGAGTCCAAACGGGACAAAAACTGACGGAGATTTTTTTTGGAATATTTGGGATTTTTGGGAAGAAGAATCAACGCGATACGATGCCCGAGGGGGCCACGAGGCAGGGGGCGCGCCCTGGACCCTCATGGCCACCCCTTAAGGCAGTTGGATCCCTTCTTTCGCCGCAAGAAAGCTAATTTACGGATAGAGATCGTGTCCAAAATTCAGCCCAATCGGAGTTACGGATCTCCGGTTATAAAAGAAACTGTGAAAGGCCAGATCTGAGAGCGCATAAACAGAGAGAGAGACAGAGAGACAGATCCAATCTCGGAGGGGATCTTGCCCCTCCCATGCCATGGAGACCAAGGACCAGAGGGGAAACCCTTCTCCCATCTAGGGAGGAGGTCAAGGAAGAAGAAGAAGGAGGGGGCTCTATCCCCCTCGCTTCCGATGGCGCCGGAGTGCCACCGGGGCCATCATCATCACCGCAATCTTCACCAACAACTTCACCGCCATCATCACCAACTCTTCCCCCGTCTATGCAGCGGTGTAACTCCTCTTTTACCCGCTGTAATCTCTACTTAAAAATGGTGCTCAACGCTATATATTATTTCCCAATGATGTATGGCTATCCTATGATGTTTGAGTAGATCCGTTTTGTCCTATGGGTTAATTGATGATCGTGATTGGTTTGAGTTGCATGTTTTATTATTGGTGCTGTCCTATGGTGCTCTCCGTGTCGCACAAGCGTGAGGGATCCCCGCTGTAGGGTTTGCAATATGTTCATGATTTGCTTATGGTGGGTGGCGTGAGTGACAGAAGCACATACCCAAGTAAGTAGGTTGTTTGCGTATGGGAATAAAGAGGACTTGATACTTTAATGCTATGGTTGGGTTTTACCTTAATGATCTTTAGTAGTTGCGGACGCTTGCTAGAGTTCCAATCATAAGTGCATATGATCCAAGTAGAGAAAGTATGTTAGCTTATGCCTCTCCCTCATATAAAATTGCAATAACGATTACCGGTCTAGTTATCGATTGCCTAGGGACAAATAACTTTCTCGTGACAAAAAGCTCTTATCTAAAACTAATTTAGTTGTGTCTTTATCTAAAGAGCCCCTACTTTATTTACGTGATCTTTATTATCTTGCAAACATATCCAAAAACACCTACAAATTACTTCTAGTTTCATACTTGTTCTAGGTAAAGCGAACGTTAAGTGTGCGTAGAGTTGTATCGGTGGTCGATAGAACTTGAGGGAATATTTGTTCTACCTTTAGCTCCTCGTTGGGTTCGACACTCTTACTTATCGAAAGAGGCTACAATTGATCCCCTATACTTGTGGGTTATCAAGACTTTTTTCTGGCGCCGTTGCCAGGGAGCAATAGCGTGGGGTGAATATTCTCGTGTGTGCTTGTTTGCTTTATCACTAAGTAATTTTTATTTACTGTTCTTAGTTGTTCTCTATCTTTAGTTATGGATATGGAACACGAAATACCAAAAAAATTAGGTGTACTTGCTTCTCATGGAGATGGGGAACCTCCTAAGACCCTCGATGCTCGTTATGTGATTGATATTCTGTACTAATTTGATACTCCCGAGAAAACCCCATTCAATTTGGTAATGGGAGACACGTTGGATCAACGTGAATACTTTAGGGATTATCACTTGACTCAAAAAGGGAAACTATTATGGGATCAAATTTATATGTTGAAGTGGTATGCTAGGCAACTATGCTTGAGATATGATTATACTTGTTGCTCTAGGATGAAGTCTCCACACCTTCCCTTTTCATGCAAATTTAATGATAATGAAAGCTTGGCATCTTACGCTAGAGGTATATATGATTACTGTGATGTGGAACAAATAGAAGAATTTGTTGCTTTTATGGGTGCTTATGAAATTGAATCTGTATTTAAAGAGTGTGAAAATCTTTATGATGCTGTTTGTAGACCTGAAAATTTAGCTATCCTTCAATATTGCTATGAGAATTATGAATACAATGCCGATATTGATGCATTTATTGAGAAAGTCTCCGCTGTCCAAGAAGAGACTAATATTTTGCAGGAGTCTATGGAAGAAGAAATTAATGACATTGTGAGCTCATTGGATGAAAAAGATGAGGAGGAGAGCGAAGAAAAAAAGGAGGAAGCGCGGATTGATCACCTGTGCCCACCTTCTAATGAGAGTAACTCTTCAATTCATACATTGTTTAATTTCCCTTCGTGCTTACCAAAGGATTATTCCTATGATGACTGTTATGATCCAGTTGATTCTCTTGAAATATCCCTTTTTGATGATGCTTGCTATGCTTGTGGCCAAGATGCCAATATGAATTATGCTTATGGAGATGAACTTGCTATAGTTCCTTATGTTAAACATGAAATTGTTGCTATTGCACCCACGCATGATAGTCCTATTATCTTTTTGAATTCTCCCGACTACACTATATCGAAGAAGTTTGCCTTTATTAAGGGTTATATTGATGGGTTGCCTTTTACCGTTGCACATGATGATTTTGATAGATATAATATGCATGTGCTTGCTGCTCCTACTTGCAATTATTATGAGAGAGGCACTACATCTCCACCTCTCTATGTTTCCAACACGATAAAATTGCAAGAAACTGCTTATACTATGCATTGGCCTTTACTTTGTGTGCATGAATTGTTCTTTTATGACGTGCGGATGCATCGGAAAAGAGTTAGACTTCGTCATTGCTTGATATATGTTGCTTTGTGCTCACTACTAAATGCCAAATCATTGTTAATTAAATTGGCTTTGATATACCTTGGGATCCGGGTGGATTCCATTACTTGAGCACTATATGCCTAGCTTAATGGCTTTAAAGAAAGCGCTGCCAGGGAGACAACCCAGAAGTTTTAGAGAGTCATTTATTTCTGTTGAGTGCTTTCATTTAGTTTAAAAACAAAAAAATTAAAGAGGGGAACCTAAAACTTTTCAAAAAGTGAAAGTGAGAAAGACAAGCATTGTTGAAGTGGGAGAGCTCCTTGAACTTTGTTCATGCTCACGGAAACTTTGTGAATCTTAATTACAGAAAGTTTTCAATAAAAATAATTATCCCCTTGTACAATTTCATTGTATTATAAAAATAATGTGCCAAGATTTGCCTTTAGGATGTTTACAATGCTTGTTGGTTTGTGCGGTGCAGGACAGAAACTTTGGCTGTAGTGCACGATTTTTCATTTTTTACTGGAACATCAAACGGTTCTGAAACTTTTTGCACTGTCTTTCTATACAAATTTTTTATTTTTACTAATTTTGGAAGAATTGTTGAAGTACCATAAGTATGTTTAATGTTCAGATTATTACAGACTGTTCTGTTTTAGACAGATTCTGTTTTTGATGCATAGTTTGCTTGTTTTGATGAAACTATCAATTTCGATCAGTGGATTAAGCCATGGAAAAGTTATATTACAGTAGCTACAATGCAAAAACAAAATATGAATTGGTTTTCCACAGTACTTAGAGTAGTGATTTTCTTTATTATACTAACGGATCTTACCGAGTTTTCTGTTGAAGTTTTGTGTGGATGAAGTGTTCGAAGATCGAGGATGTTTTGATATGAGGATAAGGAGGAGAGGCAAGAGATCAAACTTGGGGATTCCCAAGGCACCCCAAGTAAATATTCAAGGAGACTCAAGCGTCTAAGCTTGGGGATGCCCCGGATGGCATCCCATCTTTCTTCAACAAGTATCGGTATGTTTTCGGATTCGTTTCGTTCATCCGATATGTGCAAATCTTGGAGCGTCTTTTGCCTTTAGTTTTCACTTTTATTTTATGCACCATGCTGGTATGAGATAGTCCTTGGTTGATTTATAGAATGCTCATTGCACTTCACTTATATCTTTTGAGTATGGCTTTATAGAATGCTTCATGTGCTTCACTTATATCATTTGAAGTTTGGATTGCCTGTTTCTCTTCACATAGAAAACCGCCATTTGTAGAATGCTCTTTTGCTTCACTTATATTTGTTAGAGCGTGGGCATATCTTTTGTAGAAATAATTAAACTCTCTTGCTTCACTTATATCTATTTAGAGAGATGACATGAATTGGTCATTCACATGGTTAGTCGTAAAATCCTACATAAAACTTGTAGATCACTAAATATGATATGTTTGATTCCTTGCAATAGTTTTGCGATATAAAGGTGGTAATATTAGAGTCGTGCTAGTTGAGTAATTGTGAAATTGAGAAATACTTGTTTTGAGGTTTGCAAGTCTCGTAGCATGCACGTATGGTGAACCGTTATGTAACGAAGTTGGAGCCTGAGGTATTTATTGATTGTCTTCCTTCTGAGTGGCGGTCGGGGACGAGCGATGGTCTTTTCCTACCAATCTATCCCCCTAGGGGCATGCGTAGTAGTACTTTGCTTCGAGGGCTAATAAACTTTTGCAATAAGTATATGAGTTCTTTATGAATAATGTTGAGTCCATGGATTATACGCACTCTCACCCTTCCATCATTGCTAGCCTCTTCGGTACCGTGCATTGCCCTTTCTCACCTCGAGAGTTGGTGCAAACTTCGCCGGTGCATCCAAACCCCGTGATATGATACGCTCTATCACACATAAACCTCCTTATATCTTCCTCAAAACAGCCACCATACCCACCTATCATGCAATTTCCATAGCTATTCCGAGATATATTGCCATGCAACTTCCATCATCATCATATACATGACTTAAGCATTTATTGTCATATTGCTTTGCATGATCGTAAGATAGCTAGCATGATGTTTTCATGGCTTGTCTGTTTTTTGATGTCATTGCTAAGCTAGATCATTGCACATCCCGGTACACCGCCGGAGGCATTCATATAGTCATATGTTTGTTCTAGTACCGAGTTGTAATATTGAGTTGTAAGTAAATAAAAGTGTGATGATCATCATTATTAGAGCATTGCCCCAAGAAAAAAAGGAGAGGCCAAAGAAGCCTAAATAAAAAAAGGGGGCAAAGAAGCCCGCAAAAAAAGAAAAAAAAAGAAAAAGGGGCAATGTTACTATCCTTTTACCACACTTGTGCTTCAAAGTAGCACCATGTTCTTCATATAGAGAGTCTCTTGAGTTATCACTTTTATATACTAGTGGGAATTTTCATTATAGAACTTGGCTTGTATATTCCGATGATGGGCTTCCTCAAATGCCCGAGGTCTTCATGAGCAAGCAAGTTGGATGCACACCCACTTAGTTTCAGTTTGAGCTTTCATATACTTATAGCTCTAGTGCATCCGTTGCATGGCAATCCCTACTCCTCACATTGACATCAACTGATGGGCATATCCATAGCCCGTTGAGTAGCCGCATCGATGTGAGACTTTCTCCTTTTTTGTCTTCTCACACAAACCTCCATCATCATATTCTATTCCACCCATAGTGCTATGTCCATGGCTTGCGCTCATGTATTGTGTGAGGGTTGAAAAGGCTGAAGCGCGTTAAAAAGTATGAACCAATTGCTCGGCTTGTCATCGGGATTGTGCATGATTTGAATGCTTTGTGTGGTGAAGATGGAGCATTGCCAGACTATATGATTTTGTAGGGATGAGCTTTCTTTGGCTATGTTATTTTGATAAGACATAATTGCTTGGTTAGTATGCTTGAAGTATTATTGTCTTAATGACAAATGATAGACTATTGCTTTGAATCATTCGTGTCTTAATATTCATGCCATGATTAGATTATGTGATCAAGATTATGCTAGGTAGCATTCCACATCAAAAATTATCTTTTTTATCATTTACCTACTCGAGGACGAGCAGGAATTAAGCTTGGGGATGCTGATACATCTCCGTCGTATCTATAATTTTTGATTGTTCCATGCCAATATTCTACAACTTTCATATACTTTTGGCAACTTTTTATACTATTTTTGGGACTAACATATTGATCCAGTGCCCAGTGTCAGTTCCTGTTTGCTGCATGTTTTTTGTTTCGCAAAAATCCATATCAAACGGAGTCCAAACAGGATAAAAACTGATGAAGATTTTTTTGGAATATTTGTGATTTTTGGGAAGAAGAATCTACGTGATACGATGCTCGAGGGGGCCACGAGGCAGGGGGGCGCGCCCTGGACCCTCGTGGCCACCCATTAAGGCGGTTGGAGCTTTCTTTCGCCGCAAAAGCTAATTTCCGGATAGAGATCGTGTCCAAAATTCAGCCCAATCGGAGTTACGGATCTCCGGTTATAAAAGAAATGGTGAAAGGCCAGATCTGAGATCGCAAAAACAGAGAGAGACAGAGAGACAGCTCCAATCTCGGAGGGGCTCTCGCCCCTCCCATGCCATGGAGACCAAGGACCAGAGGGGAAACCCTTCTCCCATCTAGGGAGGAGGTCAAGGAAGAAGAAGGAGGAGGGGGGCTCTCTCCCCCTCGCTTCCGGTGGCGCCGGAGTGCCACCGGGGGCCATCATCATCACCGCAATCTTCACCAACAACTTCACCGCCATCATCACCAACTCTTCCCCCCTCTATGCAGCGGTGTAACCCCTCTTTTACCCGCTGTAATCTCTACTTAAACATGGTGCTCAACGCTATATATTATTTCCCAATGATGTATGGCTATCCTATGATGTTTGAGTAGATCCATCTTGTCCTATGGGTTAATTGATGATCGTGATTGGTTTGAGTTGCATGTTTTATTTTTGGTGCTGTCCTATGGTGCTTTCCATGTCATGCAAGCGTGAGGGATCCCCGCTGTAGGGTTTGCAATATGTTCATGATTTGCTTATGGTGGGTGGCGTGAGTGACAGAAGCACATACCCGAGTAAGTAGGTTGTTTGCGTATGGGAATAAAGAGGACTTGATACTTTAATGCTATGGTTGGGTTTTACCTTAATTATCTTTAGTAGTTGTGGGCGCTTGCTAGAGTTCCAATCATTAGTGCATATGATCCAAGTAGAGAAAGTATGTTAGCTTATGCCTCTCCCTCATATAAAATTGCAATAACGATTACCGGTCTAGTTATCGATTGCCTAGGGACAAATAACTTTCTCGTGACAAAAAGCTCTTTACTAAAACTAATTTAGGTGTGTCTTTATCTAAACAGCCCCTAATTTTTATTTACGTGCTCTTTATTATCTTTCAAACCTATCCAAAAACACCTACAAATTACTTCTAGTTTCATACTTGTTCTAGGTAAAGCGAACGTTAAGTGTGCGTAGAGTTGTATCGGTGGTCGATAGAACTTGAGGGAATATTTGTTCTACCTTTAGCTCCTCATTTGGTTCGACACTCTTACTTATCGAAAGAGGCTACAATTGATCCCCTATACTTGTGGGTTATCAATGGCCACAGTCGTTTTGTGCGAGAGAGTGTGAAAACTGAAGAGAGCAACCCCAGCAAGCAACCGTGTAGGCTCGTCCTGCCTATGTATATAGTGGAGCGGATTCCTTTTCTCTCCATATGAACCTATTTATATTGCGTACGTGCCACTGAAGAAAAAAACTTTATTTATAAATGACACGGCACCTACTACTCGTTCTCCTATAAACCTTGCGCTTGGGATCTCCAAAATATTAACCTTGCGATTGGCTCTTCGCCTCTTCGGGAAGTCGAGCAATAATGGTACTGTAGTATATATTGTTCTGGCTATATGAGACCGAATGAATTGCTGCACATCCACCACGTGGGCAAGGGTCGAGGGGCGAGGGAGAGTGCGTACTATTACGTCTGTTTCAATATGGACTACATACGGAGCAAAATGAGTGAATCTACACTCTAAAATGTGTCTATATACATCAATGTTTGGAGTATGTACTACTAGTTCATATTGAAATCTACTAAATGACATATATATTCCAAACAATATGATAATCTCTCTAACCAAGGTAGTAGGGACGAGGAGTAAACGGAGGAGTAGTAAAATTTTCTCCTCGTCCTGCGAGCCACCGCGCGCGTGGGCGAGGGAGCGGGCGTAAGGCGTACGGTACTACTACTAGTAAGCAAGCTTCACCTCATCCTACGAGCCACCGTGCCCGTGGGCGGTGGAGACGGTGTACTAAGCAAGCTTCTCCTCGTTCTGTGAGTTGACGGGACACATCAAAAGTACTCCAGTGTATAGAGCCTTGCCTCTAAGGTAGGCCCCACATGGTTTGCCTCTTTTTTAACATAACGCGTCAAGTCGCAATTTGTTTGTTCACCCGTGGTAGACGATCCTCCCTCCATCAAGTGGACAACCAGTACACGTGTCAAATTACCACGTGGGCTGCCTTTTCATACAGAAATGAGGTCCACCGTGTACCCGCGCTGGTGTGGTTGGGAAAGAGACGGGAGTACGTGCGCCGTGCGTGCACCTCTTCTCTTCGTGCACGTCCCCCACCTATGTGGGTGTGTGTGAGAGATACAAACCTAGACAAATGGCTTGTGCATTCGTGAGTGTTTTTTGATTTTGGGGGGTTGATTTCATGAATGTATTTGTGGGAATATCTGTTGGGGATCGCAGCAGAATTTTAAAATTTCCTACGCATCACCAAGATCCATCTATGGAGTATACTAGCAACGAGGGGAAAGGAGTGCATCTACATACCCTTGTAGATCGCGAGTGGAAGCGTTCCAATGAACGGGGTTGATGGAGTCGTACTCGCCGTGATCCAAATCACCGATGACCTAGTGCCGAACGGACGGCACCTCCGCGTTCAACACACGTACAGAGCAGCGACGTCTCCTCCTTCTTGATCCAGCAAGGGGGAAGGAGAGGTTGATGGAGATCCAGCAGCACGACGGCGTGGTGGTGGATGTAGCGGGATCTCGGCAGGGCTTCGCCAAGCTTCTGCGAGAGGGAGAGGTGTTGCAGGGGGAGAGGGAGGCGCCAGGGGCTGTGTTGCTGCTGCCCTCCCTCCCCCCCACTATATATAGGGACCCCTGGGGGGGCGTCCCTGGGAGATCAGATCCCCAAGGGGGGCGGCGGCCAAGGGGGAAGGGGGGGTGGCTTCCCCCCCAAGCCAAGTGGAGCGCCCCCCACCCCTAGGGTTTCCAACCCTAGGCGCAGGGGGAGGCCCAAGGGGGGGCGCCCCAGCCCACTAAGGACTGGTTCCCTTCCCACTTCAGCCCATGTGGCCCTCCGGGATAGGTGGCCCCACCCGATGGACCCCCGGGACCCTTCCGGTGGTCCCGGTACAATACCGATAACCCCCGAAACTTTCCCGGTGGCCGAAACTGGACTTCCCATATATAATTCTTCACCTCCGGACCATTCCGGAACTCCTCGTGACGTCCGGGATCTCATCCGGAACTCCGAACAACTTTCGGGTTTCCGCATACTAGTATCTCTACAACCCTAGCGTCACCGAACCTTAAGTGTGTAGACCCTACGGGTTCGGGAGACATGCAGACATGACCGAGACGCCTCTCCGGTCAATAACCAACAGCGGGATCTGGATACCCATGTTGGCTCCCACATGTTCCACGATGATCTCATCGGATGAACCACGATGTCGAGGATTCAATCAATCCCGTATACAATTCCCTTTGTCAATCGGTATGTTACTTGCCCGAGATTCGATCGTCGGTATCCCAATACCTTGTTCAATCTCGTTACCGGCAAGTCTCTTTCTCGTACCGTAATGCATGATCCCGTGGCTAACTCCTTAGTCACATTGAGCTCATTATGATGAAGCATTATCGAGTGGGCCCAGAGATACCTCTCCGTCATACGGAGTGACAAATCCCAGTCTCGATCCATGCCAACTCAACAGACACTTTCGGAGATACCCGTAGTGTACCTTTATAGTCACCCAGTTACATTGTGACGTTTGGCACACCCAAAGCACTCCTACGGTATCCGGGAGTTGCACGATCTCATGGTCTAAGGAAAAGATACTTGACATTGGAAAAGCTCTAGCAAACGAACTACACGATCTTTGAGCTATGCTTAGGATTGGGTCTTGTCCATCACATCATTCTCCTAATGATGTGATCCCGTTATCAATGACATCCAATGTCCATAGTCAGGAAACCATGACTATTTGTTGATCAATGAGCTAGTCAACTAGAGGCTTACTAGGGACACGTTGTGGTCTATGTATTCACACATGTATTACGATTTCCGGATAACACAATTATAGCATGAACAATAGACAATTATCATGAACAAAGAAATATAATAATAACCATTTATTATTGCCTCTAGGGCATATTTCCAACAATATGTGTCGATGACATCTCAAACAAAATTTTGCATGCAATGTCGTCTGTGAAATGGAGGCCTATCCATATCATATATAGAGGGTCGGGCGATCCACGAGAAGAGAGCGAGGGGTCATAGATATCGATATAGTCGAAGAGAGGATCAAGTGGGTGGGTGCTAGATCGATGAAGAGAGCCATCGAAATTGTGTGTGTGTGCAAGTCAAAGATATAGGGCGACTGACCTACCGGAACGTCAGAGGGCACGGGTCAAGTTTGTGTGTGGCAGGGAGACATGACTAGAGCGCTCGATGTATCGGTGTGTGTGTCTGGGAGGGGTGGGGGGGATGGGTAGGCAGAGGCCTAACTATAGAGGTAGAACGACTCGTGTATGTGTTGAGAAGGAGAGACCCAGCTATGTCTTGAGGGAGATCGGTCGACATCCATACATAACTGAAGGACGGGAAATAAGATGGGACAGAGAGAGAGAGAGAGGAGAGAGAGAGGGAGGGAGAGGGGTAGAGTGCTGGATGGGTGATGGAGTTGCTTCTCGAAGATGGTGGGAGAGGCCTACTAGACAAACTGAGGGTGGAACTGCAATATTATCAATAAGAGTGGGGATGTGTTTCTGTGTGTGCCTGTGCGTGATAGATCTGTTGGGACGCATCCATGGATGATGAAGGGGAACCATGTGTTTGGTAAGCAAACCTAACTAGATTGGTAGATCAATTGTTGTTTGTCGGAGGAAGGGAGAGACATAACTAATGAGGTAGATCGATCGACGCGTGGGGAAAACGAGTTATAAGGACCTAGCTAGCTATATGTATAGCGGGAGATCGGTCGGTGTACGTCCATTTGTTAGAGCCAAATAAGGCCTGGCGAGACGGATAGACAGAGAGAATGGAGCTAGGAGGTGGTGCGAGAGGCCCAGCTACTAGCTAGATAGGGAGTGGAGTGTGCGGTTGTGAGATCGATGAAAAGAGGGGCGAGAGTTTACACGTGTGTGGGACCGTATGAGAGACACGAGGCAAGGACACATAAAGGAGGAGATTGAAGGTGCGTGTGTATGTTGTAGGCAGACATCGCTGCAGAGGTTTATCGATCGGTGTGTGTCGAAAAAAGCTGTGGAGACTCTGGGAGAACGACCTAAAGAAAAAAATGAATGTGCGCGATGGATAGAATGCTGAGGGAGGGGGGCGAGGAGGGCGTGTGCATGCACGAGAGAAAGTTAGTGGTAGCTACAAAGGTTAGAGGATTGAGTGGGTGTAAGAGACTAACAAATATCATAATTTGATATGAAAGTGGATTCATATATTTGAATAGGAGATCATAGTGTTTTAAACATATGCATGCATGAATATAGCGGTGATATGCGTGTTGTGATTTTGCACATGTTATACCATAATGTGATAATGCATGGCGTTTGCAACTCACAGCTAAATGTCGAACAATCTAAACCATACTATACATCGAACAATCTGACATTTTATTTGAATTTGTGATAATGTGTGGCGTTTGCAGCTTACAACTAAATATCGAACAACAATACTATATATCGAACATTCTCACATTTTATTTGAATTTGTGGTAATGTGGGTGTTTGCAACTCACATCTAAATACTTGTAGGCGTAGGGGGCGGGGCACCATACATAATGTGATAAACACATTATACATATGAGACATGGTTTAGATTATGAAGATCTAGCTAGAGCTTGAAATGTACCATGATTTGAAATCAACATAAAGTGGATCAAAAAATCGAGTTCGAGTTCATATAGTACACATAGTTCATATGTAACCCGAGACTAATCATGTGGTGTGCTGTGAAGATAATACACAAACGATGGTTTAACTTGACAATAATGATGATTGTAGATCTTATTAAAACAGAGAAACGAATTCAAATGCTTTGACTTCACGACAATCATTATTGTAGATCTTATTCAAATAGAGAAACGAATTCAAATATAGTTCATATTGAAGCGGTAGTATATACATTTGGAATGCACTAAAACGTTCATTTGAGTAGTAGGTTGCATGCATTATACACGTAGCGAAATATTTTAATTGAACATAACATGAATTCAAAGTTTTGAATGACATTTGTAGTGCGAATTGATTTGGTACAGTACACGTTAGGCTTGTCCGGAAATTCCAACCCGCGCCTTGTTAGCCCGAAATATTTAAGATATATCTTTGTCTCGTTGTGCTCTGACAACTCCCTCCATCTCAACCCGCGCCTTGCTATTCCAAAATTACAACGCGCGCGAAAACTCCCACCTCCTATGAAATCCCGACACGTGAAATGCCCGTGATACCCCTGAAACCGAAAGAACCGCCTCAAATTGGTGGGGGTACTTTCGTAACGTACCCCACATTTTGGACAAGCGCGTCCCTAAGCCATGGTTCCCCACTCCCATCCCATCCTCCCACCCATTCGTACACCGAGGCAGGAAAACCCGCGAAGCCCCACACCCTCCTCCGTCTGCCACCCAGCCGGAGCCTCTTCCCCGACGACGTCGTCCACAACAACACCTCGATGTCCCTCATCCACCGTACTGGATGAGGATCCGTCGTCGATCTGGTCGTCCTGCCGGTTCAGCCACCCCGTCCTCCACCTCCAAGGAGCTGCCCCGATGTTCCCCTCGTCTTTCGTGCCACCTCCATTCCCACACCATTGTCTTCACCTGCACCACCGGAAGAGCAGCATCATCACTGTTTCCTCGGATGAAGCTGCGGCCTAATCGGCGCCACCAAAGAGGTTGTACACTAATTGCCGCATTTTCTTCTTGATTCGATCTCACGGTGCTGCCGGCGCTCGGTCCCGAGCCGATACGGCGCGGCTCCATCCACGGCGGCATCGCCGGCCACTTCCTCCACGGCGTCGCTCCCTCGGCGGCGACGTCCACATCAGTAGGAGCTGCTGCTGCTTTAGCTCTCACTCGCGCTGCTGGTATGCTCTTGCTCTCGGTCCCCTGCCCGGTCTACTCTTGCTCTTGCTCGTGCTCGTGCTGCTGCTCTCGCTCTTGCTCTTGCTTGCGATGCTGCTCCGATTTAGCTACACTTCAGTCGACTAAATCGACTTTTGGGCCAGTCGATTTTCAGGGGGTGGGGGCTCGCCGGAGTTAAGGAAGAACCAGCCGCAGCGGGGAGGAGGGCTCGCCGGAGAGGTACCCCACTATCTATCTTAGGGTTCAGGGTGGGGACGGTGGCCGCCGGAGGTGGTGGGCGGTGGCGTGGGGATCACCGAGAAAAAGCTCGGCACGGGGGGCCTAGAGGGATGGCCGGGGCGACAGCGGACCGGCGGTGGGGAGTGTTTTCGGGGCGGGCAGGGCGGCGTGGGGCGGCTGTTTGGCCGGTGGTGGCTGGTGGCTCAGGGGGTGGAGGTTGAAGATGAACTGCAGGCCCTTGATTTCGTATCCAACGGCTGCAAAATCGACTGACCAGAGATGAAAAAGTCAGTCGACTGACGTGTAGCCTCACCTCTAGTGCATTCAGTTTCGACAGTAAAATTCAGTTTCGACAGCAAAATTCAGTTTCGACAGTTAAGTTCAGTTTCGACAGTTAAATTCAGTTTCGACAGTTAAGTTCAGAGATGAGCGGCTGATGTATACATCTAGCACTTTGTGGTTATGTATTTTACGTCATCTATTGGAGATGCTATTAGAATTCCACTCAGGTTAACGTTGTCTCTCTTGTCCTGCTTCAGCCTCGGCGTCGTACAACTCATCGGAGCTGCTCCATCGACGAAACCCTCCATCACAGTGGAGCAGTACCTCGGGCTCCATATCCAGACGCCTAAGATCTTCTTCCCCTCCTCCAACAACCAAGTCAGCCGGAGCATCCTCACCGGCAACCCAATCGCGCTGAGATCGACATGGCTTCGCCAAAGAGGTTGTACACTTCTTGTGGTTTGACTTAATCTCACCATGCTTCTTTGCATCCTATGATCTTCCAATTCTTGTGAACCAAACACCCAGATTGGCAGAAATCCCGTGTTTTTGAGTTCTCTGTTTTGCACGTGCATTCCTATCGAATTCCTGTCTATTTCCTATCCCTGCATTGTTAGAATCCTCAAATTCAAACAAGCCCTTACACAATTACTTCTGTTACAGATATGTGTCAAAGAAAACCTTGTGTGGTTTGTCCAGCTCCTGCGGTGATGTGTTCCACCCCAGCTCAGCTGCTCCAACGACGGAAGGGTTCACCACAGTAGGGATCCGCTCTCCAGACTGTCTTTCGCCGCCTCAGATCTTCTTCCCCGCCGCCGGCAGCCACGACAACTGCATTACCATCATCAACTGAGCAGATGACCTTGAGGACTACACGGGTCCGCAAGAGAGGTCGCACTCTTCCGTGTCTGCTTACGTGATGCATCGCTTAATATGATGACATGCTACTTTATCGTCATGTTCACCTATTAGACTCCGAGTCAGGTCCAAACTTATGCTGAAACTTGAGTTTTTAAATGGTTGTGGGGTACATATTGGGGCAGCAATCAGTACTATCTGTCTACTATCTGGTTAATCTCGGGTGTCTACTATGAGTTTCATGTTGGGTGCAAACAAACATTAAAGGAGCCATTATCTGTATTTTTTTAACTAAAGTTATTATCTGCCTGCTATCATTGGTTTTGGGTCTATCCACAGTTTGCTACCATCACTCTGGATTTGTGCATGCAGTCCTTAGATAATCTCACTATGTTTTATTCCTATGCATGTCAGTTATTGTACACAATGGAACTGAACATGTAGAGCAAAAGAGACGAGCCTTGCGTGGCAATAAAATTTCATGCAGACGTCGCTCCATGGTGGGCGCAAAGGCAGCCCCCCTCCATCCATTCAGATCGTAATCAAGAGGAAGATAATTGTTCTGAGGGGGATTCAGAAGCAGAAGACCACTCCTATTTACCCCATGAGGTCTTTGCTCTAACTTGGCATGCTGATGTTGGTAATATCATGCATATGGTGCCTTGCATTGCTTACTGTATACATCAAAGATGTCATCTGCTTAGTTTAGACATGCTTTCTGTCAAAGCCATCTGTTTAGTTTCTTTATCGTATATGTGAATCATGCAATGCCATCTTGTTTAGCCAGGCATCATATATGTGAATTTTGCAATGCCACCCTGGTTAGCCAGTCATCTTATATGTGAATTATATCATGACATCATTTTTTTATTACGTGTTAAATTTGTCAACAATTTTAGTACATTCAATTACTCTTCCTGTGCATCAGCCATTCGGCACGGTCATGGAAAAATCTGGAGTGGAAACAAGGTCTTCAGAGCAGACAATGCTATCTGACGAAGCGCATGTCTTTCTGGTTACAGATAGCTCCTCAGAGGAGGATTCAGAGACAGATGACCAGTCCTATCCCCCCCCCCGAGGCTCATGCTCTAACTTGGCAGGGTTATGTTGCTCATATCGTGCGTATGGTATCTTGCATTGCTATGTCATTTGCTTAGTTTAGACATGCTTTGTGTGAATGCCACCTGTTTAGTGTCTAATTACCATATATGTGAATTATGCAATGCCATCTTGCTGCAAGACATTATATATGTGAATTATGCAATGCTATCTTGTTGCAACACATTATATATGTGAATTATGCAATGCCATGTTGTTTAGCCAAGCGTCATATATGTGAATTATATCATGCCGTCCTTTTTTGTATTTCTCATTGCTTTTGTCGACATTGTTTGTATATTCAACTGCTCTTCCTGTGCATTAGCCATTTGAATTGGTGATGGAGAAATCTGGAGTGAAAACAAGGTCTTCAGAGCAGACAATGCTACCTGCTGAAGCAGATATCTTGCTGGTTACAGATAGCTATTCAGAGGAGGATTCAGAGGCAGATGACCAGTCCTATTATCCCCCTGAGGTGTATGCTCAAACTTGGCAGGGTTATATTACTCACATCATGCATATGTTGTATTGCAATGCTTAGTTTTTACATCATATACACAATATTGAATGCCATCTCCTTAGTTGACACATCATATATGCGATTGCCCTCTGCTCACTTGCTTAGTATATAAATCATATATTTGATTATATCATGCCATGATGTTTACATAGACAGCATGTATCTGAATTATGGCATGCCAACCCATTTTCTAAAGACATAATATAGTTATATCATCTCATCTGTTTACATAGTCATCATATTTTGAATTATGTCATTCTATCCGTGAATTATATCATGCCATCATGTTTCCATCGACGGCATGTTTGTGATTTATGGCATGCCAACCACTTTAATAGACACATCGTATAGTTATATCATGTCACCCTATTTACATAGTCACCATATTTTGAAGTATGTCATTCTATCCTGCTTAGTTAGCCATCATACATGTGAAATTGTGTCATGCTATCCTGTTTAATTAGCCATCATATATGTGAAATTATGTCCTGCTATTCTGTTTGGTTAGACAACATAAATGTGAATTATTTCATGCCCTGTTTTCTTCCCTACTATCCATTGCAGCTGTCTATCTTACAATGTCTGTACATTCAATTACTTTTCTTGTTTATCAGCCATTTCAATTGGAGGGGGTGATGGCAGTATCTGTGGGAGTAAAAACACGGTCTTCAGAAAAGATCGTGCTACCTGTCGATGGAGATAGAACCACGGTTGTACTTGCCCAAGAACCAGCCCCACCACACATAACCCAGACTCACGCAGATTGTACCCCTACCCAGTTGGACAGAGAACCAGCTACACCCCTTCTAACCCCAACCCCAGCAGATAGTAACCCAGTTCCCGTTGACACAACACCGTCTCCACCATAGAGCACCCAAACATGAGCAGTTAGTAAGGCAACTGCAATGCCCAAAGCACGAGGACCACCACTCCGAACCCCAAGTCAACGCTTAAAGCAGAAGAAGAATTGTTCTCAGGTCAGGTTCCGTAGCTATGTTTCATACTACTTTGCTCTTGCGTCACTGTATTTACTCATATCAACTAATTTCAAATTTGAAGGATGCAATTGAAACTCCAATGGCGCAACAGGTATGTTTTAAACCTGTTTCTTTAACGTGTTTGTTGTTGTAACTTGCTCTATGTTGATTTCAGTTTCAATTGAATAAACATTTATGTTCTCATGCCATGCACATTACAAGTGTTATTATTGCTGTGTAGTTTCCCACACTTATATTCTGTCTATGCTGCTTTGTCTTAAATAGATATGATTCGAACTGTATCTATCTTGATTTGGCAACATAAACTAGAATGATATAGACCATACAGTGACCATACTACATAGATATATGTTTGTTTCATGTTGTTATCCTGTCCACCTTACTACTGAACTGGTTTACCAAAATGAGTTTCATATACTACATTGTAAACCTGTGATGTGTTTGTTTGTTTCTCTTTTAGAACACGGATAAAATATTGGAGAAGAGTACCCCGTTATGCAATGGTAAAGGAAGTAATGCAGATAAGGTTCAAGGTAGTGAGACATCCCTGTTGGTCTCCAAGAAAGCTGATAAAAACTATATTGAAGACACTAAGACAACCCCAAAGTCCTGTCTTGATGTAGTGTTCGAGTTACTGGCTACTACTGCTGGCACCAGCTCTTCGAACTCGCTGCCTGAATCAGTTCGGCTTCTTGAGTCTCAACTTCAAGTTGAAAGACATCGATCAGATGTTATGCGACAGGAAGCTGAAGGATTGAGGAAGTCCCTGCAGAATTCAGATGCATACTTTCTGGTGCAACAGCAAGTGCTGGAGGATTTAAGCGCCAAACAAGAGAGTGTTAATAAGCTTGCTAAGCATCTTGCCAGCATTATGGGTACCCAGGATATTGTTTCTTGAGCTCTTCTGAAGTGGTTTTAGTTCTGGACTTATTTTGCTGCGTCGTTTATATGCTACTTTGTTCCCTATATTTGCACTGGTGGCGAACTGTGATGCCCAGTGGATGTAATATGTGTAATAGCCGTGATAGCCTAGCGTAAGTTGTTTGCTAATTTATTTGCTTATTGTCTTGTTTATTTGTTTTCTTGTAGTCAGTGCAGTTCTTTTTACGCGGTTTGCTAGTGGCCGCAATAACCTATTTTTTAAAACTAGGCCACAATAACCATGGGCTACATATTTACGGTAGTTAACATGGGACTCCTACGGGTCGTAGAAACAATGGGCCTTCTACGGGGCGTAGAAACAATGGGCCTTATACGGGCCGTAGACACGATGGGCCTTCTACGGGCCGTATCATCAATGGGCCTTACACGGGCCGTATGATCAGTTGGCCAAACATGGGCCAATAACAGACCAAATTATGGCCGTAAATGGGCTAGAGTTGAAATCGCCCGTTCATGGGCCAACCATAACGGGCCGTCGTTAATTGGTCGTATTTGATGACGCTATGAAAACGGCCCAACGTATTAACGGGCCACAAACGGGCCAACTGTAACCACGGGCTGAATTTGGCCCACAAGCAGAAAATGACAGTAACGGGCCGTAAGTAAACGAATGCTGGAAATAAGCCCAAGAATAAATGGGCCCTGAGAAGGCCGAAAGATAACATGGGCTGGAAACGGCCCAACTGAATAATGGGCCGTTAATGGGTATAAAGTGATACACTGTTCATTACGGGCCAGTTTTACCACGGGCCGTTAAGGGGCCAAGGGTTACTAAGGGCCTCATATGGGCCGAAAGACGGCATGGGCCATACATGGGCCAGAAGTTAAAATGGGCTGGAATTATATTGGACGGCCCAGATGACGGTACTGGGCCTAATTTGGATAGGCCGTAAACGGGCCCTGGATTAGCGGGCTGTAAATGGGCTATGTGCGAACAGGCCGTTAATAGGCTTGCCCTGGGCCGGCCCGCCACCTTTTGACCAAGTCAAACGGGCTGGCCTTTTCACAGGAATGGGCCTCTGTTGGGCCGTGCCACGTGTCGACGTATCATAGGCGCTTCGGGTCCAATGAGGGGATGACATCTGTCCCAACGGTGAGCCGACACGTGTTTCCTCTAGCCAATGATGATTTTACACATGGAAAATCCCCATTGGTCGGGGCTATTAACGAGTTATCGGATCCAAAATCGGACCCGATGGCTTGACGGCGTTCCGTTACGGTGGATACCACGTGTCGGTCACCCTTGACGAAAGCACTTCTGTGAGCGATTTATCGTCATGGAAGTGGACACTTCTGTGATGATGATTTTGGTAATGTCATGGAACACTTCTACGACAGCACAGGTATGACTATCTTGATTCTGTCATAAATTTTTCATGGATGTACATGCATGACAGAAAACGTGACCTACTGTGACAAACACGTGTCATCACAGAAGTGTTTTTTTTGTAGTGTTAGTACTTCGGGCACTGCCGCTTGTGTTCTGTGTTATGTAAATGAGCGGTAGTAGGGCGGTAGTCCAGAGCGGTAGTACCGCTCGTGAGGTACTGCGGCTCTGACTACTACCCCACTACCGCGGATTCACCGAATACCAAAGGGTTAAGTGGTAGTACCGCTGATAGGGAGCGGTAGTACCGCTTGCCGCTGTTTGGGAGCCGTAGTGCCGCTAATAGAGGAGGGGAGCGGCGGGGCGGCTGGAAGGCGAGGAGAATCTGGGAGGGGATTGGCGTGATGTGCCTACCTGCAAGGCCACGACTCGGAAGGGAACGGAAGGAAGTCGGGAGTGGATGAGAGAGAGAGAGAGAACAACTCATTGTGGGATGGATTCCCCGTCGGCCTCGCTCTCTATTTTTCTTTCTTTCTTTTTTCAGCGTCTTGGTGCGGGCGAGGATAATGTGAGATTTCGACGGCCCATCTCAGCCCGACCCTCTGCTCTTGGGCTGGGCAGCTTGCCCGTCGACGGCCCGCAAAAACGGAAAATCGGTTGCAGTTTAATTAAGTACGCATTGCTAAAAAATCGCAGTATAGACTAAAAAACACATTACATTGCATGACTTAAGTTTTAGCGACTCATGAGTTAATACAAGACAAATGTGCTAATTTCACTAAAAAGACAAGTGTGCTAATCGAGAATCTACTGAAGGAGGGTAACTTGGGAAAAGTGTATCCTAGGAACACAAGTATTACAAGACAAATGTGCTAATTTCACTAAAAAGACAAATGTGCTAATCGAGAATCTATTCAAGTGGGGTAACTTGGGAAAAGAGTATCCTAGGGAAGGATTTGAGCTCTCGAGGATTCAACTTTGCTAGTCATCGTCCCCGCAAAAAAGAACTTTGGTAGTCCTAGTCCTTGCGAACAAAACTTTGGTAATCATAATCCTTCCAAAAAAACCTTGCTAACCATCTTTGCCATACTGCCTACAACTCAGAACCAAAGTAAAACAAACAACCTCATAATATGCGACCAGGGCTTCATTGGTTCCTAGGATTCTAGAAATATAGGAACATGAAAAACACATGGTTGAAATGTCTTACCATACTCCTTCTTTCAAGAATCGAAAGCACGTGAATTTATAACAAAAGTTGTTTGGTTGTACAACAAAAATACATTAACTTCCTTATGTTAGGTGCACAGCATAGTTACTAGAAAACTAAGAGATAAAATCCATCATGTTGGACTAGATAGAAATTTTCATTTGGAATTGCACGCAAAGTGAACGTACCACCTATGGTTTTTAATCCTACAAACCAACCAAGCCCTATAGGAATTCTTGTTCTTAAGAATAAAATCCTTAATGATTCATTGGAACCAGAGAGATCATCATATTTACTTATAAACCAAATTTAGCCCAGGACACTCTTGTTTCCACATTCAAGCTCCACAATACAATTCGACTTTAATGCCCCCCATATATAGGTAAACATCATTTTAAGGATAAGAATAGTGATACCAAAGACCCGTTCAACATGTCATTCCTTTAAATAGTGCAGCCTTTGTCAATAACCATAACAGATGGCAGTAATCTCTAAAATAAGTGAGAAACTTTTTTCACCTAACCTCTCCTCCACAAAAAGGTTGGCCCATAGGTCGAGCAAACATGAAGACCACCTCGGACCTCGAGGAGGGCCCGAAACAATAATGTATATTAGTAACCACCATATTATTACCGATTACCCCCAAAATACTATTAGATATCTACAAAGTAAAAATGCTAAATTTATTGGATCAAGTCCATCACACGGACAAATAGCATATACCACACAGAAATGGTATGTTTGATCAGTGGAGGAAAATTCGGTTAGGATGATAGTCTCTCACTGTTGGGCTTCCTACATGTTGTTTTGAAATATAGGCTAACTAGAATTATTTTTTGTAATTTCCTACATGACTTTTTATTTCAGAACTCACTTTAGCACTTTTATATACTACTCTCTCCGTTCCAAAATAAATGTCGCTGATTTAGTATGATACTCATAGCATTATAGGAGTCTAATAACCCACAAGTATAGGGGATCGCAACAGTTTTCGAGGGTAGAGTATTCAACCCAAATTTATTGATTCGACACAAGGGGATCCAAAGAATATTCTCAAGTATTACCAGCTGAGTTGTCAATGCAACCACACCTGAAAGACTTAATACCTGCAGCAAAGTATTTATTAGCAAAGTAGTATGGAAGTAACAGTAACAGTGGCAAAAGTAACAGTAGTAGTTTTGTAGCAATCATAACAGTGGCAATGGAAAAGTAACTTAGCAAAGATCAATATGAAACGAGCTCGTAGGCAAAGGATCAATGATGGATAATTATGTCAGATGGCATTCATCATGCAACGGTTATAATATAGGGTGACACAGAACTAGCTCCAATTCATCAATATAATGTAGGCATGTATTCCGAATATAGTCATACGTGCTTATGAAGAAGAACTTGCATGACATATTTTGTCCTACCCTCCCGTGGCAACGGGGTCCTAGTGGAAAGTAAGGGATATTAAGGCCTGCTTTTAATAGAGTACCGGACCAAAGCATTAGCACTTTGTGAATACATGAACTCCTCAAACTACGGTCATCACCGGGAGTGGTCCCGACTATTATCACTCCGGGGTTGCCGGATCATAACACGTAGTAGGTGACTATTGACTTGCAAGATAGGATCAAGAACACAAATATATTCATGAAAACATAATAGGTTCAGATCTAAAATCATGTCACTCGGGCCCTAGTGACAAGCATTAAGCATAGCAAAGTCATAACAACATTAATCTTAGAACATAATGGATACTAGGGATCAAACCCTAACAAAACTAACTCAATTACATGGTAAATCTCATCCAACCCATCACGGTCCAGCAAGCCTATGATGGAATTACTCACGCACGGCGGTGAGCATCATGAAATTGGTGATGGAGGATGGTTGATGATGACGATGGCGACAAATTCCCTCTCCGGAGCCCCGAACGGACTCCAGATCTGCTCTCCCGAGGAAGAACGGGGCTTGGCAGTGGCTTTGTATCGTAAAACGCGATGAATCATTCTCTCTGATTTTTTTTCTCCCCGAACGTGAATATATGGAGTTGGAGTTGAGGTCGGTGGAGGTCCAGCGGGCCACAAGTTCGGGAGGCGCGCCCCGGGGGGGTGGGTGCGCCCCCACCCTTGTGGCCAGGGTGTGGGCCCCCTTCACTTGATTCTTTCGCCAATAGTTTTTATTAATTCTAAAACTTATCTCCGTGAAGTTTCAGGTCATTCTCACAACTTTTTATTCTGCACAAAAATAACACCATGGCAATTCTGTTGAAAACAACGTCAGTCCGGGTTAATTCCATTCAAATCATGCAAGTTAGAGTCCAAACAAGGGCAAAAGAGTTTTGAAAAGTAGATACGACGGAGACGTATCAACTCCCCCAAGCTTAACCCATTGCTTGTCCTCAAGCAGTTCAGTTGACAAACTGAAAGTGATAAAGAAAAAAATTACAATCTCTGTTTGATCTTGTTGTTGCAAATATGTAAAGCCAGCATAGATCATGAACTAACAATATTCACAATAACATTTAGGTTTCACATTTACTCACATCAATGGCATAATCAACTAGCGAGCAATAATAATAAATCTCGGATGAAAACACTTTCTCAAAACAATCATGATATGATATGACAAGATGGTATCTCGCTAGCCATTTCTGAGACAGCAAAACATAAATGCAGAGCACCTCTGAAGATCAAGTACTGATTGGACATTGTAATTCATGGTAAAAGAGATCCAGTCACAGTCATACTCAATATAAATTAATAACAATGCATACAAATGACAGTGGTGCTCTCTAACTGGTGCCTTTTATAAGAGGATGATGACTCAGCAATAGAAGTAAATAGATAGGCCCTTCGCAGAGGGAAGCAGGGATTTGCAGAGGTGCCAGAGCTCGAGTTTTGAAAACAGAGATAAATAATATTTTGAGCGGTATGCTTTCATTGTCAATGTAACAACCAAGAGATCTTGGTATCTTCTATGCTACATACATTATAGGCGGTTCCCAAACAGAATGGTAAAGTTTATACTCCCCCACCACCAATAAGCACACTCCACGGCTGGTCCAAAACAATGAGTACCGTCCAACTAACAAAAATCTTGGGGGAGTTTTGTTTGCAATTATTTTGATTTGATTTGAGCATGGGACTGGGCATCCCGATTACCAGCCATTTTCTCGTAAATGATGAGTGGAGTCCACTCATCATGAGAATAACCCACATAGCATGGAAGATATTGATAGCCCTAGTTAGTACATGAGCAATTCGAGCATACAAAACAGATTATCATTTGAAGGTTTAGAGGTTGGCAGTTAAATTTACTTGGAACGGCAGGTAAATACCGCATATAGGTAGGTATCGTGGACTCATATGGAACAACTTTCGGGTTTATGGAAGTGGATGCACAAGCAGTATTCCCACTTAGTACAGGTGAAGGCTAGAAAGAGACTGGGAAGCGACCAACTAGAGAGCGACAACAGTCATAAAAATGCATTGAGATTAACCAACATTGAGTGCAAGCATGAGGAGGATATAAATCACCATGAACATAAATATCATAGAGGCTATGTTGATTTTTTTTCAACTACATGCGTGAACATGTGCCAAGTCAAGCCACTCGAATCATTCAAAGGAGGATACCATCCTATCATACTACATCACAACCATTTTAATTTCCATGTTGGCACGCAAGATAAACCATTATAAGCTCCTAGCTAATTAAGCATGGCATGAGTAACTATAGTCTCTAATTGTCATTGTAAACATGTTTCATTCATAATGGGCTGAATCAGCAACGATGAACTAATCATATTTACGAAAACAAGATAGGTCGAGTTCATACCAGCTTTTCCTCATCTCAATCATTTCATCATATATCATCATTATTGCCTTTCACTTGCACGACTGAACGGTGTGGATAATAATAATAATAATAATAATAATAATAATAATAATAATAGTGCACGTGCATTGGACTAAGCTGGAATCTGCAAACATTTATTCAAAGGAGAAGGCAAGGTAATATGGGCTCTTTTGTTAGATCAACAATAATGCAAATGAGAGCCACTCAACATTTTCATCGTGGTCTTCTCCTCTCGACCCCTAAAGAAAAGAAAAGAATTTCAAAGAAACACACTGAAATATTTTTAGAGTTTTTGTTCTAATACTACAGCTAAGCATGCATAGAAAGTAAACTAACTATATCTAATTTTTTTGGTTTTTCTTAAAGTTTTTCAAACACACAAGAAGAAAGCGAGAAAAAGAAATAAACTAACATGGATAACACAATCAAAAAGTATGAACACCGACAACTAGAATGAGTGTGTGAACATGAATGTAATGTCGGTGAGAAATACGTACTACCCCAAGCTTAGGCTTTTGGCCTAAGTTGGTCTACACCCATGGATCAAAGTAGTCCTCTCCGGTTACTGAGGATGATCCTGGGGGTTCCACTGGTTAGCGAGCTCCTGTCGATCCCACTGCTGATCACATTGGTCAAGGAGGAAGTTGGTGATGCCTGCATTCCCAGCCAAATAATAGAAATCATCATAAATTCTGGCCGCCTGTAAGAATGCATCATATGGCCATTCACACGGCCAAATCTCCGCGGAGCGAGGAAGATGATACTTGGGATTTTCCTTCTCCTCATTTTCTTTTTCCTTTGAACCCCGGCTCGAGGAGCCTCTCAACAATCACCTCATCATTTTCTCCCTCTGAAAATTTCTGAAATTTTTAGTGACTCAAAATAAAAGTGAACCAAACTCAACAAAATTGATAGCACCTACTCCTACTAGTGCCTAGAGGCTTGCTCATGATATAGCCTCTAGGCACTAGTAGGAGTAGTTGCTATCATTTTTTTCCTTTGTTCTCCATATAAATTTGTCATGCAAGCTCAAGATCAAGGTCACCACAGCAGCAAAAATTTGCAATAAATAAAGCACTAGAACAAAAACTAATTGGACCATTGGAGGAGTCACATACCGAAGAACAATCCACCAAAGCAGTTTTGTGAATGGAGCTTTGAGCAAGAAGATCGAAAATGGCAGCAAGATGAGCAAGAAAACGAGTTTGAGCTATGGAGTTTATTTTTTCTAGAGGAAGAAGGAGTCGATGGGTGCTGGATAAGTGTAGGGGACCCACGTGGGGCCAACAAGGGCAGGGGCGTGATAACCCACAAGTATAGGGGATCAATTGTAGCCTCTTTCGATAAGTAAGAGCGTCGAACCCAATGAGGAGCTAAAGGTAGAACAAATATTCCCTCAAGTTCTACCGACCACCGATACAACTCTACGCATGCTTAACGTTCGCTTTACCTAGAACAAGTATGAAACTAGAAGTATTTTGTAGGTGTTGTTGGATAGGTTTGCAAGATAATAAAGAGCGCGTAAATAAAAAGTAGGGGCTGTTTAGATATAGACACAACTAAATTAGTTTTAGTAGAGAGTTTTTTGTCACGAGAAAGTTATTTGTCCCTAGGCAATCGATAACTAGATCGGTAATCACTATTGCAATTTTATTTGAGGGAGAGGCATAAGCTAACATACTTTCTCTTCTTGGATCATATGCACTTATGATTGGAACTCTAGCAAGCAACCATAGCATTAAAGCATCAAGTCCTCTTTATCCCATACGCAACAACCCCCTTACTCGGGTTTGTGTTTTAGTCACTCACGCAACCCACTATAAGCAAATCATGAACGTATTGCAACACCCTGCAGCGGGAATCCCTCACGCTTGCGCGACACGGAGGGCACCATAGGACAGCACCAATAATAAAACATGCAACTCAAACCAATCACGATCATCAATTAACCCATAGGACAAAACGAATCTACTCAAACATCATAGGATAGCCATGCATCATTGGGAAATAATATCTAGCACCATGCTTAAGTAGAGATTACAGTGGGTAAAAGAGGGGTTACACCGCTGCATAGAGGGGGGAAGAGTTGGTGATGAGGGCGGTGAAGTTGTTGGTGTAGATTGTGGTGATGATGATGGCCCCGGCGGCACTCCGGCGCCACCGGAAGCGAGGGGGAGAGAGCCCCCCATCCTTCTTCTTCTTCCTTGACCTTCTCCCTAGATGGGAGAAGGGTTTCCCCTCTGGTCCATGGTCTCCATGGCGTGGGAGGGGTGAGAGCCCCTCCGAGATTGGATCTGTCTCTCTGTCTCTCTCTGTTTCTGCATTCCCAGATCTGGCCTTTCACCGTTTCTTTTATAACTGGAGATCCGTAACTCCGATTGGGCTGAATTTGGACATGATCTCTATCCAGAAATTGGCTTTCTTGCAGCGAAAGAAGGGCTCCAACCGCCTTACGGGGTGGCCACGAGGGTCCAGGGCGCGCCTGACCCCCTGGGGCGCGCCCCCTGCCTCGTGGCCCCCTCGGGCATCGTATCGCGTTGATTCTTCTTCCCAAAAATCACGTATATTCCAAAAAAAATCTCCGTCGGTTTTAATCCCGTTTGGACTCTGTTTGATATGGATTTTCTGCAAAACAAAAAACATGCAACAAACAGGAACTGGCACTGGGCACTGGATCAATATGTTAGTCCCAAAAATAGTATAAAAAGTTGCCAAAAGTATATGAAAGTGGTAGAATATTAGCATGGAACAATCAAAAATTATAGATACGATGGAGACGTATCAGCATCCCCAAGCTTAATTCCTGCTCGTCCTCGAGTAGGTAAATGATAAAAAAGATAATTTTTGATGTGGAATGCTACCTAGCATAATCTTGATCATGTAATCTAATCATGGCATGAATATTAAGACACGAGTGATTCAAAGCAATAGTCTATCATTTGACATTAAGACAATAATACTTCAAGCATACTAATAAGGCAATCATGTCTTTTCAAAATAACATGGCCAAAGAAAGTTATCCCTACAAAATCATATGGTCTGGCTATGCTCCATCTTCACCACACAAAATATTCAAATCAGGCACAACCCCGATGACAAGCCAAGCAATTGTTTCAGACTTTTGATGTTCTCAAACCTTTTCAACTTTAACGCAATACATGAGCGTGAGCCATGGATATAGCACTATAGGTGGAATAGAATATGATGATGAAGGTTGTGTGGAGAAGACAAAAAAGGGAGAAAGTCTCACATCGACGCGGCTAATCAACGGGCTATGGAGATGCCCATCAATTGTTGTCAATGCGAGGAGTAGGGATTGCCATGCAACGGATGCACTAGAGCTATAAGTGTATGAAAGCTCAAACTGAAACTAAGTGGCTTGCTCATGAAGACCTCGGGCATTTGAGGAAGCCCATCATCGGAATATACAAGTCAAGTTCTATAATGAAAATTCCCACTAGTATATGAAAGTGATAACTCAAGAGACTCTCTATATGAAGAACATGGTGCTACACTGAAGCACAAGTGTGGTAAAAGGATAGTAACATTGTCCCTTCTCTCTTTTCTCTCATTTTTTTATTTTTATTTTTATTTTTTTGTCTTTTTTTTGGTGGGCTTCTTTGGCCTCTTTTTTTTATTTGGGCTTCTTTGGCCTCTTTTATTTTGATAACCTCACCTGGGACAATGTTCTAATAATGATGATCATCACACTTTTATTTACTTACAACTCAATACTAGAACAAAGATATGACTCTATATGAATGCCTCCGGCGGTGTACCGGGATGTGCAATGATCTAGCGTAGCAAAGATATCAAAAAAGGGACAAGCCATGAAATATCATGCTAGCTGTCTTACGATCATGCAAAGAAATATGACGATAAATGCTCAAGTCATGTATATGATGATGATGGAAGTTGCATGGCAATATATCTCGGAATGGCTATGGAAATGCCATGGTAGGTAGGTATGGTGGATGTTTTGAGGAAGATATAAGGAGGCTTATGTGTGACAGAGCGTATCATATCACGAGGTTTGGATGCACCGGCGAAGTTTGCACCAACTCTCGAGGTGAGAAAGGGCAATGCACGGTACCGAAGAGGCTAGCAATGATGGAAGGGTGAGAGTGCGTATAATCCATGGACTCAACATTAGTCATAAAGAACTCACATACTTATTGCAAAATCTATTAGTCATCGAAACAAAGTACTACGCGCATGCTCCTAGGGGGATAGATTGGTAGGAAAAGACCATCGCTCGTCCCCGACCGCCACTCATAAGGAAGACAATCAATAAATACATCATGCTCCGACTTCATCACATAACGGTTCACCATACGTGCATGCTACGGGAATCACAAACTTCAACACAAGTATTTCTACAATCCACAACTACCCACTAGCATGACTCTAATATCACCATCTTTATATCGCAAAACTATTGCAAGGAATCAAACATATCATATTCAGTGATCTACAAGTTTTATGTAGGATTTTATGACTAACCATGTGAATGACCAGTTCCTGTCAACTCTCTAAATAGATATAAGTGAAGCAAGAGAGTTTAATTCTTTCTACAAAAGATATGCCCACGCTCTAACAAATATAAGTGAAGCAAAAGAGCATTCTACAAATGGCGGTTTTCTATGTGAAGAGAAACAGGCAATCCAAACTTCAAATGATATAAGTGAAGCACATGAAGCATTCTATAAAGCCATACTCAAAAGATATAAGTGAAGTGCAAAGAGCATTCTACAAATCAACCAAGGACTATCTCATACCAGCATGGTGCATAAAATAAAAGTGAAAACTAAATGCAAAAGACGCTCCAAGATTTGCACATATCACATGAACGAAACGAATCCGAAAACATACCGATACTTGTTGAAGAAAGATGGGATGCCTTCCGGGGCATCCCCAAGCTTAGACGCTTGAGTCTCCTTGAATATTTACTTGGGGTGCCTTGGGCATCCCCAAGCTTGAGCTCTTGTCTCTCCTCCTTCTCCTCATATCGAGACCTCCTCGATCTTCGAACACTTCATCCACACAAAACTCAACAGAAAGCTCGGTAAGCTCCGTTAGTATAATAAAGCAAATCACTACTCTAAGTACTGTTGCAAACCAATTCATATTTTGTTTTTGCATTGTAGCTACTGTAATATAACTTTTCCATGGCTTAATCCACTGATAGGAATTGATAGTTTCATCAAAACAAGCAAACTATGCATCAAAAACAGAATCTGTCTTAAACAGGACAGTCTGTAGTAATCTGAACATTCACCATACTTCTAGTACTCCAAAACTTCTGCCAAAATTAGGAAAAATAAAAAAGTTGTATAGAAAGACAGTGCAGAAAGTTTCAGAACCGTTTGACGTTCCAGTAAGAAATGTAAAATCGCGCACTACAGCCAAAGTTTCTGTTCTGCACCGCACAAACCAACAAGCAATGTAAACATCCTAAAGGCAAATCTTGGCACATTATTTTTATAATACAATGGAATTGTACAAGGGCATAATTATTTTTGTTGAAAAGTTGCTGTAATCAAGATTCACAAAGTTTCCGTGAGCATGAACAAAGTTCAAGGCTAGCTCCCACTTTAACAATGCTCGTCTTTCTCACTTTCACTTTCCTTTTTTGAAAAAGTTTTAGGTTCCCCTCTTTATTTTTTTGTTTTTAAACTTTATAAAAGCACACAACAGAAATAAATGACTCTCTAAAACTTCCAGGTTGTCTCCCTGGCAGCGCTTTCTTTAAAGCCATTAAGCTAGGCATATAGTGCTCAAGTAGTGAATCCACCCGGATCCCAAGGTATATCAAAGCCAATTTTAATTAACAATGATTCCTAATTTAGTAGTGAGCACAAAGTAACATATATCATGTAATGACGAAGTCTAACTCTCTTCCTATGCATCGGCATCTCATAAAAGAACAATTCATGCACACAAAGTAAAGGCCAATGCATAGTATAAACAGTTTCTTGCAATTTTATCGTGTTGGAAACATAAAGAGGCGGAGATGTAATTCCTCTCTCATAATAATTGCAAGTAGGAGAAGCAAGCACATGCATATTATATCTATCAAAATCATCATGTGTAGTAGTAAAACACAACCCATCAATATAATCCTTAATAAGGGCAAACTTCTCCGATATAGTGTAGTCGGGAGAATTCAAAAAGATAATAGGACTATCATGCATGGGTGCAATAGCAACAATTTCATGTTTAACATAAGGAACTATAGCAAGTTCATCTCCATAAGCATAATTCATATTGGCATCTTGGCCACAAGCATAGCAAGCATCATCAAAAAGGGATATTTCAAAAGAATCAACGGGATCATAACAGTTATCATAGCAATCATCCTTCGGTAAGCACGAAGGGAAATTAAACAATGTATGAGTTGGAGGGTTACTCTCATTAGAAGGTGGGCACGGGTAGCTAATCCGTTCTTCCTCCTTTTGTTCTTCGCTCTCCTCATCATCTTTTTCATCCAATGAGCTCACAGTTTCATCAATTTCTTCTTCCATAGACTCCTGCAAAATATTAGTCTCTTCTTGGACAGCGGAGACTCTCTCAATAAAATCATCAATATCAGAATTGAATTCATAATTCTCATAGCAATATTTAAGTATAGCAAAATTTTCAGGTCTGTAAACAGCATCATCAAGATTTTCACACTCTTTAAACAAAGATTCAATTTCATAAGCACCCATAAAAGCAACAAATTCTTCTATTTGTTCCACATCATAGTAATCATATATACCATTAGCATAAGAAGCCAAGGTTTTATCATCATTAAATTTGCATGAAAAGGGAAGGTGTGGAGCCTTCATCCTAGAGCAACAAGTATAATCATATCTTAAGCATAGTTCCCGAGCATACCAATGCAACATATGAATTTGATCCCATAATAGTTTCCCTTTTTGAGTCAAGCGATAATCCCTAAAGTATTCACGTTGATCCAACGTGTCTCCCATTACATAATTGAATGGGGTTTTCTCAGGATTATCAAAGTAGTACATAATATTTTTCACATAACCAGCATCGAGGATTTTAGGAGATTCCCCATCTCCATGAGTAGCAAGTACACCTAATTTTTTGGGTATTTCGTGTTCCATATCCATAACAAAAGATAGAGAACAACATAGAATAGCAAATAAAAATTACTTAGTGATAAAGCAAACAAGCACACACAAAAATATTCACCCCACGCTATAACTCCCCGACAACGGCGCCAGAAAAAGTCTTGATAACCCAAAAGTATAGGGGATCAATTGTAGCCTCTTTTGATAAGTAAGAGTGTCGAACCCAACGAGGAGCTAAAGGTAGAACAAATATTCCCTCAATTTCTATCGACCACTGATACAACTCTACGCACGCTTAACGTTCACTTTACCTAGAACAAGTATGAAACTAAAAGTACTTTGTAGGTGTTGTTGGATAGGTTTGCAAGATAATAAAGAGCGCGTAAATAAAAAGTAGGGGATGTTTAGATAAAGACACAACTAAATTAGTTTTAGTAGAGAGTTTTTTGTCACGAGAAAGTTATTTGTCCCTAGGCAATCGATACCTAGACCGGTAATCACTATTGCAATTTTATTTGAGGGAGAGGCATAAGCTAACATACTTTCTCTTCTTGGATCATATGCACTTATGATTGGAACTCTAGCAAGCATCCGCAACTACTAAAGATCATTAAGGTAAAACCCAACCATAGCATTAAAGCATCAAGTCCTCTTTATCCCATACGCAACAACCCCCTTACTCGGGTTTGTCTTTCGGTCACTCACGCAACCCACCATAAGAGAATCATGAACGTATTGCAACACCCTGCAGTGGGAATCCCTCACGCTTGCACGACATGGGGGCACCATAGGACAGCACCAATAATAAAACATGCAACTCAAACCAATCACGATCATCAATTAACCCATAGGACAAAACGAATCTACTCAAACATCATAGGATAGCCATACATCATTGGGAAATAATATATAGCGTTGAGCACCATGTTTAAGTAGAGATTACAGCGGGTAAAAGAGGGGTTACACCGCTGCATAGAGGGGGGAAGAGTTGGTGATGAGGGTGGTGAAGTAGTTGGTGTAGCTTGCGGTGATGATGATGGCCCCGGCGGCACTCCGGCGCCACTGGAAGCGAGTGGGAGAGAGCCCCCCCCCCCCTCCTTCTTCTTCTTCCTTGACCTTCTCCCTAGATGGGAGAAGGGTTTCCCCTCTGGTCCATGGTCTCCATGGCGTGGGAGGGGCGAGAGCCCCTCCGAGATTGGATCTGTCTCTCTGTCTCTCTCTGTTTCTGCGTTCCCAGATCTGGCCTTTCACCGTTTCTTTTATAAGAGGAGATCCGTAACTCCGATTGGGCTGAATTTTGGACACGGTCTCTATCCGGAAATTAGCTTTCTAGCGGCGAAAGAAGGGCTCCAACCGCCTTACGGGGTGGCCACGAGGGTCCAGGGCGCGCCTGACCCCCGGGGCGCGCCCCCCTGCCTCGTGGCCCCCTCGGGCATCGTATCGCGTTGATTCTTCTTCCAATCACATATATTCCAAAAAAATCTCCGTCATTTTTTATCCCGTTTGGACTCCATTTGATATGAATTTTCTCCAAAACAAAAAACATGCAACAAACAGGAACTGGCACTGGGCACTGGATCAATATATTAGTCCCAAAAATAGTATAAAAAGTTGCCAAAAGTATGTGAAAGTTGTAGAATATTGGCATGGAAGAATCAAAAATTATAGATACGACGGAGACGTATCAGGGCGTGCCCAGGGGGTAGGGCGCGCCTCCTGACCTTGTGGCCAGCTGGTGAGGCCCCCTGGTGTGTGCTCAATGCCAGAAATTCTTAGATATTCTATAAAAAATCATACTAAATTTTCAGGGCATTTGGAGAACTTTTATTTTCGGGACATTTTTTTATTGCACGGATAATTCACAAAACAGAAAAAAATACTATTTTTGCTTTATTTAATCTAAATTAGAGAAAGTAAAAGATGGGTACAGAGAGTTGTGCTTTCTAAATTCATCCATCTCGTGCTCATCAAAAGGAATCCATTAACAAGGTTGATCAAGTCTTATTAGCAAACTTCTTCCGAATAACATGAAACCGGAGAACTTTCGAATAACACTAGGTTACCTCAACGGGGATATGCACGTCCCCAACAATAAGAATATCATATTTCTTTATGACAGTAGGAAGAGGAAATTCAAACCTCCAATGTAATAGTTGAAAATTTTCCAATAGAATTGATACTATGAACTTGAGGTTATTTCTTCGGAAAGTGTACCGTATGCTCATTACCATTTACATGAAAAGTGACATTGCCTTTGTTGCAATCAATAACAGCCCCTGCAGTATTCAAAAAGGGTCTTCCAAGAATGATCGACATACTGTCATCGTCAGGAATATCAAGAATAACAAAGTCCGTTAAGATAGTAATGTTTGCAACCACAATAGGCACATCCTCACAAATACCGATGGGTATAGCAGTTGATTTATCATCCATTTGCAAAGAGATTTTAGTAGGTGTCAACTTATTTAATTCGAGTCTACGATACAAAGATAAAGGCATAACACTAACACCGGCTCCAAGATCACATAAAGCAGTTTTAACATAGTTCCTTTTAATGGAGCATGGTATAGTTGGTACTCCTGGATCTCCAAGTTTCTTTGGTATTCCACCCTTAAAACTATAATTAGCAAGCATGGTGGAAATTTCAGCTTCTGGTATCTTCCTTTTATTTGTAACAATATCTTTCATATACTTAGCATGAGGAGGCATTTTAAGCATATCAGTCAAACGCATACGCAAAAACATAGGTCTAATCATTTCAGCAAAATGCTCAAAATCTTCATCATCCTTTTTCTTGGATTGCTTAGGAGGAAAGGGCATGGGTTTCTGAACCCATGGTTCTCTTTCTTTACCATGTTTCTTAGCAATGAAGTCTCTCTTATCATAATGTTGATTTTTTGATTGTGGGTTATCAAGATCACACTACTGGAATCAGCAAATTTGCCGTGTGCCCACTCTTTGCCGTCAGCTAGTTGACGGCAAAGAGAAGCTTTGCCATAAGCCAGCAGAAAGCGGACGGCAAAGAGGCAGTGGACGGCAGGCTTTGCCATGAGCCATCTCTTTGTCGTCCACTAGAGAATGGCAAAGAGGGGGTTTGGCCCACTGGTTGTCAACCCCTAACAGGCCCCTCTTTGTCGTCCACTAGCAGACGGCAAAGCTTTCTTTGTCATTCGCTGGCAGACGGCAAAGGTGGGGCGGACGACAAAGCTTCAAAATTGACTTAACGGCCGCACCCCCGCCCTCGCCCTCTCTCTCTGTCTCCTCTCCTGTTTCTTCCTCCCTTGTGCCACCCCGCACCGTCGCCGCCGCACCCTCCCCGCGCCATCGCCGCTCCACCCATCCCGCCCCCTCCCCGCCTCGTCGCCGCCCCCTCCCTGCCTCCCCACCCCCACCCGAGCCTCCCTGCTGCAGCCGCGGGTCGACCGCCCCCCGAGGAGCGCCGCCCGTCGCCGCCCCCTCTCCGCCCCGTGGACGCCCCCTCCACGACCCGTCGCTGCCCCCCACGGTGAGCCCCTGGCCCCCTATTTTCTTTTCTGTTTTTCTTTTCTGTTTAGTTTAGGTTTTTTAGTTTAAGTTTTTTTAGTTTAGTTAGTTTAGGTTTAATTAGATTAGGTTATTTAGTTTAATTAGTTTAGGTTTTTGATGGATTTGACCTATATTTTGAACATGACGGTGTGTTGAAACTCTTATATATGGACAATATATGTCCAATGAGCTTCCCTAAATTTTCTCAAATATTTTTGAAACATTAAAATAATTTTAACCTATTAAAGACCATTTCTGGCCTTAAGAAAAAGCCTTTAATTAGTTAGTTAGTTATTTTTAGGTTAATTACTTAGTTAGTTAGTTAGTTAGTTGATTTTTTAGGTGTTGTTTTCACCCACCAAATTGTTATTATGTTTATGTTGTACTAATTTCATTTACTCTTTGTCATTGCAGGTGTTGACAGATGGTGGGCGCGGGTCGAGAGTGCTTCGAGCCTCCTTCTTCCTCGGCGCGTGCTGGGAGGGGTGGCTATATTCCACCCCAGCAGCTTCGGAGAGCGCTCGTATACAGCATGGGACACCGGCGAGCGCTTCTTCTTCGGCTGGGAGAGGTCGGGGGAAGACGAAGAGGGGTGCACCTAGAGGTGGACGTGGCGGCAGGAGAGGTAGGAAGGCTGTTGTGCCTTCCTCACCGCCACCCCCAGCTGATTCTCCGGACCACCGGAGTGCTCTGTCTCAGGTCGAGCCGTCAGACTTGGACCCGTCTCGGACTCTGGTCCACGAGCCTCGAGCTGACGAGCCTCGGGTCGCCGAGCCTTCGCCCCAGGAGACTCGGGCCCCAGAGTCTTCGTCCCACGAGACTCCGGTCCCAGAGTGTTCGTCCTAGGCGACTCAGGAGACTAGTGGCCATGCTGATGGCGAGGAGACCTAGTCTGACAATAGTTTTAGCAAGGGCGAGCCGGTTGAGCAGGGAAAGAGGGTCTACCAGCGTGGTGTACGAAGCTCCCGGCCATGACAGCGACCCGTGATCAGAGGTGGTTGATTCAGCCTACACTACTGCAGGATGCTGCTAACGCGACAGTACGATCAGAGACCCTTCGAGAAACTGTGTGCAATGCCATAATCGCAAACGGTGCTGTATAAAAACCGTCAGAAATGTATAAAACGTTTGCGATCAAGGGTGCATCAAACACGGTTCAGGTTTTAGTTGCGTGTGCGATGAAGGGCATACGGTTAACCCGTTCGAACTGTTTGCGATGAGGCAGAACAACAGAAACGGGCAGCCATACCAATGTGTGTGCGATATACGGCATACAGTTCGCTCCGATGAACCGTTTGTGTCAGAGTAAATGGCCACGGGTAGCCTAACCGACTCCCCCTGGCACTTCAAGAAATTATCAAGCCGATCAAGCCCTCAAGCATCCAAAACCACAGGGCCGCCTTCCCCTGGTTAGCTATCTCATAGGCCGATTACTGGAAGGCGACCCGACCTCAAAAACCTTCCCGAAGATAACCATAAGATGGCCGACTCCAGGAAGCCGGCCCCAAGTGGACCGACTCCCAGAAGCCGGCCACAAGAAGGCTGACTCCCAGAGGCCGGCCAAGACTACGCCATCAAAGGCCGCACCCACATAAAGGTGATGAGACGGGGCGTGGCTACAGTACAGCCTGCCACCCCCGAATCCTGGAGCACGCGAGGCCACAGTGCGCCGTACGGGTCGGCCATCCCCCGTCCGGCGCGGCATTGTTGCCATGTTGACCATGACGCCACCCACGAAAGGCGCCAGTACGGCCCGCGGGCGGCGGGCCCCTTTAGCCAGAGAGATGCTCGAAGGCGGCCAGGCCTGCCCCGGTCGGCCTAGGGCATAGCCGGCTCCCAATAGCCGGCCACCTCCCTCCCTCGAAGTATGTGCATCATTAAGGAGACAAGACAAGGTAAAGCTACAGTGATAGCCCGCCAGGCGGCGGCACTGTAGCCATGCTTACCTCGACGAAGCCCGTGTCATCAGGGGCGAGGCTACAGTAACCAGCCACCGATAAGGCCCCCAGGCGGTGGGGCCGGCCTGTCGGCCGAGAAGCCGGCAGCCGCCGGGACCCACCAGTCGGCGGGCCCCAGCAATCGGTGGAGAAGCCGGCGAATACAGACACTGACGGCCAGGACCCGCATCTAGCCGGATTACCATTGAACCCCTGGGGGGTAGGCCTATATAAACCCCCCAGGGCACCCATGCAAAGGGTTGATCTCAGAGAGAGTCTTAGACACCACATAGAGAGAAAAGGAGAGCTAGCCTTGCCCTTCTTCTTCCTCTAGCCAAACAGCTCAAGGAGCCACTTGTAGCTACTTGTGTTGATCTAGTGATCATGCGGAGACCCCGCAGAGCAGGACTATGGGTGTTATCTCCACGGAGAGCCCTGAACCTGGATAAGATCCACCGGCGAGCATGTCTACGCCTTATCCCGTTTCGAGGCACCGGCGACGTCCTACTGGCTCCCACAATGATAAGCCACCCGTTGGCATATGTCGCACCTACCACCCGACATTTGGCGCCCACCGTGGGGCCAGGTACACCGTCGTCCGGAGACCTGTTCTGGACGGGAACCCTTTTCCTCCCCAGCGAGTGTAGCCAGCCCGGCACGCCCGATGGCGCTTGCCCCGACGCGCTGCAAGACGCCAGCGACGCCTGCGCGGCGAGCTGCCTCACCGATCTTCTTGGCGAGACTCGCATCTCCGACGAGCCTGCGTCCGACACGGGCACAGACTGCCCCGGGAGCCACCTCGTCAGCCTCTTCGACCTGCTTCACGTCTCCAGCGAGATTGTTGTGGACTTGGAGTCGGTCGGCTCCACCAACCCGATGCTGGTCGACTCCAACAAGGCGTTGCGTGACGCCTTCCCCACCAACATGGTGATCATCGACGACCCTCTCCCTCGAGCCGACAGTGGCAGTAGCGCTGTCACTGAGGTGCTGTTCATCAACCACGGCGCCGTCTCAGGCGAGAACGCCCACGACGCCAAACAAGCGGCGCTGCACGACTTGTCCGTCCCCATCCCGGCCGACGCCGACGCCGAGACACTGGAGGCACGCCGCCTCGCCCTCGTCGCGGAAGGCCAGAAGATAGCATACATGAGACACCTCACTGAGGCTCACCAGCGCGAAGTCGACCGCGCCGCCTTCGGTATGCCGCCTCCTGGCGGGCCGAACCGAGCCGGCTTCGTCAAGAAGCGCGGCGCAGCCATCGCCAGCATGCTGGGAGCAGACCGCCCAGTCTACGCCACGCCACTCGAGGACCTGCGTGCCGCTCAGTCGGCCATAGACGAGCTGAACGGGCTGGGGGCTGAAGAGCTTCCCTACATGACTAGACGCATCCAGCAGCTGATCGACGCAGCCGCAGAGCGGCATGAAGCCAGCGCCAGCGCTGAAAGTCCTCCCCAATGCCGAGAGCACGGCGCGACATCCCGGACGCCGACTGCAGACGGCGCCCGCGCAAGAAAAGACAAGGAGCCGGCTGCTAGCCGCAGTCGGACTCGGCTTACCATCGAGCGCGACGCAGAATGCCGCCCCCGAGCTGTGGAACGACGAGGTGATCCGCCTCCTCCCCCGCCTCGTGGGAAGAGATATCCCACGCCGCCGCCTGTTACGCATCCGACCCTCGGTGGCCGACTAGGCCACCGCGAAGGAGTCGGCGAGAATGACGCCCGCCACCGGATCGACCGCCTAGCGCGATCCTTGGCGCTAGAAGAAGAAGACGATGTCGGCCCGCCTTGCTTTGGCCCCCGCATCCGCGACGAGCCCTTCCCCAAAGGGTTCTCGCTCCCAAGAGACACGCCAAAATACAACGGCTCCGTGAAGCCAGAAGACTGGTTGATCGACTACTCCACTACAGTCCGCATAGCGAATGGCAACAGGCGTGTTGCCGTGAAGTATGTCCAGCTCATGCTTCAGGGCACGACACGCACTTGGCTGAACAGCCTCAAGCCCTACAGCATCAACAGCTGGCTGGAGTTCACGGAAGTCTTGATCCGCAACTTCACCAGCACGTATAAGCGGCCTCCCAAGCCCTGCCAGCTCTCCTTGTGCATCCAAGGGCCCAACGAATCAACTCGTGACTACCTCACGCGTTGGGTCGAGCTCCGCAACTCCTGCGAGGGGGTGCACGAGGTTCAAGCCATAGAGTACTTCACCGCCGGGTGCCGAGAGGGCACCCTCCTCAAGCACCGACTCCTCTGCGATGAGCCAACTACCCTCGACGAGCTGCTGATCATAGCAGACAAGTACACCACGGCCGACTCCTCAATGAAGACCGAGCTTCGAGTGGATGCCTCTGGAAAGGTGCTCGCTCCGGCTCCCAAGACGCCGGCTGGTAACTCCAACCGACGCCCTTACCAGAGCGATAACAAGCGCAAGGCCCCTATGCCGCCTTCCACCAGTCGGCAAGTAGCCACAGTCGAAGACGAACGACCTGAAGAGCGGCCCGCGCCCAAGAAGCAGAAGGGTGGCAAGCCGGCTTTGCAGCCGGCTTTCTCCTACGAGCAAACCCTTGATGCCCCCTGCAAGTTCCACAGCGGCGCGAAGCCGTCCAACCACACGACCCGGAAGTGCCATTGGCTCACGCGGATCTCCAAGGGTGAGGGGCTGGTGCCGCCTCCACCTGCTGGTCCGCCGCCTCCAGCCCCTCAGCAGCCGGCTGTTTGCCCAGCAGTCGGAGCCATTCAAGATGAGTTCCCAGACGAGCACGCCGCCTACGTCGTCTTCACAAGCCAAATTGAAGACAGGCGCAGTCGGCGCCGACAGAAGTCAATGCGGTCGCCTCCAACAACCCCGACTTTATGCATTGGTCTGAGAAGTCTATCAGCTGGAGCCGGGCCAATCACCCAGAGGTGATGCCGTCTCCCGGCTCTTATGCATTGGTGTTGGACGCCACCCTCGCGACAGAAAGGCAAGCTGCCCGTTTCTCCCGTGTGCTGATTGACGGTGCAAGCAGCATCAACATACTGTACCGCGACACCATGGAGAAGTTGAACCTCAAGACGAAGCAACTCATGCCAAGCCGGACTGTGTTCCATGGCATCGTACCAGGCCTGTCCTGTTCCCCAATCGGCAAGATGAAGATGGATGTTCTCTTCGGAGACAAGGATCACTTTCGCCGAGAAGCGATCTGGTTTGAAGTAGTGGATCTAGACAGCCCTTACCACGCATTGCTTGGCCGACCTGCCCTGGCCAAGTCCATAGATGTGCCCCACTACGCCTACCTCAAGATGAAGATGCCGAGTTCGAAGGGGATCATCACCATAGCCGGAGACTACAAGAAATCCTCCGAGTGTGCTGCAGCCAGCAGCCGGCTGGCCGAGTCCCTCGTGATTGCTGAAGAGAAGAAGATGCTGGACCGAGTCGTGGCCATGGCCGGCAAGCAGCCGGCCCTGTCCCCCGACCCCAAGGAGTGGACGCTCAAGGCTCCTTCCAGACAGCCAAGGAAACAAAGAAGATACCGCTAGACCCGGAGAACCCGGAGAGGTTTGCTGTCATTGGGGCAAACCTGGACAGCAAATAGGAAGGCGAGCTCGTCGACTTCCTCCGTGAGAATCGGGACATCTTTGCATGGTCCCCAAAGGACATGCCAGGTGTTCCGAAGGATTTCGCCGAGCACAAGCTACACGTTCGAGCAGACGCAAAACCAGTCAAGCAACCCCTCCGCCGACTGTCGGAAGAGAAGAGAAGGATTGTAGGAGAAGAGATAGCCCGGCTCCTGGCAGCCGGCTTCATTATGGAGGTGTTTTTTCCAGGGTGGCTTGCCAACCCAGTCCTGGTGTTGAACAAAAACAATAAATGGCGCATGTGCATAGATTACACCAGCCTCAACAAAGCCTGCCCCAAAGATCCGTTTGCCTTACCACGAATCGATCAAGTGATAGACTCCACAGCCGAATGCGAGCTGTTGAGTTTCTTGGATGCTTACTCAGGCTACCACCAGATCAAGTTGGATCCAGCCGACCGCCTTCATCACACCATTCGGAGCTTTCTGCTACCTGACTATGACATTCGGCTTGAGAAATGCTGGTGCCACTTTTCAGTGTTGCATGCAGAAATGCCTCCTCAAGCAACTCGGCAGAAATGCCCACGTCTATGTAGACGATATTGTGGTGAAGACGGAGAAGCGCGGCACCCTGCTGGAAGACCTCAGAGAAACATTTGCCAACTTGCACTGGTTTCAGATCAAGCTCAACCCTGAGAAATGCGTGTTCGGAGTACCAGCCGGCCAGCTTCTAGGCTGTTTGGTCTCCGAACGCGGCATCGAGTGCAACCCAGTGAAGATCAAGGCCATAGAGAGAATGGAGATTCCTACCAAGCTGCGAGACGTTCAGAAGTTTACCGGGTGCCTGGCCTCCCTAAACCGCTTCATTAGCTGGCTAGGAGAGAAGGCTCTCTCCCTGTACCGACTCATGAAGAAGTCCACCCACTTCGAGTGGAACGACCAAGCAGACCAAGCTTTCCACGAGTTGAAGAAGATGCTGACCACACCGCCTGTCCTGGCAGCGCCGACTGAGAAAGAGCCCATGCTCCTTTACATTGCCGCGACTAGCCGAGTGGTCAATACAGTTATCGTGGTCCAACGCCCCGAAGAAGGCCAGGCTCAGTTAGTCCAGAGGCCGGTATATTATTTGAGCGAAGTACTGTCCACCTCGAAGCAAAACTACCCACACTACCAGAAGATGTGCTATGGAGTATACTTTGCCGCCAAGAAGCTGAAGCCCTACTTTCAAGAGCATCCCATCACGGTCGTATGCACTGCCCCGCTTGCCGAGATCATAGGCAGCCGGGATGCATCCGGCCGGGTGGCTAAGTGGGCCATTGCGCTGGCTCCTTACACGATCTTCTACCAGCCTCGCACCGCCATCAAGTCCCAAGCATTGGCCGACTTCCTTGTCGACTGGGCCGAGACCCAGTACCTACCGCCGGCTCCCGACTCCACTCATTGGCGGATGCACTTCGATGGGTCCAAGATGCGCACCGGCTTGGGAGCCGGCATCGTCCTTACCTCTCCCAAGGGCGACAAACTCAGATACACACTGCAAATTCATTTTGCCGCCTCCAAAAATGTGGCCGAGTACGAGGCGCTCATACACGGGCTCCGGCTAGCCAAAGAGCTCGGCATACGCCGGATCCTGTGCTATGGCGACTCGGATATAGTAGTCCAACAATCATCCGGCGACTGGGACGCCAAGGACGCAAACATGGCGAGCTACCGATTCCTCGTCCAGCAAATCAGCGGATACTTTGAAGGATGTGAGTTCCTCCACGTGCCACGGGCCGACAACGAGCAAGCAGATGCCCTGGCACGGATCGGCTCCACCCGACAAGCTATACCAACCGGCGTCTCTCTCCAACGCCTCCTCAAACCGTCTGTCAAGCCGTCTCCAGAATCGGACTCCATCTTCGTACCGCCTGCCCCTGATGCAGTCGGATCCGACTTGGGGAACCCAACACTCGGCTCGGGGACTTTGACAGACGGCCCGGGGACTGCCGTAGTCACACCCGGCTCGGGGACTTCAAAACCCGGCCCGGGGATTGCAGCACTCGGCCCGGGGACTGCAACGACACAATAGGCGGTGGCCGACTCCAACTCTTCACCACCCAACCCACCCTGTTTGACGAATCAAGACAAGGACTCAGAAGAAGAGTATCGACAAAAAAGAAGGAATACACGAGAAGATCGACGCTTACGCTGAAACCTTTTGCGGCTGCTTCACCACTTTGCGGAAGCGGGCCGCCTTTATGGCGGCCTCATCCCGCCTGGTCGCCGCCGCCGTGCTCTTGGGCTTCTTCGGCCGACTGCCGAATAGGCCCGATGCGGCCCGGCGCTTTTGCGCGCCGCCTCGGGCAGCCGGCGCGGCAGATGAACCCGCGCCTTGATCGGACGCCGGCTGGTGGCGTGGGACGATTTTCGCCTCGTCGTCATCCGGCCAGTCGTCAAAGCTGGCTCCAAGCCCGGAGCCGCCTGCTTCGCCGCCTCCTCCCTCGGTGTTGTCGTCCATGGCGGCCGCCCCCAAGTCGGCGTCGTCCAGGTCATGCGCCACCCGGTCGGGGAGAAATTGGCGGTCCGCCCCCGCTGCCCCGGCCGCCGGTCGAAGGAGAGGGCTCTGCCAAGACAAACCGGCTGATCAGAGTCAGCCTAGAAAAACTTGGTGACAAAACTAAAGAAGAGAAGATAAAGAAAGCTTACCATAGGCGGGGGATTGGCACGGGAGTACGGCTCCTTGCCAAACTGCCACTCCTCGGAGAGCTTGCAGTTCGCGAGATAGTTCACCATGTGAGCTACCTCGTCATGAGGCATCTCCTTGGTGCACATCCGACTCGGATCGAGTTGGCCGCTCATTTAACAGATCAAATGAGGGCGGCCTTGGAGCGCGAGCACCCGGCGCACCACGAAGGCGGCCAGCAGGTCGGACCCGGTCAGGCCCTCCGACTGGATCATTACCCGGAGTCGGGCGACGGCGGCGGCTCCAGCCGGCGACAGCGTTCTGGCCCGATAGGACCACTGGGGCCGCCTCCCAGCCGGCGGGCCGGCTACGTAAGCTGGCAAGTTGACGAAGTCGCCTTGCGGGGCGACGTTCTTCACGTAGAAGTACGATTTCTGCCAGAGCTTCACCGACTAGATCAGCGCGATGGCAGGGAAGGGGTTGTCGGCTACCGGCCTCCGCATCGCGATGAAGGCGCCGCTCTGAGCCGGCACGCCCTGCATGCGGGTGCCGAGCTTGGACTGGAAGAATTCCCCCCAGAGCTCGAGGGTGGGGAGAACGCCAAGGAAGCCCTCGCACAGAGTGACGAAGGCGGACAGCAGCACCACCGTGTTTGGAGTGAGGTGGTGCTGCTGGAGCTGGTTGAATTCAAGGAAGGAGCGGAAGAAGGCGCTCACGGGAAGGCCAAGGCCGCGGAGGAAATGTGAGTGGAAGATTACCCGCCTTCCTCCGGCGCCGGCGTGATCTCCTTCTTCGGCGCAAGACGGACCCGCACCTGGTCCTCGCCGGGCAACCACCGCGTCTTGCGGAGGAAGTCGATGTGGTCCGCATGGACGTTGGAGCCGTCCCAGTCTCTGCCGTGCTGCATAACGGCAAGAAGCTGATGAGGAAGGGCGCGGCAACGGCGAAACCACGGCCCCGCGGCGGCGAAGCTGCGGGGTAGTGCGAAGACTAGAGGGACGGCGCGGCTGCGAGGGGCTGCTGCAACGGAGAAGAAGAAGAAGAAGAAGAAGATGGCGGAGCGAGGGTGAGTGTGCGAGCGCCTGCCCCTCCCCCTCCTCCCCCTATTTATAGCCTCGTGCGGCGGAGCCGAGGAGGCGAGGCGTGGGGGAGAACGTGGCATTAACTGCGCCCACCCCCCACGTCCCGCGATCATTGCGCCCTAATGGCGTGCGGAAACTGCCGTTGGAAGGCGAACGGCCCATTTTGGGCCACAGAAGATCCACACCTAGGCCTAGGCGTGGAAGTGGTGGGCCCCGGCCTACGGCGGCGTCCCGTCGCGCGTGTGGGCTGGCAGGCTTTTCCGGTCAGAGGGCGCCACGTGGCGTGCGGGCGGCAAGCGGCCGGCTCGCAGCCCGTTGTGCACACCAGCTGGCTCCCGCCTTCAGACTTCAAACCCTCGCCAAGACGGCGCACCTGACCAAAGCCGGCTCCTAGCTGCTGGCTCTTCAAGATAGGAAGCTGACTGAGCTTCTCGTCCTCCTTCAGCCTCGAAGCCCAACCAGCTTCGGGGACTACTGTCGGAGTAAATGGCCACGGGTAGCCTAACCGACTCCCCCTGGCACTTCAAGAAATTATCAAGCCGATCGAGCCCTCAAGCATCCAAAACCACAGGGCCGCCTTCCCCTGGTTAGCTATCTCATAGGCCGATTACTGGAAGGCGACCCGACCTCAAAAACCTTCGCGAAGATAACCATAAGATGGCTGACTCCAGGAAGCCGGCCCCAAGTGGACCGACTCCCAGAAGCCGGCCACAAGAAGGCTGACTCCCAGAGGCCGGCCAAGACTGCGCCCTCAAAGGCCGCACCCACATAAAGGTGATGAGACGGGGCGTGGCTACAGTACGGCCTGCCACCCCCGAATCCCGGAGCACGTGAGGCCATAGTGCGCCGTACGGGTCAGCCATCCCCCGTCCGGCGCGGCACTGTTGCCATGTTGACCATGACGCCACCCACGACAGGCGCCAGTACGGCCCGTGGGCGGCGGGCCCCTTCAGCCAGAGAGATGCTCGAAGGCGGCCAGGCCTCCCCCAGTCGGCCTGGGGCGTAGCCGGCTCCTAATAGCCGGTCACCTCCCTCCCTCAAAGTATGTGCATCATTAAGGAGACAAGACGAGGTAAGGCTACAGTGATAGCCCGCCAGGCGGCGGCACTGTAGCCATGCTTACCTCGAAGAAGCCCGTGTCATCAGGGGTGAGGCTATAGTAACCAGCCACCGACAAGGCCCCCAGGCGGTGGGGCCAGCCTGTCGACCGAGAAGCCGGCAGCCGGCGGGACCCACCAGTCGGCGGGCCCCAGCAGTCGGCGGAGAAGCCGGCGAATACAGACACTGACGGCCAGGACCCGCATCTAGCCGGATTACCATTGTACCCCTAGGGGGTAGGCCTATATAAACCCCCCAGGGCACCCATGCAAAGGGTTGATCTCAGAGAGAGTCTTAGACACCACATAGAGAGAAAAGGAGAGCTAGCCTTGCCCTTCTTCTTCCTCTAGCCAAACAGCTCAAGGAGCCACTTGTAGCTACTTGTGTTGATCTAGTGATCATGCGGAGACCCCGCAGAGCAGAACTAGGGGTGTTATCTCCACGGAGAGCCCCGAACCTGGATAAGATCCGCCGGCGAGCATGTCTACGCCTTATCCCGTTTCCGGGCGCCGGCGACGTCTTACTGGCTCCCACAATGTTAAGCCACCCGTTGGCATATGTCGCACCTACCACCCGACAGTTTGCTATTAGGGAGTGCAACATAAATGGTTAGCCAGATCAAGGTGTGTGTGATATAGGGCATACGGTTCACTTGGACGGACTATTTTTTATTAGCGAACACAACAGAAACGGTTCAACTTAACAAGATGTGTTTTATACGTGGCAAACAGCCGACTTGGATGAACTGTTTGCGATGAGAAATTACAACACGGACGGTTAATACAGTTAGTTCGTGTGCGATTCTGTGTGTACAAAAAACTTTGAAAATGCAAACTAGTTGCTTGCGATAGTTAGGAATATCGCACACAATGAGTCTGCGAGTACTCGTGTGCGATGATTAGTAAGTTACACATATGTTTCCTTATGTTAACACTTGTGTGATAAATAACACGTGGCACCGGATACGGTATTCGGGTTGTGTGTGTGCTCCACTTAGTCTTCCCGCGCTCCAGTGAATGCTCCCCGCGCTCCACATGGATGAATTGTAAAATCCACGCCTATTCCCTCACCGGTTTCTCGCCACCAGCTAACGGCTTGCTGCATATAACCCAGGCGGCAATGCACCGCCGTGACACTCTGCGAAGATCTAGTCCTCACCCATCTACCATTTGTTATTCCAAGCATGCCAGGCAACGACCAAAGCTTCGACCTCGACGCCTACCTGCGTTACATCTTTGGCGAGGAGAACGAGCCAGAGCAGGTCGGGGAGCAAGAACTTCATCGGCCGGTGCAGGCACCATGGCCCATTGGCAGCGATATCGGCGTCACAGTCCTTGGGAGCACAATCGATATATTGCAGAGGAGGTGTGATGAGCAGTTTGCCATCCACCGTGCAAAAGATCCAGAGCTGCTCGGCGGCATGATCGACGACCCATCCGAAGAGCGGCCGTCACCAGAGCTCATCGAGATCCTGATGCCCCGCAAGGAATGGGTAGAGGACCTCTGCGATTCAGTCAAGATAAAGGCAGCCTATGGCTTCATCATTGCCTGCGGCGGCCATGTCAACCTCGATCCCGATGATGTGGTGGCCAGGCTCGAGCGCATCCTTGGCGGAGTTGACATCCCCGACGAAGTAGAACATCGCCAACGTGATATCTTGAGGATGCAGGTGATCGGCGGAATTTGCTACCAGGCCAGAGACATGGAAATGGAGCGGTTCCGCGGATTTGTCATGTGCGTGATTGCACGCTGTCAAGCTCTTCTAGAAGAGGCCCAGCAGCCCCAAGAGCCTCCCAGCGCCAGCAGCTCCGTAGGCGGAGGCGGGTCGGGGCACTCGGAGTGAACGGCCGCAAGGGTGCTATGCAGATCATGGAGTCCGACAACACCATCGTCGGAAAGCCGCCAGCTCAGCCTTTTAGCTTATATTTTATTATAATTGTATGCATATGTAGGTCGTGAGTGTCCTGGTCCTTGCCGCATTTGGCATTTTAAATTATCCTGAATATGTAAGACAATTATTAAGAATTATTAACGGTTGCCATTGTAACTTTGCCTCAATGGCGAGCAGAGCGCGCAGGGATGCCAGAGCGGAGCGCGCCGCGGCCGCCTCAATGGCGAGCAACCACGTGGTCAACCTTCTGCCATCAATAAATTTTGACCTTGTTTCTCGTCACATTGCTGATTACAACGCAATAAGTAATTGCAAATCTGTTCACACCTATCAAACTAATGTGTGTTCACACTTAGCACCGGGCTATAAAAACTACCCACTCGAAAATTACTTCACAGTTCCTCTCCTCATCACCCACAAAACTGGTTTTCTCTGTCAATTCGTTCCGCCATGACCGATAGGAGGAGTTTAGGGTGGACATATAACCAGGCAGCAAAGATCAAGGCCGCGGAAGCACTAGAGAGGTCTCGCCGCGAAACCGCAGCCGCGGCAGAGATGTCCCGGCGCACCGCGGAGCCCTCGAACAAGCTCTCACGGGCACACGATGGCTCTCACAAGCGCATTCGCGGCGTTGGCCATCGCGACGAGCCGGCATTCCTGAAGTCCTTCGCCGGCGACGACGACATTCTCGCTAGCGTCACTAGATAGCAGGATCTGGTCAATGGCTTGATGAAGCTGCTCAAGATCAGCGATGCCTCGGTTGACAAGGCGACCGGCCTCGTCGAGCAACTCATGGATGACAATGCGAAGCTCCTCAAGTTGGTCGCCGAGAAGGAGGAGGAGGCCGCCAGCTGGAAGATGCTGCATGAGGACAGCAGTGCCTCGGAGATGACGCTGAAAGCGGTCGTCGAGGAACTGATGGGTGGCTTGAGGAAGCTCCGGATCAAGAGCGAGCAGGAGGTGGAGGAATCTGTGGCTGCTTTCAAGCAAAGTCGTGAGGAATTGAAGAAGGAGCTGGAGGATTTCGCCGCCCGACGATCCACCGACGAGTAGAGGCAGTAGCGACCCAAATCGTTGTCTGCAATTTCCTTCTTCTCTTGCCCCCGTGTCTTCCGGGCTTTGCCACATGTGGCATTTTAAATTATCCGGAATATGTAAGACAATTATGTGCGCCATTGTAAATTTGTCGTCGTATTATCCGTTGCCATTTTTATTTGTGGTTGTATTATCCGTTGCCCTATGTGGCAATTTAAATTAGGGTGGAATACTTGTTGAAAACACGAACAAAGCAAATGCTGCCATGGGATCACAAGCAAACACCCTCCTTCCAGGTTCTTTAATTAACCAATTAATGGAGAAGTTGTGAGCGAGGCGGGCGGCGGCTGGTGCATGGAGGTCAAAGAGCTCGCTTCCCGGTGAGCATGGGCGGCCTTGTTGCTCGCACGTGTCCCGTCGAGCCTGCGAGGTGGACAGGATGCACGCGTCCCGTCGAGCCTGCGCGACGGACTGCTCACACGCGTCCCGTTGAACCTGCACGGCGGACTTCTCGCGCTCGTCCCGTCTAATCAAACAGCTGCACGCACGCCATCGAGTATGGTTAAATTTTGACACGGTAAATATAATACAACCGTTTGCGATATTAACGTGACAGCTTTTTGTTTCAAAAAGGACTTCGTTGGCTACTAATGTGTGCGCCTCTTCTCAAACTGGACGATTTTTTTTACCACGGCATATATGTGCCATGTCATGAAACCATGCCAAGTTTCATGTTTTTTGGGTGACTTTTTTATTTACTGGGATTTAAAAACCGAGATTCTCATTGTTTCAGGACGATGACAAGTTTGTAATTCATTCTCATTCCTTAAACGAGACCTAAACATGCACCCAATGACACATGTATGATTTCCCACTCATTTTGCTTCACTAGAGCATGTGGTTGTAGTTCAAATTTGAATTATGGACTACATTAAATGCGTAGAAAACTTAGTAATTAGTAATATATATATATATATACAATGGCCAAACGAACCCTGAACAGTTTCAAATTTCAGCCCGACACTCCTGTTATTCTATGTTGCCTGTAGAAAACAAAGTTCAAGGCGAGAAGAGGCATCGATTATCGTTTCGCCCACAAGAGGGGCATGTTTCCCTACCGGAACCACGAGGGTTGCGACAGGCTCCGGTTTGTAAAAGGCTTGTAATATAGCTTCGCCCAAATTGGACAATTATATATACCATGTAGTGACACCATGCCAAGTTTCATGATTTCCTGGTGAGTTTTGGATTTACAGACATTTAAAAACCGAGATTCGCAATGTTTGTGGCCAGGCCAGGACGGCGAGACGGTTGAATTCGTTCCCATTCATTCCATGGGACCTAAACATGCACCCCAAGGAAACATGTACGTTTTTTCTAGCCATTTTGGTGCACTGGAGCATGTATTTGTAGTTCGGATTTGAATGATGGACATTAAATGCCTAGAAAACTCAATTAATGAATAAAAAGGTCAAACGAACCCTGAATAATTTCAAAGTTCAGCGCAAATCTCCAGTTGTTCCGTGTCGCATGTAGAAGAAAATACGAGGCTAGAAGAGGGAGTGATTATCGTTTGGCCCACAAGGGGACACGTTTCCGTATCGAAACCATGAGGGTTCTTGCGACAGGCTCCGGTTTGTAAGAGGTTTGTAATAAAGCATGGCCCAAATTGGCAATGTTTATACCACGACATATATGTGCCATGACATGACACCTTGCCACCTTTGATGACTTTTTGGTGAGTTTAGGATTTATGGGGACTTAAAAACCGAGATTCAAAATGTTTGAGGAAGAGCCAGGACACCGGTACGGTTGTAATTCGTTCCCATTCCTGGCATAGACTTGAACATGCACCCAAGGACACATGTATAATTTTTCTAGCCATTTTGGTGAACTGGAAAATGTATTTGTAGTTTAGATTTCAATTATGGACATTAAATGCCTAGCAAACTCAATTAGTGTATAAAAAGGCCAAACGAACCCTGAATAAGTTTAAATTTCAGCACGGATATCATGTGGTTCCATGTTGCCAATGGAAGAAAATACAAGGCGAAAAGAGGCAGTGATTACGTTTCGCCCACAAGGGGAACACGTTTCCCTATCAGAACCACGAGGCTTCTTTGAGAGAAGCTCCAGTTTTTGTAAGAGGTTTGTAATAAAGCTTGGCCCAAATTGGACAATGTTTTTATCATGACATATATGTGCCATGACGTGACACCATGCCACCTTTGATGACTTTCTGGTGAGTTTAGGATTTATGGGGACTTAAAAATTGAGATTCGAAATGTTTGAGTACGAGCCATGACACCAGTACGGTTGTAATTCGTTCCCATTCCTGGCATGGGACCTAAACATGCACCCAATGACACATGTATAATTTTTCTAGCCATTTTGGTGAACTCGAGCATGTATTTGTAGTTCAAATTTGAATTATGGACGTTAAATGCCTAGGAAACTCAATTAGTGTATAAAAAGGCCAAACGAACCCTGAATAAGTTTAAATTTCAGCAATAAGTTTAAATTTCAGCACGGATATCCTGTCGTTCCATGTTGCCCGTAGATGAAAATACAAGGCGAAAAGAGGCAGTGATTATGTTTCGCCCACAAGGGGGACACGTTTCCCTATCGGAACCACGAGGCTTCTTTGAGAGAAGCTCCGGTTTGTAAGAGGCTTGTAATAAAACTTGCGCCACAATGGACGAAAAAATTCCTCGACATATAAGTGCGATGTCGTGACACCATGGCAGGTTTCACGATTTTTAGCTTAGTTTTGGATTTACGGGGATTTAAAAACCGAGATTCTTCTCACAAAATGTTTTTATAGCACACGGTTCACTCACGAAAGCCGATATTCAATGAAAACTTTGTGGAAACCATATTTCAAAGTTTCATAAAAATCTGGAAAAAAAAAGTGGGATGTTAAGAAGGTGATGTTTTATTACGACACAAAATTTCAAGTTGAAAAACATTACGAGAGGTGAGCTATGAAAAAGACAAATTCCGCCCTAAATAGTGACATTACTATTCGGCACTATTCAACACTGATTTTGTCTTTTCCATAGCTCACATCTCTTAATGTGTTTCAACTTGAGATTTTGTGTGCCAATAAAACATCATCCTCTTAACATCCCGCATTTTTTTGAAATTTTTTTGAAACTTCAAAACATCTTTTTCTCGTGGTTTTCACCGGTTTCCACCGAATGTTGGTTTCCGTATGATATCCCCCCCCCCCCCACCGTGATCTGAGTCCTGCGTTCTGACTGGCCAGAACCCAAACCGCACGGATCGTACGTGTGCACCGTTGCATGCTCCCAGATCGAACGGCAACCCTGAGCCCTTTCAATAGCACATGCAGTACATGGGTAAGCACTGTGTGCATGCGTCGTGTAGCTCACGCTTCCTTCTCTACTAGGTTTTCATTCAAAATAGGCTACCGTTTCTCGCCACTCCTCTCATCGGTTTCCCACCTCTTCTCCCAGATATGCATGATGTAGATGTTCGTTTAATTTTTATAGTTCATCTCATCCAAAATCAATTAGTTTTGTAAAAAAACTATTTTAAAATTCATGGAATTGTGCATTGTAAAGGTAAAAACAAAAAGTGACAATTCATTTAGAAAAAAAGGTTTGGGCAATTAAGATATGGAAGATTCTAGAGAACAAAGGAGAAGTGCTTGTGTTTTGAGGTTTGTGCATTATGCTCAAGTTCAACCATGGAGTCTTCTAGATTGTACATGTGGCAGAATCTGGTGGAATGTAGATGATATCCAACGGCCAGTAGTGCTCGGATTTGCCATCTTTGTACCGTCGGATTGGCTTCATCCAACGAGCAACTTTCATAGTTATTCGCACACTATATATGTGTATAGATGTATAGATATATATAATTGTGTCCCATGCTAGACAAAATAAAGTTGAGCGCATGCGTGGGATGACCCCCCCTGCTACCACCTCGAAGTTGGGAAACAGACATCATAGGTATTGAACCAGGCTTGGAGTCGGGTACGGTGTTCGGTTTGTAATGTACTTGGCATGGCCCATCGAAGTTGTGCATTTGGGATTTAAACAGATCATACACCATCGTACCCATACATATTTTCAGGCCACATGCAGTGTATACGGGGTCTACTGATCGACCACGTCTCCCTTGTGCGGTTTTTTGTGACGACATGGATATATGTGGGCTCCCCGATTGTATATATATCATCCCTTTGACCGATAATGAGGGGTATGTGTTGGCCATGAATGGATTCCTCCTAGTTCATGTTAGGGCCGGTCACCGTCAAATGTCGGTCAACCAAAGCTCGAGCTCATACGTTGTCAGGATTCCCTCCCAGATGCTCGGATTGCTGGGTTCGACCTACATCAAACCCTGTGTATGTATCTCGTCCTTTACTACCTTGCCTTCATGGTTGTTGTCTGTATCGAGAGGTAGGCACCACATCTAAATTGTACATTATTATATATTGAAAACACACATCACCCCTTCCCAACGTACATCATTTTGGGCCGCATGCAAGAGGTGCTGGTTTTGTGGTCCTTCTCGTGTGATGTTTATGATGGTTCAATCTATTGGCCCAAGCGGTTTATCGACAACAACAACTGTCATTTGACCAAACGAAAGATTCATTGGTCTGTCTTTTGGTAGGTCATGGCGACATGCATGTATGACCAAAGTATCGATCATTACGTGCATCCACCCCGCTGACACGAAGTGGGAGGTGGTGGGCCAAGCATCCTAGCTAGGTATGACATTATGTCATTATATATATCCTAGCTAGGTGGTTGTTAGGGTGCTTTCGGGTTTGCGAGGCAGGTGCCACCAAAGTTATGCATTGTGTATTTAAATTTTTAAACATCCCCCATATTCGTACATATATTTTGCCACTTCCAGGTGGTTCTTGACTTCTGGCCCCTCTCATCGATCTTCAATGACGTGCCCAACCGTGGGCCCGTGGGGTCAAAGTTGTGCATTGGAATTTTGAACATCACATACCACCCTTTTCACTCATATATATTTGGGCCACATGCTGGTGTGGCTGTCTTTTGACCTTCCCTAATGTTATTTTTTGTTGCAAATACTCTGATGATCCTCAACGGACACGGGGTATAATATCTAAACCATGTGCGATACAAGTGTGATGTGAATCACCACGACCGCGCAAGCGCGAGCATGTGTCCGATTTAATAACTGCTAGACATCCCCTGGCTATTAAATCGGACTTGGGTTTCTTACGTTCTGGATCATCGTTCAATGACTCTTCCATGCTTGAGCTACGCAAGTTTACCTTGAAACCTATTGATCATATGGTTTTCTCCAACAAGCATGCACATGAGGCGTCGTCCTCCTCCTGCCGGATGAACAGTCATGGCATTCAAATTCAATTTGGATCTTTTTCAGCAGCTGACAATTTGCCCCCGATAATTGAGGAATCATCTGATTTATCTTTACTTGAGAAATATCTCCGTCAAGCGCAATCTGAGGGTGATAATGACACAGAGTTTCTCCATTTGGGCAGTTTTAATTGCCCCATTAATGTGCCTTATCCTCTCCCGCCACAATGTTTTCTCAAATCGGCCTTCAAATATGCCCCAGCCCATTCACAATGGCCGCCTCGTCTGTCGGCCCATTACAAGGCTGATTGGGCCCAAGCTAGATACTCTGAGGATGAGATTGATCTTATTGCTAATAATTGGGCAGTTTTATGTGCGCATTGCCTACAACGGGGGCACCAGAAGATTCATTGCCCTGCTAGGGTGATTTGCATTAACTGCTCCACTCCTGATCACAAGGCAAGCAAATGCCCAGCCCAGATTCCTCCGAAGCATCTTGGACCAATTTTGGTAGAGGACCAGACCAGTATCAATCAGTCTCGCCTTCCATCTTTGACACAAAAACAACCCAAGTGCAAATCGAACGTTCGATGTGAGGCTTGTGGTCACTATGGACATGTGGCACGATCCTGTAGAAGGAAGCGCTGGCTTGAGCATTGGAAATGGATTCCTAAATATCCTCACAATACCAAAAATGCCCCGCACGCTTCCGCTTCTACTCGGTTTCCTCAATCGTCACCGCCCCGCGCCTGCCATTCGCCACCTCTGTCACACCCGTCACCTCAGCCGCTCTCTCTCTCTCTGCAACACCATCATGGTGAACTACCCCCTCAACCCGATGTCATTCCTGCCGCCGAGCTTCGCCGTCGAGCCTGGACCGGCCGATCGGGTCGTCCGCAGCGGGATGGTCGTTGGCCCCATTCCGCCGCTCAACCACGACTATCTGGCCATCGCGGAAACTAGCGCATACATGCCTCTGCATCGCCGGGCTGCTGTTCGTCAGGCTGTTCAAGGTTTGCTGCATGAAGCCCGGTTGTTTACTAATGAAGTAAGTGACCACCCTTTTGGAATAGGGATTTTTGGATTTGTGGACTCCTTCCTCCATGATACTGTTGTTGCCACACCATTAGAACTTGAGGATGAGGATTTGCTTATTACTTTTGTTCCCCATAATGAAGCACTCAATCGCCGCTCCACCACCTTTGGGCCTGAGATCTGGTTGATGTATTTTGGTTTTCCATACGATTATCAGACAGATTATTACATCACTAAGTCGTTGGGTGGTTTTGGTTCTCTTGTTTCCTGGTACAATCCTCGCCAAGACCGCCGCTTCATGCTCATTAAGGCGAGAGTTCTGAACCTGCGTCTGGTGCCGAAAAGCTTTGTTGTTTGGCAGCTTGGAGGCGCTCGAGATTGCTGGACTGTCCAGATCACCATCCTAAGGAGAAATGACTGGAATGGACTCCTTCCTGAGGTGCCGCCGGCCGGCGAGGAACCACCACCACCTGACGGGAACCCGCATTCTTTGTTTGGTCCCAATCTGATGGCAGAACAACTGTATCAGTAACAGGTTCATAGCTGGCTTGTGCAGAATGCGGCACCTCCCAAAGGCGCGCCAGATGGTCCTGATGCTCCACATAACCATGATCATATTGGTTGGGGTGAATGGCCCGCACCTCCAGCTCCACCACTGTCCCAAATGCCACCTTTTCTCATGAATTTTCATGCCTGGCTCGCAGCGCAGGGGCTGCAGGTACAAGATGGCATTGTGCCTGAGAACAATGTCACGGATAATGCTCTGCAGGCTTGGCATGACTCGCTCACGAGCTCTGAAGAATCGGATTCTGATCATTCAGTTGATTTGCTTGTGCTCAATGGGCCTGACGCTTTGGAGGTTCAGGGTCCTACAGATGTGCTCACTGTATCTGTTGAAGTTCACCGTCAGGGTCTACACTTTGGCCTGTCTGCACAAGGAGATGTGCTCATGTCTCTTCTGCTGACGAACCCAATACCCCGCCAACAGCTTAATGCGGCTCTCTTCTTGGCTTTGCGCCCGCTGGTGGCTTCCTTTGGACCTTGGAGCTCGGGTCTTGGTTTTCGTCAGGAGTCTGTTCAAGTGGTTATGCAAGTGTCACTTTCTGGTGGAGACATTCAGTTATCTCAGATCCAGACTCTGCTTCCTCCCGCTCAGGCTAGCTTGGAGGCATCCTCTGCTCCTCTGCTCCTCACCATGGAGCCATCTGAACCCATGATCAGCTCTGATGAGACACCCCTGGAGGATGAGATCCCACAATCTGCTCAGCTCGCAACTTCTGTTTCTGAACCTCTGCTGCCCTCTCTGTCACTGTCTGATGAGGGATCGTCGAGCTCTCTGCCCACTACTGCACTTGCTCAGAAGCAGCGGAAAGGTAAGATGTTGGCCCCGATCGTCACTGCTACCCTGCGTAGAAGCACTAGAACCAACAAGTACGATGGTTTCCGGGTTATTCAAGCTTCTGATTCGCGCCCAGCCAAGTCCAAGGTCAAGCCTCGTGTCATCCCTTCTGATGTGGAGATTACTGGTGAAGTTCCTATTGCTACATCTGCTGCTGACGCCCACGGAGATGATGATGCTGCTTCGGCGCTGCCTCCACCAACTCCCATCTCCACCATGCAGGCCATTGGCACCAACCTCTGCGCGGTTCCCGCTGAAGAGCTCACCACTTGGGCTTTGTCTGAAGATTAGGTGGGGTTCTTCTTTCGTCTTTCCAGTTATCTGAACTTTTATTTCCTTGATGCTTTTGCGCAATTGGAATGTACTTTTCTGGAATGTGCGCGGTCTTAATGCGCCTGAGAAACATTTAGCACTTGGTAATGCGATTCAGGCTAGTGGATGCGCTGTGATTTGCCTGCAAGAGTCTAAGATGCCTTCTTTTGACGCTCCCACTCTTAATTCTATATGCCCGCGACATTTTGATCAATTTGCGTTTATTCCCTCGCATGGCGCTTCAGGTGGCATAGTTACAATCTGGAATAGCAATGTTTTCACGGGCAGGGTCTTTCTGTCTGAGCAATTTGCGTTAGGAATTGAGTTCATCTCCACGCAATCTAACCACTGTTGGAAGCTTGTCAATGTTTACGGTCCCTGTCAAGGTGACTCTCGTGCTTCTTTCACTAGTTGGTTATTTGACTTGACTATCCCTCCTTCTGAAGACTGGCTTCTTCTTGACAATTTTAATTACATCCGCTCGCCTGATAATCGCAACAAACCGGCAGGAAATGTCCAGGATATGTTCACCTTTAATGATTTTATTCATGAACAAAACCTTACTGAAGTACCCATTAAGGGCAGAAAGTACACGTGGTCCAATATGCAACAACAACCGCTTCTTGAACAGCTCGATTGGTTCTTTACCACGCTCAACTGGACTATTTCGTTTCCTCACACAATGGTAAATCCTTTGGGAAATCCAGTCTCTGACCACACACCGTGCTCTATGGTCATTCAAACTACCATTCCAAAAAGTAAACTCTTCAGATTTGAAACATATTGGATTGCTCACCCAGGGTTCATGGAGGTGGTTGCGCAAGCTTGGAATAAACCCATCGAATATAATAGAATGTCCAATGTGGCTGCTAGAATTGGGCAGAAGCTCAAGGCTGGGAGATATGCTCTCAAGCATTGGAGTAAGAACATCTCCCTCTTACATGTTGCTATTGAAAACACTAACAAAACATTGCTGGAGCTGGATAACATTGAAGATCGCCGGCCACTGACTATTCCTGAGAGAAACTTTCGCAATATCCTCAAAAAACATCTCTTACGGCTTCTTCAACATCAGAAAGAATACTGGAAGAAACGTTGCACTATTAGATGGATCCAATTTGGCGATGAGAACTCCAAAAAATTTCAAACTGTGGCTACTGAACGTTACAGGAGGAATTGCATCAGCTCTCTTAAAATTGTCGATGGTGGTATAGTTGAGGATCATGCTGGAAAAGAATCAATACTTTTGAGGCTTTCAAAGCTCGGATGGGACAGGCCAACCCTTCGCCTATGAAATTCAACCTAGACAATCTTCTCAAGGATGATATGCCGTTTGCCAACCTTGTGGCGCCATTTACACAAAAAGAGATTGATGATGTTGTGGCGGCAATGCCACCTGATCGGGCTCCTGGACCCGATGGTTTCAATGGCGCGTTCTTGAAAGTGTGTTGGCCTATCCTCAAAGAAGATTTCTATCTTCTCTGCCAGGAATTTCACCAAGGTGGCATCAATCTAGAAAGCATCAATGCTGGCTACATCACGTTGATTCCGAAGACCAACTCGCCTGACAATGTCAACGACTTCAGGCCCATCACTCTCCTTAACTGTTGTCTGAAGCTGATCACTAAGATTCTAGCTAATCGTCTTCAGAGCATTATTCTTTGGTTGGTGCATAAAAATCAATACGGCTTTCTGCGTGGTCGATCCATCCATGATTGCTTGGCTTGGGCCTTCGAGTACATACATCAATGCCAAGCTTCCAAGAAAGAAATTGTCCTCCTTAAATTAGATTTTTTCCAAGGCATTCGATACCATCGAACACTCTGCTATGCTCCTCATCATGAAGAAAATGGGTTTCCCGCCAAAGTGGCTGGCCTGGATGGACAGTATCTTCTCTTCCGGCAAATCTTATGTGCTTCTCAACGGGGTTCCGGGTCGGCAGTTTCATTGCAAGCGTGGGGTCCGCCAGGGCGATCCTATGTCCCCCCTTATTTTTGTCATTGCGGCTGACCTTCTACAAACTGCCATTAATGAGGAACTTGATCAAGGCCTGATCAGCCAACCAATCCCTCCCCAAGGTAATGCTAAGTACCTAGTAATCCAATATGCGGACGATACTATCATAGTTTTGCCTGCGTGTCTTCTCCAAGCGACCAAGATAAAACAAATCCTTGAAGACTACGCCACCTCTATTGGGCTCAAGATCAACTTTCATAAATCCACGCTCGTCCCCATTAACACCCCTGCTGAGAAGTGCAATGCTCTGGCAACTCTCTTTGGTTGCACTCAAGCCGATATGCCATTCACTTATTTAGGGGTGCCTTTGGGAACCACTCGCCCTATGGTTCTGGATTTAACACCGTTTGTGTGCAAAGCAGAACGCAAAATCACGGCAGCCATGTCTCTCATGTCCCATGCAGGCAGGTTGGCGTTGCTTAATTCACTCATTACATCATTGGCCATCTATCCGATGGGCACGCTGCGCCTACCTCAGAAAATCATTGCTCAGTTGGAAAAAATACGCAGACATTGCCTCTGGTATAAAAAAATAGCTGACGGCGATAAACACACCTCTTTGGCCGCCTGGCCCATGGTCTGTCGTCCCAAGTCGAGTGGTGGCCTCGGCATTATTGACCTAAAGATCCAAAATGACGGCCTGCTTCTGAAATTCCTTCATAAATTCTTCAACAAAATGGACATCCCCTGGGCGCAGCTGATTTGGGCTTCGTACTACGTGGATTCAATCCCCCATGCAGCTGACGCGTGCGGCTCATTTTGGTGGCGAGATCTCGTTCAACTCATGCCAATATATCATGGCATCACCCACGTTCAAGTCAACAACGGTACGTCTGCACTATTCTGGAAGGACAGCTGGAATAATGATGTTTATGCTAATAAATATCCGAGGGCGTTCTCATACGTTCATCATGAAGATCTATCGGTCTGGGATTTCTTGACGGCCGCCACCCTGCATGAAACCTTCCAGCTCCCCCACTCTGTGAAAGCCCACGAGGAGCTCAAGCTTCTACAGCTTGATGTAGCGGAAGTAATTTTCGATGGCCGTGAGGACGTTTGGGCCTGCTGCTGGGGAGCCACTATGTTCAAGACTGCTGTGTACTACCAATTTTTCTTTCGAGATGTGGTGGCTCATGTGGCCTTTCGCTGGCTTTGGCGCACCAAGTGTACCCCGAAAATCAAAGTCTTCGGTTGGTTTTTATTATCTGACCGCCTCAACACACGAAACATGCTGAAGAGGAGACACTAGAACATTGGATCCAACCTTGACTGTCTGATGTGTGGTCATCACGTTGAGGAAACGGTGGAGCACCTCTTCTTCCACTATGCCTTTAGCAAAGCTTGCTGGCAGCGACTGAATATCGTTTGGGGCTCTGTTGGAAATAGGCTGGATCTTGTTGAACAAATGAAGACACAACACCCGCGCAAGATGATCATGGAAATCTTTCTGGTGGCTGCTTGGAGCCTCTGGAAAGAGCGCAACAACAACTATTTTAGGCACATAGTGCCTTCCATGGACTCATGGTGGGATCGGTTCAAAAGTGACTTTAGTAACATCCAATATAGACTACCAGAACACAAGAGACATGTTGTCTCTTCCCTGCTGCAAAACCTAACTCAGGACTCTCATTAGCTTTGTAGTGTTGTAGCTTCGTTTACCATGTTGCTCACCTTTGTAATTACCACCATGTAACACCATGTAACAGCTCCTTTGTTTTTTAATACATATGTAGTAGGAGCCTTTCCTACTGTCTTAACCCTCAAAAAAACAGTGAGCTGTAGGATGGTAACTACAAACTCTGAGCCTTCTCTTTTTACTGCCCATAATGAGTTGTTAGACAACAATGTCTGAATCTTTTTCGTTCCCAGTGGTTCCCGAAGCGGTTCACTCAAGATTACCTCGCAAAGTACATGATTGGTGGACACGCAATGAAGGTTAAAGTATTTCATCCAGACTACAATGAGCATCGAGAAGTCCTAATGAAGACAGTGAAGGATGGACCGGCAGCCATCACAAGGGGTTGGCCTAGAGTCGTGCGCGCCTTACGCATGGAGGGGGGCACAATATGGGCATTCTGCTTCACCTTCTCCAGCAACCAGAATGTCTTTCGCCTCTCTCTTTAGAGTCTTTAGTACAACTGTGGTTCATCATTCTTTACTTGGTGCTTATGTAGTTCTTCAGTATATGTACCTGTGCATTGAATTCTGGAATCATGGTTGAACCTATATTTGTAATAAACATGGTTGGATATGAAATAAGTGATTGCCTACTTTCAAATTCATAACATGTGATTTTTCAATTAGGGATTAATTATGGATTAAATAGGGATTACACTGCACACGGTTTGCGAAAGTGAAACGTCTGCGATATACGTGGAGATCAGAAACGTTTCTAGGATCCACTACGTGTGCGATCAATCTCCACTGCACACACGACTTTCTCTTGAAAACTGTTTGCGTTAGGCCACCTTGCGCAAACGTTTATCACATAAAAAGTGTGTGTGATGGACAGCCTTTGCCACACAGTTTCTTTCTACGCACCATGTGTGATGCATTCAATAACGCAAACGATAAAATTATTAATATCGTGTGCAATGGCAACGCTATCACAAACGATTTAACGGGAAAAATTGTTTGTGATGTACCTGTGAACGGAAACGTTTTCCTTGGAGCGACTGTGTGGGATGTGCATACGAACGGAAACGTTTAGCGGGGACTGACTCTGTTGGATGTACTTGCGACCGAAAACAATTTCGCTGTATAATTGTATTTTTTTAGCTCTACTGTACGTATTTCCGTATTTGAGCACTCGCCGGTCGCACACGACCTTATTTTGTCGAACGTGTGTGCCAGGAGGGCATATCCCTGACGGTTTCTGGGTCGTGTGGGAAGGACCCCCCCCCCCCCATCGCCCACACTCACTTGGCGACGGTTCCAGATGCCATCGTGGAAAGGGGTAAAAAACCGTTTGTTTAGGACCGACGCGCACCAGTGCTAATGGGGAGAAGTAAGTGCATTTACTCTTTTTTAACCTTTGTCCTGCATGTTTCTTCAAATTAATATCTAATGTGTTGGCCTTGTCATACTGCAGGGGTTGGATACACCCCGATGGTGTCCGCATGCCCAACCAGGTCGTTGGTGTGATTTGCCGGCAGCACTTCCCGGGGTGGGTCACGTTGCCTGGTGAGGGTCAGGCTCCATAGCTAGCAATGAGTTGGGAGCTGTATGTGGCTGCCCCGGCCCCGCCAGAGGAGAGGGTCGACGGTGTCGTGTGCGAGATGGTTGCCGACATTGTGAGGCGGCGGTTTTGGGTAATTTCTCCTTTACAGAATTAAAAATCAACATTACCTAGTGATTGTACTAATCAGTGTTGTCTTGTTCGATTATAGACCTTGTACAGGGTTGCTGAGGAACACGACGCAGAGGCGGCTAGGGTTCTCAAAGCCGAGTGCAAGCGCCTACTTCAGAACTTACGGCACGAGGCTAGGGTGCAGGCTGTTCGAGACTACTACGCCTCGACTAACATTAGGAGGGCCAAGAAGAAGTGCCGCCGCAAGTAACTGAGTAAGGAGAAGTACATGAAGGTAATTACCTGTTCTTAAGGCCTTGTACTTAGTTTCCTTGATTTCATTCGTAGGTGTAGTGCTGAAATTTCTCTTTGCCAAACTTAGGTGCCCCCGAGATGGTGTGCGGATATGATGGACTGTTGGGAGGCGTTGGTGGATGAGTGGTGCTCTCCCCAATGGCTAGCCGAACACAACAAGGCCGGGGATAAGCGTTCCCAAATGCGAGGTGTGCCACACCATCAAGGGAGCTCCAACCTGTTTGAGAACGGGGATCCACTACTAGGGAAAAGCCTAGCAGCAGCGCGGGTTTTAGGACTATCAGTAGCGCGGGCAGGAGCGCTACTGGTACGGCGCTACAGCTAAAGGTTAGCAGTAGCGTTGGTTAACCCACGCTACTGCTACACCGACTTAGTAGTAGCGCTTTCTCGACGCGGCGCTACTGGTAATTACTAGTAGCGCTTCTCCCAGCCCGGGCTACTACTATTATTCCATATTTTATTTCTTTTTTATTTCATGTTGTATTCATACACCTCTATACAAGTTTTCATACAGCAGCAATTTAGAGATTGTTTTTACATCATAATGAGTTATTACATCATTGGGTGGAAGAACCGTGGACTAGTTTCAAGTGGATGGATATCCACTTGAAACTAATCTGCGGTTCTTTCACGCAATGATATAATAAATATCATCATCATCATATCATTAACAACTTATCATCATAATACATCATTGTCATATAACACCTCCTCATGATCATCGTTTTCATCGATGAGACATCACATAGCAAGTTGGTCACTAGTCATAATCACAACTACTCCTCATCATCAACTCTAACACATTGTACCACATAATAAACATATTGTACCTCATAGGACCTACTACATTCTCTTAGGACCTACTATATTCTCTAAGGTAAAATAGCAAAAAACAAGATAGCCGTTGGCTCTCCATTATGGAGAATGCAGATTATCCTGTCTCCAATTCTTGCCTTTCGCTTAATGTTGCTTCCAAGAACCTCCTTACGAATGTCCAAACATTTTTTCCACTCTTTGATTAGCATGTGTTCACCGGTTTCAGAAATCCGATATGCACAGGTGAGATCCATAGGATGACCTAGCTGTATGTTCAGAACTTCAAGGCGACCATTGTAATACATCAGATGAGGCACACAATCCATCGGGATTTTCTGTTGAAAAACATAGTAATAACTTCATAGTTAGCAATGATGTACTAGTTTTAGAAGTATGCAAAAGATGCACGGATGTCGTAATAGTAAAAAAAATCTTACCAGGGTATCTCCATAGAAGTTATCGTGGTTCAACACGTGCACTAGTGGCACGTATTCACCATAATTTGGAGGAGTTCGATAATAGGTATTGTAATTCTCAAAGAAAGTACAAAATGCGATCAGATGATTTTTCTCCTTATAAGTTAATTCGGAGCCATCGGTGTAGTGGGTTTTGTCTACCATCTTCCGCACATTCTTTGAAGAATGAAAATAAGTTGTCAATGGAAATAAGCTGTCAATTATTTTGAAATAAACAATATAAATTAATTAATAACTATGTTTGAGAAACTCACATAGCGGTAGAATCGGAAGCGTATCAACAAGGACCCAAATGTCCATATTGTTTTGCTCGATGTCAGGATCACCAAGATCCATGGTGACAATCATACCCTCATAAAAACCATACATTTTGCAAAGTGCTTCCCAATTTTGGCAACCAAAATGGGTTACGCTCTGAGAATTGTACAGATTTAATTCAAAATACATATCATGATGGCTCCTTAGGTGTATTTTCTTTGTTTCAAAATTTTCATGGTCTTCAAAACCCATCCTCTCCAAGACATAACGTCTTGCATGGCATGGGATAAGCTAGTCGAATTGTAAAAGATGAAAATTAGACGTTGAAATAGTTGAAGTCATGCTTAATTACGAAAAAAACACTTGTCGTCGTTGCTTACCGTTTCAACGTCAAAGGTCTCCTTGAGCTTAATGCTGAAGCGCCGATCATCGTCCAGGTGAGGGCACCTGTCGCACAGACCTCGATCGTCGTGGCACCAGCTGCACTCCCCCGGGAGACTTTCGTCATCCGAGTACGACATTTCCTACGTTCATAATTCAAAGATTAAACTTGTACAATTAAATATATGTACTAAAAAACCTAAATTAGATCATTATTTTTCGAGAAAATCCAGGCCACTCGATATTTCCTACATATTCTAGCACAAGTCATGCCAGAATTCACGGAAAAATCTGGCATGACCTTTGCTAAAAAAGGACATGTCGAGCGCCTGAAATTTGCCAGAACGGAAATTAATCAACACTCCGGCAAAACATAGGCCACTCGGAGGTGTAACCTGAACATGACCGGCCACTTGGGCAACCACATATCCTATTTGAGCAACACAGGATATACATGTTTTTATCTACATCATATATATCTTATAGGACTCATATTGACATGGAGATTTGGCTGGTCTCACCTCGAGGTCGGAGGGGGTCGGTGACAGGGACGACGGCGGGGATGATGGAGGGGCTCCTTGATTTTTGCAAAAGCAAAAACCCTATAAGTTATCACTAATACATCCCGAATAATTGCTTAAAATAAAAAAATAGCAACAAATATGACATGTTCAACTAGTTCTATTAATTCAACTAGTTCTTACTAAATATAAACTTACTATAAATAGAAAAAAACTAGTTCTTTCTAAAAATAAAGTAGTTCAACTAGCAAGAGTCCTCATTGGGGATGGACTGATACATTGTCCTAGAAGTCTCCTGGAGATCAAGAAGCGCCACGCGAGGTATCTTCCTGAGATACCGCCTCGACCATGGCCAGTGGACCTCGCCATCGAGGCTCGGGCCCAGGAGCTTCTGGCGAAGGCAAACAGGCAGGCCAAGCAGAGGGAGATCGAGCTGGAGCAGAGGACGGCTAGTACGTTGGAGGCGGAGAGGAACCAGAACGACGCGTCTCACTGGGCCCTATATGAGCTCCTCGTGGTAGTTTCTCCTGCTTATTAGCCAAATCATGCATGTAATGTTCGTTTCATTACTAACTAATATGACTAACTCGTGAAAACAAAATGTGCAGTCCGTGTGCGAGAAAAACGGTCAGACCTCTCCGCCGATGCCTGAGATTGGTATAGCGGACACGGTGAGTTTCATTTGAATGGTCATTACTTACTAGTATTCACATTTCAGTTGCATCATGCTAACGATACATTGCAAATGATCTTTGGTGCAGCATGCCTCCCGACAAGCATCGACGGATCCTTCTCCGTCTTGCACTGGCGCAACCCCGACCCTGACCGGTCCTTCTTCGTCTGGCACTGGCGTAAACCGACCGGTCCTTCTCCGTCTGGCACTGGCGTAAACTCGACCGGTCCTTCACCTCCGTGATGACGGTAAGTTTTCTCTAGTGTTTTGCCTACCAAATGCATAAAGACCTAGACTTAGCTTTATTTCCTCCAAAATGCTTACCATAATGACCTAGACTTAGCTAATCTTCCTCCAAAATGACATAATTAGCTTACTTAGCTCCAAAATGATCTATACTTTGCTTACTTATGTCAAAAATGGCAAAATATGCTTAGTTAACTCAAAAATGACATAATTAGTTAAGTTAGCTCCAAAATGACCCATTTTACCTAGGTTAGGTCCAATATGATCCATTTTACCTAGGTTAGCTCCAAAATGACCAAGTTTACTTAGGTTAGCTCCAATATGATCCATTTTACCTAGGTTAGATCCAAAATGATCCATTTTACCTACGTTAGCTCCAATATGATCCATTTTACCTAGGTTAGATCCAAAATGATCCATTTTACCTACGTTAGCTCCAATATGATCCATTTTAGCTAGGTTAGCTCCAAAATGGTCCATTTTACCTACGTTAGCTCAAAAATGGCATAATTACTTATGTTTGCACAAAAATGACCTATACTTACCTTATTTTCCTCCAAATTGACATAATAAGCTTAGTTAGCTAAAAAATGGCATAATTACCTATGTAAGCTCTAAAATGAAACAAATAAGGAATAAGAAGAAGAAAAACAAGGAAGAGGGGAAAAGGAAAGAATAGAAGAAGAAAGAGAAGAAAAAGAAAGAATAAAAGAAGAAGAATGAGAAGGAAAAGGGTAAAAACCTTCTTCGTCTTCATCAAGTCTTCTTCTTCTAGTCTTCTTCTTCTTCTAGTCTTCTTCCTCTTCTTCTCCAAAATGACCTAAGTTAGCTCTAATATGCTTAGTTACCTAGGTTAGCTCAATAATGACCTATACTTAGCTGCTTTATATCAAAAATGGCATAATATGCTTAATTCACTCAAAAATGGCATAATTAGCTAGGTTAGCTCCATTTTACCTAAGTATGCTTACTTCTTCTTCTTCTTCATTTTCTTCTTCTTCTTCTAGTTTTCTTCCTCTAACTTTCTTGTTTCCCATTTTGCAGATTTCATTTACTTCACGGAAGCTTGCATGGATGGAGTGCTTCTTTTCCTTTTCCCTTTCTACTTTTCTTTTGTATCGATGAACAATGTGGAACTTGTTATATGGATGGATGGGTAGGTGTTGGATGAACAATGTGAAACTATTGTAATATGTATGGATGGAAATATGTGTTGGTTATGTATGTATGATGAAACTTGTGTGTTGGATATGTCATATGTCTGCTGTGAAATTTGTGTGTTGCTTGTGTGTTGAAATGAATGAATTTAAGAAAAAACAGAAGAAAAAATAGGGGCTATACAGGATCTTTGCCGTCTGTTGGCAGACGGCAAAGAGCTTTGCCATCAGCCAGCAGACGGCAAAGCTGCCATGTGGCAACTACTTGTGCAACCTGGGGCACTGGCCGTCCTATTTGGTTACTTTGCCGTCTGCTGGCAGACGGCAAAGACCGTTGCACCTTTGCCGTCTGCCAGCGGACGGCATAGGATGACACGTGGCAGCACCTGGGGGCTGGCCTATTTGTGCACTTTACCGTCTGCTGGCAGACGGCAAAGGTACAATAGTCTTTGCTGTCTGCCAGCGGACGGCCAAGCACGCTGTTAACCCCCTAACGGACCTAACCTACCACGTGTGTCGTCCAGGCTCTTTGCCGTCTGCTGGCGGACAGCAAAGACCGTTTCATCTTTACCGTCCGCCAGCAGACGGCAAAGAGCCCTTCGCCGTAGCCTATTCAGCCGGACCTTTTGCCGTGTGCTGGCGGACGGCAAAGGCCTTTGCCGTTCACCAGGCATGCCTTGCCGTCTGCCATGGCAGACGGCAAAGTGCCTGATTCCTGTAGTGACAACAACAGGTTCCTACATCATTATCATTACTAGTTGAGCATCAACATGAACATCATTATTAACATTATCACTAGGTTCATGTTCATCACCAGATTGTGTCTCGGCATCAGAAATAGAAATATCATTGGGGTTCTTAGGTGTGGCTATAGCAAGTTCAGTAGCATGCAAAGTCCTATTAGTTTTCTTTTTCTTTTTATTACTAGGACTAGGTGCATCAGTATTAATTCTCTGAGAATCTTGCTCAACTCTTTTAGGATGGCCCTCAGGATACAAAGGTTCCTGGGTCATTTTACCACCTCTAGTCATAACCCTAACAGCATTATCATTATTCTTACTATTCAACTCATTAAGCAAATCATCTTGTGCCTTAAGTACTTGTTCTACTTGAGTTGTAACCATGGAAGCATGTTTACTAATAAGCTTAAGATCATTAAAAGTTCTACTCATATAATCACCCAAGTGGTCAAGCATGTAAGCATTATGTTTCAATTGTCTACTAACATAAGCATTGAAATTTTCTTGTTTAACAATGAAATTATCAAACTCATCCAAGCATTGACTAGCAGACTTATTATAAGGAATATCACCTTCATCAAATCTATGGAGAGAGTTTACCTCTACTACCTGTGTCGGGTTATCAAGGCCATGTATTTCTTCAATAGGCGGTAAATTCTTGACATCTTCAGCTTTAATACCTTTTTCTTTCATAGATTTCTTTGCCTCTTGCATATCTTCAGGACTTAGAAATAAAATACCCCTTTTCTTTGGAGTTGGCTTCGGAGTTGGTTCAGGAAGTGTCCAATCATTATCATTACTCAATATATTATTCAATAACAACTCAGCTTGCTCAACAGTTCTTTCCCTGAAAACACAACAAGCACAACTATCCATGTGGTCTCTGGAAGCATTGGTTAGTCCATTATAAAAGATATCAAGTATTTCATTTTTCTTGAGAGGATGATCAGGCAAAGCATTAAGTAATTGGAGAAGCCTCCCCCAAGCTTGTGGGAGACTCTCTTCTTCAATTTGCACAAAATTAAATATATCTCTTAAAGCAGCTTGTTTCTTATGAGCGGGGAAATATTTTGCAGAGAAGTAGTATATCATATCCTGGGGACTACGCACACAACCAGGAGCAAGAGAATTAAACCATAACTTAGCATCACCCTTTAACGAGAAAGGAAACAATATAGGAATATAGTAATAACGATTTTTTCCTCATGAGCAAATAGGGTGGCTATATCATCCAATTTAGTAAGATGTGCCACAGCGGTTTCAGACTCATAACCATGAAAAGGATCAGATTCAACCAAAGTAATTAACTCGGGATCGACAAAGAATTCATAATCCTTATCAGTAACAAAGATAGGTGAAGTAGCAAAAGCAGGATCATATTTCATTCTAGCATTCAAGGATTTTTCTTTCAGCTTAGCTAACAATTTCTTAAGATCTTCCCTATCATTGCAAGCAAAGAAGTCTCTAGCAGTTTCTTCATCCATAACATAACCCACAGGTACAACAGGCAATTCATATCTAGGGGGAGAATCATAATCATCAGTTTCAATAATATCATCAATTTCAGTAATTTCATTCTCTCTAGCCCTAGCAAGTTGTTCATCAAGAAATTCATCTAGTGGCATAGTATTATCAAAAAAAGAAGTAGTTTCATCATAAGCATCATGCATAGCAGAAGTGGCATCATCAATAACATGCGACATATCAGAATCAATAGCAGGTGTAGGTGTCTCAAGTTTACTCAAAACAGAAGGAGAATCAAGTGCAGAGCTAGATTGCAGTTCCTTACCTCCCCTCGTAATTGAGGGATAGATCTTGGTTCTTTGATCTTTCAAATTCCTCACAGTGAACAACAGATATAAATATCAAGAGACTCAGAGAATAGAGCTATGCTCCCCGGCAACGGCGCCATAAAAAGGTCTTGATAACCCACAAGTATATGGGACCACAACAGTTTTCGAGGATAGAGTATTCAACCAAAATTTATTGATTCAACACAAGGGGAGCCAAAGAATATTCTCAAGTATCAGCAGCTGAGTTGTCAATTCAACCACACCTGAAAGACTTAATATCTGTAGTAAAGTATTTAGTAGCAAAGTAGTATGGAAGTAATGGTAATAGTAGCAAAAGTAACAGTAATAGTTTTGTAGCAATCGTAACAGTGGCAACGGAAAAGTAACTAAGCAAAGATCAATATGTGATAAGCTCATAGGCAATGGACCAATGATGGATAATTATGTTGGATGACACAGAACTAGCTCCAATTCATCAATATAATGTAGGCATGTATTCCGAATATAGTCATACGTGCTTATGGAAAAAACTTGCATGACATCTTTTGTCCTACCCTCCGGTGGCAGCGGGGTCCTAGTGGAAACTAAGGGATATTAAGGCCTCCTTTTAATAGAGTACCGGACCAAAGCATTAGCACTTAGTGGATACATGAACTCCTCAAACTACGGTCATCACCGGGAGTGGTCCCGACTATTGTCACTCCGGGGTTGCCGGATCATAACATGTAGTAGGTGACTATTGAATTGCAAGATAGTATCAAGAACACAAATATATTCATGAAAACATAATAGGTTTAGATCTGAAATCATGGCACTCGGGCCCTAGTGACAAGCATTAAGCATAGCAAAGTCATAGCAACATTAATCTTAGAACATAATGGATACTAGGGATCAAACCCTAACAAAACTAACTCGATTACATGGTAAATCTCATCCAACCCATCACGGTCCAGCAAACCTACGATGGAATTACTCACGCACGGCGGTGAGCGTCATGAAATTGGTGATGGAGGATGGTTGATGATGACGATGGCAACAGAATCCCCTCTTCGGAGCCCCGAACGGACTCCAGGTCTGCCCTCTCGAGGAAGAACAGGGCTTGGCGGCGGCTCCGTATCGTAAAACATGATGAATCCTTCTCTCTGATTTTTTTCTCCCCAAAAGTGAATATATGGAGTTGGAGTTGAGGTCGGTGGAGGTCCAGGGGGGCCCACAAGGTCGGGAGGCGCGCCCCCCACCCTTGTGGCCAGGGTGTGGGCCCCCTTCACTTGATTCTTTCGCCAATATTTTTTATTAATTCTAAAACTTATCTCCGTGAAGTTTTGGGTCATTCCGAGACTTTTTATTCTGCACAAAAATAACACCATGGCAATTCTGCTGAAAACAGCATCAGTCCGGGTTAATTCTATTCAAATCATGCAAGTTAGAGTCTAAAAAGGACAAAAGAGTTTGGAAAAGTAGATACGACGGAGACGTATCACTGTCTAGGTGAGCATACTAAATACTCCCTCTGTAAAGAAATATAAGAGTGTTTAGATCACTAAAGTAGTGATGTAAACGCTCTTATATTTTTTACGGAGGGAGTAATGAATTGTATAGTTGAAACACCAGTAGAACCGTCTAGGTGAGTTTGCATATGTTTCAACTCGTTACTAGATTCATTGTAACCTGAGCATACCTATGACACAAAAATACCCCTAAAGAATCAATGCCAATGGTTCAGTTTATAGTCTAGAAGTTGTAAAATATGTTACTTAATCATGATACTCTAGAAATATAATTTAAGATATTTTTTTGATCAGATACTTTAGAAATCTCTATCATACTATTTTAAAATATTATTAAAATCTACATGACCACACACACGCATACACACATTTCAAGAAGTAGAGTTTATGTAATTGTCAAAACTAATTCAAGAATAGATTTTTTATGAAATGTAGTTTAAATTTAGCACAATGCAAAACTATTTTGGAATGATATATATTACAACTGTATAACAAAGAATGGTATATCTAATATTTAGCATCAATGTTGTGTGGTTAACTATGTCAACTAAGTAAAATTATAATCGTTAATACTTAATAGAATATAACCTGAGAAAATAGTCAATATATGAGTAAAAATGTTTAGTACAAATTACATTTATTCGAAATTGTGTTGATCTAAGGTTAGATGTGACTGACCACATTGTTGATGAACATTCTAAACTCGATACAATATTAAGAAAAATCATTACAATTAAGTTCACTATAGTCACTCAACACAATTTTTTAGGAAAATGTAAATATCTTTTCAGCAGATCTAAGTATGGACCCAGAATTTGAACATGAAGGGAGTGAAGACGCCAATAAAAGAAGTCATATTTGTAGCGTTTTAAATGTGTCCAAATTTTATAATCCAATTCAGCGGGTGAATTATGATAAAAGTAGGAATTGCACTTTTATAATTTAAATTTAAAACTAGAAACTATGACTACCAAATACATCAAACCTCTCAATAATTTGTTCAAAGTCGAAATTTTTAGGAACGGATTCAGAACAAAACTTGGTTCTCTTCTCTTCTTAATGTTAATACAAACATAAGTGAAGAATCAAATATCTCCAATTATGAAATTAGTGTTAATGCTTAATGATTATAGTTTGAACTTCTAAATTTTTTTCACCACACAATTTAGATAGAATAGGAAAAAAATACAAGAATATATACCCTTCATTGTGTTGTTGCCGATGTAGCTCACGTTGGCCGTGCGCCCTTTGCGGTCCTTTGATCACCCCAAATTTCTCAACCCTAGCACAACAAGAGATGAAATTTGGCGGACTCTAGGCGGGGCACACGTACCTGAGCCACGAGCGGAGCGGCGGACTGAGAAGGAGGGGAGTGGTAGGGACGATTAGGTGGCTGAGTACTCGGGAGCATATTGGAGTGTGGTGCGGGGGCTCTTGCTGCCTGCTTGCGAGGCGACGACTCGAAAGGGAAGGAAGTCAGGAGTAGAGGGGAGAAAGTGAGAAGAATAACTCACTGTGGGATGGATTCCCATCTCGCTCTCTCTTTTTCTTTCTTTCACTGTGTTTTGATGCGAGTGAGGATAATGTGAGATTTTGACGACCCATTTCAGCCTAGTGCCCTAGTCCTCTCCTCCTGGCCAGGCAGTTGGTCCATTGACGGCCCACAACAAAAGGAAACTATGTTGCGGATTAATTTCGCAAAGTAGTACGGTGCATGACTGCAGTTTTAGTGACTCACAAGTTACTACAAGACAAACATCTTAACATGCAAAATAATTTACTAGAAACATTGCCATACCTTCCTTTTCTAATCAAGAATTGTACTGCCGGTGTCCCTAAAACCAGATCCTCCGTTCAGATCCTGTCGCCGCCGATGTTGCACGGAGCAACGATGGACATGGAATTTTACCACCAGTGTTCTCCGGCAGCCACTCCTCCCTACTGATCGGCGCCCGAATAATCGCTGCCGCCAGTGCCACCGTGAACCCAATCGCCTCCACCAATGCCATGGCGACCCAATCGCCGCCGCCAGCCATAAGTGCATCTAGTGCCCCTTAGTGATTTTGGTGTATTGAAGACTTATAGGTTAAGGGACTAATGCGTTTATGAGTGTACACAGGTCTATAAGTCTATGAGGAGTTTCATATTTACAGAGAAAGTCGACCCCTAAAAATGAAGTTCTTCAACTGAAGACTTTGGATTTCTGAAGACTTTCTGAAGACTTTGAAAGTGAAGAAATTGGTGTGACCTTGAAGACTTGATATTCATTCGAGGAACATGAAGCGTGAAGACTTTTGTTTTAGTAGTTTCATTTTCTCTTTCTTGAGTCATAGGAAACACCGTACTGTTAAAGGGGGTCGAGGAAATACTAAGGAAAAATTTCCATGTGATGCTCAACTCAAAATCCTACACCTACCAATCCCTTCGAGTGAAGCCATTGGAAATCTCATACAGTTCAGTCCAATTCTTCAGTGACAGAGACGAAGTTCTTCTAGTCTCTGAGGAATTTGTTCTGACTGAGGAGTTAGGAATTCGCCAGTGCGGATTGCCTACACATTGAGGAACATGATAGCCCTGAGGAATTTGATACTCAAATTTCCGACCGTTGCTGTGCCTTGTGCCAGCTGTCCCAAAATATCTACCCACCTAACGGTCATAACATTGAAGGGAATTTATGTCTTATCATGTTGGGCTGCTCCCTAGGCTATAAATAGCCGCCCCCTACAACCACTAGCTGGTTGGCTGCTCCGAGAGAAACTGACACTTGTCATTTGAGAGCATCCCATCCTCCGAGGACTTTGAGCGAAAATCATGAAGTGAGAAAAACCCAAACCCAAACACCTACAAACCCAAAGTGATTGAGCATCACTGAAGAGATTGATCCTGTGTGGATTCCACGCTTGTTACCTTTGAAGACTGTGCTTCTTCCAGACGGTTAGGCGTCATGGTCTAGAGCATCCAAGAGGAATTGTGGATCGCCGAGTGACCGAGTTTGTGAAGGTTCGGAAGTCACCTGAAGACTTACCACGAGTGATTGGACGAGGTCTGTGTGACCTTAGTTCAAGGAGAATACAATGAGGACTGTGTGTCCGGGACTGTGTGTCCTCAGGTTTAAATACCTAGCCGCTCCAACCAGATGTACAACTGAGACAGCAGTTGGAACTGGTCTACCAAATCATTGTCTTCACCAAGCCAACTGGTTCTATTTCCTCAACTCTTTCATTTCCTCATAACAGTGTTGTGCACTTGTTCATATCTGTGTTTGAAGACTTTGACTGAAGACTTTCTCAATTTCCTCAGTTCAATTTTTTCAGTCTGTTTGTATTCATTCTGTGTTATCCTGTGATTATGCTTTCTGTACTCTGTGCTTGTCTTTATTTCATCATGATGACCACGCTTGTATTCTGTTATGTTTACTTCTGAGTACTTATTCCGCTGCAAGTAGTTCTTCGCTAAGGAATTTCCTCACCCGAAAATTCCTCAGTGAAGAATTCATAAAAATCTCCTATTCACCCCCCCTCTAGTCAACATAACGCACTTTCAATTGGTATCAGAGCAAGGTACTCCCTTGTTCTGTGTGATTTTGGTTTAACCGCCTGAAGTTTTAGTTATGTCGACCACAGGTATGATCAAGGTCTCTGCTGGGTGTCCTACCTTTGATGGGACGGACTACCCCTACTGGAAGAATAAGATGCGAATGCATCTTGAGGCAATTGATAACGATCTCTGGTATGTTGTGGAAAATGGTGTTCCCTCAGTCACACCTTCTCTGAATGCTGCTGATGTGAAGAGATTCAAGCAACTCGATTCTCAAGCGAAGAATATCATATGTGGCCATCTGAGCAAAGGACAGTATGGAAGAGTGAGTGCTTTGGAAACTGCTAAGCTTATCTGGGATAGGCTGTCCAAAGTGAATGGAAGGAGTCTCAACATAGCGTGACTCTCGAGTTGATGTTCTTCGCAATCTCTTCAACCGCTTCAAAAGACTCGACAATGAAAATGTTCAACAAACCTTCGATCGCCTCACTGACATCTCAAATGAGCTTCAAGCACTTGGTGCCACTGACATCACCGACCATGAGGTGGTGAAGAAATTGCTGAGATCGCTTGATTCCTCATTTAATACTCTGGCATTGATGATACAAGAATGTGCTGATTACAAGTCACTTGATCCCGCTGATATCCTTGAGAGGCTGAATACTCATGAGTTCCAGCTTGCTGAAAAGAGAGATCTCTATGCTTCGAGCTATGGCAGATCACGTGCACTGAAGGCCAAGGCAGTTTCTGAGTCTGAAGATGAAGATTCTGGTAGCAGCCTTGGTGATCCTGAAGAACTGAGCCATGAGCTAGCACTGCTCGTGAAGAAATTCCAGAAGTTCTCAAGACGTGGTCGCTTTGGAAAATCCTCAAGGAGCAATGATTCCTCATCCAGTGACTACAAGAAGAGGCTTTGTCACAAATGCAAGAAACATGGACACTACATTCAAGATTGTCCTCAGTGGGAAAAGGAATCAAAGAAGAAGAAATACAAGGATTATAGTTCTGATGATGCGAAGAAAAAGAAGAAATCCTCAAAATCTTCATCATCAAAACCCTCGAAGTCTTCTTCTCACAAGAAGAGCAGCTCCAAGAAGGCTCGGGCATTCATTGGCAAGGAAATGGACTCTGAGGCTGAATCTGAGGAACATGAGGAAGAGGAGGCATCTAAGGAGTCCGAGTCAGGTGTGGCGAGCCTAGCCCTCGCCACCGCATTCATCAGCAAGTCTATCTTCAACTCTGAAGAAAATGACCTCACCAACAAGGCTGATGAAGGCAATGATGACTACGCTCCCACCTATTGCTTCATGGCAAAGGGTGCCAAGGTACTCAAATATACCTCCTCTGACTCAAGTGAGAATGAATCTGATGAAAATCTCAAACCCAGCTACTCTAAACTTGCTAAAATTGTTGTGAAACAACAAAGGGCTTTTGAAAAGGTTCAAAACATGCTAGACAAAAGTGATGATATGTTGGGTGAAGAAATGGATCGCACTAAAACCTTGATTGAAAATCTTCCGAGACTTCAGACTAGGTTTGACAACCTTCAAGGTCATCATAACACTCTCTTATCTGATCATGAGAAGCTTTCCTATGAATTTCTTCAGAGAAAGCAAGATCTTGAAAAGCTAAGAGTGAGTTATGAAGATCTTCAGAAGGAGCGCGATTCATTACTTGCTCAACAAATCAGCGCTGCTCAGGAAGAATTTGTTCCTCCATGTTTGAAATGCATTGAACGAGAATCTGCTAATTCTTCACCCAAAAGTTCAAATGCTTCTAATGTTACAAATTCTTCACCTGCCTCTGCTATCACTAATTCCTCATCTGAGGACATTGCTAGTATCACTGATGATGCAGGGCTGAAGGAATTGTACATGACAGGCATGTACAAAAGCCTCAAAGGGCATCAGACTCTTTGTGATGTGCTTAAAAAGCAGATCCTCAATAGGAACCCTAGGAAAGAGGGTATTGCCTTTGAGAGGAAACTCAATGCTGATGGTACATATTGGAAGCCTGAGCAGTACCCCAAAACCTCATGGGTTGCTGCAAAGGGACCTCCAGTTGATCCATCTAATCTATCTGGCTTTACATGTGAATCTCCTCATTCTTCTGATGAGTCATTTGACTCCAACTATAAACTGTTCAAAAATCAGAATGGTGAAGTATTTGCTAGATATGTTGGCACTAACTGCAGGAACGGTTCCCCTATGAAGAAAATCTAGGTTCCCAAGAGGTGCCTTGAAAATCTTCAGGTGAATGTCCTCATGACACCACCTGTGAAGAATAGGAACCCTAGATCAAATTCTTCATATGGATCCAAGTCCTCATACAGACCAAATTCCTCACGTGGATCACATTCCTCAAAAGGATCAAAGTCCTCATATGATCATTATCGTGTTAACCCCTCTGTTTCGCAGGGAAGAGCTAAGGGCTATGAATATGTGCATTATTCTTCAAACCATTATGTTCATAAGTCCTTGAAGAATTTCTCTGCTTATTCATATGCTTATCCTAACTCCTCTTATGTGAAACGAAATGGATTGGCTTCTATGCCACCTTTCTCGTATGGAGCTCGCAGAGTGATGAACTCTTTGCCACCCCTTCAGATGTGGGTGGTGAAGAAAAAGAACTAATCTCTTCTGCAGGGTCAGGTCTCCAGACGTGCGTGAACGTCTGAAGAATTTGCTGGAGACCTGAAAAGTGCCTGATAGGACGCAGGCTAATCATGAAGGAATGAACTTTCATTTCTCACATCCTCATACTGCTTTATCTGTTCTATTACTTGATGAAATTGATCTGATGAATTGTGATGTCATATTCTTCACTGATGAAGTATATGAAGTTCATAAGTTGCACTAATTCATCTGCAGGATGATCAACCCAAAGCCACTGAGTGGGTCCTCGATAGTGGATGTACAAATCACATGACTGGTGACAAGAATCTATTGATGGATGCTCCCTTATCTCCATCGCATCTGAAGCATATCATCTTCGCTGACAAAGGCAAAAGTCAGGTATTGGGTCTAGGTAAGGTTGTGATCACAAAGGATCGACACATGGACAAAGTCATGCTTGTCGAGTCCTTAGGATACAACCTCGTGTCTGTCTTAATGCTTTGTGATCTTGATATGGTTGTTGTCTTTGGCAAGTATCGTTGTGTTGTGGTTATGGAAGCTGACAATTCCAAAGTCTTCGAAGGCTTTAGGAGAGGAGACTTGTATATTGTTGATTTCTCTACAGGACCACAACCAGCCGTGTGCCTACTTGCAAAAGCTTCAGAAGGCTGGCTATGGCATCGACGACTTGGTCATGCAGGCATGAGGAATTTGCACACGCTTGCGAAGAAGAAGCATGTCATTGGCATTGAGAATGTCAAATTCCTCAAGGATCACTTATGCGGAGCCTGTGAAGCTGGGAAGATGACAAAGGCTAAGCATCCAGCGAAGACTATCATGACTACTACTCGTCCATTTGAATTGCTTCACATGGATCTCTTCGGTCCTAACCATTATTCTGCAGTTTCAAATGATGCATCTCAATATGGATTTGTTATTGTTGATGATTACTCTCGATACACATGGGTACACATTGTTACTTACAAACATGAACTGCAGCAAGTCTTCAAACGATTTTCCTCGAGGGCTTCAACCAACTTTGGTGTGAAGATCAAGCACATCAGAATTGACAATGGAACTGAGTTCAAGAATTCTGGTCTTGATGACTATCTTGATGAACTTGGTATTACTCATGAGTTATCTGCTCCTTATACTCCTCAGCAGAATGGCATCATGGAGCGCAAGAACAGGACTCTTGCTGAGATGGCTCGCACTATGCTTGATGAATACAAAACGCCTCGTCGTTTCTGGATTGATGCAATTGATACTGCGTGCCACATCATCAACAGAGTATATCTTCACAAATTCTTCAAGAAGACTGCCTATGAACTCCTCACTGACAAGAAACCCAATGTGAGTTATTTGAAAGTCTTCGGTGCTAAATGCTGGATTAGAGATCCTCATCACAACTCTAAATTTGCACCGAAAGCACATGAAAGTTTTATGCTTGGTTACGGAAAGGACTCGCACACCTACAGAGTCTTCAACAACGTTCTTCACAAGGTTGTTGAAACTGTAGATGTGCGGTTCGATGAAACTAATGGCTCGCAAAGAGAGCACCTACCTTCTGTGATAGATGAACCAGCACCTGAGGAATCTATCAAGTTCAAGGCTACTGAGGATGTCTTTCCAACTGAAGAATCTGCTGAAGAATTCATTCCAGAACATGAAGAACGTCGAGCTAATGCACGTGAAGAAAATGCTGATCAAATTCCTCGACGACAACCAGCTCATCCTCGCGTTGCAAAAGAAGTGCAAGTTGAAAAGATCATCGATGACATTGAAGCACCAGGTCCTCTCACACGCTCAAGAGCTTCACATTTATCTAACTTTTGTGGGCACTATGCTTTTGTCTCTATTACAGAGCCCACTAAGGTAGATGAAGCATTTCTGGAGCCTGAGTGGATTCAAGCCATGCAAGAAGAATTACATCAGTTCGAGCTCAACAACGTCTGGGAACTGGTCAAACGTCCAGATCCTCGCAAGCACAATATCATTGGCACAAAGTGGATCTACCGCAACAAGCAAGATGAAAATGGCCTTGTGGTGAGGAATAAGGCACGGCTTGTAGCTCAAGGCTACACATAGGTTGAAGGAATTGATTTCGATGAAACTTTTGCACCTATTGCTAGACTTGAGGCTATTCACATATTACTTGCTTATGCTAACCATCATGATATCACTTTATATCAAATGGATGTGAAAAGTGCATTCCTCAATGGTAAGCTTGAGGAAGAAGTATATGTTGCTCAACCCCCAGGTTTTGAAGATCCAAAGAATCCTGACAAAGTCTTCAGACTCAATAAGGCCCTCTATGGCCTCAAGCAGGCCCCTCGGGCGTGGTATGATACTTTGAAGGAATTCCTCATGAAGAAAGGCTTCAAACCCGGTTCACTCGACCCTACTCTTTTCACTAAATCTTATGATGGTGAACTGTTTGTGTGCCAAATATATGTTGATGATATTATCTTTGGCTGTACTGACCAACGTTATAGTGATGAATTTGCCTATATGATGAGTGAAGAATATCAAATGTCTATGATGGGAGAATTGAAATTCTTCTTAGGTCTTCAAATTCGTCAACAACGCAATGGCATATTCATATCTCAGGAGAAATACCTCAAGGATGTACTGAGGAAATTCGGCATGCAAGATTGCAAAGGCGTCAAAATTCCTATGCCCACAAATGGCCATCTGTGCACTGATGAAAATGGTATTGACTTCGATCATAAGGTATACCGCTCCATGATTGGTTCTTTATTGTACTTATGTGCATCTAGGCCAGATATTATGCTTAGTGTTTGCATGTGTGCCCGATTTCAAGCTACACCGAAGGAATCACACCATAAGGCTGTGAAGCATATTCTTCGATATCTAGCTCACACACCAACACTTGGATTATGGTACCCCAAGGGCTCGGCTTTTGATCTCATTGGATATTCTGACTCTGACTATGCTGGTGATCGTGTGGACCGCAAGTCAACATCTGGTACATGTCATTTCCTCGGACGATCTTTGGTCTGTTGGTCCTCGAAGAAACAGAACTGCGTATCACTGTCTACTGCTGAAGCTGAGTACATTGCTGCTGGTTCTTGCTGTGCTCAATTGCTGTGGATGAAGCAAACTCTCAAGGACTACGGAGTCAACGTGAAGAATGTGCCTCTCTTCTGTGACAATGAGAGTGCCATCAAGATTGCTCACAACCCAGTTCAGCACTCGAAGACAAAGCACATTCAGATTCGTCATCATTTTCTTCGTGATCATGTGTTGAAGGGCGACATTTCTATTGAGCATGTGAAGACTGAAGAACAGCTAGCCGATATCTTCACAAAGCCCTTGGATGAGAAGAGATTTAGCAAGTTGCGGTGTGAGCTAAATATCTTAGAATCTTCGAATGTTCTTTGAAAAGGACACTCATCGTAACACTTATGCAAAATTGATGACTTAGATGTGCAACACATGAAGTAAAGTTTTTCTTCAATCAATGAAGAATAACACTCTAAGTGTGAAGAAATTAACGAAGAAATTGATTCTCAGAACCCTACGACAATTGTACGCGGTGTCTGAAATCATCATTCTTATACGGTGGGTCACGTCACCACCAAAGTTGAAAATCTTCAATTTGAGTTTTTCCTCAGTTTTGAAATTCCTCAGTTGTTCATGTTCTTCAACTTTGCATTGTCTTCACTGATTCCGTCGTTTTTTTCATTGACTATATATATATATATATATATATATATATATATATATATATATATATATATATGAGTTTATGTCCTCTACAACATTCACTTATGGCTAATTCTTCAAGTTGATTTTTCTGCTAAGTGAATGTGATCAGACCCTTCCCCCTCTATGCTAAACTCAACCCAATCTATTCACAAATTCTTCATGTGCATTCTATTTGAAACTCGTTCAAAATCTTCACTGTGTCCTTGTCAGCTGAAGAATTTGCGAACGGAACGTTAAAACTTATCTTATCCAAATTTTCGGCTTTGCCGCTCAAACCGTTCTGCATCCCACGAAATACTTATCTATTCACCCACGATCGCACACGATCTCCATTTCTCAGTACGTGGGTGACACATGTCAAGCGAATGAGAAGGGTCAGGGGCACGTTCGTCCAAATTCTTCGGACGAACAGTTTTTCACCGTGGCTATAAATACCCCCTTCCCCCTCCTCACTTCCTTTACTCCGCTCGACCTCTCTCCAGCTCGAGCTTCTCAAACCCTAGCGCTGCCGCTACTTCATCATCGCCGGTGAGGAAGAGCTTCACTGCCTCGACCTCGTCGTCATCGTACTCGCGCCTGCCGCAGAAATCTTCACTCCGCCGCCGCCGTAGCTGTCTTCCTCCGCCAAGTTAGGGCGTGGAAGATCTGCACTGAAGAACTTCACATCTCCACTTCACAGTTCATCGTGTTCTTCGTCCAGGGTAATTAAAAGTTACTTTTACTGCCCTCTTTGATTCAAATGTTTACTATAAAATCTTCAAAGGTGTTTTTCTTCAAATCCTCACACACTAAACACCTCACATGTCATCTGTTCTTGATTCGTTTCTCTAAGCAATAATTTTTCTTCAAGAATCCTCAATTGTGTGGATCTTCGAACTATACAACTCTGGAACCTAAGACAAAGAACGCTTAGTGAAATTCTTCAAGACTCATCTGGTCAAATTCCTCAAACTAGTTCTTTTTATCAAAACCTTCTGAGAACGCATATGACCTCTCCAAATTCCTTGCAACTATACTCTGTTCACAGGTACTCATGTCCGCTGCTGAATCACTAGGTTCTCATCAATTTAACTCATTTGCAATGTTCCTCGAAGAAAAGTTGCATACTTCTTCAAAGAATTCAATTGTTCAAATTCCTCATCTGAAGAAAATGGCTGGTGGAAAGAAGCCACAAAAGGGAGGAAAGAGGCCTAAGGTCAATACTGCTTTTGAAATCCCTGATGACATATATGCAGATTATTGCACTCCAGATGAGGCAAAGTTTGGAAAAGAGGACAAAAATCAGCGCAAGGTGCGCATCCAGAGGATCGAGAGGAGATGGGCAAGAGAATGGAGGGAGTACCGGTATGTAACTCCCAAATACATGAAGAAATTCGCACTCAATCCTCCATGCCCAAGACCTCCATTGGCACCTGGACAAATAGCAGATCCCACTAGCCTCAAGCGTGGTGAGGATTATCCTAATGAATGGGCCAAGCGCCAGGCCAAGCTGGCCAGACAAGCCAGAGAAGCAGTGAGGAAATTCAACGAGGACTCTGCTGCTGCCTCTACTGAGGCCTCTGCTGTCAAGCCGAAGAAGGCCATGTCAAAGAAGCATGCGCACAAGCCAAGTGCCTCGCTTTCAATGTCCTCAAGGCCAAGTTCCTCAGCTATGCCCTCACAGCCAGAATCCTCAAAGCCCTCACGGCCAATTCCTCACGTTGCTCCTGCTCCTCCAAAGTCCTCAGCTCCTCCTCCAAAGTCTTCGGCTGCTCCGACCAAATCCTCTGCACCTATGCATCTCGCCACGTGCCAAAGGACAACAGGCATCTCTATTGCCTCAGGAGCGTCTGCTAGTCCCTCAGTTGCTCCAAGTTCCTCAGCTGGCCCCTCTCTGCTGAAGAAAAAGTCTACTGCTGGACGAGGTCCTCAACCAAGTCCTCACAAGAAGCAGGTCGCCTTCCAAGTGTCGTCTGATGAAGACGAAGCTGATGATGATGAACTTGCTGAAATCATCAGAGACAGACAAGTCAAGGCCGCTAGAGCCAAAGGCAGCAATGTGCCTCTTCTTCTGGATCCAAAGCTGATCCTAGACTTCATTGACTTATGGCACAAGGATCCCAACACACCCTTGCCGGAGATGAACCTCACTCCTGGTCAAAGTCATGTCTTGACTGCCTTCATTGAAGAAGAAAAGTGGAAATTTGAACAAGGAAGAAGAGTGAAGAAAGCGCAGTACAAGAAAGAACGCTTTCTGAAGCAAAATGTCCTGAAGCTTTCCCCTGAAGAACTTATTGCCTTGCAAGCTGAGATCAAGCAACTGAGTGATGAATTTGATCGTTACTACACTGACTGGCTTGGAGCCAAAGTCAGATTTGTCAAGATAACTGAAAAGTTCACGTCCAATGTTGCAGCCCCATCGCAACAAGAAATTCCTCAGGCTGAAGCATCTGCTCAGCCTACTGAAGAACATGCCAGCACCGCTGATGAAAATTAGGCTGCTGAAGAAAATGTGAGCTCCAGGGCTGATGACTACATTCCAGCCGCTGAAGAAATTGCCAGGGCATCCACTAGTGGTGCGCCTGAAGAAAATGAAGAAGTCAGGGCAACTGCATCAGTTGTGCCTGAAGAAACTCAACCAAATTCCTCTGCTCCTCCTGCACCTACCCCAACTCCAATCCTTCCATCTGCATCACATGTGAAGAAGACTAAGGCTACAGAGCGTGCAGCTATGAAGAAAAGGAAAGCATCAGCTTCATCAGATTCTTCAGCTCCGAAGAAAATGAAGCCCTTGACCAGCTCATTTGCAAATCCCATTGATGTTGTTCCTCTCTCAACCATGCCATCAAAGGAAATCGTCCCTTTCGATGAAGAATATGTGATCCCCAGCGGATCTGACGAAGAAAATCCTTCTGCTGCTTCGTCAGAGCAGATGGATGAAGAAATTGAAGCGGACGCAATCCCTTCAACTCCAGCTGTCTCCTCGCCCATGCCTCAGTTCACAGCTGAAAAGGCCGGCGTTGAAGAACTAGATGAACACAATTCTGACGTGGACATTGGGAGTACTGCTCCATTGATGAATGATGACTTTTGGGAAAGTCAGCATCCCAACTCTCCTCTGTTCACGCCACTGCAACAAATCCCTCAGTCCCCAGCACAAACTGTTCAAATGGGCTCTGAAGAACCTCAACCCACTGCATCTGTTCAAGAAGAAATTCCAGCCACTAGTGCTGAAGAAACTGCTGCTACTGAACATCTGAAGACACAAACTGCCACTGAAGAGGAACCAGAAATTCCTCAGCCTGAAGAACCTGAGATTGCGATTCCTGAGGTTGTGATGCAACTCACTGACACTCCTCTGCCCAAGCCAAAGGATCCATTCTCAAGGAAGCAAAAATTCAAGGCTGATGATTTCTTCAGCGTGCACGTATTCTTCACAGACTACAACCCCTATGACTCTGCTCGCATAAGGAAGAGGCGTTTCTGGACTGCCAGCCAGGCTAATTTCTATTCCTCAGTGCTGTTCAACAAAGACAAAGTCTTCGATCATGAGCACATTCCTCACGTGGACATGGAATCTCTGCCGTGCTTCGTGCCAGTCCTCAGTGTTCTTCACGATGCTGGACTGTTAAACTTTTGCACTGACATATGTGATTGGAATGAAGAACTCATTCTTCAATTTTATGCAACGCTGCACATCACCGGAGACTCTGAAGATGTGAATTCATGGGTGCTGGACTGGATGTCTGAAAACACTCACTACAAGGCACCAGCTACTGAATTGCTTCGTGCTTTACCACTCAGTCCTCCCCTTGAAGCTGCTCGTTGCATCTACAGTGAACCTGAGCTTACAGATCACTACATGCAAGTACTGATGAAGCCATTGAAGCCAGGTCAGGCCCCAAGAACCAAATTTCTCGTGAAGGAATTACTATATGTGCCTCGGACTGTCTATCGCATTTTGACGAAGACATTGAGTCCTATCAAGGGCCATGACTCGGATGAAGAAGAAGTCGTTGGCATCATGAAGAATCTGCTTTTCAATATCATTCATGGCGTTCCCGTCAACTTCCATGATTTCTTCATGAGGACTCTGGCCAATGTCGCTATGTCACCATTTGAGCTGAAGCCTTATGCACCTTGGATTATGAGATTCATCAGAACAAGGTCTTCACTCAACTACAAAGCTGATACACTAAACCATTGCAGCTACTTGCCCCCGATTGAAGTCCTCAAACGAACATATTCCTCAGCTGATGACAAGGGCAAGGTCGCTGCTGTTATAGATGAAGTCATTCGTCCATTGGATGGTCAATTTCGCAAGGCTGCATCCTACTCAACCAATGACGACTCTGCCACCCATGACTCTGCCACCAACACAACCAAGCAAAATCCTCAAGGCACAGCTCCCAGGGTGATGACTAATCGTGAGCTTCTCCTCAGTCTTCATCAGAAGGTTGATCACAATCATAAATGGGTCAAGCGTCAGTTTGGTTCAATTCTTTACAACATGACTGCTACCCACAATGCAGTGAAGAAAAACCATTACTACCTCCATGAAACCTTCAACCGTACCTGGGTTGTTCTGTCTCATATTTACAGCGCAGAAGATCTGAAGAAAATGGGTCTCAAGGAAGATTTTGACTGGTCTGCTCCTCCACCGAAGAAATACAAGAAGGTCAAGGTTCCTTCCTTGGTGGCCAGCTGATATTCTTCATCGCGCGACACCGACGAGCATGAAGCCTTGGACGACACTGCGGCAGGCCCTACATCAACAAACGATCCCAACAACGCTGGCGCTCCTTCATCAACTTGATATTCTTCAGGGGCGTTAGTCCTCAGTTTCGATCCTTTTGGTCATTCGATGACAAAGGGGGAGAAATTTGAGTTAGTCTTCAAGCGGGTCTATCTTATGGGCGTTTTTTTCTAAGTTACAACTCTCGTTCTTCTGATGACTTTGCTGGATCGAGTTGTAAACTTAAACTCTATGGTGGCCTGATACTTTTGCTGTGATTTTCTGCATGCTTATTCCTCATTAATGTTTATGCATGCATGCTAAATTACATCAGTCACCATATTCATCATGCATTTCAAATTCTTCATATCATATGTCAAATGCGTGTATGAATTACAAGATATAGGGGGAGATATCCATGATTCAACTCTTCAAGTGTGCATTGCTTCAAAAGCAAATTCCTCACTATGCACATCTTAAGGGGGAGTTCTTCTATATCTTGCAATCAAATTCCTCAATATCAGTATTTACACTTCATATATTTATCCCCGTTGAAAACTTAACCTATATTGTTATCAATCACCAAAAAGGGGGAGATTGTAAGTGCATCTAGTGCCCCTTAGTGATTTTGGTGTATTGAAGACTTATAGGTTAAGGGACTAATGTGCTTATGAGTGTACACATGTCTATAAGTCTATGAGGAGTTTGATATTACAGAGAAAGTCGACCCCTAAAAATGAAGTTCTTCAACTGAAGACTTTGGATTTCTGAAGACTTTCTGAAGACTTTGAAAGTGAAGAAATTGGTGTGACCTTGAAGACTTGTATTCATTCGAGGAACATGAAGCGTGAAGACTTTTGTTTTCGTAGTTTCATTTTCTCTTTCTTGAGTCATAGGAAACACCGTACTATTAAAGGGGGTCGAGGAAATACTAAGGAAAAATTTCCATGTGATGCTCAACTCAAAATCCTACACCTACCAATCCCTTCGAGTGAAGCCATTGGAAATCTCATACAGTTCAGTCATATTCTTCAGTGACAGAGATGAAGTTCTTCTGGTCTCTGAGGAATTTGTTCTGACTGAGGAGTTAGGAATTCGCCAGTGCGAATTGCCTACACAGTGAGGAACATGATAGCCCTGAGGAATTTGATACTCAAATTTCCGACCGTTGTTGTGCCTTGTGCCAGCTGTCCCAAAATATCTACCCACCTAACGGTCATATCATTGAAGGGCATTTATGTCTTATCATGTCGGGCTGCTCCCTAGGCTATAAATAGCCGCCCCCTACAACCACTAGCTGGTTGGCTGCTCCGAGAGAAACTGACACTTATCATTTGAGAGCATCCCATCCTCTGAGGACTTTGAGCGAAAATAATCAAGTGAGAAAAACCCAAACCCAAACACCTACAAACCCAAAGTGATTGAGCATCACTGAAGAGATTGATCCTGCGTGGATCCGACGCTTGTTACCTTTGAAGACTGTGCTTCTTCCAGACGGTTAGGCTTCATGGTCTAGAGCATCCAAGAGGAATTATGGATCGCCGAGTGACCGAGTTTGTGAAGGTTCGGAAGTCACCTGAAGACTTACCACGAGTGATTGGACGAGGTCTGTGTGACCTTAGTTCAAGGAGAATACGATGAGGACTGTGTGTCCGGGACTGTGTGTCCTCAGGTTTAAATACCTAGCCGCTCCAACCAGATGTACAACTGAGACAGCAGTTGGAACTGGTCTACCAAATCATTGTCTTCACCAAGCCAACTGGTTCTATTTCCTCAACTCTTTCAATTCCTCATAACAGTGTTGTGCACTTGTTCATATCTGTGTTTGAAGACTTTGACTGAAGACTTTCTCAATTTCCTCAGTTCAATTTCTTCAGTCTGTTTGTCTTCATTCTGTGTTATCCTGTGATTACGCTTTCTGTACTCTGTGCTTGTCTTCATTTCATCATGATGAACATGTTTGTGTTCTGTTATGTTTACTTCTGAGTACTTATTCCGCTGCAAGTAGTTCTTCGCTAAGAAATTCCCTCACCCAAAAATTCCTCAGTGAAGAATTCATAAAAATCGCCTATTCAACCCCCCCCCCCTAGTCGACATAACGCACTTTCACCAGCGCCACCATAGGTCAAGTGTCACTGCCGCCGAAAATATGGTGGGATTTGGGTGCGATTTTAGCTTTCCACGGAGGGGAACCACCAAATCGAACACCGCTGCCGAGGGACATCAGCTCTGATCACCAATTTGTGAGATCCTAGTCAGAATCAAGAAGGCCATCGATTATAGTAGGTAGTTGTATATGTCTATGTTCTAGCCTTTCGGCGGAAATGGGGAATGAAAGGCATAAAACGCAACCTAGCCACAACCCAATTTTTATATAGGCGGGAATTAACTCAGACGGTAAGTGATGGTAACCGTAATAACAACAACTGGATGGTAAAGGTAAACAGTAGGAATAAGATCTCGGCCATAGAGCGAGACCCAGACATCATAGAAGCATTCTCCGAAGAAATAGACAGCCTTTAAATATGAACGACACTTCATCAGTTTCTTTTTTGTGGTTTTGACGCTTCATCAGTTTTTTTTTTTTTGAGGTTTTGACGCTTCATCAGTTATTTGACACCTCTGTTGTTCCTGGGCTGAGCAGCCGAGCTTGTGACACCGACAACGGCCCGGCCCGCGTAACAACATCTACACCACCACGTTAATCAAGGGCGCCCCTATGTCTCGCTTTTAGCGAGAGGAAAGGAACCCTCGCGTCAAGCGCGGCGCAAGATGGGCCGGCCCAGCGCGTTGCAGGCCATAGCCTCTTATTTTGTTGTTTGATATATTTTTTACTTTACATAAAACCTTCTGAACAAAATGTTAAGAAGCATTTAAAAAATGTTAAATGTGTAGAGAGAAAATGTTTCTCATGTATACGGAAAAATATACAATGTGTGTGAAAAAAGTTGAGCATTTATTAAAAAAACTAATCAAGCATTTAAAACAATGTTAAATAAGTATTTGTAAAATGATAATCAAGTATTAAACATGTATTAAAAAATTATTAATCTTGCATTCGAAAAAATATTTAATCAAGCATTTGAAAACTTTAAATGTGCATAGAAAAAATGTTGACCGTGTATTAAAAATGGTAATCTTGTATTTAATTCTTTATAATCAAGCATTGAAAATGTTAAAATGTTTATAAAAAAAGTTGATCGTGTATTAAAAAATAATATTGCATTTGCAAAAAGTTGTTAATCAAGAATTTGAAAAATGTTTGTGTAGAAACAATGTTGGATCTCTATTAAAAAATGTTTAACGTGTACTCCCTCTGTAAAGAAGTATAAGGAAGGGAGTATTGAAACAATGTATGACAGATATACAAAAAAATGTACAGTGTGTTTGGAAAATGTAAACATAAAAATATAAGTTCTCAAAAAAATTTAATCATGCATTTTAAATTTGTTAACTGTGTATATAAAAAAGTTTCAGTGTATACAAAAATGTTGAATGTGCACTGAAAAAAGTTAAAATATGTTGAACCAAAAAGAAACCGATGAAAAACGACAAAAAAAATAAAATAAATAAATACAATTTAAAATAAAAATAAAAGAAAATTAAAAACCTGAAGAAACCAATTCAAAATAATGGAAACGGAGAAGACCGAGATAGAAACAAGAAAAAACAAAGGAAACCGATAATAACCAAGAAACAAATAAAAGATAACCAAGAAACAAATAAAAGAAAACTAAAGAAAGGAAGAAACTAAAAAATAAAAATGAAGGAAAAAACAATGAAAGAGATGAATAAAACCGATGAAAAGGCTAAGAAAACAAAAAAGAGAAAAAACAAAGAAAAAAGTTAGAAAAACGATAAAGAAAATGAAAAAAACAAGCATAAACCAGCGAACTCAGGGAACTCAGCGTTTTCTTTTTGAGAGAATGGTGGAACACGGCGAAAAAGAAAACAAAGCCCAGCGAAGGAAAAAAAATGATGAAAACAGGTCGGCCCAGTAGCTACAACGATCGAGCCCCCAAAACACGACGATACAAGACGCGGCAGTGAAGCTTTCCTACCTACGCATTCCCAGACCCTCAAAAAAAAAACTACGCATTCCCCTCCTAAACTAAACTAAACTAACCCCCTGTCGAGACCACTAATCGCCTCTAAAATCCAGCTAGCAGGAGCAGCGACCCAGACCCAAAAACTTGGCCAGCCTCTCTCTTGCCAGCCGGCCGACGGTTGAGCGGAGTGACGGCGGCCGACGAGAAAGAAATAGTAAGCGCAACCCTAGCACAGCAGACGGTGAAATTGGGCGGAGTGGGCACGACGCACGTACCTCGGCCGGGAGCGGGGCGGCGGCCGGACGGCGGGGAGAATCCGGGAGGGGATTGGCATGTTGTGCCTGCCTGGGAGGCGGCGACTCGGAAGGGAAAGGAAGGGAAGGAAGTCGTGAGTGGAGGAGGAGAGAGAGAGAGATAGATTGATTGAGAAGAAGAGCTCACTGTGGGATAGATTCCCCGTCAACCTCGCTCTCTCTTTTTCTTTTCTTTTTTCACCGTCTTCTTGGTGCGAGCGAGGATAATGTGAGACTTTAACGACCATCTCGTCCCGGTCCTTTGCTCCCGGGCTGGGCGGTTGGTCCGTCGACGGCCCGCAAAAAAGGAAACTCTGATGCAGTTTAATTTCGCAGTACATTCCATGACTTCAAATTTTTTAACTGTCTGGCCCTGGACATAGTGTGGAATCTGTGGAAAGAACACAACAAGAGAACTTTTGAAGCAAAAAGAGGCATCGGCTAATGTGGTTTTCTCCCTGATTAGGGACAAGGTTAAGGCCTTTAGGGCTGCTTGGCGCGAGGGATACCCCTGGTTTTTCTTGTTTCTTTCTTCTTCTTACCTTTATCATGTGCAAATCTTCTTTGTTTTAGCTCTTTCTGCAGGCTACTTTAGCTGTGTGTTTTTTTTGAAGCCAAGCATGTTGTGAGAAAGATAGCAAGAAACATGAAAGTCCAATTCAGAGACGAGCTGTGCAGATAGAAATTCATGTGTCGCGTTCTTCGAATTTCGCTCAACTTACATGATGATAGCGAACCATTTGTGGTGGTTATGTTCATCCTCAAGCTCTTTAAGCGTATTTCTTTGTATCTTTGAGTGCTTGTTTGTCATGGTTTGCTTACGCGGATGTCATTCATTGCTGGACTATTTGTTGAAATTAGCATTGGTTAGCCGGCCGCCGCCTCCCCAAAACTAGGGTTCTTTGCCTTCCACCGGCGCCGGCGCCGGTCCATCCCATCTCCGGTGGCCTTAGGGCCATGGAGGCGGAGTGGATCTCGGCCCTTGCCGGTGGGAGGGCTCCGCTTTCATATCTTTTTTTAAGCTTTGTTAGGGTTTGTGTCCTGCTCAGGAAGGCGAGACGGCGGTGGCTATGTGAAGATGGAATAAAGGTTTCCCCGTCTAGTCCCCGTTCCGGTGATGTGTGTAGCATCATCGGTGGGCGTGTGGAGGTGTGTCTCCGGCGGATCTATCTTTGGTGGATTTGCTCGGATCTGTTCATCGTTCGTCTTCGTTCGTGTGTCTTCAGGTTGGATCCTTTTGATCTACACTCTTCATCTGCGGTGGTTGCTGTTCTGGTGCGTTGGTTCCATGGGGCCTTAGCACGACGACTTCCCGACTATCTACTACAACAATGTTTGCCCGGCTCTGGCGAGGGAGGGGCGATGACAGCGGCGCGCCTTCGGCTCGCTTCAGTGCTTGTAGTCGTCACTAGGTGGTCTACAGTTCTGGATGTAATTTTTATTATTTCTAGTGTCCGTTGTACTATCATGATTGAAGATGAATAGATTGAAAGTTTTTCTGAAAAAAGAAAGAAATTAGCATTGGTTGAGACGTGCAAACTTACTAGTTATGTAAATCTTGTTCTATGGCATTTTTTCGGCAATACCAGCTATCTGTTTCAAACATGCATCAAATCTCGCAAAAAGGAAAAATGAGCTGGCGGTTTGGGTACACGACGATGCATCGATCCTGACCGGGTCAGCTTCAGGCTGGAGGCTGGAGGCTGGAGTGGCCCATACGTGCGTGCAGAGACCGGCGCACGCACGCACGCACCCCCGGGCACGCGACCGGACGACCAATCAGCCAGCGAGCCAGAGAAACGCGTCCGCGGTCTACGCCCGCCCGCCCGTGCTGGCTGGCTGGCTGGCAAGGGCGTCCCGCGCCGCAGATGGCTCCGTTTTCCCTCCCACGGCCACCAAAGACCGAGCGCAAGACGCCGTCCATCCCCTCCCCCGGGCGGGCCGCGCGTGGGTGGAGGAGGAGGAGAGTGGCGACAAGCGAAACCGCGTGGCGCCTCTGCGCCGTGTGGCTGGTGTGGACGCGCGGGTCGGTGGCGAAGCAGAGGGGTCCGACTCGCACGGCGCAAATTTTTCTCCGTCTCCCCCCGCGGACCCGCTCCGGCCCGTGCAGTGCACCCCCGAGTCAACCATGGCCAGCCCAGCTCACTGCACTCCCGTCCATCTTTGGTAAACGGTAATGATGCCTGCTGCGCATGAGCGCGACGCTGCCAGCCAGGCTACCTACGACGCGATGCGTGTCGCCGTCTTTGTTTCGGCCGAAGCTGGACGCATGACAACGTGGACAAGACCACACAAACTCCGAGCTGTTGCCGATCAGTCATCCGTCCGTCCATCGAGCCGAACCTTCCGATCCTAACGAACCTGGGCAGATAGACAGGCAACAGAGATCGCGGCAGGGAGGCGGCCCTTCCCGCCCCGCCCTGCTCGTCGATCGTTACGCGTCGCCCTCCAAGGGCCATGTGCGGTCTTGGATTTTGTTCGGATTTTCGCACGCATGAATGAATGATGAGGCATACCAATCACGTTGGTTAGTTGCCGATTTAATTAGGCAACACTTGACATCGATTCTGCTCGCAGTTCAGTTTGGCGGGCCGGTGGGTGGCTCGTGTCGTGCAGACCTGATTGATTCATCAGGAGGGCACCTGGAATTAGGGGCATGTCTGCCCCTTGTTTTGCAACTTGTCGAGGGGATCCATCGATGATGCCTTCGTTGTGCTCCTCCTCGACCTCTTCGGGGTAGGTTAGGTCCATGTCCAACCACAACAACCTACTGTAGCTACCTAGTATATGCATACCCCGTGTTGCAAGCAACCAGCCTAAACACGCACCGCCTCTTCAATTCCCCGTCTTCTTTTCTTGTCTCACATCCGTCGTGTGGTCACTTTCATCATGGCAACGCGGTTTGTCATAAAGATGGGATGGCCGTGCTCGGTTTCGGCTAATTTTGGCTCGCGACATCCAGCCCTCAAGTCTTCCATATGTTTAATTATGATGATGCCAGGGGGCACATCGCCATAGTGTAACAACCATGGACCGAAATGGCGAGCTCAGCGGTGTCTCTTTTTTTTCTCGAGAAACTTTCAATCTATGCATCTTTAATCATTTTTTTGAAGATAATGCATCTTTAATCATGATAGTATAGAGAACAACGGAAGTAATAAAAATTACAATCATGTCCATGGACCACCTAGCGACCAACATGGTTGTAATTTTTATTACTTCTGTTATTCTTTGTACTGTCATGATTGAAGATGAATAGATTGGGAGTTTCTCGCAAAAAAGAAGAAGAAGAAGCTGTCCTTGGCTTTCTCAATGGCGATGCTATCTCTTATTGCGGCGACGGTGTCTCATCAGGGGTTCTTCGCCGACTGCTTACCTGCAAGGTTTTACCATCACCTTCACCGAATGAGGCCTTTTTTTTGTTTCAGTTTTGGTCTGGGAAAAAATGGAGCTGAAACAAACAACTACTATCTCAGAGCAGCCGTGGAACCACAGCCAAAAGCTGGAGCCTGCCCCCAAAAGTAAGACGTTCTTAAACACTGATATTAGTACTAGTTACCGAAAGATCCTCCGTGTAGTTAGTTATTTTTCGCTAACAAAAAAGTTTACTCCCATTGGCATCCACCTAGCAGCATCACAAAGACCAATCCACTGTCACTGTCCAATAATCCCTCTCTCTCTAATCATGCGCACTAACCACAATCAACCATACACAAAAGCAAGCAAAGCAATTTCTTTTAGAAAAACCCTCTGAGCCCCAATTGCTGCGCGTTGTTGCTGCCGCTGCAGCGGCGGTTTGGGGGGTGTTTGTTTCCAGGGACTTTTTGGTGTAGGGATTAGAAAAAGTCTCTCTTAGAGACTTTTTAACCAAACAGGAGGGACTAGTAGGGACTAAAAGTTGCTTTTTGGGACTAAATAAAGAAGACTCTCAAGGAGAGTCTTTTTTGGGACTTTTCCAACAATGCCTCTCCCTGCACCCATTGCCCCGCCGTCCCATGGTGTTGTTTGGTTGTTATTTTTCTATATATTAGGGGTAACATGGTCATTTAATAACCTCTAGTGAGGGACTAGGGACTTTTTAGTCCCTGAAAACAAACAGGGAGGGACTATTTAGGGACTAGAGACTTTTTAGTTGGGACTAGAAAAAGTCATAGGACTTATGAACCAAATAGGGCCAAAGTACGAAATTGAACGTAGATGGCAGCTATGTACATGCTACATGAGCTGCAGGAGGAGGCTTGGTTCTCCGCTCGGATCGCGGCGAAATTATATTCACTGCTTGTAGGGAGATTCGTACCTGCGACAATAGTCTCCATGCTGAACTAGCGGCTTGTAGGGAGGGCCTTGAGCTTGCACTACACCGGACTAAGCTCCCTATTGCAATCGAGATGGATAGTATCGAAGCCGTCAAAATGATAAAGGCCACGTGGGTTGACAGGTCGAAATTTCATGTACTCGTTGAGGAGATCAAGAGGATGGTCACTGATGACCCTAGGGAGATTTCTATTAATGCTATTAGTCGTTCGCAAAATAAAGTTAGTCATGAGCTCGCTGCATATGGTAGAAGTACTCCTCGTACTGCAGTTTGGCTGGGCTCAGGCTTAAGCAATATTGTTATCATGGTATTAGCTGACTTGCCTCCTTGAGTTAATAGAAATTTCCCCTTTTCCCGCAAAAAAAAGACCGTCCGAGCGCAGGAAAGAATGACCGGAGCCGTCCACCCCCCGGGCCCGCCGGGGCTGCGTGGGTGGAGTCCGGAGAGTGGCGACAAGCGAAACCGCGTGGCGCCGTGCGGCAGGTCGGTGGCAAGGCAATGAGAGCAACTCCAATGGGGCGACCCATTTCGTCCGCCCGCGTCCGTTTGGGTCGGCGCGGACAAAAGTGGCGGCCCAACGCGCCGACCCAAACGGACGCGCATCCGTTTTTCGTCCGCTGGCGACCCATTCCAGGCCCAATTTTGAGACGGATTTGCGTCGGCGCGGACGCGAGACGGACGCGCGCGCGCGCCTACTCCTCTCCCCGGGCCCGCCAGTCGGTGGCAGCCACCAACATTCCCCCCATTTTCCCCAAAAACGCTCCCGCCCGCGCGTGTCCCCGCCCCCCAACCAGCCATGGAGTTCGCCATCGACCTCGACCTCGACGCCGCTACCGGCCTCGCCTCGTCCGGCGCCGTCGCCCCCTCCGGGAAAGGCAAGCCTCGTGCCCCGCGCAAGACCGCCGCCGCGACCAAGTCGAAGAAGGCGCTGACGCCCGAACAGCGGGCAAGGGAGTCGGCCAAGAGGAAGGGCCGGAGGCACGCCGCGGACGCGAGAGATGAGGCCGCCACGCAGGCCGCCGCCGTCGCCGCCGCGCAGCAGGAGTTCACCAACGCCCGCGTCGCCGCAGCAACGAGGGAGGCGCTCTACATGCTAGGGGTAAACCCTAGCCAGCACAGCGTCCTCCAAGCCGCCGTCGCTGCGGCCAGCACCGGCTCGTCGGCGTTTCCTCGGATGGTGCTGCCCGACTCACCCAACGCGTCGACTTGCAACCCGGTCCCCGGCTTCCACGTCTACCCGCAGGCCTCCTGCCTCTCCAGGGAGTGCTCACCCGACGTGAGCGTGGCCGCGCCTTCCACGCCCGCGCCCGCGCCCATCGACCTCAGCGCCACCCCGGTGGTCGGTGGCTCGTCGTCCGGCGGCACGAGGAAACACGCGCGACAGACGCCGGCCAGCGGGCTCCTAGACGCCCGTAACCTGTTCGAGGAAATGCCGTCCGCCGTCGACGAGGACTACATGCAAAACCTCATCTTCGAGGGTGGTGCGCCAGGCGTTGGCTAAGATCCCGACGAGACACAAAGCCAGGACGGCCGCGGGGCGTTCACGCCGACCACTGGCTATGATCCCGATCAGGCGGCCTTCATGCGTGATCAGGTCGGCATCGACCTGGACGGCTTCCCCCTCGACCACGAGTTCCCGGAGGACTATGGGCTAGAGGAAGAGGACGAGTGCGACATCGAAGTGGAGCCTTTGTTCGAGGACGAGCTCGCCAACCAAACCGCCGGTCCTAAGCCGAAGCGCAAGAGCAAGCGCACGAAGGCGTACACAGCTGCCCGAGGACAAGCTTCTTTGCGAGTGTTGGCGAGACATTGGACAAGACCCAAAGACGGGCGCCGAGCAAAAGCATTCAACCTTTTGGACTCGTGTGCACCGCGAGTTTCATGAGCGCAAGAAGTTTCCACCTTACCAATTTGTGAGCACGCGCGGGTGGGTCTCCATTTCCAAGCGGTGGAGGGTGATCCAACAAGAGTGCAACAAGTTTTGCGCCACCCTTGAGAGCGTCAAGGCCCGCCCCTTGAGCGGCATCGGCGTGCAAGACATGGTATGATAGCAAGCAAGCTGCCCTCTTTTGTGCCATAAAGAGCATTCTTTTACGTCTTCATTTGCTACCACTTGCCCATATGCTTGCATGGAAACATTTTGTAGGCATTTCAAGCTTTGGAGGCATTCAAGGTTCAACACAATGGCAAGCGCTTCAACCTCTCCCATTGCTATCGGGTCATCAAGGACGAAGAGAAGTTCAAGGCACAATATGCCGCACTCAAGGCACGTGGGGGGAAGGGCGCCGTGGAGGATGTTGGGGAGGGCGAGCCGGCACGGCCGCGGGGGAAGACCAACTCCAAGAAGGAGGACAAGCGAGATGCGGCCACCAACGCCTTGATCGCAAGCGTGGACGGCATGATGAATAAGAAGGACTCAAGGGAGGAGGAGCGCCGACGTTTCAAGGCGGAGCAAATGGATGCTTTCATGGAGATCCAAAGGAGGAGGCTTGATCTTGACGCTGAGAAGCAAGCCAAGATGTTCGAGCTCGAGACGGAGAAGCAAGCCAAGATGCTAGAGATCGAGGCTGCCAACGCCAAGACAAAGGCGAAAGAAGTGGCTCTTGCAAGCATGATGACCGGGGTGGAAATCATGAAGGTGGATCTCAACACCTTGTCGCCAAGGAAGAGGCCGTGGTTCGAGAAGATGCAGGCCGACATGCTCAAGTTCGACGACGAGTGATCTATGGCATCGAGGGCCATCTTTTTTTATGCCGGCAGGTGTGCCGGCATGACCACGGGAGCCGCGATGGCGTGGTTGAACTCAAGTCCCACCATTTTTTGTGTGCTGGCATGTGTGCCGGCCGGTTGGTGAGTGCGCCAGCATGAACTGTGGTATTTTCTGAAGCCGGCATTGTATGCCGGTGCTGGCATGGTGCCGACATGAGACATAGCCGCTGGCATGATCGGCCGCGGGCCTTTTTTATTTAAAAATTGAATGCGGACGTGAAATGAGTCGACGCGTTGGGCGCATTGCCGACGCAAATGCAAAACTGGGCGGACGCCGGGCGGGCGGCCAACTCAAACGGATAAAAAGCGGACAAATGTGCCGTTCGTTTGGGTCGTCCCATTGGAGTTGCTCGGAGGTTCCTAAGAAAAGTGAGTGATGCTTGAAATATTTACACGCACCAGGAGCATAGGAAAACCCAAACCAATGGCGGAGCTTCATGGGGCCCACCCGGGCGGTGGCCCCCAGCTTTAAAGAAAAACTTGTGTATATATCTTTGTATTAGACCATTTTTCCAGCGCAATCAACATGTAGTGATTTTATCCTCCCCAATGATTTTAGCCCAAGCTCCGCTCTACCACTGGTCCCAACCATATCCTAGTGGCAAAATCACTGTAGTGCAACAAGCAACAAGTATACACCAGAATGGCGAGTCAGGTAGTAACTTTTTTTCTTTCTTTCCGAACACCACGTACTCCGGCTTACTCAATGGCAATGCCACGTCTTCTGGCACCATTGTCTCTGCGGCATTGATTTCTCATCGAGGTTCTCCGCCGACCACCTATGCGCGAGCGTCGCCTTCACCAACCGAAACGCCCCAAGTGTATCCGAACTACTCCCTCCGTTCGGAATTACTTGTCGCGAAAATGGATGTATCTAGTTAGATACATCCATTTTCACGACAAGTAATTCCGAACGAAGGGAGTATAGATACATCCATTTTCGCGACAAGTAATTCCGAACGGAGTGAGTAGTTAATACTACTCGGCGAAGACCGTCATCGCAGTTAGTTAGTTTAGTTAACAAAAGGTTACTCCCATTGGCATCCACCTAACATCGGTGCACCACAAAGACCAATCCACTGTCACTGTCCAATAATCTCTCTCTCTCTCTCTAATCATGCGCACTAACCACAATCAACCATACACAAAGCAAGCAAAATTAGAAAAACCTTCAATCCCCAATTGCTGCGCGTTGTTGCTGCCACTGCAGCGGCGGTTTATTTATTCCGAAAGCAGCAGCAGCAGCAGCAGCTTCCTTCGGCCCTCTCTCTCTCTCTCTGGCACAGCACAGCCAACCCGGCGCCTCTTTTTTCCCCTTCCATCCGTCCATCCGTCCACCCCCCCGCCCCGAGAAAGAGAAGCCGAGACGAGAAAAGCTGCTGCCGCTGCCAGTCCAAAAGGCCGCACCGCAAATTTCGGCGACGGATACGGGCCGCTGGCTGGCTGGCGCGCCGAACCCTCGCTCCCCCACCTCCCTCGGCTCCGGCGGTCGGGAACAGCGCGCGGCCGGCGATTGCGGCGGGAATTTCCCCGGCTGGTGCGCGGCGCGGATCTGGCCGGGTGCGGTCGATGGGGAGGCGGGAGTAGGGGAGGGGCCGAGGGCAAGGGGGCGCGGCGATCTCGGGGCGGTCTCCCATGGGGGGCTGCTTCTCGCTCGAGGAGCAGCGGCTCCAGAGCAGGACAGGTTCGTTCGCTCGCGCTCCTTGTGCTCCACTCGTGCGCTTGCTATATGCCCCCCCCCCCCCCCCCCCCCCCCCGGTTTGTCCGGCTTGCTTGCTGGGCGAGGCGTGTGGCTCCTGCGTGTGCGGGTCGGTGTCCGGGTTTCGCCCAATTCCAGCGCGGAAGCGTGGATTTGGGGATTATCTTAGTTGGTTTTGGGCGCGGCTGCTGGCGGGCAGACCATGTTTTTTGGGGGATTTAAGGTTCGTTGAGAACAGGCGTGACGCTATCCTTGTCCCCTTGAGCTGCTGTAACGAGCCATGGAGAATGCCGCGCTATATTTGGTGCTGAAATTTTGCTTCCCATTGGACACCAGGGCCCTCTGTTTTGTGGCTTTTAGACCGAGCTTGCATGGGAACGTGTGGGTCTCCTGTGGCCTATGGAAGGCGTGCTCTAGTGATACGCTGGTGAGAGACTGCGGATGTAGCTGCAGCCTCAAGCAAATATCCTTGGGAGTAGTAGTTTGTGGTAGAATATACACCATATTTAGCTCATGTTTTGGTGTGGAAAACTCTGTTTTGGCAAACTTGATAGAGCCTGCAAAGCGAAATTTGAGTACTAGTATTATAATGCAAGGCGCAGTTTCAGACACTCTTCACTGTGAGTAGAAAATCATCTCTCCTAGTTAGTCAGGCGTAACGTGAGACATTCCATGCTGATGTTTGAGAATTTGCATAGGAGCTGCTTTGCCCATAGAAAAGGGGAATTAAAGAGATGACATATTCTGCCCGTCCTTGGACATGTCCACCAATTCTTCTTTCAAACTATTATTAAGCTGGAGGCAATTCCTTGTCAATGTCACAGTTCTTAGCTGCACATCCAGGATCTGCTTTGAGATGATCTATGGACAGCTTTTATCATTGTACATCTGCTCGTGACATTGTATTTTTAGTATGGATAGTAATCAAGCTTTTGGTCTCTATTCTTCTATGAATACATTTTCAGTTTCATGGAATTGTTCACAAGCTTGCTGCTAAAATAGGGCATTCTGGTCAGCATAGCTTACAAAATAATGTAGTGCAGCCAACGAGGGATTTCAGTGGAAAGGGTTCGTGCATTATATTTGATTCTCCGCTCCCACCAATCTATGCAGTCCTTGCCCCTTTGATATCATTGGGATCTCCTTACTTTTCGTTTTGGTGCACTCAAGTTATGCTCCTAACTGTACACAATACACTTGCAGGCACTTCATCTGAAGCTGGTGGACCAGATGGGTTGAAGAAATGCAAATCTGATTCTAAAGCTATTTCAAGTGTTCTTGCTCCTCCGAAAGATGTGGAGGACCTGCAAACAGAAGGATATGGAAATGTCAATATTTTCACATACAACGAACTGCGAGCAGCCACAAAGAACTTTCGGCCTGATCAGATTCTTGGGGAGGGTGGGTTTGGAGTTGTTTACAAAGGCGTCATCGATGAAAATGTTAGAATAGGTTTTCCATCCAGGCAGGTTGCTGTGAAAGAACTGAACCCAGAGGGTTTTCAGGGAGACAAGGAATGGTTGGTAAGTCTCCTTGCTTCCTTGCATTTCCTGAACCTTTATATACAGTAAGAAGAAGTCATGTTAATTTCTACATTATGTGAAATCTTCATGAACCACTGTTAGCTGATTGAATTTTAAGATTCAGTATATTGATCAAAGAAGTTGTTCCTGATCTTCGTCCGAACATAACTCATCTTGTTTATCTTTTAAGAATCAACTTGAACATAGTATCAGCACTAGGTAAAAGAGTGCATCTCTACTTATTAGATTGAAGTAAAGGACATACTGTTGTGGTTGGTCATAGGTGGGTGAATGACTGTAACACTACACCTTTCATGATTTAATGGTTTTTCATTGGTATTGTGTTTCCAGGCAGAAGTAAACTATCTTGGGCAACTTAGCCATGCAAATCTAGTCGAACTGATTGGCTATTGCTGCGAGGGTTCACATAGATTACTTGTCTATGAGTACATGGCTTGTGGCAGCCTTGAAAAGCACCTCTTTCGACGTAAGCTCTTACTCTCACCTTCTTGATAACTCCACTCCCGTGCTCTTTAACATTCATTGGTTATGGCAGCATAACCTGCTCCCATTTACCTATGCACTGAAATATTAGTTCTGAACAAGATGTTGTTTTAGAATTAGCAAAGTCAACATTCTCAAACCTTGACCGACAACGAGTGGGACTGCCTGCTTCCAAGTAGCTCTTCAAATTTAGCTACTGCATTTGTCAAGTTTGTCAGGTGACTATATAAGTGATCTGAATTGTTCAGTTGGTTTGTGATAGCATAGTATGATCTACCATCTGCATACACATGGTAACCTGGCTATTAAGTTACTATGAATTAAAATTGAAGCGGCAGTTAAACAGCAATTACCATTCACCAAAATGGTAGAAAATGTTTGCCTTGTAGGTTCTGGATCTAGCTTCCTCATTGATTTATATATTGAGCGAACATGTTCAGTTCATCATCATAAAGTAAAGTATGTGAACAATCCGAAGATAATTGGTGTCAGGAAATTATGCTAAGCGGATTGGTACAAATATTTTGTTAGCAGCAGTCATACGCATATTTTCTGTTACAGGGAACATTTCGTTGATTATATCTTACCTGGTTGTAAATAACAGGGGTTTGCCTTAATATGCCATGGTCAACTCGCATGAAGATTGCGCTCGGTGCAGCAAGGGGGCTTGAGTATCTCCATGGAGCTGAGAGATCCATCATCTATAGGGATTTCAAGACATCAAACATCTTGCTAGACGCGGTCCGTATTTCACCTTTGATATCATTCTCCAATTCAATCAGTGTGATGCCGTTGATATATCAAGCTTTTTTGTGTTCCCAACTGAGTGTCTTATGGCAAAATATATTTTCCGTTTGCAAGCCATGCAGTAATTATGTTCTTCTGATGTATTTTGCCTGTTTAGGAAGATTCGTTAGTGTCAATATCCTGATGTGTAACTCTGTATTAATGCCAAACGAACAGCCAAATGGATCATATGTTTTTACCCTTGTTGCTCCACAATGCTTCTGCAGTTCTGCATGACATGGCACCATCATTTAGAAGTAGATGGCGTCTCATTAACTGTATTCTCATTCATATTGTAGAATACAAGAGACTTCATGACGTGATGTTATGTTTTGAAGATAGTGTCTCAGTCTCACTCTGTGTTACCCTTACAGGATTATAATGCTAAGCTTTCAGACTTTGGCCTAGCAAGAACTGGACCTAGTGGAGACCAAACCCATGTCTCAACTCGGGTCATGGGAACTTATGGCTATGCAGCTCCTGAATATGTGATGACTGGTGAGCTGGTCCTCTCCCGGAAGGAATTTTAGTGAATATTTATGGTTTCCAGAATGAACAAACAGCGCATTTTACCGACAATTTTCTGCGTGTTAATTCAACCATATGTGTTGTGACAGGCCATTTGACAGCACGGAGTGATGTTTATGGGTTTGGTGTTGTACTTCTCGAGATGATTATTGGGAGGAGGGCTGTGGACAAGAGCCGGCCGAGCCGTGAGCATAACCTAGTTGAGTGGGCACGCCCCCTCCTTGTCCACAACCGGAAGCTCTTCAGAATCATTGACCCTAGAATGGAAGGCCAATACTCCACCAAGGCTGCCATTGAAGTGGCCAGCCTTTGCTACCGATGCTTGAGCCAGAACCCTAAAGGGCGTCCTACTATGAGCCAGGTCGTCGAAACCTTTGAGGAGGTTCAAAGCATGCCGGAATGCCAGGATATACTCCTGCAGAATTGTATGACCGGATCTGTGACGCTATACGAGGTCCCGAAGGAGCCTGTTGAGCATGTCGAGACAGAGAAGGCGAAGCAAGAACCAACAGCAAAGACTGATGCCGTGGCCGTGGGCGTGCCACCGACGAACGGAAAGCCAGTGCCTCAGAGCAGGAGGACACGGCCAGCGAACGGCAGGAGCAAGAGCGAGCCGCCTTTGGAGTGCAAGTTGTACATCCCTTCGCCCGACTCCGACGGGCATCAGCTGGGGCTGGAAGCCCTGGCATCACCCCCTTCCAGAAACAGCAGCAGGGATGATCCTCCTCCCGTGGACGAAGATCTGTACAAGATATAAAGTAATAACAGCAGTTTTTGACGAGGCTCAAGCCTCCGTTTACCCGTGTCGTCTCGTGTCGCCATCCATCTTGTTGTCAAGATCGATCAGTCAGTCAGTCAGTCAGCTGGTGTTTTTGTTTTTTCTTCTGATGGCGGAACTACCAAAGCTAGGGTTCTTGTTCTTGCGGTTAGCGAATTGTATGTAGAGAGAGGGGCGTCGTGGGAAGCATGTAATGTGAGTTCCATGATGGTGTTCGTGCTGTAAACTCGGAACAGTTCTCTGGGAAAGATCCACACCAAAATGGAAATGGAGAGATTTGTCTTGTCGCCGCCGCTCGTTTCTGTTTGAGTTAATTCGCATACATATATGATTGTTCTCCATTGTAAGCATGAACAGGTCTTACTGGAAATCATGGCAAGATGGGGAAATTTTGAAGGTTCAGTGACAAGTTATGGAACTAAAACTGTGATCCGAATTCTGGGGTTCCAGTTCCAGTTCAGATTATCGAGACGGGTTTCCGTTTCGATGATGTTGTAGTTGGACAGGGTTTGTTGATTCAATTTTCGAATACGAATTCAATTAGGCTACGAATGCAATGTTGTTTTTCTCTCCTTTTTTGTTTGGCTGGCAAAAAGAAATCGTTGAGCCCGGGGTTTTGTTCATCTAACCCTGAACCTGAACCTGAACTCAACTGAACTTTCTGAAAGACTGAAACCCTTGGAGATCTGTGAGCTGCTGACACCATCGCCGCCGCCGCCACCATATCCCCATACAGCGCCGGCAAGGCGGCAGCCACCGCTCACCGTCGCTCCCCGCCGCCGCCGTAATCCCTTGGGGCCCGGACACGCACGGGTGCCCTAATCCCCGAATCCACCTGCATCGCCGAGCCCGTACATGCTCGCCAAGTTCCGGCCCCTCATGGCGGCGGCACCGGCGACGAAGGCCGCCCCGGCCGTGGCGTTCTCCACGGCGGCGGAGCGGGACGGCTACGCGCAGTACAACCACACCGACGCGTGCCAGCACCTCCGGTGGACAGCCAGGTGACCTCCCCTCCCCTCCCCTCCCCCGTCGCCTCATCTTCCCATGGCGTTTCAGGGCGCCTGGCATATGGCTCGCTTGGTCACCTGTTTCGACTGTGCAGGGAGAGCTACGAGTACATGTACGCGCGGCCGTGGAGCAGGGTGGTCGACTTCTACGCCGAGCTCGTGCGCACCGGCGCCGGGGCGGCGGGGCTCGCCGAGCTGTTTCGGAAAGACGAGGTCCGTGGAAAACAGTACAATTTGGCAACCCCTGCACTGCCGCAAATTTAGATTCTGAATGTCATGGTTTGCCTTATTTGATGGGCGAAGAAGTGTTCATGTCAGTGGCAATTCTTCTTTTTATAATTTGACAAATGCTGATTCTTTTCCTAACTAAGGGCCTGTTCGGTATCACTCCACTCCGCGGCTCCGCTCCGGGAGCGGATGGAGCTGTAGCTCAAAAACTTGGAGCGAGCAAACAGCCACTCCACAGATTCTCGGAGCCGGTGGATACCGAACAGGGCCTAAGTATATGTAGCGCTTATGCTAAAAGAAAATGACAACTGAATATCACCCAAAAAGAAGAATTCCAATAGCAGTTGCTTGCCCAAACACTAGAGTGTTTTGCATTAACCTGCCATTGTAAATATATGTAGAAGCGGCACAGAGCCGCGGACAGTGATTCTGACTAGAAACTCTGAGACCACATTTGGTGTTTTATTATACTATTTACCAATGTCTATCAGATTTTCCTTCCGCAGAAAGACCATACTCGTGATACGAATGGAGAGGAGCCTTTAACATCATCTGGAAAACAAATGTCTGTTAAATCATCCAAAGCCCGAGGAGGCAGGTGGGAAAGAGCAAACTTTAAGATTGTTCTTTCATATCATGGGGGGTCGTTTGATGGTTGGCAGAAGCAGCCTGACCTCAACACTGTTCAAGGGTAAGAATAATCTCATTTCTGTGAGTTTGCTTTACTGTTTTCTTCAACCTTTTCTCTTCACTTTCTTTATGCAGATTAAAACTATTGAAGTTATTTATTTCACTCTGTGTTGGTTGCAGGTTAGTGGAAAAACATCTTGGACAATTTGTCGATGAGCGAAAAGCTAAGCAACTTCAAGAAAGATCTTTGCCGATAGAAGGCTGTGCCACTGTTGCTGGGCGCACTGACAAAGGGGTGACTGCTCTTCAGCAAGTCTGCTCATTTTGTTAGTTACACTTGAGAACACATACTGCTGCGTTGCCTCTGTCTATTTTAATTATGTCTAGAAACTTCTTGTGATGCATAACAACTTGTCTTGAGCCTGAAAGCTTATGTGTAGTTATTGTTAGAACTATGGCGTGCTTGACTTTAAACTGGGGTTCTCGATGGATAGAAGCTAATCATAGAAGTTATTTGCTTCTCATTGACCTAGTTTAGCAAATATTTACCTGTGACAGTGTACCACAACTCTGGTCAAAAACAAAAAATTGCCTGAACACTTCTTTGTGTGCAAATAAGCGCTAATGTTCTTTTTCGGCTGACTTTACTCGAGTAATGCATGCCATGTACTAGGTTTGAGTGACAGAACTTACTGGTTGCATAAACTTACTGAAGTTAGATTGCCCATGTGTGCTTATGTGAAAATTTACTTCAGTAGTCTTGGTCCACCACTTCTGATAACTGATGTGAAATGCTTACTTTTAACCGCCTTAGATACGTGGAGAAAGGATGTACAGCCTGGCGATATAAAAGACACAATAAATGAGGCTGCACCAGATAAAATCAAATCTTTGGTTGTGTCAGAGGTATTTTCCCTTGCTCTTGTAGAACATATCATTGGTATTAATATGAATGCTAGCGGTTATATTCGATATCGAGTTATTGACTAGCTTTGTTTGATAGCTATTTTCTGGTTTGAGACTACCAGAGCATGTTTTATTGTGTGTTTTAACGTTCTGAGATTACCTTGATCCCCACCATACAGGATGTTATGCTAAATATTAACTGATGCCCTAATCTGCAGGTTTCACGTGAATTTCATCCTAATTTTTCAGCCAAATGGAGGAGATACTTGTATATATTTCCCCTTGATGGGGATGCTACATCAATATCAGAGGATGAGCAATCCTCTACGATACTAGAGAATCCTGAATTAAAAGCACCTCAGAGCTTTGATGTGGCCAAGGTTGACAAAATCATTAGGCAACTGGAAGGAAAAATGCTATCTTATAAAATATTTGCACGTGATACGCAAGCTTCACGTAGCGAGTAAGTTTCATGTATCATAATATGCTTTGTGTTTTTCAAGTATAGAGATGATTCCTCATGTGGATTAGCAATAGTTTCATCACCTAATTCTGACATGGTTGTTCACTAGAGACCTTCCTGAATTTGTATGCCACTCTTCATCAGTGCTTGTTATGAGCATTATGTGTCCTTATTAGATGATCTCAGTGTCTCTTATTTTATACATGCTCTCGAGTTCAATAAACTCATCAGTCACTTCACTTGATGCCCTGCTGTTTTTGCAGCGGCCCAGCTACGGAGTGTTTTATGTACCATTCTCGGGCTGCAGTCACCAAACTCTATTCTGCTGATGAGGTGATTCTAGTGTTAAATGCATACATTCATTTATCAAGTGGAAAAGATCTGTGCACATACATCATCTCTGTTGAAATCTTATGTTCAGTTCTTGTCTTCCATTTTCACAGAATTGCAAAGAAGGCACAACGGTCATGTGCGTTGAGCTAGTTGCGAACAGGTTCCTACGCAAGGTAATAATACAACACACTGCTATATGCCCTACTCCTTTCATTCAACAATTATGTTCCAACTTTTTTCTAATTCCGATATATATGGACACATTTTAGTATGTTTCTTCACTCATTTCAGTCCATACTAAAATATAAAAAACATCTTATAATTATGAACGGAGGGAGTACTATTTATTCTCAACCACTCCCTGAACTCTGGTTTAATTTGTGACGAACAGATGGTTAGGGTTCTTGTCGCAACCACCATCAGAGAGGCCGCTGCTGGAGCCGACGAAGACGCCTTGCTGAACCTGATGGACGCCACTTGCAGGCGCGCAACAGCTCCCCCGGCACCCGCGGAGGGCCTCTGCCTTGTAGACGTTGGCTATGAAGATTTCGACGAACAGAGGTGCTTCATTGTTGACTAAACAAACTCTCCATGCTAGAGCAAAGAAGCACAATGTGCCCGATTCTTCAACGAGTTAAGATCGAATCATTCCGGTTCTGACATGTTTCTTATTTTCTGATGTATTAGTTCAGAACTGTAATTCGAAGGTGCACACCAGGAATCTTTTGGAACCGAAATCATAGATAAAACATTTCTGAATAAGCGCACACGATCAATGCACCGCCGCAACGAACCATCCATGCATAAGCAGTACAAACCACAACACAAAACCTCAGTTGGTCCAACACAAAGGAACCAAGATGACATGTTCAGTTTAACCCTCAAATAGTAGTTAGCCCGACAGAAAGCAGAACTTCTGGTACTACCTGACAAACCAGCAACTTGCCAAAACTTCTAATGGGACTTGTTATGGCAACATTGCTCCAACTGCAGATGAATTATCAGCATCAAAACTCCTTATGGGAGACAGAGACACCCACTTGCACAGAATGACATAACACTCAACATAAAAACTTATGGGCCTGTCTAGGACACATCTAGATGTGACATAATTATGTCACATCCAAGCTCATGTCCACTTTGTTTGTGGTCTATTTTTTTGTCCTAGTTTTTTTGTTTCTTGTTGCTGCATTATATATTTGTTGGAGCTTAGACGTGACATTCTTAAAAAACATCTAGATGTGAATTAGTCAAACTGAAAACTTATTGGTGAATACCCATCCATCAGTGGCCCATCAGACTTTCAACCCATTTGAGTGCCGTCCTATGGGAAACATAACATAAATAAGGTTACACAAAAGAGGCAAGAGAATGTAGCTTAGCATCAGCGCAGTACCTATACCAAAAATGGAGCTTAAGAAGCATACCATTATCATATATACTTGCATGGGACAAGCCATATTTGACACGGTCATTCTTTGTCAGGAAGTGGCTTCGCCTTGTCATTACTCTGAGATGGTTCAAATCTTCTCATCTGTGGGCCATATATGGGGGAATTGTTTGAGAGAATATGCGGCTACATTCTCTAGCCTCTTGTGTAGCCTTATTTATGCAAGAGGGACATATTGAGGGAGTCCTGTATTAGGGGGTCCTCGGACAGCCAGACTATATACTTTGGCCGGACTGTTGGACTATGAAGATACAAGATTGAAGACTTCGTCCCGTGTCCGGGTGGGACTCTCCTTTGCGTGGAAGGCAAACTTGGCAATTCAGATATGTAGATCTCCTCCCTTGTAACCGACTCTGTGTAACCCTAGCCCCCTCCGTGTCTATATAAACCGGAGGGTTTAGTCCGTAGGACAACAATCACAATCATAATCATAGGCTAGCTTCTAGGGTTTAGCCTCTACGGTCTCGTGGTAGATCAACTCTTGTAATACTCATATCATCAAGATCAATCAAGCACGAAGTAGGGTATTACCTCCATCGAGAGGGCCCGAACCTGGGTAAACATTGTGTCCCCCGCCTCCTGTTACCATTAGCCTTAGACGCACAGTTCGGGACCCCCTACCCGAGATCCGCCGGTTTTGACACCGACATTGGTGCTTTCATTGAGAGTTCCACTTTGCCGTCACGGTAAGGCTTAATGGCTCCTTCGATCATCGGTAACGATGCGATCCAGGGTGAGGTTTTTCTCCCCAGACAAATCTTCGTATTCGGCGGCTTCGTACTGCGGGCCAACTCGCTTGGCCATCTGGAGCAGATCGATAGCTACGCCCCTGGCCATCAGGTCAGGTTTGAAAGCTTGAACTATACTGCCAACATCCGCGGAGACTTGATCTTCGACAGATTCGAGCCCATGTCAGGTGCGCCGCACAGCCACGACGAGCGTGACTTAGCTCTGCCGTCGGAAGGTGTTCGGGAGATCACACCCGCGGTTACTTCGGCCCTCAATCCGGAGCAGATCGTGCCATCCGAGGACGGGTGGATGGACCCCGCCACGGAGGCCGCACACTCAGCGACGATAGAGCCGAATACTGACTTCACCTCCTATGAGACATGTGTCATCGGACCCTTGGATTTGTCCCCGGCCACAGGCTCCAAACCGCTTGCATCCGTGCCTATCGAATCTGATTGGGCACCGATCATGGAGTTTACCTCCGCGGATATCTTTCAGCACTCGCCCTTGGGCGACGTGCTAAATTCATTGAGGTCTCTCTCTCTCAGGAGACCCTTGGCCGAACTATGTCTGGCTCGAATGGGAAGCGGACGGCGAAGAAATTCGTTCCCCACCCACCACCAACTTAATAGCCACTGTCGACGACTTAACCGACATGCTCGATTCCGGTTCCGAAGACATCGACGGTATGGACGATGATGCAGGAGAACAATAGGAACCATCGCCCACAGGGCGCTGGACAGCCACCTCATCATATGATATATATATGGTGGACACCCCCAAAGACAGCGATGGCAATAAGGCAACGGAGGATAATCCCCTCGAGAAGCAATCTAAGCACCGGCGTCATCGGCGCCGCTCTAAGCCCTGCCATAGCAAAAGCAGCGATACCGGCACAAGAGACAATAACGCTGCGGATAGTGCCGAAGACGAAGACAATCCCCCCAGCCAGGCTCCGAGCGGGAGGATGGACAAGCTAGCCCTAAGGAACAGGCGACAGACGGAGAATCAGAGGATGACAATTACATGCCCCTCTCTGAAGACGAGGTGATCCTCGGCGACGAAGAATTCATCGTGCCTGAGGATCCCGTCGAGCAGGAGCGCTTCAAGTGTCGGCTTATAGCCACAGCAAAAAGCCTGAAGAAAAAGCAGCAACAGCTTCAAGCTGATCAAGATCTGCTAGCGGATAGATGGACCGAGGTCCTGGCAGCCGAGGAATACAAACTCGAGCGCCCAACCAAAAGTTACCCAAAACGCAGGTTGCTATCCCAACTCGAGGAGGAAGCATTAAAGCCTACACTACCAGCGTATGATGCGGCTGACCGGCCACCTCGTGGCCGAGACAAAGCGGCGTATCAGCCCGAATTCCAGCCCACACCCCGTCGCCAGTTAAACAAAAACACCAAGGCCCGGGGCTACACGCAGGACCTGCGAGAAGTATTGGAAAACAAAGGAGGACATACAAGATCGATCTACGGATCACGGGGGCGCGCCCCAACGCGTAACGACGACCGTCACGCAGGATATACTAAAAGCAAATCCGGCCGGGCCGAATACAGCAGACTAGACTCGTACGAACTGCGTCGTGATATAGCCCGGCACAGAGGCGCCGGACACCCCCTATGCTTCACTGATGAAGTAATGGATCATGAATTCCCAAAAGGGTTTAAACCCGTGAACATTGAATCATATGATGGTACTACAGACCTCGCGGTATGGATAGAGGATTTCTTCCTCCACATTCACATGGTCCGCGGGGATGATCTACACGCCATCAAGTATCTCCCACTAAAACTCAAAGGGCCGGCTCGGCATTGGCTGAATAGCTTGCCGGCAAACTCCATTGGAAGTTGGGAGAACCTGGCAGACGCATTCCTGGACAACTTCCAGGGCACTTATGTGCGACCACCGGATGCTGATGATTTAAGTCACATAACCCAACAGCTCGGAGAGTCAGCCAGGAAATTCTGGACTAGGTTCCTAACTAAAAAGAACGAAATTGTCGACTGTCCGGATGCCGAAGCCCTAGCGGCCTTTAAACATAACATCCGTGACGAGTGGCTTGCCCGACACCTCGGCCAAGAGAAGCCAAAATCCATGGCAGCCCTCATGATACGTCTCCAACGTATCTATAATTTATGAAGTATTCATGCTATTATATTATCTATTTTGGATGTTTATGGGCTTTATTATACACTTTTATATTATTTTTGGGACTAACCTATTAACCCAGAGCCCAGTGCCAGTTTCTGTTTTTTCCCTTGTTTCAGTGTTTCGCAGAAAAGGAATATCAAACGGAGTCCAAACGGAATGAAACCTTCGGGAGAGTTATTTTTGGAACGGAAGCAATCCAGGGGACTTGGAGTGCACGCCAGGGAAGCAACGAGGGAGGCACGAGGCAGGGGGGCGCGCCCACCCCCCTGGGCGCGCCCTCCACCCTCGTGGGCCCCTCATGGCTCCCCTGACCGACTTCTTTCGCCTATATATCTCCATATACCCTAAAACCATCGGGGAACAGAATAGATCAGGAGTTCCGCTGCCGCAAGCCTCTGTAGCCACCAAAAACCAATCGGGACCCTGTTCCGGCACCCTGCTGGAGGGGGGAACCCTCACTGGTGGCCATCTTCATCATCCCGGCGCTCTCCATGACGAGGAGGGAGTAGTTCACCCTCGGGGCTGAGGGTATGTACCAGTAGCTATGTGTTTGATATCTCTCTCTCTCTCTCGTGTTCTTGAGGTGATACGATCTTGATGTATCGCGAGCTTTGCAATTGTAGTTGGATCTTATGATGTTTCCCCCCCTCTACTCTCTTCTAATGGATTGAATTTTCCCTTTGAAGTTATCTTATCGGATTGAGTCTTTAATGATTTGAGAACACTTGATGTATGTCTTGCGTGGGATAACCGTGGTGACAATGGGTTATTCTATTGATTCACTTGATGTATGTTTTGGTGATCAACTTGCGGGTTCCGCCCATGAACCTATGCATAGGGGTTGGCACACATTTTCGTCTTGACTCTCCGGTAGAAACTTTGGGGCACTCTTTGAGGTTCTATGTGTTGGTTGAATAGATGAAGCTGAGATTGTGTGATGCATATCGTATAATCATACCCACGGATACTTGAGGTGACATTGGAGTATCTAGGTGACATTAGTGTTTTGGTTGATGTGTGTCTTAAGGTGTTATTTTACTACGAACTCTAGGGCTGTTTGTGACACTTATAGGAATAGCCCAATGGATTGATCGGAAAGAATAACTTTGAGGTGGTTTCGTACCCTACCAACTCTTCGTTTGTTCTCCGCTATTAGTGACTTTGGAGTGACTCTTTGTTGCATGTTGAGGGATAATTATATGATCCAATTATGTTCTTATTGTTGAGAGAACTTGCACTAGTGAAAGTATGAACCCTAGGCCTTGTTTCCTAGCATTGCAATATCGTTTGTGCTCACTTTTATCATTAGTTACCTTGCTGTTTTTATATTTTCAGATTACAAAAACCTATATCTACTATCCATATTGCACTTGTATCACCATCTCTTCGCCGAACTAGTGCACCTATACAATTTACCATTGTATTGGGTGTGTTGGGGACACAAGAGACTCTTTGTTATTTGGTTGTAGGGTTGTTTGATAGAGACCATCTTCATCCTACGCCTCCCACGGATTGATAAACCTTAGGTCATCCACTTGAGGGAAATTTGCTACTGTCCTACAAACCTCTGCACTTGGAGGCCCAACAACGTCTACAAGAAGAAGGTTGTGTAGTAGATATCAAGCTCTTTTCTGGTGCCGTTGCCGGGGAGGCTAGGTAAGCGACACTCACACCCCGTCAACTAAGCTCTTTTCTGGCGCCGTTGGCGGGAAGGCTAGGTAAGCGGCACTCACACCCCGTCATCTAAGCTCTTTTCTGGCGCCGTTGCCGGGGAGGTGAATGCTTGAAGGTATATCTTTAGATCTTGCAATCGAATCTTTTAGTTTCTTGTTTTATCACTAGTTTAGTTTATAAAAGAAAACTACAAAAAAATGGATTAAGGTTGCCTCATATGCTTCATCTTTTTAATGTTTTTCGTGAAAATGATGGGAAGGAAAATTGTGCTCAAGTACTAGAAGAAGAATTACAAAGAATGCTTGGCATAAAATATGTGAATGATGAGCATGATTGCAATGTTGTTAGTATGAATTCTTTGAATACCCATGATGCTAATGACATGCAAAGCCACAAGCTTGGGGATGCTATGCTTGATGAAGATGATATTTTTTGTCCCCCAAGTTTTGATGAGAAAATTTATTATGATGAAAGCATGCCTCCTATTTATGATGATTATTGTGATGACACGTATGCTATAAAGAATAAAGATAACCATGAAACTTGACATCATGATTTTAATTTTCAATTGGATTATGCTTCACATGATAGTTATTTTGTTGAGTTTGCTCCCACTACTATTCATGAGAACAAATTTGCTTATTTGGAGATTAATAAAAATTCTATGCTTGTAGATCATGAAAATAATGCTTTATGTGATGGTTATATTGTTGAATTCATTCATGATGCTACAGAAAATTATTATGAGGGAGGAATATATGCTTGTAGGGATTGCAATAATATCAAGTTTCCGCTCTATGTGCTTAAAGTTTTGAAGTTATGCTTGTTTTGCCTTCCTATGCTAGTTGATTATTGTTCCCATAAGTTGTTTGCTCACAAAATCCCTATGCATAGGAAGTGGGTTAGACTTAAATGTGCTAGTCATATTCTTCATGATGCTCTCTTTATGTTTCAATTCTTATCTTTTATACGAGCATCATTGAAATCATCATGCCTAGCTAAAAAGGCTTTAAAGAAAAGCGCTTGTTGGGAGACAACCAATATTTATACCTACTGTTTTTGTGTGTTCACATGATTAAGCTACTGTAGTAATCAAGTTTTATAGCTTTTGTTTCAATAAAGTGCCAAATAAGACCTATAGGATCTTCTTGGATGATAATTATTTGATCTTGCTGAAAAAGTCAGAAACTTTCTGCTCACGAAAACAATTGTTAAAAATCACCAGAACGTGATAAAATACTGATTCCAATTGCAGTAGATCAATAAACAAATTATCTAGGTCGTCCTATTTTGGTAGAATTTTTTTGTGTTCCAGAAGTTTGCGTTAGTTACAGATTACTACAGACTGTTCTGTTTTTGACAGATTCTGTTTTTGGTGTGTTGTTTGCTTATTTTAATGAATCTATGGCTAGTAAAATAGTTTATAAACCATAGAGAAGTTAGAATACAGTGGATTTAACACCAATACAAATAAAGAATGAGTTCATTACAGTATCTTTAAGTGGTGTTTTGTTTTCTTTCGCTAACGGAGCTTATGAGTTTTCTGTTGAGTTTTGTGTTGTGAAGTTTTCAAGTTTTGGGTAAAGATTCGATGGACTATGGAATAAGGAGTGGCAAGAGCCTAAGCTTGGGGATGCCCAAGGCACCCCAAGGTAATATTCAAGTATAACCAAGCGTCTAAGCTTGGGGATGCCCCGGAAGGCATCCCCTCTTTCGTCTTCGTTCATCGGTAACTTTACTTGGAGCTATATTTTTATTCACCACATGATATGTGGTTTGCTTGGAGCGTCATTTTATTTTCTTTTGTTTTGCATGCTGTTTGAATAAAACATCAAGATCTGAAATTATTGAATGAGAGAGAGTCCTCACATAGCTAAATAATTATTTAACTACTCATTGATCTTCACTTATATCATTTTGGAGTAGTTTGTCATTTACTCGTGTGCTTCACTTATATCCTATGAGTAAATAGTTGAATGATTTGAATATCATAAATCTGAAATTATATATGTTTCATATGCTTATCCCATGGGGAGTAATGACTTCACATATAATAAGTAGAGGTGGTAAATTTATTGAAAGTTAGCAAACATTGTATTGGTCACTTGAACAATTCATGAAAGAATATTGAAGGAAGAGAGATTTCACATATAAATATACTATCTTGGACATTTTTTGTAATTGTGAGCACTCATTAAAATATGACATGCTAAAAGGTTGATGTTGGACAAGGAAGACAACGTAATGGGTTATGTTTTCTTATATCCGAAATAAAGTATATTGTCATGGATCGCCCAACACATTGAGCTTGCCTTTCCCCTCATGCTAGCCAAATTCTTTGCACCAAGTAGAGATACTACTTGTGCTTCCAAACATCCCTTAAACCAGTATTGCCATGAGAGTCCACCATACCTACCTATGGATTGAGTAAGATCCTTCAAGTAAGTTGTCATCGGTGCATGCAATAAAAATTGCTCTCTAAATATGTATGATCTTTTAGTGTGGAGAAAATAAGCTTTATACGATCATTGTGATATGGAAGAAATAAAAGCGACGGACTGCATAATAAAGGTCCCTATCACAAGTGGCAATATAAAGTGACGTTCCCTCGCATTAAGATTTTGTGCATCCAACTATAAAAGCGCATGGCAACCTCTGCTTCCCTCTGCGAAGGGCCTATCTTTTATTATTGTCTTTTACCTTATGCAAGAGTCATGGTGATCTTCACCTTTCCTTTTTACATTTTATCCTTTGGCAAGCACATTGTGTTGGAAAGATTTTTATATATATATATATATATATATATATATATATATATATATATATATATATATATCCAATCGGATGTAAGGCATCATGAGCTATTATTGTTGACATTACCCTTGAGATAAAAGGTTGGGAGGCGAATCTATAAGCCCCTATCTTTCTCTGTGTCTGATTAAAACTTTGAACCCATAAATATCGCGTGAGTGTTAGCAATTGTGAAAGACTAAATGATAGTTGAGTATGTGGAGTTTGCTAAATCAAAGCTCTGACATAGACTCTTCCTGAAAATAAGATGAATTGTAATTGTTTGATGACTGATAACACGGTTTGTTGGTTTTCAAGAAAGTTTATGATCTATACTTTAACATGTGAATAGCTTGTTACTTGATCATGAAAAGTTTTATGAGTTGAGCTACTGTTATGATATATAGTGATGCTAGAAAAGGTGATTGAAATTATTATTGATCAAACTTGTGCACCTGCTAGCATTCACACTTCATAAATTCTTTCTTTTATCATTTACCTACTCGAGGACGAGCAGGAATTAAGCTTGGGGATTCTGATACGTCTCCAACGTATCTATAATTTATGAAGTATTCATGCTATTATATTATCTGTTTTGGATGTTTATGGGCTTTATTATACACTTTTATATTATTTTTGGGACTAACCTACTAACCCAGAGCCCAGTGCCAGTTTCCGTTTTTCCCTTGTTTCAGTGTTTCGCAGAAAAGGAATATCAAACGGAGTCCAAACGGAATGAAACCTTCGGGAGAGTTATTTTTGGAACGGAAGCAATCCAGGGGACTTGGAGTGCACGTCAGGGAAGCAACGACGGAGGCACGAGGCAGGGGGGCGCGCCCTCCACCCTCGTGGGCCCCTCATGGCTCCCCTGACCGACTTCTTTCGCCTATATATCTCCATATACCCTAAAACCATCGGGGAACAGAATAGATCGGGAGTTCCGCCGCCGCAAGCCTCTGTAGCCACCAAAAACCAATCGGGACCCTATTCCGGCACCCTGCCGGAGGGGGGAACCCTCACCGGTGGCCATCTTCATCATCCCGGCGCTCTCCATGACGAGGAGGGAGTAGTTCACCCTCGGGGCCGAGGGTATGTACCAGTAGCTATGTTGTCGTGGTTTTGTCACGGCAGATGTCCTAGAGAAAGGACTTAGTTGTGGAGCCATCGCTATGGGTTAGCTTAAAGGGGTTAAAGCGGACAAGGGACGCAAGAGAGTTTTATACTAGTTCGGCCCCTTACGATGAAGGTAAAAGCCTACGTCTAGTTGTGATGGAATTGATGGGGTTTCGATGACCAGGGAGCGAATACGCTTTGCCTGAGTCTCTAGGTGTTGTCTATTGTTCCTGAACCGCCGCCGGGTCGTCCCCTTATATACATGGGTTGACGCCCGTCGGTTTACAAACTCCGAGGCCGGCTCATAATCGTGTCCGGCTCGGTCTCTGCTACCTCTATCTTACAGCACAAGTTTACATATCAATGCCGGTTTGTGTCTACAGGCCTTAAGTCGGCTTTGGGCCCTGGGCCTTCATGAAGCGTCACCGTCTGTCTTCATAGGCTTCAGATACAGATGAACTACTTATGGGGTTAACCCGGCCTCTCCTGGCCGGTTTACGCCCAGTGGTAATATCCCCAACATTAGGCCCCAGATTGATTTGAACTGGTTCATGTCAATCCTCAATACTTCAGAAATTTGCTTCTTCAACATCTTCATATAATCTTGTAAACCGTAGTGATGTCATCTTCTAGGATCATGGTAAACCGCCATGACGTCGCCTGCTATTTAAAACTCTGTATAATCCACCTTCATTAATGAGCCTCCGACAATCGAGGCGACAGCTCCGCCTCATAAGAAAAAAATTCGGCTCCTCGATTTTTGCGCCTGTCGTTCATCTCCCTTATAAATAGGGCCTGGGGGTCTTTCCATTTCCCCCCTCGTACCTCTTCGCATCATCGTCATCCTCGCGACGCCCGAGCCTTCGACCTCAGCCGCCGCTGTCGACCTTTGACTACTGCACCAACTTTGGCCGCTGCATCGACCTGAACGTACCAGAGCTCCTCCGTGCGCCGCCGCTGCTCGACAGCCTCCGTAAGTCTCCCCTTCTCTTACCATAGATCTGCACTTAGGGTTTCTGTCGTTCATCAGTGTTCTTCGCCCGAACCTTCTTTATCCTTACTTATATCCATGGATTAGATCCAAGAACCACATAGATCTCGCGCGGTGGTAGTTTTAGCACCTGTTTGATATCCAACTCATCTCGTTTAAGTAGAAAATCCCATCTGAATCTTCATCAACTGCTTCGGTACCAATATTTAGGTCTAAATATATTTTCATGTTCTGACATGCGGTAGATCCAAAATTACAATGCCAACTTGTGAAACCTGTTTTTCTCTTCACTTATACATCCTTAACATTGGGCGGTTTAACTTTATATACCAAATGATGACCCAGTAGATACCATTAGTCCCCTGTTGAACCGCCAATGCATTACACTGTTTCCATTGTCAGACTCTGGTTTACGAATAACCAAATCCGGTTTGTCAATATGCTTGTATCCTCATACCGCTGTATAGTTGTCCACTGTAATTCTTGAACCGGCAATAATCATGTTTCAGATTTCCCTTGTCATGGCCAAGCAAGTCTATGAATGCAATTGGGCTCCCTCTCGAGTAACCGAGGAGCAGTTAAGCAACCTTGTAAAAACGGGCGCTTTAGCTAAGAAAGATGTCATCCACTGGAGGGTCCCTGGCCCGGAAAATCCTCCTACACCCAAGGATGGAGAGGTAGTCGTATTCGCTGATCATCTCGGACGAGGTTTTAGCCCTCCCGGTTCAAATTTTTTCCGGGATGTACTGGCCAATTTTCAGCTGCGCCCTCAAGACATCGGTCCCAATTCTGTGACCAACATCTGCCATTTCCAAGTCCTTTGTGAGGTTTATCTGCAAGAGGAACCTTCAGTCGAGCTGTTTAGGGATTTCTTTCACTTAAACCGTCGCACAGAATTCTCAGATGGACCCAATACGGAATTGGGCGGAATGGCGGTTCAAAAAAGGAAGGAAGTCACCTTCCCTCATCCCAAACTCCACAGTCACCCCAAAGAGTGGAACCAGACTTGGTTTTACTGCATGGATACATCTCCATCTGAGAGAACCCCCTACCGGGTTACCGCCCTGAACGCCTTAGCAACACACATCCTTTTCCTCAAAGGTTGACAGCAAGAGAAAGGGCCAACTATGCTCCCCAATTATCAAAGCTCAGAGCCTTCATGGCGAACGGTTTGACAGGAGTGGATCTTGCTCGTTGCTGGATAAGCTGGAGTATTCTGCCCTTAAGCCGGCGCCCCGGTTTGATGTGTGAGTACACGGGGAGTTTGAAGGATGCTCAGCGGCATATTGACATTCAGCTCACAGATGCAGAAGTCACTGAAGCTGTAAAAAAGATACTGAACGAACCGGAGGCTGTCTGTGCCCAAACCGGACTACTCCCTTTCTGCACCTTCAACAAACCGCCAGCTGTAAGAACCATATAATCTTTTTATCTGACGTTGCTTCTGTCCAAATATTCTCTGAAATTGTGATTATTTTCTGACAGGGTGACGATCCGTTCTGGAACAAGAAACCGTCACAAGACAAATCGGCGAAGCCGCAAGACAAACCGGTCAAGCCAGTTCTTCCAAAGACCAAGGTTATTAAAAAACCTGCCAAGAGAAGGACTACTGCATCCTCCGATCCACCAGCTGATGATGATGTGGGTAGCCCGGAACCAGAGGTAGAACTTGACTCTCTTGGTTCATATTTCGTACATCTCATTGACAATGATTTTTATCAGGACGACGCTGAAGGCAGTCATGCTGAGGACGTAGAGGTAACCATTCTTTCCTCCGATTCAGATCCTCTGCCAACATCAAAAATCCGTCAAGCAAACCGGAAAGTAAAATTTTCTCACCCTCTTGCTTATTTGGACCCAAACTTTCTTTTGAATACGCAGCAGCACGAGGCTCGCCGTACAACCCGGCACAGCGGCCAAGTAGTTACCTCCGCCGGTTTACCGAACAGTCCGGTTCGGAAACGCCGACCAGAGGTCTCTTATCCCATTGATACTTCATGCCCAAAAGCAGGTTGTTTTAGCCATCCTCTTAACCCGTCTGATTCAAATTATCAGGGTACTTCTCACTCATCCTCTGGCGAATCATCGGCCACACAGCTTCCTGTTGGGGAACGTAGTAATTTCAAAAAATTTCCTACGCACACGCAAGATCATGGTGATGCATAGCAACGAGAGGGGAGAGTGTTGTCCACGTACCCTCGTAGACCGACAGCGGAAGCGTTATCACAACGCGGTTGATGTAGTCGTACGTCTTCACGATCCGACCGATCAAGTACCGAACGTACGGCACCTCCGAGTTCTACACACGTTCAGCTCGATGACGTCCCTCGAACTCCGATCCAGCCGAGTGTTGAGGGAGAGTTTCGTCAGCACGACGGCGTGGTGACGATGATGATGTTCCACCGACGCAGGCCTTCGCCTAAGCTCCGCAACGGTATTATCGAGGTGTAATATGGTGGAGGGGGGCACCGCACACGGCTAAGAGATCTCAAGGATCAATTGTTGTGTCTATGGGGTGCCCCCTGCCCCCGTATATAAAGGATGGAGGAGGGGAGGCCGGCCAGCCTCTGGGGCGCGCCAGAAGGTTGGAGCCCTACTAGGACTCTCTAGTCCTAGTAGGATTCCTCCTCCCACATGGAATAGGAAAAGGGGAAGGGAAAAAGAGAAGGAAGGAATGAGGCGCCCCCCTTCCCTAGTCCAATTCGGACCAGACCAAGGGGAGGGGCGCAGCCACCTTTTGAGGCCTTTCTCTCCTTTCCCGTATGGCCCATTAAGGCCCAATACGAATTCCCGTAACTCTCCGGTACTCCGAAAAATACCCGAATCACTCGGAACCTTTCCGAAGTCCGAATATAGTCGTCCAATATATCGATCTTTACGTCTCGACCAGTTCGAGACTCCTCGTCATATCCCCGATCTCATCCGGGACTCCGAACTCCTTCGGTACATCAAAACTCAATAAAACTGTCATTGTAACGTTAAGCGTGCGGACCCTACGGGTTCGAGAACTATGTAGACATGACCGAGACACGTCTCCGGTCAATAACCAATAGCGGGACCTGGATGCCCATATTGGCTCCCACATATTCTACGAAGATCTTTATCGGTCAGACCGCATAACAACATACGTTGTTCCCTTTGTCACCGGTATGTTACTTGCCCGAGATTTGATCGTCGGTATCTCGATACCTAGTTCAATCTCGTTAGCGGCAAGTCTCTTTACTCGTTCCGTAATACATCATCCCGCAACTAACTCATTAGTCACAATGCTTGCAAGGCTTATAGTGATGTGCATTACCGAGTGGGCCCAGAGATACCTCTCCGACAATCGGAGTGACAAATCCTAATCTCGAAATACGCCAACCCAACAAGTACCTTTGGAGACACCTGTAGAGCACCTTTATAATCACCCATTTACGTTGTGACGTTTGGTAGCACACAAAGTGTTCCTCCGGTAAACGGGAGTTGCATAATCTCATAGTCATAGGAACATGTATAAGTCATGAAGAAAGCAATAGCAACATACTAAACGGTCGGGTGCTAAGCTAACGAAATGGGTCAAGTCAATCACGTCATTCTCCTAATGAGGTGATCCCGTTAATCAAATGACAACTCATGTCTATGGCTAGGAAACATAACCATCTTTGATTAACGAGCTAGTCAAGTAGAGGCATACTAGTGACACTCTGTTTGTCTATGTATTCACACATGTATTACGTTTCCAGTTAATACAATTCTAGCATGAATAATAAACATTTATCATGATATAAGGAAATATATAATACTTTATTATTGCCTCTAGGGCATATTTCCTTCAGTCTCCCACTTGCACTAGAGTCAATAATCTAGTTCACATCGCCATGTGATTTAACATCAATAATTCACATCACCATGTGATTAACACCCATAGTTCACATCTCTATGTGACCAACACTCAAAGGGTTTACTAGAGTCAATAATCTAGTTCACATCGCTATGTGATTAACACCCAAAGAGTACTAAGGTGTGATCATGTTTTGATTGTGAGATAATTTTAGTCAACGGGTCTGTCACATTCAGATCCGTAAGTATTTTGCAAATTTCTATGTCTACAATGCTCTGCACGGAGCTACTCTAGCTAATTGCTCCCACTTTCAATATGCATCTAGACCGAGATTTAGAGTCATCTAGATTAGTGTCAAAACTTGCATCGACGTAACCCTTTACGACGAACCTTTTTTTCACTTCCATAATCGAGAAACATATCCTTATTCCACTAAGGATAATTTTGACCGCTGTCCAGTGATCTACTCCTAGATCACTATTGTACTCCCTTGCCAAAATCAGTGTAGGGTATACAATAGATCTGGTATACAGCATGGCATACTTTATAGAACCTATGGCCAAGGCATAGGGAATGACTTTCATTCTCTTTCTATCTTCTGCCGTGGTCGGGCTTTGAGTCTTACTCAATTTCACACCATGTAACACAGGCAAGAAACTCTTTTCTTTGACTGTTCTATTTTGAACTACTTCAAAATCTTGTTAAGGTATGTACTCATTGAAAAACTTATCAAGCGTCTTCATCTATCTCTATAGATCTTGATGCTCAATATGTAAGCAGCTTCACCGAGGTCTTTCTTTGAAAAACTCATTTCAAAACACTCCTTTATGCTTTACAGAATAATTCTACATTATTTCCGATCAACAATATGTCATTCACATATACTTATCAGAAATGCTGTAGTGCTCCCACTCACTTTCTTGTAAATACAGGCTTCACCGCAAGTCTGTATAAAACTATATCCTTTGATCAACTTATCAAAGTGTATATTCCAACTCCGAGATGCTTGCACCAGTCCATAGATGGATCGCTGGAGCTTGCATATTTTGTTAGCACCTTTAGGATTGACAAAACCTTCCTGGTTGCATCATATACAACTCTTCTTTAATAAATCCATTAAGGAATGCAGTTTTGTTTATCCATTTGCCATATTTCATAAAATGCGGCAATTGCTAACATGATTCAGACAGACTTTAAGCATAGATACGAGTGAGAAACTCTCATCGTAGTCAACATCTTGAACTTGTCGAAAACCTTTTTGCGACAATTCTAGCTTTGTAGATAGTGATACTACTATCAGCGTCCGTCTTCCTCTTGACGATCCATTTATTCGCAATTGCTTGCCGATCATCGGGCAAGTCAACCAAAGTCCACACTTTGTTCTCATACATGGATCTCATCTCAGATTTCATGGCCTCAAGCCATTTTGCGGAATCTGGGCTCACCATCGCTTCTTCATAGTTCGTAGGTTCGACATGGTCTAGTAACATAACCTCCAGAAGAGGATTACCGTACCACTCTGGTGCGGATCTTACTCTGGTTTACCTACGAGGTTTGGTAGTAACTTGATCTGAAGTTACATGATCATCATCATTAACTTCCTCACTAATTGGTGTAGGAGTCACAGGAACAGATTTCTGTGATGAAATACTTTCCAATAAGGGAGCAGGTACAGTTACCTCATCAAGTTCTACTTTCCTCCCACTCACATCTTTCGAGAGAAACTCCTTCTCTAGAAAGGATCCATACTAAGCAACGAATGTCTTGCCTTCGAATCTGTGATAGAAGGTGTACCCAACTGTCTCCTTTGGGTATCCTATGAAGACACATTTCTCCGATTTAGGTTTGAGCTTATCAGGATGAAATTTTTTCACATAAGCATCGCAACCCCAAATTTTAAGAAACGACAACTTTGGTTTCTTGCCAAACCACAGTTCATAAGGTGTCGTCTCAGCGGATTTTGATGGTGCCCATTTTTAACGTGAATGTAGCTGTCTCTAATGCATAACCCAAAACGATAGTGGTAAATTGGTAAGAGACATCATAGATTGCACTATATCCAATAAAGTACGGTTATGACGTTCGGACACACCATTACACTGTGGTGTTCCAGGTGGCGTGAGTAGTGAAACTATTTCACATTGTTTTAACTGAAGGCCAAACTCGTAACTCAAATATTTTACCTCTGCGATCATATCGTAGAAACTTTTATTTTCTTGTTACGATGATTCTCCACTTCACTCTGAAATTCTTTGAACTTTTCAAATGTTTCAGACTTTGTGTTTCATCAAGTAGATATACCCATATCTGCTCAAATCATCTGTGAAGGTCAGAAAATAACGATATCCGCCACGAGCCTCAATATTCATCGGACCACATACATCTGTTTGTATGATTTCCAACAAATCTGTTGCTCTCTCCATAGTATCCGGAGAACGGTGTTTTGGTCATCTTGCCCATAAGGCACGGTTCGCAAGTACCAAGTGATTCAAAATCAAGTGATTCCAAAATTCCATCAGTATGGAGTTTCTTCATGCGCTTTACACCGATATGACCCAAACGGCAGTGCCACAAATAAGTTGCACTATCATTATTAACTTTGCATCTTTTGGCTTCAATATTATGAATATGTGTATCACTACGATCGAGATCCAACAAACCATTTTCGTTGGTGTGTGTGACCATAAAAGGTTTTTATTCATGTAAACAGAACAACAATTGTTCTCTAACTTAAATGAATAACCGTATTGCAATAAACATGATCAAATCATATTCATGCTCAACGCAAACACCAAATAACACTTATTTAGTTTCAACACTAATCCCGAAAGTATAGGGAGTGTGCGATGATGATCATATCAATCTTGGAACTACTTCCAACACACATCGTCACCTCGCCTTTTACTAGTCTCTGTTTATTCTGCTACTCCCGTTTTCGAGTTACTACTCTTTAGCAACTGAACCAGTATCAAATACTGAGGGGTTGCTATAAACACTAGTAAGTACACATCAATAACATGTATATCCAATATACCTTTGTTCACTTTGCCATCTTTCTTATCCACCAAATACTTGGGGTAGTTCCGCTTCCAGTGACCAGTCCCTTTGCAGTAGAAGCACTTAGTCTCAGGCTTAGGTACAGACTTGGGCTTCTTCACTTGAGTAGCAACTTGCTTGCCGTTCTTTTGAAGTTCCCCTTCTTCCCTTTGCCCTTTTCTTGAAACTAGTGGTCTTGTCAACCATCAACACTTGAAGTGGTCTCGTCAACCATCAACACTTGATGTTTTTCTTGATTTCTACCTTCGTCGATTTCAGCATCACGAAGAGCTCGGGAATTACTTTCGTCATCCCTTGCATACTATAGTTCATCACGAAGTTCTACTAACTTGGTGATGGTGACTAGAGAATTCTGTCAATCACTATTTTATCTGGAAGATTAACTCCCACTTGATTCAAGCGATTGTAGTACCCAGACAATCTGAGCATATGCTCACTAGTTGAGCGATTCTCTTCCATCTTTTAGCTATAGAACTTGTTGGAGACTTCATATCTCTCAACTCGGGTATTTGCTTGAAATATTAACTTCAACTCCTGGAACATCTTATATGGTCCATGACGTTCAAAACGTCTTTGAAGTCCCGATTCTAAGCCGTTAAGCATGGTGCACTAAACTATCAAGTAGTCATCATATTGAGCTAGCCAAACGTTCATAACGTCTGCATCTGCTCCTGCAATAGGTCTGTCACCTAGCGGTGCATCAAGGACATAATTTTTCTGTGCAGCAATGAGGATAATCCTCAGATCACGGATCCAATCCGCATCTTTGCTACTAACATCTTTCAACATAATTTTTCTCTAGGAACATATCAAAAATAAACAGGGAAGCAACAACGCGAGCTATTGATCTACAACATAATTTGCAAAATACTATCAGGACTAAGTTCATGATAAATTTAAGTTCAATTAATCATATTACTTAAGAACTCCCACTTAGATAGACATCCCTCTAATCATCTAAGTGATTACGTGATCCAAAGCAACTAAACCATGTCCGATTAACACGTGAGATGGAGTAGTTTCAATGGTGAACATCACTATGTTGATCATATCTACTATATGATTCACGCTCGACCTTTCGGTCTCTGTGTTCCGAGGCCATATCTGTATATGCTAGGCTCGTCAAGTTTAACCTGAGTATTCCGCGTGTGCAACTGTTTTGCACCCGTTGTATTTGAACGTAGAGCCTATCACACCCGATTAACACGTGGTGTCTCAGCACGAAGAACTTTTGCAACGGTGCATACTCAGGGAGAACACTTTTATCTTGAAATTTTAGTGAGAGATCATCTTATAATGCTACCGTCAATCAAAGCAAGATAAGATGCATAAAGGATTAACATCACATGCAATCAATATAAGTGATATGATATGGCCATCATCATCTTGTGCTTGTGATCTCCATCTCCGAAGCACCGTGCTTGTGATCTCCATCTCCGAAGCACCGTCATGATCACCATCGTCACCGGCTCGACACCTTGATCTCCATCGTAGTATCGTTGTCGTCTCGCCAACTTATTGCTTTTACGACTATCGCTACCGCTTAGTGATAAAGTAAAACTATTACATGGCGATTGCATCTCATACAATAAAGCGACAACCATATGGCTCCTGCCAGTTGCCGATAACTCGGTTACAAAACATGATCATCTCATACAACACATTATATCACATCATGTCTTGACCATATCACATCACAACATGCCCTGCAAAAACAAGTTAGACGTCCTCTACTTTGTTGTTGCATGTTTTACGTGGCTGCTACGGGCTTAGCAAGAACCGTTCTTACCTACGCATCAAAACCACAACGATAGTTTGTCAAGTTGGTGCTGTTTTAACCTTCGCAAGGACCGGGCGTAGCCACACTCGGTTCAACTAAAGTGAGAGAGACAGACACCCGCCAGTCACCTTTAAGCAACGAGTGCTCCGAACGGTGAAACCAGTCTCGCGTAAGCGTACGCGTAATGTCGGTCCGGGCCGCTTCATCTCACAATACCGCTGAACCAAAGTATGACATGCTGGTAAGCAGTATGACTTATATCGCCCACAACTCACTTGTGTTCTACTCGTGCATAGCATCAACGCATAAAACCAGGCTCTGATACCACTGTTGGGGAACGTAGTAATTTCAAAAAATTTCCTACGCACACGCAAGATCATGGTGATGCATAGCAACGAGAGGGGAGAGTGTTGTCCACGTACCCTCGTAGACCGACAGCGGAAGCGTTATCACAACGCGGTTGATGTAGTCGTACGTCTTCACGATCCGACCGATCAAGTACCGAACGTACGGCACCTCCGAGTTCTACACACGTTCAGCTCGATGACGTCCCTCGAACTCCGATCCAGCCGAGTGTTGAGGGAGAGTTTCGTCAGCACGACGGCGTGGTGACGATGATGATGTTCCACCGACGCAGGGCTTCGCCTAAGCTCCGCAACGGTATTATCGAGGTGTAATATGGTGGAGGGGGCACCGCACACGGCTAAGAGATCTCAAGGATCAATTGTTGTGTCTATGGGGTGCCCCCTGCCCCCGTATATAAAGGATGGAGGAGGGGAGGCCGGCCAGCCTCTGGGGCGCGCCAGAAGGTTGGAGTCCTACTAGGACTCCCTAGTCCTAGTAGGATTCCTCCTCCCACATGGAATAGGAAAAGGGGAAGGGAAAAAGAGAAGGAAGGAAGGAGGCGCCCCCCTTCCCTAGTCCAATTCGGACCAGACCAAGGGGAGGGGCGCAGCCACCTTTTGAGGCCTTTCTCTCCTTTCCCGTATGGCCCATTAAGGCCCAATACGAATTCCCGTAACTCTCCGGTACTCCGAAAAATACCCGAATCACTCGGAACCTTTCCGAAGTCCGAATATAGTCGTCCAATATATCGATCTTTACGTCTCGACCATTTCGAGACTCCTCGTCATATCCCCGATCTCATCCGGGACTCCGAACTCCTTCGGTACATCAAAACTCAATAAAACTGTCATCGTAACGTTAAGCGTGCGGACCCTACGGGTTCGAGAACTATGTAGACATGACCGAGACACGTCTCCGGTCAATAACCAATAGCGGGACCTGGATGCCCATATTGGCTCCCACATATTCTACGAAGATCTTTATCGGTCAGACCGCATAACAACATACGTTGTTCCCTTTGTCACCGGTATGTTACTTGCCCGAGATTTGATCGTCGGTATCTCGATACCTAGTTCAATCTCGTTACCGGCAAGTCTCTTTACTCGTTCCGTAATACATCATCCCGCAACTAACTCATTAGTCACAATGCTTGCAAGGCTTATAGTGATGTGCATTACCGAGTGGGCCCAGAGATACCTCTCCGACAATCGGAGTGACAAATCCTAATCTCGAAATACGCCAACCCAACAAGTACCTTTGGAGACACCTGTAGAGCACCTTTATAATCACCCATTTACGTTGTGACGTTTGGTAGCACACAAAGTGTTCCTCCGGTAAACGGGAGTTGCATAATCTCATAGTCATAGGAACATGTATAAGTCATGAAGAAAGCAATAGCAACATACTAAACGGTCGGGTGCTAAGCTAACGAAATGGGTCAAGTCAATCACGTCATTCTCCTAATGAGGTGATCCCGTTAATCAAATGACAACTCATGTCTATGGCTAGGAAACATAACCATCTTTGATTAACGAGCTAGTCAAGTAGAGGCATACTAGTGACACTCTGTTTGTCTATGTATTCACACATGTATTACGTTTCCAGTTAATACAATTCTAGCATGAATAATAAACATTTATCATGATATAAGGAAATATATAATACTTTATTATTGCCTCTAGGGCATATTTCCTTCACTTCCACCCCTCAAAACAGTTCCTGGGTGAGCTATGCACATGTATTTATTCTTGATGTGTTATCTTTACATACTGTACTGATCCTTATGTCTATCTTTTCTGAGCGCCAAGCCAAGACCCAGCAAGAAGGCTCGGTTAAACAAACCGGCTGATGATAATGTAGCTGCTGAACCGGAAGAAACCGAAGCTGACGACATGCTTAATGATCCGCCGCCTCAAGACCATGACTTCCTTGCCGAATAAGTGCAAGTTGACACTACCAGCCATGCAGGCCGGCCAACCAGCCCTGTCCGAATTGATGACAAACCGGCCAGCCCGGTTAAAGGTACTGATAAACCGCCAACGCCATCAAAGGCTGCTGATGACCAAGATGATGACGTTATGATTACTGGCACTGGCCACACCACTCCTGGCAACCCTGTCGCTTTGTCAAAGCATACCGCCAAGGAAGAGCTTTCTGCTATCGGCAAAGGCAAGTGGAATGCCAATTTATCAAGCTACGCCAATCTCAATGCTCAAGACATTCACTCTGGCTTCTTGAACCGTCTGTATACCAGCCGTGATTATGAAGCTAGTTTGGTAAACTTGATGAAGGAGCGATATGAGGTAACTACTATTTTTCTCTTTTGTCCAATTGCAGTTTATCAACTCCTAGTAGCCCCCAAGTGACGGTTTATGATTCCAATCTAAACCGGGACTTTTGTCATAACTTAACTTTGCATGTTTAGCCTCCAGGGACCGGATTACCTTTTTTAAGATGAACCGGTTCCTTAAAATTTGCCATACTGCTCTTTTACCGGTATAGCCCCCAAGGGCCGGTTTAATTTTATAAAGATGAACTAGGACTATAGAAGAATTCCCATACCAACAGGTTTTGAGCAAACACACATTAGCCCCCAAGTGCCAAGATTAATACTTGTATTGTGCTTGGGACTTGTAGAAATGTCTGATAAGGAGCAAATATGCATTAGCCTCCAAGTATCAAGGGGATAACTTGTTATGTGCTTGGTACTTCAAATATGTAGTGTCAACTCATTATGTATCTGTCTCTTTATAGGCTGAGCTGAGCAAGAAGGAAAGCCAAACCGCTGATCTGCAAGAGAACATCAAGTCCCAACAGGCCGAAACTTCCAAAGAAAAAAATGAACTGACGAGTGCCTTAGCCGCTATGGAAAAGTTAAAAGAGAGCTTTGCCAAGGAACGGGCGGATTGGAACACAGAGAAATCCGCTTTGCGGAAAAGAGCTGAGGACGCAGAAGCGGCTCTCAAACCGGTGGTAGACGAGCTGACTGGTGTAAAGCGGCAAGTACATGCGATGACCGCTGCTTTGTTTGGTAAGCATCTTTTCCTGAATAGTTTCAACATATCTTCCCATGCGTTGCCGGTTTACTGTTGTTTGCAATGATGCAGGAACTCGCATTAGTCATCTGGGCTCTGATGTTCAGAAGAAGCTGAAGGCTGCCTACACGCTGATAGAACAACTGTATACCGGTGCTCAACGAATTATCTGCACCGCTTCTCACAATAAGCCGCCCCCGACTTCAACCAAGGATACCTTAGACAGGCTATCTATGCTGCCTGCCCGGGTAGAAGAGCTAAAGAGGTCTGCTGCAAGGGCTGGTGCTCTGACCGCTCTAACCCGGGCAAAGGCGTGGGTGCCTGATCTTGATCCGGTGGACGTGGCTAAAGGCTTCCCAAGCTTAAAAGAAGATGGATAAATATTTGGCCAGGAGGATCTCCGCGCCATAAACCGGGAAGTACGTCCACTGGCTTGTCAATTGGCTAAAGAAGTTGATCTCTCACACTATCAGGCAAGCTATGATGAAAAGAACAGACGGGTTGCGGCGCCAATTCCAGAAGCGCAAAATCTGATCCCTCCAATCCGTAAGCACACTTATGCCCCTGATATTGAACCGTCAACCCTTATAAGCGATGAAGCTGTGTTCCAAGCTTTAACTGGGATCGACTGGACAACTGTTGACTTCCAGCCGTTGGGAAGACGAAGAAGATGAACCGGTGCAAGATGATCCGCAGCCGTCAGGTCAAGCTGACAAGCAATCGTAATCCGGGGGCCGGTTTAGTCTTTCACTTGCTGCGATGCTTACTGAGAAACAATTATTCTTTGGGGCACTGAAACGCCTTGTAATAGGCTAGTTAAAACACTTTGTCTGTTATGCCTTCGTGCATATTTATCTGCAACTGATGCGTGTTAATCCGCCATGCTTAAGATATGATGTTCATAATCCATAGCTATTTATTCAAGCTGTTCCTGCAGATAAGAAGCTTAAAGCGCCCTGGCGGTTTACCACCGGGCGGGTCACGATACCCAAATACATATATGACCAAGGTTTATAACCAAGGTTGTAAAAGATAATCAAATATGGAAATATATGGTACCTGTGACCTTTAGACATAGTGTTGGCGAACCAACCTTGTAATGAGGGTAATAACCCTAATCCGGAGTAAAAGTAACTCCTGTTATATGATGCCGGTTTGTAATAAAACCATTCCGGTTGTGATAAACACCAGTTTATTCCATACTGGTGACTATGAGTCAAAACCAGACCGGGCTGATAGTCTCCGGATTATAACTTGATCATGTACTGACAACTTGTAGTTGACAGCCTAACCGGGTTGATAAACGCCGGGTTGAAAACGTCACAAATGTTATGAAAACGAGGAAAACTCAGCAAAAGGCAAATAAAAACCGTTGTAGTCGAGGCTTTTCACGGGCTGCCAGGCCCCAAATTTGATCAAGAGGTGTAGCTATGGTTCGGGTTCGACCAAGCCCCCAAGTGATGCGGTGGCATTACGCCGATCAAGAGGTGTAGCTATGGTCCGGGTTCGACCAAGCCCCCAAGTGATGTTGTGGCATTACGCCGATCAAGAGGTGTAGCTATGGTTCGGGTTCGACCAAGCACCCAAGTGATGCTGTGGCATTACGCCGATCAAGAGGTGTAGCTATGGTTCGGGTTCGACCAAGCCCCCAAGTGATGCTGTGGCATTACGCCGATCAAGAGGTGTAGCTATGGTTCGGATACGACCAAGCCCCCAAGTGATGCTGTGGCATTACGCTGATCAAGAGGTGTAGCTATGGTTCGGATACGACCAAGCCCCAAGTGACCTAATATTAAGCTTTGAGAAGCTAAATCAAGGGGTGAACCGGACGCCGCTTTGTAAGCTCCATGTAACCACACATGATATAAGAAAACAACAGATAACCCGCTTTAGCTGAGGTTCCGGTTTATTATAATGATCATAATATATACAATGTCATAATATGTACATAAGCAGAGCCTGTAGCTCAAGTATAGTAGGGCCGAAGATGAGCAATATTCCACGGCCGGTTGGTCTCCTCCTCCGATTTACATGAGTCTTTGCGCTCTCGAACATCAATTAGGTAATACGACCTGTTGTGTAGATTCTTGCTGACCACAAAGGGTCCTTCCCAAGGGGGGGATAGCTTGTGCATATCCGTTTGATCCTGGATGAGCCGAAGCACCAAATCACCTTCTTGAAAGGTTCTGGTTCTAACCCGGCGGCTATGATAACGACGCAGATCTTGCTGATAAATCGCCGAACGGGCTGCCGCCATGTCACGCTCCTCATCTAACAGGTCAAGAGCTTCCTGCCGTGCCTTCTCGTTGTCAGCTTCAACGTATGCCGCTACACGAGGTGAGTCATGACGGACGTCACTAGGAAGAACCGCTTTCGCTCCATAAACCATGAAGAACGGTGTATATCCTGTCGATCTGTTGGGTGTGGTATTGATGCTCCATAACACTGAAGGTAGCTCCTCAACCCAAGAACCCGGCGTCCGTTGCAAAGGAATCATAAGCTGGGGTTTGATGCCTCTCAAGATCTCTTGATTGGCCCTCTCCGCTTGACCATTGGACTGAGGATGAGCCACTGATGACACGTCAAGCCGGATGTGCTCACATTGACAGAACTCCTTCATGGCACCCTTAGAGAGAATGGTACCATTGTCTGTTATAATGTTGTGTGGAAAGCCAAACCGGAAGATCACCTTTTTGATGAACTGAACCGCCGTGGCTGCGTCACAGTTACTAACTGGCTCTGCCTCCACCCACTTCGTGAACTTATCAACCGCCACCAAAAGGTGGGTCTTCTTGTCCTTGGACCTCTTGAAAGGCCCAATCATATCCAACCCCCAAGTTGCAAACGGCCAGGTGATTGGAATCATCCTCAATTCTTGAGCTGGTACATGAGCGCGCCTTGAGAATTTCTGACAACCATCACATCTTTTGACCAAGTCCTCGGCATCAGCATGACCTGTCAACCAATAGAAACCGTGATGAAACGCCTTGGCCACCAACGATTTTGAACCGGCGTGGTGACCACAATCTCCTTCGTGGATCTCACGCAAAATTTCACGGCCTTCCTCAGGAGACACACAGCGTTGAAACGCCTCTGTCACACTGCAATGATGTAACTCTCCATTGATAATAGTCATGGACTTGGACCGCCGGGTTATCTGCCTGGCCAAAGTTTCATCCCCGGTAACTCGCCCCGGTTTATATATGCCAGATATGGAACCGTCCAGTCCGGGATAACATGAAGAGCCGCCACCAACTGGGCCTCCGGATCAGGAACAGCCAAATCCTCTTCACCAGGGAGCTTGATGGACGGATTGTGCAAAACATCCATGAAGACATTAGGTCGAACCGGTTTACGTTGGGAACCCAGGCGGCTTAAAGCGTCCGCTGCTTCATTCTTCCGCCGGTCTACATGATCCACCTGATAACCCTTAAAGTGACCTGCAACAATATCCACCTCATGACGATATGCTGCCATTAGTGGGTCCTTGGAATCCCAAGTGCCGGATACTTGTTGAGCCACCAGATCCGAGTCACCAAAGCACTTAACTCGGCTTAGGTTCATCTCCTTAGCCATCCGAAGACCATGGAGTAAAGCCTCATATTCAGCTGCATTGTTAGTGCAAGGGAACATTAAACGGAGAACATAACAAAGCTTATCACCTCGTGGGGAAGTTAATACGACTCCAGCTCCCGAGCCCTCCAATTGCCTGGACCCATCAAAATGAATAGTCCAATAAGTGTGATCCGGCTTCTCCTCTGGCGCTTGTAATTCTGTCCAATCATTAATGAAATCCACAAGTGCCTGAGATTTGATCGTCGTTCGGGGTATGTATTTCAACCCGTGAGGCCCGAGCTCGATAGCCCACTTAGCAATTCGACCAGTTGCTTCCCTGTTCTGGATGATATCCCCCAAAGGAGCAGAGCTGACCACCGTGACAGGATGACCTTGGAAATACTGCTTAAGCTTCCGGCTTGCCATGAAAAGCCCATACACCAATTTTTGCCAATGCGGGTACCTCTGCTTGGACTCAATAAGTACCCCACTGATATAGTAAACCGGCCGCTGAACCGGATATTCTTTTCCATCTGATATAAAGGGATGGCCTTCTCGCCAAGGCGACTGACAAACCGGCTCAATGCGGCAATCCGGCCTGCCAGGCGTTGAACATCATTGATACACTTCGGTTTAGCCAAGGAGGTGATGGCTATGATTTTTTCCGGATTAGCTTCAATGCCCCTGTTAGACACCAAAAAACCCAAGAGCTTGCCTGCAGGTACACCAAAGACGCACTTGGCCGGATTAAGCATCATTTTATAAACCCGCAGGTTATCAAAGGTTTACTTCAAGTCATCAATCAATGTCTCCTTTTTCCTTGATTTTACCACAATATCATCCACATAGGCGTGAACATTGCGGCCGATCTGTTCGTGCAGAAAATTCTGCACACACCTTTGATAAGTCGCCTGGGCATTCTTGAGCCCAAAGGGCATGGATATATAGCAGAAGGCTCCAAAGGGAGTTATGAAAGCTGTCTTCTCCTGGTCCTTAACTGCCATTTTGATCTGATGATAACCAGAATATGCATCCAAAAAACTTAAACGCTCACAACCCGCCGTAGCATCAATAATTTGATCAATACGGGGAAGGGCAAAAGGATCTGCTGGACAAGCTTTGTTGAGATCTGTGTAGTCCACACACATACGCCAAGTGCCATTCTTCTTGAGGACCAGCACCGGATTAGCCAACCACTCAGGATGGAACACTTCAATGATAAATCCAGCCGCCAAGAGCCTGGCTACTTCTTCTCCAATAGCTTTGCGTCTTTCTTCATTGAACCGGCGAAGAAACTGCTTCACCGGTTTATACTTGGGATCAACATTGAGAGTGTGCTCAGCGAGTTCTCTCGGTACACCTGGCATGTCAGAAGGCTTCCACGCAAAGATGTCCCGATTCTCACGGATGAACTCGATGAGCGCGCTTTCCTATTTCGGATCCAAGTTAGCGTTGATGCTAAACTGCTTGGACGAATCGCCAGGCACGAAGTCAATAAGCTTAGTCTCATCAGCCGATTTAAACTTCAGGGCCGGATCATGCTCTGTAGTTGGTTTCTTCAATGAAGTCATATCTGCCGGATCAACATTGTCCTTGTAATACTTCAACTCTTCTGTTGCACAAACCGACCCAACATAAGCCGCATCACCTTCTTCACACTCCAGAGCAATCTTGCGGCTTCCATGCACGGTTATAGTTCCCTTGTGACCCGACATCTTGAGCTGTAGATAAACATAACAAGGCCGTGCCATAAATTTAGCATAAGCTGGCCGTCCAAATTGGGCATGATACGGGTTGTTGATTTTCACCACTTCAAAGGTCAAGGTTTCTGATCTCGAGTCATGCTCATCTCCAAAAGCCACCTCCAGAGCTATTTTACCAACAGGATATGCCGACTTACCAGGCACCACACCATGGAACACCGTATTGGACAGTTTAAGATTTTTATCTGTTAACCCCATGCGACGGAAAGTTTCATAATAAAGGATATTGATACTACTCCCTCCATCCATGAGTACCTTAGTGAACTTATAACCTCCCACCTGAGGTGCCACCACCAGAGCCAGATGACCCGGATTGTCAACCCGGGGTGGATGATCTTCTCTACTCCACACAATCGGCTGCTCGGACCAGCGTAAATAACGGGGCACCGCCGGTTCAACGGCATTCACCGCCCTTTTATGAAGCTTCTGATCACGCTTGTCCAAGCTAGTGGTGAAGACATGATACTGTCCGCTATTCAACTGCTTCGGGTTGCTCTGGTAACCCGACTGCTGCTGCTGCTGATTGCCCTGATGATTATAGCCACCTTGATTGCCCTGATTACTTTGATTGTTATGTCCACCCTGATTACCGTGGAAGCCTGAACCGGAATTTCCTCCACCATAACCCGGCCCATGAGATCCGGGGCCCGAACTGCCTCCTGGTCCATGATCATACCGGAAAGAATCAGAATTTTTGAACTCTTGCATGATGTAACAATCTTTCCAGAGGTGCGTGGACGGGTTCTCCTTCGTCCCATGCTTTGGACAGGGTTGGTTCAACAGATAAGACAAACGGTCCAGATTAGGATCTGGCCTTCCATCGCGCTGGGGCGGCTTACCCTTACGCCGCTGGCCCTTGTCATGTGTATTAGTGTTAGCCACAAAGTCTAAACCGTGGTCCGCTTTACGCTTGCCGCCGTTTCCATGACCCGCCGGGTTGTGGTGCTGCCCCTTGGCGTTGCCGCTCTTCTTTCCCTTCCCTGTCTTATCATCGTCAGACTCGGGATCCTTGGTACTATCAGAATCGGCATACTTCACCAGTGCAGCCATGAGGGTTCCCATGTCATTACAATGACGTTTGAGCCGTCCCAACTTCAACTTCAGGGGTTCAAACCGGCAATTGCCTTCCAAGGTTAACACTGCGGTGTCAGCGTTGATGCGGTCCGATGAATGCAAAATCTCCGAAACCCGACGCACCCAATGGGTTGTTGATTCTCCTTCCTCCTGGACACAGGCAACTAAGTCCACAATTGACATGGGCTGCTTGCATGTATCCTTGAAATTCTGAATAAACCGGGCTCTCAATTCGGCCCATGACCTGATAGAATTAGCCGGTAAGCTCTTTAACCAAGTGCGGGCCGTCCCTTCTAGCATCATGGTGAAGTATTTCGCACAAGCCGCATCATCCACATCCAGCATCTCCATGGTCATCTCGTAGCTTTCGACCCATGTTTCTGGGGATAAATCGGCGGTGTAATTCGGCACCTTGCGCGGGCCCTTGAAATCCTTGGGCAGGCGCACATTGCGCAACGCTGGGACAAGACATGGCACTCCCAAGGAACTAGAGGTAACTCCTAGTTACACTGATGTGGTTGGACGAACCGGAGTAAGCTGACGTACTTCATGCTGCGCCGCTAGCTCGGCCTCTCTGCGTGCCCGAGCCCGGTTCACCACCTCCTGAGCATCACCAGCACCACCCGCCGGGTTATTGCCACGGGGCTGATCACGGTTCCGCACATTGCTTGACACTGCCGGTTCATCCATACGCCTGCTGTGACTCCTGCTTGGACGGGGAGTGGAATGAATCCGATCGCGACTATACGAATAAGCCTCTTGTTGAATCAAGGCTGTCTGAAGAAGCTCCTTAACCCGACGCGTCTCGACTGCCGCTGGAGAATCGCCTTCGATCGGGATGGCCGCCAGCCGTGAAGCGGCAGCGACAATGTTGTCCATCGGGTTAGAATAATGACCCGGTGGTGTGGGGACATGCGGTGCCACAATATTGTCCTGACGAGGCGGATCCACCAAACGTGGCTGAACCGGCGCTCCTGCCCCGGTGCCTCCGTCCGGTTTACCACCGGCGGATTACTAGTCCCTGCTCCTGGGGTATTAAAGAGATTTCTAGCGTCATAAACCGGCGGCAGGCGAGATCGGTGCCTCCTCTTCAGGACTTCGTTTGACGCCTCTGATCCAGCATAATCCGGTAAGCTTGTGCATCCAAAGCGGCCCGCTCCGCGGCTATCCTGGTATCCTCAGCTGCTAAGTCGGCTTTGGCCTGGGTGATCTGATCTTTCACTTTCGCGATTTCCACATTGTGTGCATCCTGATCCGCCGGGTTAACCTCCGCCATCAGTGTTGCCAACGCGTCAAACAAATCAGATAGAACCTGAGCTGGCGGTTGCACAGGGCCTCCTGCCCCGGCCGCTGCCGCCGCTGCTGATCCGGAAATCATCGCCGCTGCGGTCGAAGAGTGGAGCGCCGGTTGCGTGCCGGCCATGAAGATCGCAACCCGGTTTGGTAGATCAAAGGGGTCCAGAATACTGTCGCCATCGGAACAGCCCCCAATCCGGCCATCTTGTAACTGATATAACGACTCGGTCTCTCCGGTCGATGACTCGTCGCCGGAATAAACGACGGTCTCACCACCAGATTCCGATCTATCCTCAGATTCCCCTCCATGGATAACTCCCACGAAGGCACGCTTCATGACAGGCTTGACCCGGGCAGATCTCGTACGCTGAGCCGTCTCGATGAGGTCGGTGCAGATGTCCGGCTCAGGGCCCGTTTCGCCGATCTTGCCAATGAAGACGTGTATGCCACCAAAGGGGACCCGGTACCCGTACTCGATTGAGCCGGCCTCGGGGCCCCAGCCTGCATCGTCGATGTAGAGCTTGCCGCGACGACTTTTGGTCATCCGGCCCACAACATAACCCTTGAGTCCTTCGAAGTTGCCCTCCAAGAACTTGAAACCATCGTGCATAGCCCCACGGTGGGCGCCAACTGTCGTGGTTTTGTCACGGCAGATGTCCTAGAGAAAGGACTTAGTCGTGGAGCCATCGCTACGGGTTAGCTTAAAGGGGTTAAAGCGGACAAGGGACGCAAGAGAGTTTTATACTAGTTCGGCCCCTTACGATGAAGGTAAAAGCCTACGTCTAGTTGTGATGGAATTGATGGGGTTTCGGTGACCAGGGAGCGAATACGCTTTGCCTGAGTCTCGAGGTGTTGTCTGTTGTTCCTGAACCGCCGTCGGGTCGTCCCCTTATATACATGGGTTGACGCCCGTCGGTTTACAGACTCCGAGGCCGGCTCATAATCGTGTCCGGCTCGGTCTCTGCTACCTCTATCTTACAACACAAGTTTACATATCAATGCCGGTTTGTGTCTACGGGCCTTAAGTCGGCTTTGGGCCCTGGGCCTTCATGAAGCGTCACCGTCTGTCTTCACAGGCTTCAGATACAGATGAACTACTTATGGGGTTAACTCGGCCTTTCCTGGCCGGTTTACGCCCAGTGGTAATATCCCCAACATATGTGTTTGATCTCTCTCTCTCTCTCTCTCTCTCTCTCTCTCTCTCTCTCGTGTTCTTGAGGTGATACGATCTTGATGTATCACGAGCTTTGCTATTGTAGTTGGATCTTATGATGTTTCTCCCCCTCTACTCTCTTGTAATGGATTGAGTTTTCCCCTTGAAGTTATCTTATCGGATTGAGTCTTTAATGATTTGAGAACACTTGATGTATGTCTTGTGTGGGATAACCGTGGTGACAATGGGTTATTCTATTGATTCACTTGATGTATGTTTTGGTGATCAACTTGCGGGTTCTGCCCATGAACCTATGCATAGGGGTTGGCACATGTTTTCGTCTTGACTCTCCAGTAGAAACTTTGGGGCACTCTTTGAGGTTCTATGTGTTGGTTGAATAGATGAATCTGAGATTGTGTGATGCATATCGTATAATCATACCCACGGATACTTGAGGTGACGTTGGAGTATCTAGGTGACATTAGGGTTTTGGTTGATATGTGTCTTAAGGTGTTATTTTACTACGAACTCTAGGGTTGTTTGTGACACTTATAGGAATAGCCCAATGGATTGATCGGAAAGAATAACTTTGAGGTGGTTTCATACCCTACCATAATCTCTTCGTTTGTTCTCCGCTATTAGTGACTTTTGAGTGACTCTTTGTTGCATGTTGAGGGATAGTTATATGATCCAATTATGTTATTATTGTTGAGAGAACTTGCACTAGTGAAAGTATGAACCCTAGGCCTTGTTTCCTAGCATTGCAATATCGTTTGTGCTCACTTTTATCATTAGTTACCTTGCTGTTTTTATATTTTCAGATTACAAAAACCTATATCTACTACCCATATTGCACTTGTATCACCATCTCTTCGCCGAACTAGTGCACCTATACAATTTACCATTGTATTGGGTGTGTTGGGGACACAAGAGACTCTTTGTTATTTGGTTGTAGGGTTGTTTGAGAGAGACCATCTTCATCCTACTCCTCCCACGGATTGATAAACCTTAGGTCATCCACTTGAGGGAAATTTGCTACTGTCCTACAAACCTCTGCACTTGGAGGCCCAACAACGTCTACAAGAAGAAGGTTGTGTAGTAGACATCACCTCATGACACTCATGATCCGCTTTTGCGCGGGCGAGGATAGCTGGTTGGCCCGTAGCAACAACACAGCAAGTAATCCTGGCACATCAGAGGCCAGAGATAGCAACGGCAAACCCCGACGCAACAAACACAAGCGTCGCCCAAATGGTGATAACGCCGAAGACACGACAGTCAATGCCGGATTTAGTGGCTCTAAGTCCGGTCAGCAGAAAAAGCCATTCAAAAATAACAATTCGGGCCCGTCCAGTATGGACCGCATACTCGACCGTCCATGCCAAATTCATGGCACCCCAGGAACACCAGCCAATCATACCAACAGAGAATGCTCGGTCTTCAAACAAGCCGACAGGTCTGGTGCAGAAAACAAGGAGAAGGGGTCTCAAAGCGATGATGGCGACGAGGAGCCTAGATCAGCGAATACAGGAGGGCAAAAGAAATTTCCCCCGCAAATCAAAACGGTGAACATGATAAACGCCACCCACATTCCCAACCTGGAATGGATGCGCACCCTTAGGGATGTCGACTTGACGGAACCAGTCGCCCCACAATATAAACTAGGGCCGATCACCTTCAACCGCACGGATCTCCGGTTAATATCAGTCAGGGCAATTTAGCCGCACTGGTCCTCGGCCCAATAATTAACGGGTTCCACCTCACACGAGTCCTTATGGACGGAGGCAGCAGTCTAAACCTGCTTTACCAGGACATAGTGCGCAAGATGGGTATCGATCATTCGATGATAAAGCCCACTAAAGCCACCTTTAAAGGTATTATACCAGGCGTGGAGGCTAGCTGTACAGGCTCCATCCCCCTTAAGGTAGTCTTCGGATCACCTGACAATTACCGTGCCAAAGAATTGATCTTCGGCATCGTCCCCTTTCGCAGTGATTATCAGGCACTGCTCGGACGAACCGCGTTCGCTCGATTCAACGCGGTGCCACATTATGCCTACCATAGGCTAAAGATGCCCGGTCCGCGTGGCGTCATCACGGTTAATGGCAAGGCCGAACTCCCCCTCGGTGCCAAAGAGTATACCGCTGCTTTAATAGCAGAAGCAACGAGTGGGACCTTTCCATCGAACCTCGAGTCGACGGCCAAGCCCCCGGACACCGCCAAAGGAGTCCGAACTACTTCGCGGCAGGACAGCCCGGCTCGTCCAGAGCTCAATTAAACACTCCGGCAAAAGCCAGGACAGGCCACATACTGCAGCTCAACTGCTCTGTGGCATACAAACATTTCTTGCATTTTCTTTATAGGTTCATTTTTGCCAAGGCCAGGACCGGCAGTATGGAAACAGCTTGAACGCGCAAGGGAACCCTTAGATATTCCCCTCTATGACCATCCGACTACACTTCGGATCCACACACAGCTTCTTCCCGCCTGGTCTCAGTATGTTCCGCAGTCATTTTCTCTTTTTATTACATCACATGTACTCATACGCATCAACGTATTGTTCAAATACAACATGTGGATTTATATGATGCTTATCTGCTGTTATCTCTTATTGAAACTCTTTTGTCAAATGGCATCCGTACACCGCGATATGCCTTAATACGTCAGGGGCTCAGTTTTACCCATAATACGACAATAAAGCCCGAACACCTTCATGGTAGTTCGGCACCCCGAACTTATAGCATTATATGCATCAGCTCCGAATCATGTCTTGGGTCAAATGTTAGGTTTGCCCGGCTCCCATGTTTTGCTGCCTTACGTTCCGCTATATCGGCTAAGGCGGCACAGGGAGAACTACTGCGATTGTGTCCCGGTTCTTCTGGACGAGCACCTCAATAGAGAAAGCCGAAAACTGACTGTCATGATACGGCGAGAGCTGATCAGCTGTTCGAGAGGTCGTAAAATCTTTAAGGATTCCTTCCGCATAATGCCATAACCAATGCAGCATGCGATGGATCGGCTTTTCTTCCGATCAGGTGCTTACAGAGCCCCTCGTGTGGTCTTCCGAACACCAGGGGCTGCGCCTACCTTCCTTTCCTAAAGCTCCTATGGCTAAGTGAGAGTGATAAAGCCCTATAGTCCGATTGCCTGGTTCGTTGTGCTGAACACCTCCTTCGAAGGACCCAAAACTGGGATAAAGAGTGATCAGGTTTATCCCGAACACCCCCGTACTTCCTATGTGGGGGCAAAAGCTGACGACTGGCCAACTCTCAGGATTAATATATAAAACGGCCGCGCAGGAGGATAAACTTTCATATAACATGCAATAAATAATATAAATGACCTTGTTCAACATTACAAAGGACAACATGATTGTATTCATGGAAATATAATGTCCTTGGTGCATTGCTCCGCCGCAAGGCAGGATCCTTTCAGGACACTTTCATAATATAACTCAGGCTTGCGGTGCTCCTTTCCCTCCGGCGGCCCCTCGGTCACCAGCTTTTCAGCATCCATCTTCTCCCAGTGCACCTTTGCGCGGGCGAAGGCCATTCGCGCACCCTCTATACAGACCGACCGCTTGATGACGTCCAGTCGAGGGCAGGCACTCACAAGCCGCATCACGAGCCTGAAGTAGCCTCTTGGAATCGGCTCGGCAGGCCATAGCCGGATAATCAAATCCTTCATGGCTAGTTCGGCCGCCTTATGCAGTCCGATCAGCTGCTTCAGTTGATCGGCAAAAGGCACTGGATAATTCGGTGCCAGTTACTGCGACCAGAAGAGCTTATCCGCAGTGTTCCTTTCTTCGGCTCGATAGAATTGTGCGGCATCAGATATGCTGCGTGGCAGCTCCGCAAATACCCCTGGAGAAATCCGAACTCAAGATTAGAAACATGATTTTCTCCCCAAATACTTGCTCTACATGGAACAAGCCTTACCCGCCGCGATCTTCCTCGCCTCTTGGATCTCCTGCAGGGCACCCTGGGTTTCCCCCTGGGCATCGCATGCGGCCTGATGAGCCTTGGTAAGTTCGGACTCTTTCTCCGTTAGACTCCGCTCCATGGCCTTGCATCTTTTTGCGACCTCTTGAAGCTCTTGCTCAGCTTCAATAGCCCTGGCCTCGTACTTCTCACGAAGGGCCTGCTCTGCGGCTGCCTTTCTCTTGGCCTCGGCCACAGCCTTTTTAAGAGCCTCGACTTCGGTCATCGCCCCTGGCGCAAATCATGAAACATATTTTAAATTCGTTCGTACTGAACGTGAGCAAGGTTTGTGCATACCTTGTTTATCCTCCAACTGCCTTTTCAACTGGCCCAATTCTTCCGTGGCCCGCTCCAGACTTTGATTTAGTCCGGAGACCTCCGCAGTATGAGAGGCGGCAGTCACTACAGACGCCTGTTTATAGAAGAGAGGTAAATGTCACCAAGTGAGTCTCCTGCGAACATAGATTTGATCCTCTGTCCGGTTCTTTCTCTCACTGAACAGTGTATCAGGGGCTACTATCTATACTGTGACACTCTTCGAAACCTCATAAAACATACCTCAAAACCTCTTATAAGGCTAATACAGGCTTCATTCAGTCCACTCCCTGCAGACTGAATCTTCTCAATCGCCGCACCCATAAGGGCACGGTGTTCATCGACGATGGAGGCGCTTTTTAGCGCCGCCAATAAAGTATCCAGCACCTCTGGTTGGACAGAGGTTGCCAGTGGAACAGGTACACCCCCTCTAGCCGAGGGAGGCCGCCTGCCTGATTCTGGAACCATGTTGGTCTCTGAAATTGCGTCGGGCTGGGGGCTGAATTCAAGATGGCGCCCGCCGACGACGCCCATGGGAGCCTTCTCTCCCATGTGTCCGGCCCCAGAAGTTTGACCTCCTGGCGCCACCTTTGCAATCTTTCCCCCCTCCTCGGCCTGGGTCCTCCTGGGACGAAGCCTCGGTGTCATTCACATATTTGAGGGAAGGGGCCTTCGGGGGTGTCCCGCTCTCCTTAGCGTCCGAGCCTAGCAAATCCCCCGACGAGGATTGCTCGGCGCGGGGCCTCGCCGGACTACATAAAGTATGGCCCAGATTAAAATATTATTTCATGATGAGTCTGGACGCATAAACGTGTTCCGATTTAGTATACTCATGAGTTCACCAGGGGCTGAGCCCTGGGATCCCACTCCGGGCTGCTATCAGCGGTGGTGGATGCTACCTCTTGAGCACTGCGTTGGTTTTCCCTTGAAGAAGAAAGGGTGATGCAGCAAAGTAGCGTAAGTATTTCCCTCAGTTTTTGAGAACCAAGGTATCAATCCAGTAGGAGGCCACGCACGAGTCCCTCGCACCTACACAAACAAATAAATCCTCGCAACCAACGCGATAAGGGGTTGTCAATCCCTACACGGTCACTTACGAGAGTGAGATCTGATAGATATGATAAGATAATATTTTTGGTATTTTTATGATAAATATGCAAAGTAAAATAGAAGCAAAATAAAAGGAAACGAAAATAGGTTGTTGATGGGAGATTAATATGATGGAAAATAGACCCGGGGGCCATAGGTTTCACTAGTGGCTTCTCTCAAGAGCATAAGTATTGCGGTGGGTGAACAAATTACTGTTGAGCAATTGACAGAATTGAGCATAGTTATGAGAATATCTAGGTATGATCATGTATATAGGCATCACGTCCGAGACAAGTAGACCGACTCCTGCCTGCATCTACTACTATTACTCCACACATCGACCGCTATCCAGCATGCATCTAGAGTATTAAGTTCATAAGAACAGAGTAACGCTTTAAGCAAGATGACATGACGTAGAGGGATAAACTCATGCAATATGATATAAACCCCATCTTGTTATCCTCGATGGCAACAATACAGTACGTGCCTTGCTGCCCCTACTGTCACTGGGAAAGGACACCGCAAGATTGAATCCAAAGCTAAGCACTTCTCCCATTGCAAGAAAGATCAATCTAGTAGGCCAAACCAAACTGATAATTCGAAGAGACTTGCAAAGATAACCAATCATACATAAAAGAATTCAGAGATAACCAAACCAAACTGATATTGTTCATAGATAAACTTGATCATAAACCCACAATTCACCGGTCTCAACAAACACACCGCAAAAGAAGATTACATCGAATAGATCTCCACGAGAGAGGGGGAGAACATTGTATTGAGATCCAAAAAGAGAGAAGAAGCCATCTAGCTAATAACTATAGACCCGAAGGTCTGAGGTAAACTACTCACACATCATCGGAGAGGCTATGGTGTTGATGTAGAAGCCCTCCGTGATCGGTGCCCCCTCCGGCGGAGCTCCGGAACAGGCCCCAAGATGGGATCTCACGGGTACAGAAGGTTGCGGCGGTGGAATTAGGTTTTTAGCTCCGTATCTGGTAGTTTGGGGGTACGTAGGTATATATAGGAGGAAGGAGTACGTCGATGGAGCAACAGGGGGCCCACGAGGGTGGAGGGCATGCCCGGGGGGGTAGGCGCGCCCCCTACCTCGTGCCCTCCTGGTTGATGTCTTGACGTAGGGTCCAAGTCCTCTGGATCACGTTCGTTCCGAAAATCACGTTCCCGAAGGTTTCATTCCGTTTGGACTCCGTTTGATATTCTTTTTCTGCGAAACTCTGAAATAGGCAAAAAAACAGCAATTCTGGGCTGGGCCTCCGGTTAATAGGTTAGTCCCAAAAATAATATAAAAGTGTATAATAAAGCCCAATAATGTCCAAAACAGAATATAATATAGCATGGAACAATAAAAAATTATAGATACGTTGGAGACGTATGAAGCATCCCCAAGCTTAATTCCTGCTCGTCCTCGAGTAGGTGAATGATAAAAAACAAATTTTTTGATGTGGAATGCTACTTGGCATAATTTCAATGTAATTCTTCTTAATTGTGGTATGAATATTCAGATCCGAAAGATTCAAGATAAAAGTTCAATATTGACATAAAAATAATAATACTTCAAGCATACTAACTAAGCAATTATGTCCTCTCGAAATAACATGGCCAAAGAAAGTTCATCCCTACAAAATCATATAGTTTAGTCATGCTCCATTTTCGTCACACAAGAATGCTCTCATCATGCACAACCCCGATGACAAGCCAAGCAATTGTTTCATACTTTAGTAATCTCAAACCTTTTCAACTTTCACGCAATACATGAGCGTGAGCCATGGATATAGCACTATGGGTGGAATAGAATATAATGATGGGGGTTATGTGGAGAAGACAAAAAAGGGAGAAAGTCTCACATCAACGAGGCTAATCAATGAACTATGGAGATGCCCATCGATTGATGTTAATGCAAGGAGTAGGGATTGCCATGCAACGGATGCACTAGAGCTATAAATATATGAAAGCTCAACAAAAGAAACTAAGTGGGTGTGCATCCAACTTGCTTGCTCACGAAGACCTAGGGCACTTGATGAGGCCCATTGTTGGAATATACAAGCCAAGTTCTATAATGAAAATTCCCACTAGTATATGAAAGTGACAAAACAAGAGACTCTCTATCATGAAGATCATGGTGCTACTTTGAAGCACAAGTGTGGTAAAAAGGATAGTAACATTGTCCCTTCTCTCTTTTTCTCTCTTTTTTTGGGCCTTCTTCTTTTTTATGGCCTTTCACTTTTTTTATTCCTCACTTGGGACGATGCTCTAGAAAATGATGATCATCACACTTCTATTTATTTACAACTCAATGATTACAACTCGATACTAGAACATGGTATGACTCTATATGAATGCCTCAGGCGGTGTACTGGGATATGCAATGAACCAAGAGTGACATGTATGAAAGAATTATGAATGGTGGCTTTGCCACAAATACTATGTCAACTACATGATCCTGCAAAGCAACATGACAATGATGAACGTGTCATGATAAATGGAACGGTGGAAAGTTGCATGGCAATATTATCTCGGAATGGCTATGGAAATGCCATAATAGGTAGGTATGGTGGCTGTTTTGAGGAAGATATAAGGAGGTTTATGTGTGAAAGAGCGTATCATATCATGGGGTTTGGATGCACCGGCGAAGTTTGCACCAACTCTCAATGTGAGAAAGGGCAATGCACAGTACCGAAGAGGCTAGCAATGATGGAAAGGTGAGAGTGCGTATAATCCATGGACTCAACATTAGTCATAAAGAACTCACATACTTATTGCAAAAATCTACAAGTCATCAAAAACCAAGCACTACGCGCATGCTCCTAGGGGGATAGATTGGTAGGAAAGGACCATCGCTCGTCCCCGACCGCCACTCATAAGGAGGACACTCAAAGAACACCTCATGTTTCAAATTTGTTACATACCGTTTACCATACGTGCATGCTAGGGGACTTACAAACTTCAACACAAGTATTTCTCAAATTCATAGCTACTCAACTAGCACAACTTTGATATCACTACCTCCATGTCTCAAAACAATCATCAAGCATCAAACTTCTCTTAGTATTCAATGCACTCATAAGAAAGTTTTTACTAATCTTGAATACCTAGCATATTTAGGATTATTTAAGAAAATTACCATGCTTTTTAAGACTCTCAAAATAATCTAAGTGAAGCATGAGATAATAATAGTTTCTATAAAACAAAACCACCACTGTGCTCTAAAAGATATAAGTGAAGTACTAGAGCAAAAACTATATAACTCAAAAGATATAAGTGAAGCACATAGAGTATTCTAATAATTTCCGAGTCATGTGTGTCTCTCTCAAAAGGTGTGTACAGCAAATATGATTGTGTTAAACTAAAAAGCAAAGACTCAAATCATACAAGACGCTCCAAGCAAAACACATATCATGTAGTGAATAAAAATATAGCTCCAAGTAAAGTTACCGATGGAAGTAGACGAAAGAGGGGATGCCTTTCGGGGCATCCCCAAGCTTTGGATTTTAGGTGTCCTTAGATTATCTTGGGGGTGCCATGGGCATCCCCAAGCTTAGGCTCTTGCCACTCCTTGTTCCATAATCCATCAAATCTTTCACCCAAAACTTGAAAACTTCACAACACAAAACTTAGCAGAAAATCTCGTGAGCTCCGTTAGCGAAAGAAAACAAAAGACCACTTCAAGGTACTGTCATGAACTCATTATTTATTTATATTGGTGTTAAACCTACTGTATTCCAACTTCTCTATGGTTTATAAACTATTTTACTAGCCATAGATTCATCAAAATAAGCAAACAACACACGAAAAACAAAATCTGTCAAAAACAGAACAGTCTGTAGTAATCTGTAACTAACGCAAACTTCTGGAACTCCAAAAATTCAGCCACAATACGAAGATCTAGAATTTTGTTTTATTGATCAGTAGCAATTGGAATCAATATTTTATCACGTTCGGGTGATTTTTAACAATTATTTTCGTGAACAGAAAGTTTCTGGAATTTACAGCAAGATCAAATAACTATCATCCAAGAAGATCCTATAGGTTAAACTTGGCACAAACACTAATTAAAACATAAAAAAACATCTAACCAGAGGCTAGATCAAAGATTTATTCCTAAACAGAAGCAAAAAGCAAAAAAAACAAAATAAAATAAAATTGGGTTGCCTCCCAACAAGCGCTATCGTTTAACGCCCCTAGCTTGGCATAATAGCAAGGATATATCTAGGTACTGCCATCTTTGGTAGGCAATCCATAAGTGGCTCTCATAATAGATTCATAAGGTAATTTTATTTTATTTCTAGGGAAGTGTTCCATGCCTTTATTTAATGGAAATTGGAATCTAATATTCCCTTCCTTCACATCAATAATTGCACCAATCGTTCTAAGGAAAGGTCTACCAAGAATAATAGGACATGAAGGATTGCAATCTATATCAAGAACAATAAAATCTACGGGCACATAGTTCCTATTTGCAACAATAAGAACATCATTATTTCTTCCCATAGGTTTCTTAATAGTGGAATCCGCAAGGTGCAAGTTTAAAGAGCAATCATCAAATTCACGGAAACCTAGCAAATCGCACAAAGTCTTTGGAATCGTGGAAAACTAGCACCCAAATCACACAAAGCATAGCATTCATGATCTTTAATCTTAATTTTAATAGTAGGTTCCCACTCATCATAAAGTTTTCTAGGGATAGAAACTTCCAACTCAAGTTTTTCTTCATAAGATTGCATCAAAGCATCAACGATATGTTTGGTAAAGGCTTTATTTTGACTGTAAGCACGAGGAGAATTTAGCACGGATTGCAACAAGGAAATACAATCTATCAAAGAGCAATTATCATAATTAAATTCCTTGAAATACAAAATAGTGGGTTCATTAATATCTAATGTTTTGATCTCTTCAATCCCACTTTTATCAATTTTAGCATCAAGATCTAAAAACTCCGAATTTTTGGAACGCCTTCTAGGTAAAGGTGGATCATATTCAGTCCCTTCATTATAAAGATTCATATTGCAAAACAAAGATTTAATATGGGACACATCAATAACTTTTAGATCTTCATCTTTATTTTCATAGAAATTTGAAGAACACGCTTTCACAAAGCAATCTTTCTTCGCACGCATCCTAGCGGTTCTTTCTTTGCACCCATCAATGGAAATTCTCATGGCTTTGAGAGACTCATTGATATCATGCTTAAGAGGAATAGATCTAAGTTTTAAAGAATCAACATTAAGAGAAATTCTATCAACGTTCCTAGCCAATTCATCAACTTTAAGCAATTTTTCTTCAAGCAAAGCATTGAAATTCTTTTGCGAATTCATAAATTCTTAACACTAGTCTCAAATTCAGAAGGCATCTTATTAAAGTTTCCATAAGAATTGTTGTAGGAATTACCATAATTATTAGAGGAATTACTAGGATAAGGCCTAGGATTAAAGTTTCCTCTATACGCGTTGTTACCAAAATTATTCCTACCAACAAAATTCACATCCATAGGTTCATTATTATTCTCAATCAAAGTAGACAAAGGCATATCATTAGGATCAGAAGAAACACTCTTAGTAGCAAATAATTTCATAATTTCATCCATCTTTCCACTCAAAACATTAATTTCTTCTATCGCATGCACTTTTTTATTAGTAGATCTTTCAGTGTGCCATTGAGAATAATTAACCATAATATTATCTAGGAGTTTAGTAGCTTCTCCTAAAGTGATTTCCATAAAAGTGCCTCCCGCGGCCGAATCTAAAAGATTTCTAGAAGCAAAATTCAATCCGGCATAAATTTTTGTATAATCATCCACAAATTCAAACCATGTGTAGGGCAATTACGTATCATTAATTTCATCCTCTCCCAAGCTTGTGCAACATGTTCATGATCAAGTTGCTTAAAATTCATAATATCGTTTCTAAGAGAGATGATCTTAGCGGGAGGAAAATACTTAGAGATAAAAGCATCTTTGCACTTATTCCAAGAATCAATACTATTTTTAGGCAAAGACGAAAACCAAGCTTTAGCACGATCTCTCACCGAAAAAGGAAATAGCTTCAATTTAACAATATCATTGTCCACATCTTTCTTCTTTTGCATATCACACAAATCAACGAAGCTATTTAGATGGGTAGCGGCATCTTCACTAGGAAGGCCGGCGAATTGATCTTTCGTGACAAGATTCAACAAAGCAGCATTGATTTCACAAGATTCAGTATCGGTAAGAGGAGCAATCGGAGTGCTAAGGAAATCATTATTGTTGGTATTGGTAAAGTCACATAATTTGGTATTATCTTGAGCCATCGTGACAAGCAAGCAATCCAACACACGAGCAAACAAGAAGCAAGCGAAAAAGAAGCGAACGAAAAAGAGAGGGCGAATAAAACGGCAAGGGTGAAGTGGGGAGAGGAAAATGAGAGGCAAATGGCAAATAATGTAATGCGGGAGATAAGGGTTTGTGATGGGTACTTGGTATGTTGACTTTTGCGTAGACTCCCCGGCAACGGCGCCAGAAATGGCTCGTTGTCGAGTCAAATCTTGACTTGACTTCGCGTAAGCCTCCCCGGCAACGGCGCCAGAAATCCTTCTTGCTACCTCTTGAGCACTGCGTTGGTTTTCCCTTGAAGAGGAAAGGGTGATGCAGCAAAGTAGCGTAAGTATTTCCCTCAGTTTTTGAGAACCAAGGTATCAATCCAGTAGGAGGCCACGCATGAGTCCCTCGCACCTACACAAACAAATAAATCCTCGCAACCAACGCGATAAGGGGTTGTCAATCCCTACACGGTCACTTACGAGAGTGAGATCTGATAGATATGGTAAGATAATATTTTTGGTATTTTTATGATAAAGATGCAAAGTAAAATAGAAGCAAAATAAAAGGCAACGGAAATAGCTTGTTGATGGGAGATTAATATGATGGAAAATAGACCCGGGGGCCATAGGTTTCACTAGTGGCTTCTCTCAAGAGCATAAGTATTACGGTGGGTGAACAAATTACTGTTGAGCAATTGACAGAATTGAGCGTAGTTATGAGAATATCTAGGTATGGTCATGTATATAGGCATCACGTCCGAGACAAGTAGACCGACTCGTGTCTGCATCTACTACTATTACTCCACACATGGACCGCTATCCAGCATGCATCTAGAGTATTAAGTTCATAAGAACAGAGTAACGCTTTAAGCAAGATGACATGATGTAGAGGGATAAACTCATGCAATATGATATAAACCCCATCTTGTTATCCTCAATGGCAACAATACAATACGTGCCTTGCTGCCCCTACTGTCACTAGGAAAGGACACCGCAAGATTGAACCCAAAGCTAAGCACTTCTCCCATTGCAAGAAAGATCAATCTAGTAGGCCAAACCAAACTGATAATTCGAAGAGACTTGCAAAGATAACCAATCATACATAAAAGAATTCAGAGAAGATTCAAATATTGTTCATAGATAAACTTGATCATAAACCCACAATTCATCGGTCTCAACAAAAACACCGCAAAAGAAGATTACATCGAATAGATCTCCACGAGAGAGGGGGAGAACATTGTATTGAGATCCAAAAAGAGAGAAGAAGCCATCTAGCTAATAACTATAGACCCGAAGGTCTTAGGTAAACTACTCACACATCATCGGAGAGGCTATGGTGTTGATGTAGAAGCCCTCCGTGATCGATGCCCCCTCCGGCGGAGCTCCGGAACAGGCCCCAAGATGGGATCTCACGGGTACAGAAGGTTGCGGCGGTGGAATTAGGTTTTTAGCTCCGTATCTGGTAGTTTGGAGGTAGGTAGGTATATATAGGAGGAAGGAGTACGTCGGTGGAGCAACAGGGGGCCCACGAGGGTGGAGGGCACGCCCAGGGGGGTAGGCGCGCCCCCCTACCTCGTGCCCTCCTGGTTGATGTCTTGACGTAGGGTCCAAGTCCTCTGGATCACGTTCGTTCCGAAAATCACGTTCCCGAAGGTTTCATTCTGTTTGGACTCCGTTTGATATTCTTTTTCTGCGAAACTCTGAAATAGGCAAAAAAATAGCAATTCTGGGCTGGGCCTCCGGTTAATAGGTTAGTCCCAAAAATAATATAAAAGTGTATAATGAAGCCCAATAATGTCCAAAACAGAATATAATATAGCATGGAACAATAAAAAATTATAGATACGCTGGAGACGTATCAGTGGACTCCTCTGGAAGAGGAGTTTTTCCCTTCTTAGGCGACTCGGCCTCCAAGGATGTGGAGGCTATCCTTTTCTTTCTTCCCCCCGCTGGGGATTCGTCTTCCTCCTCCTCCTCGTCCTCTTCGGAGGATGAACGGACGTTGGAGTCTTCGGATATCGTGTCCGAGGCACCACGATGACGGAGGCCGCCCCTGGTCTTCTTGGCCTCTTTCTCGGCCTTCTTCTTCGGCGCCTTGTAGGGCGTCGGGACCAACATCTTTAGAAGTGGGCCGGCCGGTTCTTCAGGTAGCGGGGCCGGACAGTAGATCCGCCCCGCCTTCTTCGTCCAGCCCTAGGAGAGTTGAGGAAAACACATGAAGCGTTTCTCTTGGGTTATGCGAATAAAACTTATAATGGCTTACCGAACTTGTGGGGCGGGACAGGTGGTACCCGCGGTCCTCGGTTGAGTCCGGCCATGATTTGCCGGACTTAAATAGCACCTTCCATATGTCTTTGTGTGAGGAGCCAAAGAGCTCTCGCAGCGTCTGGTGCTTGGCCGGGTCGAATTCCCATAAATTGCAAGACCGGTATTGACAAGGAAGGATCCGACGAACTAACATCACCTGGACTACATTGACAAGTCTGATATTCTTGTCTTCCATATCCTTGACGCGCGTCTGGAGCGCCGACAGCTCGTCGAACGAAGACCAACCCAGGCCCTTCTTGGGCCAGGATGTAAGCCGCAGGGGGGCTCCGGATCGGAATTCAGGAGCAGCGGCCCATTTCGTGCTGCGCGGCTCAGTGATGTAAAACCACTGCTGCTGCCACCCTTTGACGGAATCATTGAAAGTACCTGTTGGCCATGTGACGTTGGGCATCTTGCTCACCATGGCGCCTCCGCACTCGGCGTGCTCACCACCCACTACCTTGGGCTTCACATTAAAGATCTTCAGCCATAAGCCGAAGTGTGGCAAGATGCGGAGAAAGGCCTCGCACACGACGATGAACGTCGAGATGTTGAGGAAGGAATTGGGGGATAGATCATGGAAATCGATCCCATAGTAATACATGATGTCACAAACGAATGGGTGGTGGAGGGGAAACCCTAGCCCACAGACAAAATGAGGGAGGAAAACAACCCTCTCGGGGGGTTCCGGAGTAGGGACGATCTGTCCTGCCGTCGGGAGACGGTGGCTGATTTTCTGGGCCAGATACCCGGCCTCCCGAAGCTTTTTGATATCCTTCTCCCGGACGGTAGAGGCCATCCACTTGCCTCCTGCTCCGGATCCGGACATTTTCGGAAGGCCTTTGTGGGCGGAGAAGACGAACGCTTGGGCGCTGGGGCTCGAGCGAAGGGGAATGGATAAGCAGAAGGTGAAGGCGTGGGTGAAAAAGAGGAATCCTTATCCCTTTATAAAGGCGGTAGAAACTGTGCGCCTCCCCACTTGCCCCGTAAAATCGCTTATTCCCCAAGCGCCGCTATTGATGGCACGGTTGGGTTACCCATACCCGTATTGATGAGAATCTCGTGATAAGGGGACACAATCTCTGCTTCGACAAGACGTGGCAAGAAAACCGCCTCGCAACATGTGCAGCAGCTGGTTGAGGGAAACGGTTCGAATAAAGACCGGGTCCTGGCGTGATGTCACGTTATGAAAAGTTGTCAGGGGATTAGATTTGTGGAATATTGTACTCTCTACGGTGGTATGTGGAATTTGTTTTGCAGAGCCGGACACGATCCTTGTGTTCAAAAATCTTCTATGGAGTATTCGGAGAGGGAACCCGCCTTGCAATGCCGAAGACAATCTGCGCGCCGGACTCTTCGTCATTGAAGCCTGGTTCAGGGGCTACTGAGGGAGTCCTGGATTAGGGGGTCCTCGGACAGCCGGACTATATACTTTGGCTGGACTGTTGGACTATGAAGATACAAGATTGAAGACTTCGTCCCGTGTCCGGGTGGGACTCTCCTTTGCATGGAAGGCAAGCTTGGCAATTCGGATATGTAGATCTCCTCCCTTGTAACCGACTCTGTGTAACCCTAGCCCCCATCCGGTGTCTATATAAACCGGAGGGTTTAGTCCGTAGGACAACAATCACAATCATAATCATAGGCTAGCTTCTAGGGTTTAGCCTCTACGGTCTCGTGGTAGATCAACTCTTGTAATACTCATATCATCAAGATCAATCAAGCAGGAAGTAGGGTATTACCTCCATTGAGAGGGCCCGAACCTGGGTAAACATTGTGTCCCCCGCCTCCTGTTACCATTAGCCTTAGACGCATAGTTCGGGACCCCCTACCCGAGATCCGCCGGTTTTGACACCGACACATATCGCCGCATATTTTGTTATTGTCGGAGACACAAAATTATCGAGAGAATTTGAGCAGCAAGATTGTACATGAGGATATTTGTTCCATTGAAGAGTACGAGTTCTCGGCACTACCTCCAACCAACATCGTACTCACATTACTCTTGAACGAAACGTTCAACACACTCGTCCTCATCTAGTCCCAACCTTGAGTCTTGATTAATTAGTCTTGAGTTTTTGGGTCTTTGACTAGATAATTCGTCAAATCTCACACAAAACCTTGAGACTTGAGAGCACGACAAATTGAAATGATTTATGGGAAGGTAATGTGGGGCTGAGCAATAAAAGTTGTGGAAGTCGAGTATATATGTTTCTCCATCCATAACAAACCGCTTTAACTTTTCGATAGACTTCATAGAAGTTCATTCGCTAAAAAATATTCTCCATCACATCACCTCTGGCTTCATACACTCAGTATCTGGAATTATGTTTTTTCATGTGATAGAGATGAACTAGAAAGGTTAGTGCGCTTTGCCGTGCCAAGAAATCTTACATTTCAGATTAGAGAAAAAATTAAACAATATCGTGCAACAACTCAAATACTACTTAATCAATTCAACATCTAGCTTGTTTTGACTCAACACATATCATATGGTCAAAATTTATTGACATTCTAGTGTTACACTAATTTGAATATTATATTTTGGATTTAAAACCAGTATCCACTGAATTAACTACTATAAATTGCCAAAATAAGGTTCACCAACCAAAATCATTTTAATTTAGAGTAACACTTCTCGAAAGGAAATTTGTTTATCATAAAAATATTTGACAAGATTAAAATATAACAAGAGCATTATCAACTAAACTTGGGATCAAATCAATGAACATTGTGTTGCCCTTCTCTCTCTCTTTCCAATTCTACATTTTTGAATGAATTCAAACACAAAACATTTGGCGCTTCAAAACATGCACAACCGCTCGATGTCCAAAACCACTTCTCAATTGATAAACGAGCTAATGATCGAAGCTATATGGTCTAGCAGAACTCTGGAACGAACGAGACCGGACCAGCGACACGACAACGGGGAAGAAAGAAAAACACAAATGCTAATCAATCTATCGTCTTTACTTGATGCCGCCCGTTAGAGATATAACAAACAATAGAGAACGAAGAAGATCAAATCAACACATGTGACACAAGATTTTAACGTGAAAAACCCCTCCAATGAAAAAGGGAAAGAATCACGGGCGCCAGACAGCGAAACTTCACTATATCGGGAGAGATTTACAAACGCAGCATAATCGACGAGACATGGACTGCCACGGAGCCCACCAGCTGACGTGTAGGACAAGCAACAATCTGGTCCACCCATCATTGTGTGGTAGTAGGAAGACGCGGGTGTGCACGCGTCGATTTACCCCTTTTTCGCATGCATCCAGAGGGCGCGAGCGGGAAGCAGAAACCGCGCAGCGCCCACGACTCGCGCACGCGGCGCGTCAGGAGAGGCTGCACACGCACCCAAAAGATGGCTACCCAGCCAATGAGATCCCGCCCGAGCCCACAGGTCATTGCCCACTCCAAAACGACTGCGCGGTGAAAACGGCATACGTTGATTCACATCCACGATCCAATGGCAAGCAATTAAAAAAAAACTGCTTGACCAGGATCCAACGGACGGAACGCTGCAAATCGAGGGAGAACCGGGAAGGCGAGTTGTCCAGCCTCGTCATTGGTTTAGATGAGCTCGCTATTACTTATATAAGAAATAAAGTTTACATGTCAACACATCTGATATGGCTGCCAACAGGTGCTTTGTGATTGGCCGGTGACCTTTTCGTCACATGGTTGCCAAGTTTGAGAACGCAGACAACACTTTTAAAGTTTTATAGCCGACTGAGACGAATCAGAATTTCAAACAAATGCTGAATACCAAATGCGAAAAAACAAATAAGAAGTCAGAATATTACAACTTTGTAGAGAAGTACGGAGTATACAATACAGCGGCCCCACTACCTACTCCGCCCCATCACAACAAAATCTAAGAACAAATGAATATGAATAGTGGTATTGATATTAACCTTAAAGTACAATGAAAATGAAGTAAAGACAGACAATATCAAAACAATGTTTTTTTTGAGAAGAAATGAATTAGTGGTGTTGGTATTTTCTTTAAGAAGAAAGATATAAAAAAATTACGCACAACTTTGCATCGAAATTACACTTTATCGTAATATGCAAAAACAATCGTATAATCATGAAATTATGACACATATTATATAATATTTGTATGTAAAAACCCACAAAACAACAAATAACCAATAAAGAAAAGAAAAAAGGAAAAACACAACCCAAAAAAACGAAACAAGCCCAAGAAGCAATTCAACTGACCCAAAATAGGGGTCAACCGATTCCACACAGCCCAACCCAACAAGAGGATTAAACAGAAAAACATGAAAACAGCACAGATCTCAAGGCACATCCAACGAACAGAAAATTGACTGACCACAAAATAAAAAGTCAACTGACTGAAATGTAGCTAAAGTGTTGAGGCAGAGCAAGAAGTAAGTTTGTGACATGTGCGATATAGCTCTCGTGTAAAATCGACTGACACCAACCAGATGCGAATTTTTTTAATAAGAGCATCTCCAACAGCCGCGCTAAACAAGCGCCGCAAATTTTGCCATTTTAGCGCGCGCGCAACGAGTAGAGTGGCTCCAGCGGGCGCGCAATACCGCGCGCGCGCGGTATATGGAGTTGGGTGCACGGTCCGAATCGCCAACTCACGCTGTGTATTTGGGGCGCCCGCTTCCGCGCGTGGCACACACGAGCGTTCGCGCCGCCCTCTCTCCTCCCTGCCACCTAGCCCCGCGCGCGCCGGCGCCGGCGAACTGGACCCGATGGACGCACACGCCGGCATCCCGCTCACCCCATCCTACAGCCGCGACCCCTCCACCGCCGCCGCCGCCACTGTAAACTTGTGGGCATGAACTTTTATTCATCAACTTGTTTGTGTGAAATTTATATGCCATGTTCATTGCATTTTGAATATTTGAAATCTATTTCTGTGTTTAAAATGCAACATATGGCATGCACCGGCGAGTCGCGCGCGTTGCTGGAACGGCGTGCGCTGCATTTTAGCGCGGCTGCTGGATCCAGCGCTGCGCGCCGCGTCAAACCAGGCGATGGACACGCGGCAAAGTAGTTTTTTTGCACGCGGCGGTTGAAGATGCTCTAAGAAACCGGAATGTCACAACTTTTGTAAAGAAGTACGGAGTATACAATACGGCGCCCCCGCTACCTACTCTGCCCCATCACCACCTCATTCCCCCCACTAACCTACTCCGCCGCGCCGCCGCCGCCGCCACCATCCATCTCCGCCTACCTATTCCACCCAAGAACCGTAGCCCGCGCTCGTGGAGGGCACCCGGCATGGAGGAGCCGATGTCCAGGCTCACCCCCGACCTAATCGTGGAGATCCTCGGTCGGGTGCCCTACAAATCACTCTGCATCTGCAAGCGCGTCTGCCCGGCCTGGCGCGACCTCATCGCCGACCCCGCCAACCGGAAGAAGGTTGTGCAGTCGCTGGCCGGCTTCTTCTACCACACCACCGACGGAGCCACGGCCGACTCCGCCGAGCGCCGCGGCCACGCCGTCAACTACGCCGACCTGTCCGCCTCCCCTTGGTCCCACATCCCCCCGACCCACCCGCGCCTGCCACTGCCGCCCGACTGCGCGGACCGCTTCTTCTCCGTCGAGGACTCCCGCGATGGATTGTTTCTTAGCCGCATTCGCACGGGCGCCCCCGCCGGAAATTTTCGGTACATGGTCTCCAACCCAGCTACCAGTGAGTACACTCTGCTGCCTCACTCTGGCTACGATGGTCGCCGCTGCGCCTCTTACTTGGGTTTCGACAGCATTGTGTCCACCGAGGAGTTCCATGTGTTCGAGTTTGTGCTGGAATCGCTGACCCAGGATTGGGTTGTGACTTGTGAGAGGGGTGAGGATTTACTCCTCAAAGACTGGTGCGTGGGTGGCAATGAAACCCCAATGGCACATCAAAGTTAGCTTGTGCGCCTTTCAACCCGGAGTTTTTCGCAAGGGGTGTCTGCACTTGCTCATGGGCATGTCTGGGATCGCAATAGTTGATGCAGAAGGGCTGAAATGGACAATCATCCGGCCGCCAACACCCGAAAATTCGAGTTTCTCGGGTTTCATCGGAAAGTCTGCTGGACAGCTATTTTATATCGACGCCGGCGGTCTAGAAGGATCTGGAACAAATGCATTTTCGACTGTATCAGTTTATGTTCCTGGTGTTGATATTTATCCACGGGATGTGATTCACCTCGATGGCAAATCCGTGCATTGGAAATTGTTGCACAAGCTTTCAAATGTAGTAGCTCCGAAGAAGATGTTTCAGCTCGGCTTCGACCTTGAAGTCATTGGAGTACACCCGCACAGCAATATGATCTTCTTTATAGCTCATTGGAGCAATGAACTGATTGCATACGATCTGGATCATCATGAAAGCACAGTTGTGTATCACATTGAGCCTAACTACAAGAAGTTTAGGCCTTTTTTCCCATATGTGCCGTTGTTGTTCCGCCTACCTCTGGATGGAGCAATACGGCTGGCAACTCCAAATTGATGAATATTCTGCTGATTAAAAGTTGGGCAGTCATCGGTGAGGTGCTCCGTTGCGTTGTGAAGAGTCATAAATATTCAAGTAGAGATATTATTGTTATGGAAAAATGCCAACTTCAGTTTTAAGTCTGATCTGTACTCGTTTTCATATCTAGCACTGTCGCTGGCTGCATGTTTCCCTTGTGGACATGTTGGTATGGGTTGTAGTATGTTGACTATGCCTTTTGATGTGCAACAAGTAGAGCTGTATGAGACACTTTAGTGTGTTCTATTTTTGACATGTACATGCTATCTCTGTTAGAATCTTATGTTCTGATACAATCTGCATTGGTTGGTTCTTTGATTCTACGTAGGTGTTTGCATTTCTAAGGTTTACCTGATATCTCTAGCTAGGATTCATACTCGTACTGATGTACATTGACTGGTCGCTGCTACGTGGAGACTATGGGCCCTGCATGAGCAACACAATTTGAAGAACGTACATGTAAGTATAAAGGCAAATATGAAGTGAGTCCGAATCCTAAAATGAATACGTAGGACTAACACAGAATACAAGAAGCGGGGATAGCGTTGGGAGAGCGTCAGACTGAAGATCTGAAGGTCGCGTGTTCGATCCACGCTCACTGCAATCTCTTTTTCTTCTGTCTCCCTTATCTCGTCATTTGTTAAAACTAAATAAAGGTAGGTTTTCACATAATTTACTTTACTTTTCAAACATATCTTGTTTGAGTTTCACTCAGCTAATGCTTTTCAAACACTGCCTCCTTTGTCTTGTCATTTGTTAAGACTAAATAAAGGTAGGTTTTCACATAATTTACTTTACTTTTCAACATATCTTGTTTCAGGACTTTTACTCAGCTAATGCTTTTCAAACACTTAAACAACAGGGTCAGTATTGTTTGGATTGAAGATACATCAGGTTAGAGCGCCAGGTTTTCTTTTCAAGGTCACATTTGGTTTTTACCATTTGTTTTTTCCTTACCTTCTTTCCACATCATTTGCTGGATTTTCAAATATAGTTCGAATAATTATTCACATATCTCAACAATTCAACTATTCTCAACCATTTTTTCGTGAGGTTTGATTCAACATACATAAAAAATATTTTCATTTTTTAATTCAACAAGATGGTTTAACTTCAACATGATATTGGTGTAACTTGATCTAATCTTGAGGAGATATTGACTATGATGCTTGTGTTACAAAATTAGGTGAAATACGCTAACTGATAATAACCCCCACCCCAACCCACACAATATTTATTTTATTTTATTCACTTAATTTTCAAAAATATTATGCTTGAGGATGTATTCAAACAATACTTCCAAGCACCTAAATCGTCATTAAACATGAGAGTCCTTACAGTTTGGACTCAAGATTCATCACAAATTTTAGAATGTCAAAGTAAATATCCCTTGGTTTGATCCATGCCCACATGTTGCTTTTGTCATTCTTAACAATGATTTCTTCAATTTAATCTCCTATTCTCAAATATCATGTCTGAAGATATATTCAAATATTTTCAAACACTTCAATCTCTAAACAAGAGAGTTGCTACAATTTTGTGTGAGTTTCCAAGATACACTATCACCCTACCAACGATTGATTAGACACCTCCACTAAAAGGTCTAGCGACCGCCAGTATGCTCATGTCCATGGTGGGGTTTTCTCCACTGTTGGACCTGTGAGCTCCAATGGAGGGACCATGAGTTTATTTAAACTCATCTTTTCCTTAGGTTAGTCTTGGTATTCATAAGGTTCAATGTCCTAAGTGTCAGTTCCATGTTTCCAAGTAGCGACATGCCAGCCTAATAGAAAACGCCAACGGTCTTGCGATCCACTGCGCCCCATCCAGTTTTCTTTATATAAAGGGCACAACTCCTTTCTAAGAGGGCGCACACATAGAAACAACTGACGCCGCAATAATCCTCGGTTTCGACAAGCACACAAGGATATCCCTTGAGCATAGACCGATCTGTTCGAGGCGAGATATCAACAATGGTGACAGTTCGTAATGCTAAGGACTCCAGCCCCTTATAGTGCTCCTCTATTCCTCCATAGTCTGTTTCGTGTTGACTCGAAAACAAGATCAGTTTACACCGATCGATATGTTGCCTCAGATACTGCCTAGGATATTAGATTGCCTCATCGGTCTAAAATAGGTACAATTAGCAACTAGGTTCTATAAAAAAAGGTGAGCATGTGTTATGAAAGAAGGCGAACATGTCTAGCATCGACAAAGATGCACACGATGCGTAGTCTTATGGAAAGTCTTCTCCTGGGTTGCTCGTACCCCGTTGCTCCATGCAAGGGAACCCAGCCCTTAGGGTTTCCCATGCCTCCTGCTGGCATCGCAGCCGGTCTGCCTCGTTTTCTGTGGCCTTAGGGCCATGGATGTATGTTGGATCCCTGCCCTAGCCGGTAGCACTAGTAGAAAACAGGCCTTTGGTTCGGCCAGAAAAAAGCATTAATCCCGGTTGCATTACAAACCGGGACTAATGTGAGCATTAGTCCCGGTTCGAGCGGCTGGGGCACCGTACAGGCATTAGTCCCGGTTCAAATGGGACCTTTAGTCCCGGTTGGTGCCACGAACCGGGACTAAAGGGTGCGATGCCCATTAGTACCGGTTCGTGGCACCAACCAGTACTAAAGTTTAGACCTTTAGTCCCGGTTCGAGCCACCAACCGGTACTAATGGGGTTTGAGGCATTAGTACCGGTTCGTGGCACGAACCGGTATTAAAGGTCCCATTTTCAAACTCTACCCCCCGGATCGCCTTTTCAGTTTTGTAAAAAGCAAAAGAAAATGATAAAAACTTCAAAAATTAAAATCCTTCCAGATATAGTTATGTTACTACATGTACTAGTTAGGAAAATTTAAAAACTTAAATTTGGACATGTTTTGCAAAAAGTGTAGGGAAAATGTAAAACGGCTATAACTTTTGCATACGATGTCAGAAAAAAACGTACAATATATCAAAATGTTCAGCACCAAAATCCGCATCCGATTTTGACCGCCCATGGCCTGTTTGCAAATTTTTAGAATCCTCGAATTCTAAAAGGAAAAAAAGTTATGCTCAAATTTCAGTTTTTTTTGAATTTTTGTTAAATCCGGTCAAACTATGGTCAAACTACTTATTCCAGAAGTATTAGTGTTACTAAATAATTATTTCAGTTTTTTTGAATTTTGGTCAAATATGGTCAAACTATGGTCAAACTACTTATTCAAGAAATATTAGTGTTACTAAATAATTATTTTAGTTTTTTTGAATTTTGGTCAAATCTGGTCAAACTATGGTCAAACTATGGTCAAACTACTTATTCAAGAAATATTAGTGTTACTAAATAATTATTGTTTTTTAGAACAATAGTTTCAAACTCAAACAGTGAAATGCGTGACTTCATGCTCAAGCTAAATTCCTGAGGGTTAATAGGATTGACATCTTACTATTGTCAGGAAAACAACAAGTGCAAACTTGGAAATGAGGGAGAATAGAACCCGGAAGTTAAGCGTGCTCAGTCTGGAGTAGTGAGAGGATGGGTGACCGTCCGGGAAGTTAGATGATTTGGAATGATGAGGGGTGATTAGAGATTAGAGGTTAAATTGAGCAGTGATGAGGGGTGATTAGAGATTAGAGGTTAAAATAATTCAGAAATTTAAAAATAAAAAAAATTCAAAAAAATAAATAAAAAAATCATAAAATTTCCTTTAGTACCGGTTCGTGTTACCAACCGGGACTAAAGGTGGACCACCAGGAAGCGGCCACGTGGAGGGCCTTTAGTCTTGGTTTGTGTAAAGAACCGGGACTAAAGGGGAGGCTTTAGTAACGACCCTTTAGTCCCGGTTCCAGAACCGGGACTAAAGGCCCTTATGAACCGGGACTAAAGGCCCTTTTTCTACTAGTGTAGGAGGGCTTCATTTTTGGATGTCATTTTCCGTTCTATTAGGGTTTGTGTCTTGCTCAGAGAGGCGAGGCGATGGCAACTCTTTGAAGATGGAATAAGGTTCTCCCCGCCTACCGCCGGTGCTTCTAGCATTGTCGGAGGCAGCCTCCCGTGTTCTACTTTTCCTCGATGTTCGCGGCGGACGCGGACGCGCCATCCACCGACTTGTCAATCTCCGCGCAGCTGGCTTCTTTCTCTGCTGGCAGGGCGCGGCTACATGCGTGTTAACGGCTGATGGCGCAGTCGCAGACACGAGAGGCAACAACGTAGGCACGGGAGGCGCGGTATGACACGACGTCATCCATGTCTGCGAAGATGCCCTTGCCGCCGTGCCATCCTGGGGGAACTTGCCGCTCGTCCGCGAGCTAGCTTGGAGCGGGGGAGGTGCTGAACCACACGCCGGCTTGGAGTGGCAACTTCCTTTGTTGGGCCAGGTGAGGTAGGTGGAGCAGCGAGCTGCCTCACTCGTATCCCGCGGGCTTGGCGGGCCACCCAGCCGACTTTTACGCCGGAGAACTGCTATTCATGCTCATCGGATGCCATCGAAAGGGTGGAGAAAATGGTGGAAGGAGGAGACGGGGAGTGGTGCGATTCTTTCCCTGCGCTTGGCCTTGTTTAAATAGAGGGCGGATGGGAGGAATGTCGGCCTGCTCGTGAATGAACGTGTGGTCGAAGTAGGTTCCTCAGCTTCCACGCGGGTTTAATGGATGCGTTTGAATGCGGTGAGGAGGCGTGCAGCAGGCGATGCCATTGCCCGACGCGCCGCTTCAATGGCGGAGGCAGTGAGAGGTCACGTCCGCCCTGGGCCGTCTTCAATGTGGAGCGGCGCACTCTACAGCGGCATGAATCGGGCAGCTAGCTGCTGGGCGGGAAGCGCGCGTGATGGAGGAGGGTTTTGGGTGGGCTAGGACGGTCAGAAACGAGCATGGAGCGGCCCAGACTCCTGCAAATCCCCCCAACGTTTGTCTTCGATTTGCGGGAGAAAGTATATGTATGGGCCGCACCGCAAACCGATACAGTACCGCATTTGATGACTTTCACTGTCCGGACAGCGCGGTCAGGATGAACACGGAAATTTTGAGGATCGGCGTTGGAGATACCTGAAGGCAGCGAGGGACGACCCCCCACGAATCAACGATCATTGACCACGACGTGGTAAAGTTGATCTAATCTATCTCAAACTTTAATTTGTAGTGATATCTACTCTATCTCAAACATTAATCGGTTGTGATATCGCACTAAATAAATAGAAGACTTTTGTAGTCCATACCTGCATACATGCAGCAGCCCATCACGCGCATATAGACTGGCATGTGGACCCAATTACCGCAACTCTCCAGCATGCAGATACACAAAAAATACTCGTCTCCTCTAACAATTACACCCGAAGCTTATCTAAAAGGTAGCAAATAAATGTCATTAATTAGCACCTATACAAAAGCATACCGGAGAGAGCATCCACCGGACAGGAGGACTTGATGCCGATAAGAGAGGACTCAATATATAGCCGATACAACTAGACCAGCCGGTTACCCATAGTATAGTAGTCTTCACTCCTCTGGTTAGTGAACATCCACTGCCAAGGGTAAGCGTTCCGCTCTGGCTCCGATGATGACGCCACCTCCTAGATCCATTGGGTTGGCGACCATCGGCAGCAGTGGCAAACCAGCCATTCCGGGCCTCAATGATGACCCCGAGGCAGGTGTTACGGAGGGGCAACTCTTCTAGATCTATGACCAGGTCGCGCCCGTGGCTTCCTTGCGCATCTGCCACAAAGTTGCTACAGGTCATGTGGCTACGACTACATCGATTTCCACCCCAAGAGGATGGTGAGTGTCTTGGTCTTTTTTACTTGTTCGTTTGGGTTTGATCTGCTACCTTTAGCATGCATGCTCACGGAGATATAATGCTTTTGGTATTTTGGGATCTAATAGATCAGATCTCATCATCCTTCAGTGAGTGGAACTTGAAGTAGCCATAGCCATGGGACCTGATAGCAACGTCATGGTAGACGCCGAGGGACTCCACAGATGTGACCTAATAGGAGATGGAGGAGAGATGCCCCTCTGCGACGCCTGCCTCAAGGCCACCCACATATAGGGAAGCAGTTGTGGCAGCTACCAGCTGTACTACAAGTCCATGAGTGCATCACACCTTCACGATAAGCCACTACATTCCCATCCAAGTTTTGTAATAGATCTTGTTTTGAGAAAAAAATTACTAGATCTCTTGCTGAATTCGTCTGTTATGCATGCCTGTTCATGCTTTATTGGGCAGATCTACAAAATAATGAAGAGTGTGCGATTCTGGAACAAGGTATTGTTGCTTTGAAGTGAGAAGCATTGGCACATCATGTTGGTGGGCGCGCGGAGCCAAGAAATCTTGTGTTGAGGATTGAGGCGAGTAACGCTGGAGAAAATGAGGAACAAGAAGTGGGTGAAGGTGAGCCAATGGAGAAGGACTGGACAAGGAATGACGCAACGGAGTTTTCTGAATGATGATGCTAGTGATCGAAAACATTTTGCTTGGGATGATTGTGAACCCCAAGTTAACTTGCAGTAGATTTGGATCCATTAGCTTTTGTTGTTAGCACTTGAAACCAGTTTTAGGCTATGTTCTTGCACCGGGTGTTTTTTGTGCATTTGTTGTTTCGTTATCCCTTGATAGTGGAACCCGATCCATTTTCTAGGATCATATGAAAAAAGGTCATCGCCACAACCAGAAATGTTTTGATATGCTGGGATGGCCGCATTGCAATTTCTACTTTTTTGTGAGTGAAAGAGCTTTATTTCTTACTTAATCAAGCATACAATCACAATGCAATGTGTTCATTAGGAGTAGAGGGGTAAAATTAAGCCATAAACATCTCTTCCTAACCTTGGTCACCAGTTTAGCACATAGATGAGCTGCCATACTAGCATCTTGTCCAACAAAGCTCAGCACAGAACTCTCAAAATGCACACTCAGTTCTTCAATCCGCAAGGCTCCAGCAATCTCTCCATGATCAAAGCCGCATGACTCCCATAGCTTGATGATAGCTTGTGCATCACTCTAAATCATTACTCTGCAGAACCCCCTCTCAAGAGGCATGTGCACTCCATTGCAAATCACTACAGCTTCCGTCGCCATTGGACTAGCAGCAAAATCATACCAGAGGGCATGTGCATGAATAAGAGTACATGGGCTATCACGGATCACCACACCTGTGGTTCCATGGTTGGAATTATCATCATATGAGGCATCCAGACAAATGGATGAAGTCTTGGTCATCAATCTATGTGGTCGATTTTGATCCTTTATATGTCATCTTCTGAAAGGTTCTGAAAGAGTTAATTTCCTTCTGAAAGATGTTCGGTGCTTCGTTAAGGTTTGGGAGGTTTTGCTCATATTTCCTTGGATTTGAGACCAATGCATGATGGATTCATTCGAGTTGCTTAACTGATTTCCTTTTAAAGAATTCCTTTCAAATTCGAGTTGCTGAATCAGTTATACATGTAGAACTAACCAAAATGGTAGGTAAATGGTGACCAAGACCTTACCTTACTTTACTCCTGAAAGAACTCATGAAAAAGTGATGTCCATTTTGAAGTTTTTTTGGAAAGGAACACGCCTGCTTGTCTTATGTGGGGTACCAATCAATTGGTTACTGATGAAGTTCTCGTGGATTTTACCAAACAAATTTCATGTTGATAAAAATGTATTGCTTCTTCTGTCAGAACTACTACAGATGCATGTAGTCGCTGCGAGATGGCATGACAACAGATGAGCAGCTGTTGGTACTACAGATGCACACGTGTTGGGGCAACCGGTGGTACTAACTTGTTGAACTAGATGATTCCCCGCGCGTTGCTGCGGGAATTTGTAGTATTGCTTTGGAGGAGGATTTGTGGAGTAAGTAATTTGTGAAATCACTAAAGCAAATATATAAAAATATGTTTACTTAAATCTTTGATAGAATTATGTGAAAAGTTTAAAAAATAGGATAATGTGGTTGATAAAAGCATCTATAATGCGTTGGCCTGCCGATATATTGCAAAAGAGTGTTGTTCGTACTATTAAGCTTAACTAATGACAAATGTTCATATCATTCATACCTTGCTAGTCATTTATTGTGTAACAACTTCCGCCAAGAAATTCAAGATGTCACCCTTAATTATTAATTGTTTGTGTTGGGGAAGCGAACATCACTCGGTGCACTAGAGGCAATAATAAAATGGTTATTATTATATTTCCTTGTTCATGATAATTGTCTATTGTTCATGCTATAATTGTGTTATCCGGAAATCGTAATACATGTGTGAATACATAGACCACAACGTGTCCCTAGTAAGCCTCTAGTTGACTAGCTCGTTGATCAACAGATAGTCATGGTTTCCTGACTATGGACATTGGATGTCATTGATAACGGGATCACATCATTAGGAGAATGATGTGATGGACAAGACCCAATCCTAAGCATAGCACAAAAGATCGTGTAGTTCGTTTGCTAGAGCTTTTCCAATGTCAAGTATCATTTCCTTAGACCATGAGATCGTGTAACTCCCGGATGCCGTAGGAGTGCTTTGGGTGCACCAAACGTCACAACGTAACTGGGTGACTATAAAGGTACACTACAGGTATCTCTGAAAGTGTCTGTTGGGTTGACACGGATCGAGACTGGGATTTGTCACTCCGTATGACGGAGAGGTATCTCTGGGCCCACTCGGTAATGCATCATCATAATGAGCTCAGTGTGACCAAGTGTTTGGTCACGGGATCATGCATTACGGTACGAGTAAAGTGACTTGCCGGTAACGAGATTGAACGAGGTATTGGGATACCGGCGATCGAATCTCGGGCAAGTAACGTACCGATTGACAAAGGGAATTGTATACGGGATTGATTGAATCCTCGACATCGTGGTTCATCCGATGAGATCATCGAGGAACATGTGGGAGCCAACATGGGTATCCAGATCCCGCTGTTGGTTATTGACCGGAGAGTCGTCTCGGTCATGTCTGCATGTCTCCCGAACCCGTAGGGTCTACACACTTAAGGTTCGGTGACGCTAGGGTTGTAGAGATATTAGTATGCGGTAACCCGAAAGTTATTCGGAGTCCCGGATGAGATCCCGGACGTCACGAGGAGTTCCGGAATGGTCCGGAGGTGAAGAATTATATATAGGAAGTCCAGTTTCGGCCATCGGGAAAGTTTCGGGGGTTACCGGTATTGTACCGGGACCACCGGAAGGGTCCCGGGGGTCCACCGGGTGGGGCCACCTATCCCGGAGGGCCCCATGGGCTGAAGTGGGAGGGGAACCAGCCCCTGGTGGGCTGGTGCACCCCCCTTGGGCCTCCCCCTGCGCCTAGGGTTGGAAACCCTAGGGGTGGGGGCGCCCCCCACTTGGCTTGGGGGGGAAGCCACCCCTTGGCCGGCGCCCCCCTTGGAGATTGCATCTCCCAGGGCCGGCGCCCCCCCAGGAGGCCTATATATAGGAGGGGGGAGGGAGGGCAGCCGCACCACAGCCCCTGGCGCCTCCCTCCCGTGACACCTCTCCCTCTCGCTGTGCTTGGCGAAGCCCTGCCGAGATCCCCGCTACTTCCACCACCACGCCGTCGTGCTGCTGGATCTCCGTCAACCTCCCCTTTCCCCTTGCTGGATCAAGAAGGAGGAGACGTCTTCCCCAACCGTACGTGTGTTGAATGCGGAGGTGCCGTCCGTTCGGCGCTCGGTCATCGGTGATTTGGATCACGACGAGTACGACTCCATCAACCCCGTTCACTTGAACGCTTCCGCTCGCGATCTACAAGGGTATGTAGATGCACTCCTCTCCCTCGTTGCTAGATGACTCCATAGATTGATCTTGGTGATGCGTAAAAAATTTTAAATTTCTGCTACGATCCCCAACAGTCTGGTCCTAAGCCTGAGACTAAGTGCTTCTACTGTAAAGGGACTGGTCACTGAAAGCAGAACTGCCCCAAGTATTTGGCGGATAAGAAGGATGCAAAGTGAACAAAGGTATATTTGATATCTAGATTATTGATGTGTATTTTACTAGTATTCGTAGCAACCCCTCGGTATTTGATACTGGTTCAGTTACTAAGAGTAGTAACTCGAAACAGGAGTTGCAGAATGAACAGAGACTAGTTAAGGGTGAAGTGACGATGTGTGTTGGAAGTGGTTCCAAGATTGATATGATCATCATCGCACGCTCCCTACACTTTCGGGATTAGTGTTGAACCTAAATAAGTGTTATTTGGTGTTTGCGTTGAGCATGAATATGATTTGATCATGTTTATTGCAATACGGTTATTCATTTAAGTTAGAGAATAATTGTTGTTCTATTTTACATGAATAAAACCTTCTATGGTCATACACCCAATGAAAATGGTTTGTTGGATCTCGATCGTAGTGATACACATATTCATAATATTGAAGCCAAAATATGCAAAGTTAATAATGATAGTGCAACTTATTCGTGGCACTGCCGTTTAGGTCATATTGGTGTAAAGCGCATGAAGAAACTCCATGCTGATGGGATTTTGGAATCACTTGATGCTTGCGAACCATGCCTCTTGGGCAAGAGACTAAAACGCCGTTCTCCAGAACAATGGAGCAAGCAACAGATTTGTTGGAAATCATACATACTGATGTATGTGGTCCAATGAATATTGAGGCTCGTAGCGGGTACCATTATTTTCTGACCTTCACAGATGATTTGAGCAGATATGGGTATATCTACTTAATGAAACAGAAGTCTGAAACATTTGAAAAGTTCATATAATTTCAGAGTGAAGTGGAAAATCATCGTAACAAGAAAATAAAGTTTCTACGATCTGACCGTGGAGAAGAGTATTTGAGTTACGAGTTTGGTCTTCAGTTAAAACAATGTGAAATAGTTTCACTGCTCACGCCACCTGGAACACCACAATGTAATGGTGTGTCCGAACATCATAACCGTACTTTATTAGATATGGTGCATGTTGGGGAACGTAGCAGAAATTCAAAATTTTCTACGCATCACCAAGATCAATCTATGGAGTAATCTAGCAACGAGGGGAAGGGGAGTGCATCTACATACCCTTGTAGATCGCGATGCGGAAGCATTCCAAGAACGCGGATGAGGGATTCGTACTCGTAGCGATTCAGATCGCGGTTGATTCCGATCTAAACACCGAAGAACGGTGCCTCCGCGTTCAACACACGTGCAGCCCGGTGACGTCTCCCACGCCTTGATCCAGCAAGGTGAGAGGGAGAGGTTGGGGAAGACTCCATCCAGCAGCAGCACGACGGCGTGGTGGTGATGGAGGAGCGTGGCAATCCCGCAGGGCTTCGCCAAGCACCGCGGGAGAGGAGGAGGAGGGAGAGGGGTAGGGCCGCGCCGAAAGAGAGACGTTCTCATGTCTTGGGCAGCCCCAAAACCCCAATATATATAGGGGAGGGGGAGGGCTGCGCCCCCATCTAGGGTCCCCCCCCAAGGGGTGCGGCCAGCCCTAGATGGGGCTTGGGGGGCGGCCAAAGGGGGGAGAGAGGGGGGCGCCCCACTAGATGGGCCCTAGGCCCATCTGTGCCTAGGGTTTCCCCCCTTCCCCCTTTCCTGCGCCCTGGGCCTCTTGTGGGGGGCACACCAGCCCACCTGGGGCTGGTCCCCTCCCACACTTGGCCCACGCAGCCCTCTGGGGCCGGTGGCCCCACCTGGTGGACCCCCAGGACCCTCCCGGTGGTCCCGGTACATTACCGATAGCACCCAAAACTTTTCCGGTGACCAAAACAGGACTTCCCATATATAAATCTTTACCTCCGGACCATTCCGGAACTCCTCGTGACGTCCGGGATCTCATCCGGGACTCCGAACAACATTCGGTAACTACGTACATACTTTCCCTATAACCCTAGCGTCATCGAACCTTAAGTGTGTAGACCCTACGGGTTCGGGAACCATGCAGACATGACCGAGACGTTCTCCGGTCAATAACCAACAGCGGGATCTGGATACCCATGTTGGCTCCCACATGTTCCACGATGATCTCATCGGATGATCCACGATGTCGGGGATTCAATCAATCCCGTATACAATTCCCTTTGTCTATCGGTATGTTACTAGCCTGAGATTCGATCGTCGGTATCCCTATACCTTGTTCAATCTCGTTACCGGCAAGTCTCTTTACTCGTTCCGTAACTCACATCATCCCATGATCACATTGTGCACATTATGATGATGTCCTACCGAGTGGGCCCAGAGATACCTCTCCGTTTACACGGAGTGACAAATCCCAGTCTCGATTCGTGCCAACCCAACAGACACTTTCGGAGATACCTGTAGTGCACCTTTATAGCCACCCAGTTACGTTGTGACGTTTGGTACACCCAAAGCATTCCTACGGTATCCGGGAGTCGCACAACCTCATGGTCTAAGGAAATGATACTTGACATTAGAAAAGCTCTGAGCAAACGAACTACACGATCTCATGCTAGGCTTAGGATTGGGTCTCGTCCATCACATCATTCTCCTAATGATGTGATCCCGTTATCAACGACATCCAATGTCCATGGTCAGGAAACCATAACCATCTATTGATCAACGAGCTAGTCAACTAGAGGCTTACTAGGGACATGGTGTTGTCTATGTATCCACACATGTATCTGAGTTTCCTATCAATACAATTCTAGCATGGATAATAAACGATTATCATGAACAAGGAAATATAATAATAACCTATTTATTATTGCCTCTAGGGCATATTTCCAACAGTCTCCCACTTGCACTAGAGTCAATAATCTAGTTCACATCGCCATGTGATTAACACTCATAGGTCACATCACCATGTGACCAACATCAAAGAGTTCACTAGAGTCAACAATCTAGTTCACATCACTATGTGATTAACACTCAATGTGTTCTGGTTTGATCATGTTATGCTCGTGAGAAAGGTTATTAGTCAACGGGTCTGAACCTTTCAGATCCGTGTGTGCTTTACGAATATCTATGTCATCTTGTGGATGCTACCACGCGCTATTTGGAGCCATTTCAAATAATTGCTCTACTATACGAATCCGGTTTACTACTCAGAGTCATCCGGATTAGTGTCAAAGTTCGCATCGACGTAACCCTTTACGACGAACTCCTTTTCACCTCCATAATCGAGAAAATTCCTTAGTCAACTAGATACTAAGGATAAGTTCGACCGCTGTCATGTGATCCATTCCCGGATCACTATTGTACCCCTTGACCAACTGATGGCAAGGCACACTTCATGTGCGGTACACAACATAGCATACTGTAGAGCCTATGTCTAAAGCATAGGGGACGACCTTCGTCCTTTCTCTCTCTTCTGCTGTGGTCAGGTCTTGAGTCTTACTCAATACTCACACCTTGTAACACAGCCAAGAACTCCTTCTTTGCTGATCTATTTTGAACTCTTTCAAAATCATGTCAAGGTGTGCGTTCTTTGAAAGTATCATCAGGCGTCTTGATCTATCTCTATAGATCTTGATGCCCAATATGTAATCAGCTTTATCCAGGTCTTCCTTTGAAAAACTCCTTTCAAACAACCCTTTATGCTTTCTAGAAATTTTACATCATTTCGGATCAACAATATGTCATTCACATATACTTATCAGAAATGTTGTAGCGCTCCCACTCACTTTATTGGAAATACAAGTTCCTAACAAACTTCGTATAAACCCAAAAACTTTGATCACTCCATCAAAGCGTATATTCCGACTCCGAGATGCTTGCTCTAGTCCATGGAAGGATCGCTGGAGCTAGCATACCTTTTAGCATCCTTAGGATCGACAAAACCTTTCTGATTGTATCACATACAACCTTTCCTTATGAAAACTGGTAAGGAAACTTGTTTTGACATCCATCTGCCAGATTTCATAAATGCAGCTAATGCTAACATGATTCCGACGGACTTAAGCATCGCTACGGATGAGAAAATCTCATCGTAGTCAACTCCTTGAACTTGTGAAAATACTTTTTGCCACAAGTCGAGCTTCATAGACGGTAACCTTACCGTCCACGTTCGTCTTCTTCTTAAAGATCCATTTATCTCGGATTTCATGGCTTCTAACCATTTGTCGGAATATGGGCCCACCATCGCTTCTCCATAGCTCATAGGTTCATCGTTGTCCAACAACATGACTTCCAAGACAGGATCACGTACTACTCTGAAGTATTACGCATCCTCGTCGTCCTACGAGGTTTGGTAGTGACTTGATCCGAAGTTTCATGATCACCATCATAAGCTTCCACTTCAATTGGTGTAGGTGCCACAGGAACAACTTCCTGTGCCCTGCTACACACTAGTTGAAGTGACGGTTCAATAACCTTATCAAGTCTCCACCATCCTCCCACTCAATTCTTTCGAGAGAAACTTTTCCTCGAGAAATGACTCGTTTCTAGAAGCAATTAATTTTGCTTCCAGATCTGAAATAGGAGGTATACCCAACTGTTTTGGGTTTTCTATGAAGATGCATTTATCCGCTTTGGGTTCGAGCTTATCAGCCTGAAACTTTTTCACATAAGCATCGCAGCCCCAAACTTTTAAGAAACGACAACTTAGGTTTCTCTAAACGGTGTTGTCTCAACGGAATTGCGTGGTGCCCTATTTAAAGTGAATGCGGTTGTCTCTAATGCCTAACCCATAAACGATAGTGGTAATTCGATAAGAGACATCATGGCATGCACCATATCCAATAGGGTGCAGCTATGATGTCCGGACACACCATCACACTATGGTGTTCCAGCCGGTATTAATTATGAAACACTTTCCACAATGTCTTAATTGTGTGCCAAACTCGTAACTCAGATATCTCTATGATCATATCACAGACATTTTATCCTCTTGTCACGACGATCTTCAACTTCACTCTGAAATTACTTGAACCTTTCAATAATTCAGACTCGTGTTTCATCAAGTAAATACACTCAGCATCTACTCAAATCATCTGTGAAGTAAGAACATAACGATATCCACTGCATGCCTCAGCACTCATTGGACTGCATACATCAAAATGTATTACTTCCAATAAGTTGCTCTCTTGTTCCATCTTACTGAAAACGAGGCCTTTCAATCATCTTGCCCATGTGGTATGATTTGCATGTCTCAAGTGATTCAAAATCAAGTGAGTCCAAACGATCCATCTGCATGGAGTTTCTTCATGCATATATACCAATAGACATGGTTCGCATGTCTCATTCTTTTCAAAAACCGAGTGAGTCCAAAGATCCATCTACATGGAGCTTCTTCATGCGTTCTATACCAATATGACTCAAGTGGCAGTGCCACAAGTATGTGGTACTATCATTACTATCTTATATCTTTTGGCATGAACATGTGTATCACTACGATCGAGATTCATTTTAGGTGCAAGACCATTGAAGGTATTATTCAAATAAACAGAGTAACCATTATTCTCCTTAAATGAATAACCGTATTGCGATAAACATAATCCAATCATGTTTGTGCTCAACGCAAACACCAATCTCGATGGTAGAGGGAGCATGCGATGCTTGATCACATCAACCTTGGAAACACTTCCAACACATATCGTCATCTCACCTTTAGCCAGTCTCCATTTATTCCGCAGCTTTTATTTCGAGTTACTAACACTTAGCAACCGAACCGGTATCCAATACCCTGGTGCTGCTAGGAGTACTAGTAAAGTACACATTCATATAATGTATATCAAATATACTTCTGTCGATCTTGCCTGCCTTCTCATCTACCAAGTATCTAGGGTAGTCCTGCTTCAGTGACCGTTCCCCTCATTACAGAAGCACTTAGTCTCAGGTTTGGGTTCAACCTTGGGATTCTTCACTAGAGCAGCAAATGATTTGCTGTTTCATGAAGTGTCCCTTTTGCCCTTGCCCTTCTAGAAACTAGTGGTTTTACTAACCATCAACAATTGATGCTCCTTCTTGATTTCTACTTTCGCGGTGTCAAACATCGCAAGTTGCTCAAGGATCATTATCTATCCTTGATATGTTATAGTTCATCACGAAGCTCTAATAGCTTGGTGGCAGTGACTATGGAGAACCATCACTATCTCATCTGGAAGATTAACTCCCACTCGATTCTAGCGATTGTGGCACTCAGACAATCTGAGCACACGCTCAACGATTGAGCTTTTCTCCCTTAGTCTGCAGGCTTAAGAAACTTGTCAGAGGTCTCATACCTCTTGACGCGGGCATTAGTCTGAAATCCCAATTTCAGCCTTCGGAACATCTCACATGTTCTGCGACGTTTCAAAAACGTCTTTGGTGCCACAATTCTAAACCGTTAGCATTACGCACTGAACTATCACGTAGTCATCAAAACGTGTATGTCAGATGTTTCGCAACATCTACAGACGACACTGAGGTTCAGCACACCGAGCGGTGCATTAAGGACATAAGCCTTCTGTGCAGCAATGAGGACAATCCTCAGTTTACGGACCGAGTCCGCATAATTGCTACTACCAACTTTCAACTAAATTTTCTCTAGGAACGTATCTTAACCAGTAGAACTAAAGCGCAAGCTATGACATAATTTGCAGAGACCTTTTTGACTATGTTCATGATAATGAAGTTCATCTGATTATGAACTCCCACTCAGATAGACATCCCTCTAGTCATCTAAGTGATACATGATCCGAGTCAAACTAGGCCGTGTCCGATCATCACTTGAGACGGACTAGTCATCATCGGTGAACATCTCCATGTTGATCGTATCTACTATACGACTCATGTTCGATCTTTCGATCTCTTGTGTTCCGAGGCCATGTCTGTACATGCTAGGCTCGTCAAGTCAACCTAAGTGTTTTGCATGTGTTCCGAGGCCATGTCTGTACATGCTAGGCTCGTCAACACCCGTTGTATTCGAACGTTAGAATCTATCACACCCGATCATCACGTGGTGCTTCGAAACAACGAACCTTCGCAACGGTGCACAGTTAGGGGGAACACTTTCTTGAAATTATTATAAGGGATCATCTTACTTACTACCGTCGTTCTAAGCAAATAAGATGCATAACATGATAAACATCACATGCAATCAAATAGTGACATGATATGGCCAATATCATTTTGCTCCTTTGATCTCCATCTTCGGGGCACCATGATCATATTTGTCACCGGCATGACACCATGATCTCCATCATCATGATCTCCATCATTGTGTCTTCATGAAGTTGTCACGCCAACGATTACTTCTACTTCTATGGCTAACGCGCTTAGCAATAAAGTAAAGTAATTTACATGGCGTTATTCAATGACACGCAGGTCATATAAAAAATAAAGACAACTCCTATGGCTCCTGCCGGTTGTCATACTCATCGACATGCAAGCCGTGATTCCTATTACAAGAATATGATCAATCTCATACATCACATCTTCTGGCCATATCACATCACATAGCACATGCTGCAAAAACAAGTTAGACGTCCTCTAATTGTTGTTGCAAGTTTTTTTTACGTGGCTTATATAGGTTTCTAGCAAGAACGTTTCTTACCTACGTAAAACCACAACGTGATATGCCAATTTCTATTTACCCTTCATAAGGACCCTTTTCATCGAATCCGTTCCGACTAAAGTGGGAGAGACAGACACCCGCTAGCCACCTTATGCAACTAGTGCATGTCAGTCGGTGGAACCTGTCTCACGTAAGCGTACGTGTAAGGTCGGTCCGGGCCGCTTCATCCCACAATGGCGTCGAAACAAGATAAGACTAGTAGCGGCAAGAAGAATTGGCAACATCGACGCCCACAACTACTTTGTGTTCTACTCGTGCATAGAAACTACGCATAGACCTAGCTCATGATGCCACTATTGGGGAACGTAGCAGAAATTCAAAATTTTCTACGCATCACCAAGATCAATCTATGGAGTAATCTAGCAACGAGGGGAAGGGGAGTGCATCTACATACCCTTGTAGATCGCGATGCGGAAGCGTTGCAAGAACGCGGATGAGGGAGTCGTACTCGTAGCGATTCAGATCGCGGTTGATTCCGATCTAAACACCGAAGAACGGTGCCTCCGCGTTCAACACACGTGCAGCCCGGTGACGTCTCCCACGCCTTGATCCAGCAAGGTGAGAGGGAGAGGTTGGGGAAGACTCCATCCAGCAGCAGCACGACGGCGTGGTGGTGATGGAGGAGCGTGGCAATCTCGCAGGGCTTCGCCAAGCACCGCGGGAGAGGAGGAGGAGGGAGAGGGGTATGGCTGCGCCAAAAGAGAGACGTTCTCATGTCTTGGGCAGCCCCAAAACCCCAATATATATAGGGGAGGGGGAGGGCTGCGCCCCCATCTAGGGTTCCCCCCCCCCAAGGGGTGCGGCCAGCCCTAGATGGGGCTTGGGGGGGGGGGGGCGGCCAAAGGGGGGAGAGAGGGGGGCGCCCCACTAGATGGGCCCTAGGCCCATCTGTGCCTAGGGTTTCCCCCCTTCCCCCTTTCCTGCGCCCTGGGCCTCTTGTGGGGGGCACACCAGCCCACCTGGGGCTGGTCCCCTCCCACACTTGGCCCACGCAGCCCTCTGGGGCCGGTGGCCCCACCTGGTGGACCCCCGGGACCCTCCCGGTGGTCCCGGTACATTACCGATAGCACCCGAAACTTTTCCGGTGACCAAAACAGGACTTCCCATATATAAATCTTTACCTCCGGACCATTCCGGAACTCCTCGTGACGTCCGGGATCTCATCCGGGACTCCGAACAACATTCGGTAACTATGTACATACTTTCCCTATAACCCTAGCGTCATCGAACCTTAAGTGTGTAGACCCTACGGGTTCGGGAACCATGCAGACATGACCGAGACGTTCTCCGGTCAATAACCAACAGCGGGATCTGGATACCCATGTTGGCTCCCACATGTTCCACGATGATCTCATCGGATGAACCACGATGTCGGGGATTCAATCAATCCCGTATACAATTCCCTTTGTCTATCGGTATGTTACTAGCCCGAGATTCGATCGTCGGTATCCCCATACCTTGTTCAATCTCGTTACCGGCATGTCTCTTTACTCGTTCCGTAACTCACATCATCCCGTGATCAACTCCTTGGTCACATTGTGCACATTATGATGATGTCCTACCGAGTGGGCCCAGAGATACCTCTCCGTTTACACGGAGTGACAAATCCCAGTCTCGATTCGTGCCAACCCAACAGACACTTTCGGAGATACCTGTAGTGCACCTTTATAGCCACCCAGTTACGTTGTGATGTTTGGTACACCCAAAGCATTCCTACGGTATCCGGGAGTCGCACAACCTCATGGTCTAAGGAAATGATACTTGACATTAGAAAAGCTCTGAGCAAACGAACTACACGATCTCATGCTAGGCTTAGGATTGGATCTCGTCCATCACATCATTCTCCTAATGATGTGATCTCGTTATCAACGACATCCAATGTCCATGGTCAGGAAACCATAACCATCTATTGATCAACGAGCTAGTCAACTAGAGGCTTACTAGGGACATGGTGTTGTCTATGTATCCACACATGTATCTGAGTTTCCTATCAATACAATTCTAGCATGGATAATAAACGATTATCATGAACAAGGAAATATAATAATAACCTATTTATTATTGCCTCTAGGGCATATTTCCAACAGTCTCCCACTTGCACTAGAGTCAATAATCTAGTTCACATCGCCATGTGATTAACACTCATAGGTCACATCACCATGTGACCAACATCAAAGAGTTCACTAGAGTCAACAATCTATGTCAACCAGAGTAAGATCCGCACCAGAGTAGTACGGTAATCCTGTTCTGGAGGTCATGTTACTTGACCATGACGAACCTACGAACTATGAGGAAGCGATGATGAGCCCAGATTCCGCAAAATGGCTTGAGGCCATGAAATCTGAGATGGGATCCATGTATGAGAACAAAGTATGGACTTTGATTGACTTGCCCAATGATCGGCGAGCCATTGAGATTAAATGGATCTTCAAGAGGAAGACAGACGCTGATAGTAGTATTACTATCTACAAAGCTAGAATTGTCGCAAAAGGTTTTCGACAAGTTCAAGGTGTTGACTACGATGAGAGTTTCTCACTCGTATCTATGCTTAAGTCTGTCCGAATCATGTTAGCAATTGCCGCATTTTATGAAATATGGCAAATGGATAAACAAAACTGCATTCTTTAATGGATTTATTAAAGAAGAGTTGTATATGATGCAACCAGAAGGTTTTTTCAATCCTAAAAGTGCTAACAAAATATGCAAGCTCCAGCGATCCATCTATGGACTGGTGCAAGCATCTTGGAGTTGGAATATACACTTTGATAAGTTGATCAAAGCATATATTTTTATACAGACTTGCGGTGAAGCCTGTATTTACAAGAAAGTGAGTGGGAGCACTACAACATTTCTGATAAGTATATATGAATGACATATTGTTGATCGGAAATAATGTAGAATTATTCTGCAAAGCATAAAGGAGTGTTTGAAAGGAGTTTTTCAAAGAAATACCTCGGTGAAGCTGCTTATATATTGAGCATCAAGATCTATAGAGATAGATCAAGACGCTTGATAAGTTTTTTCAATGAGTACATACCTTGACAAGATTTTAAAGTAGTTCAAAATGGAATAGTCAAAGAAAGAGTTCTTGCCTATGTTACAAGGTGTGAAATTGAGTAAGACTCAAAGCCCGACCACGGCAGAAGATAGAAAGAGAATGAAAGTCATTCCCTATGCCTCAGCCATATGTTCTATAAAGTATGCCATGCTGTGTAATAGATCTATTGTATACCCTACACTGATTTTGGCAAGGGAGTACAATAGTGATCTAGGAGTAGATCACTGGACAGCGGTCAAAATTATTCTTAGTGGAATAATGACATGTTTCTCGATTATGGAGGTGACAAAAGGTTCGTCGTAAAGGGTTACGTCGATGCAAGTTTTGACACTGATCTAGATGACTCTAAGTCTCAATCTGGATACATATTGAAAGTGGGAGCAATTATCTAGAGTAGCTTCGTGCAGAGCATTGTTGACATAGAAATTTGCAAAATACATACGGATCTGAATATGGCAGACCCGTTGACTAAACTTCTCTCACAAGCAAAACATGATTACACCTTAGTACTCTTTGGGTGTTAATCATATAGCGATGTGAACTAGATTATTGACTCTAGTAAACCCTTTGGGTGTTGGTCACATGACGATGTGAACTATGGGTGTTAATCACATGGTGATGTGAACTATTGGTGTTAAATCACATGGTGATGTGAACTAGATTATTGACTCTAGTGCAAGTGGGAGACTGAAGGAAATATGCCCTAGAGGCAATAATAAAGTTATTATTTATTTCCTTATTCTCATGATAAATGTTTATTATTCATGCTAGAATTGTATTAACCGGAAACATGATACATGTGTGAATACATAGACAAACAGAGTGTCACTAGTATGCCTCTACTTGACTAGCTCGTTAATCAAAGATGGTTATGTTTCCTAGCCATAGACAAAGAGTTGTCATTTGATTAACGGGATCACATCATTAGGAGAATGATGTGATTGACTTGACCCATTCTGTTAGCTTAGCACTCGATCGTTTAGTATGTTGCTATTGCTTTCTTCATGACTTATACATGTTCCTATGACTATGAGATTATGCAACTCCCGTTTACTGGAGGAACACTTTGTGTGCTACCAAACGTCACAACGTAACTGGGTGATTATAAAGGTGCTCTACAGGTGTCTCCGAAGGTACTTGTTGCGTTGGCGTATTTCGAGATTAGGATTTGTCACTCCGATTGTCGGAGAGGTATCTCTGGGCCCTCTCGGTAATGCACATCACTTAAGCCTTGCAAGCATTGCAACTAATGAGTTTGTTGTGGGATGATGTATTACGGAACGAGTAAAGAGACTTGCCGGTAACGAGATTGAACTAGGTATTGAGATACCGACGATCGAATCTCGGGCAAGTAACATACCGATGACAAAGGGAACAACGTATGTTGTTATGCGGTCTGACCGATAAAGATCTTCGTAGAATATGTGGGATCCAATATGAGCATCCAGGTTCCGCTATTGGTTACTGACCGGAGACGTGTCTCGGTCATGTCTACATAGTTCTCGAACCCGTAGGGTCCGCACGTTTAAAGTTTCGATGACAGTTATATTATGAGTTTATATGTTTTGATGTACCAAAGGTTGTTCGGAGTCCCGGATGTGATCACGGACATGACGAGGAGTCTCGAAATGGTCGAGACATGAATATTGATATATTGGAAGCCTATGTTTGGATATCGGAAGTGTTCTGGGTGAAATCGGAATTTTACCGGAGTACCGGGAGGTTACCGGAACCCCCCGGGGGCTTAATGGGCCATAGTGGGCCTTAGTGGAAGAGAGGAGAGGCGGCCAGGGCAGGGCCGCGCGCCCCTCCCTCCTAGTCCGAATAGGACAAGGAGAGGGGGGCGGCGCCCCCCCTTTCCTTCCTCTCTCCCTCCTCTTTCCCCCTCCACTCCTAGTCCAACAAGGAAAAGGGAGGGAGTCCTACTCCCGGCGGGAGTAGGACTCCTCCTGACGCGCCCCTCCTGGCCGGCCGCACCTCTCCCCCTTGCTCCTTTATATACGGGGGCAGGGGGCACCCTAGAGACACAACAATTGATCTCTTGATCTCTTAGCCGTGTGCGGTGCCCCCTCCACCATAATCCACCTCGATAATATCGTAGCGGTGCTTAGGCGAAGCCCTGCGTTGGTAGATCATCATCTTCACCACGCCGTCGTGCTGATGAAACTCTCCCTCAACACTCGGCTGGATCGGAGTTCGAGGGACGCCATGGGCTGAACGTGTGCTGAACTCGGAGGTGCCGTGCGTTCGGTACTTGATCGATCGGATCGTCAAGACGTACGACTACATCAACCGCGTTGTGCTAACGCTTCCGCTTTCGGTCTACGAGGGTACGTGGACATACTCTCCCCTTCTCGTTGCTATGCATCACCATGATCTTGCGTGTGCGTAGGAAATTTTTAAAATTACTACGTTCCCCAACAATAAACTCATGAGCCCTCCATTGGAGCTCACAGGTCTAACAGTGGAGAAAACCCCAGCATGGACATGAGCATACTGGCGGTCGCTAGACCTTTTAGTGGAGATGTCTAATCGATCGTTGGTAGGGGGATAGTGTATCTTGGAAAAGTCACACAAAATTATAGCAACTCTCTTGTTTAGAGATTGAAGTGCTTGAAAAATTTGGATACATCTTCAAACATGATATTTGAGAATAGGAGATTAAATTGAAGAAATAATTGTTAACAATGACAAAAGCAACATGTGGGCATGGATCAAAACAAGGGATATTTACTATGACAGTCTAAAATTTGTGATGTATCTTGAGTCCAAACTGCAACGACTCTCATGTTTAATGGCAATTGAGGTGTTTAGAAGTATTGTTTGAATACATCCTCAAACATAATATTTTTGAAAATTAAGTGAATAAAATAAAAAAAATATTGTGTGGGTTGGGGGTGGGGGTTATTATCGGTTAGCGTACTTCACCTAATTTTGTAACGCAAGCATCATAGTCAATATCTCCTCAAGATTAGATCAAGTTACACCAATATCATGTTGAAGGTAAACCATCTTGTTGAATTAAAAGATGACAATATTTTTTATGTATGTTGAATCAAACCTCATGAAAAAATGGTTGAGAATAGTTGAATTGTTGAGATATGTGAATAATTATTCCAACTATATTTGAAAATCCAGCAAATGATGTGGAAAGAAGATAAGGAAAAAACAAATGGTAAAAACCAAATGTGACCTTGAAAAGAAAACCCGGCGCTCTAACCTGATGTATCTTCAATCCAAACAATACTGACCCTGTTGTTTAAGTGTTTGAAAAGCATTAGCTGAGTAAAACTCAAACAAGATATGTTGAAAAGTAAAGTAAATTATGTGAAAACCTACCTTTATTTAGTCTTAACAAATGACGAGACAAAGAAGGCAGTGTTTGAAAAGCATTAGCTGAGTAAAACTCAAACAAGATATGTTTGAAAAGTAAAGTAAATTATGTGAAAACCTACCTTTATTTAGTTTTAACAAATGACGGGATAAGGGAGGCAGAAAAAGAGATTGCGGTGAGCGTGGATCGAACACGCGACCTTCAGATCTTCAGTCTGACGCTCTCCCAACTGAGCTATCCCCGCTTTGCGAAAATTTTGTTAGTCCTACATATTTATTTGAGGATTCGGACTCACTTCATATTTGCCTTATACTTACATAAGCGCTCTTCAAATTTTGTTGCTCATGCAGACCCCATAATCTCCACGTGGCAGCGACCAGTCAATGTACATCAGTATTGCGCATCCCTTGGAACCTTAGCATAGACTTCTCGAGATGTATTTATTTGTACGTACTTGACAATGTCTCTTTGACATGGAAGAAGGAAATCTATGATCTGTGGAACAACCGTAAGAACACAGGCGGTTTAGGCAGTAGCCGCAGTACTACATACTACGGAATGGTCCCGTTGCCTCATTAGCGAATTGTTTAATTAACCCCCAAGTTTTCTTTTGGAGGAAATTAAAGGCTTTGCAGCATTAACCACACCAAGAACTAGCCCGAGAATAACCGATAATTCTTGAGTAGATATGGTGCCACGCGAGGCTGGAATCCACACCCTCTATTTCTTTGGGATTTGTGCCGTGTCTCACGTATATAGAATTTAGTGGGACGAATTGATCTTGTATATGCATTGTATCTATCAGTCAATAAGTGTGCATGCCCCACAGCTAAACGAGGTTGAAGTTAGTGTTTCATTGAAGCAGTCCTGCAACACACCTGACCAACTCATTTACTAGGATTAATGCACCACACTACCCTCTTGTCTTACTACGTGCTGCCCCATTACATATTTACGAGTGCACCACCCTCTATGGCTGCAACAGAAATGTGTATTAAGTAAGCTAATTAGTGTGAACTTTTAACTATGCTAAATCAGGTTAGGTCTATCTCCATATTAAAGTTATGCATGTGCATACACATGATTAAGGTTCCTAAATTGCAGTAAAAAATTTAAAATTTTAGAAATCCAAGATTTTAATTTTTTAAAATATGTCCACTACATAAGATTAAACTAGTCCACCTAAAACAAATAATCGACTGCATTTTTTTTCAAAATGATGATTTGATATACTTTTTGGAGTATCCCGTGATAATCAAAGTTGTTTCCTGATGACATTACCTATCCTATATTTACACTTATCTACAAAACTACTACTCCATGCACATACTGATTGTCGCTCGTTCTCGTAATAGGAGCAGACCTTTGCATGCGCGACTATTTTTTGTGGGGTTTTGCATGCAGGACTCTAACGTTAGGAGATGGACAGGACAGCCTTTTCTTGAAAGTGCATGAACAGGACAACCTTCGGCAGATGCAACATTAATCCATGAAGTTATTCCCTCACAGACAGCTAGTACCTGGGTGTACCCCAGTAATGATATCCCTGACCTGTTTTGGAACATTAGTAATTGACGTGGCCAAGGTATAAATACGCCCACATTTAACTCCCCTGGCCCCAGTGAAGCGTCGTATTCTAGCCCAGTATTTATGCGTATATAGAATACCGTACATCAGTATCCAAAGTCGCTATATAATCTGAGGATCTTAAAGCACGAATGGCCGGCCTAGATTAAGACCTCGCGTGACACCATGTCCCAAAAATTCGCGTCCGAGAATAACCCGCAAGAAGAAAAAACAGAACTAGTCCGAGAATGATGCGCTCCAACTCACTCTCGCCCCTCTTTGCGCGGTATATCAGTAGTAGAGCCGTCGCCGGTGCCATGATTCCGGTGAGCAAACTTTTTGACACAGGCGACGTGCAGACACACGGTCATGTAGGTAGAACCAGGTCTGCTTCTTTCCCGGCAGTTGTTGCACCGGTGAGCCGGCTCCCTCCTCTCGAAGCTCGAGCGTGAGCTCTTGATAATACCCACAATGGGAGTAACATCGATAGTAACATCACACATATCTAGATAAAATAGATGATGTGGCAAACAATAAATGAAGAAAGAGAGACATGTAGTAACATAGCTAGTTACTACTAATATGAGTAACATCACACATATCAACGCAAGATGAGTCTATAGCCTAATAAATGAAGTATTGCATGTTACTACACATATGTTACTCCCACTATAAAGGTAGTAACATAGAGTAGTAACATGCCCATGTTACTACTTTATCTTACTACCCATTGTGGCTAGTCTGAGGGATCACCAACGGCCGAGCCTTTCCTAGCGGAGCGGCACAATGGTAGTCCTGTCGCTATCGCGCGGGCACTCGTGGAAAGAGTTTTTTTTAAACGCGATCTCTTGGCGCCCGATTTATTAAAATGGTTGAAAAAAATTGCTCAGTTTTTTTGCGGGAAAAAAATAAAAAAAATTGCCCAATTAATTAATGGAAAATCAGGTGAAAATCGTCACATCACGCCCGCAAAATAAGGCACACACGACGACTTGGCAGCCCACACAAGAACACACACGTCGCCGAGGAGAAAAGCATCGTCAAGGTTGCAGCTCGACGTCATCGTCATCAGTCCTCCGTGAGGACGACCACTGATGAAGCCCTCACCGCAAACAGCGCTGAGGCCTGTGCCGGCCGACGCCAAACAGTCAGCCGCACGCGCCGACACCAGGCAGCTCTGACTATGTCGACAAGCATTACACGATTTGAGCGCTGGGCTTGCGCCCTGCCAGCACCGGAATTGTAACGCCCGGACAATCATGCTACAGTAATCCCACGCTAATCAGGCCACGTCACCTCTGTTACTGTTGCTAACCTCACAATGATTCGAAACCGTTCCAAAATTTAAATTCTAAATAGTGGCAAACACCCAAAGTTTTCAAAAGTCAAAACAAAAATGTTCGGTGGGTGCCAAATAAGGCATAGTTAATTATGGTGAAGTAAACACATTTTTAGAAAATGCCTAAATATTTTAAAATGATGTAAAACAGAAAAGAAAATAAATAAAAGGAAAAGAAAGCTAACAAAAAATAAAGGGAAAAGGAGCCCCCCACTGGCCGTGGCCCAACTTGGCCGAACGGCCTCGGCCCACCAGGCCAGCACCTAGGCCGGCCCACCCCGCCGCCATAACCTCCCCCACTCCCCCCAGTACTCCACCGACACCCCCACTTCCCCCACGAAAATATCTCCTCCCCCCTCTCCCCCGATTTGGATCGGGATCGAGAGGAGGAGACCACCGCGCCCCGCGACGACCGCCGACGCCTGGACCTCGCCGGACCCCCCCCCTCGCCGGCCTGCTTCCCTCTACGCACGTCGTCCCTGTCCCCCCACCTCGAGCCCCGCTGCCCAGTCCCCTGCAACCCCTTGTGAGCGCCACCCTCATCTCCCTCTCTGACCCCACGCCGGAGTCGTCCTCGACGGGACACGCTCGCCCGCGTGCTCCCGCAGCTCCGCCCGACCCTCGCCCCGTAGCCTTCCCCGCGCGGCCTGGTGCCCGCGGCCACCCCGCCGTGCACAGCGCCCGCACCGTGGCCTCCCCGCCCGGTAGCCTCTTTGCCCGTAGCACTGCGCTCCCGCCTGAGTGCACACGCCCCGTTCGCCCGCTGCGGCCCCTTGCCCAGCGCTCCTCCCCGCGGGCGCCTCTCCACCGACCACGGCCAGCGCGCCCCGCTCCGGCCATGGCTTCGCCGTGGCCACCGCCCCCTGCTTCGGCGCCTTGCCGGGTCCGCCCGCACCTAGGCGTGCGCCCGCTCGGGCTGCGTCCTGCGCCCGCACCGGCGCCACCCCTCGCCTCCGACCGCCGTGGCCCCTGGCCGTGCCGGCGAGCCCCGCAATCGGTGCCCTGGCGTCCTCGTCCCGCCTTGCGGGCGAGCGCTCGCTCGGGTGCGCCCGCACCCGCTGGACCAAACCCGCTATGGCCCCTCTGGGCCACAGACATGTGGGGCCCAGCCCAGAACGAATTAAAAAAAGGGATTTAAAAAAAATAATAATAAATAAATTATTAATTAATTAATTAATTAAGTTAATTAATCCTGCTTAATTAAACAGATTAACTTGTTAGTTTAATTAATCAGTAATTAGTTTAACTAAACACTAATTAACCTAAACAGGGTATGACAGGTGGGTCCCACTGGACCCACACGTCAGTTGACCAGTCAACACCCCTGTTGACTGCTGACGTCAGCATGACATCATGCTGATGTCATAAATCCAAATTTTGAACTAAATTAAATAATTAATTAAATTTCAGAAATTAATAAATTCTTTTGAAAATCATATCTTTTAATCCGTAACTCGGATGGAAATACTTTGTACATGAAAGTTGCTCAGAACGACGAGACAAATCCGGATACGCAGCCCGTTCGTCCGCCACACCTCCCTAACCTATCGAACACGCAACTTTCCCCCTCCGGTTCATCTGTCCGAAAACGCGAAACATCGGGAATACTTTCCCGGATGTTCCCCCCCTTCGCCGGTACCACCTACTGCCGCGTTAGGGCACACCTAGCACCGCTCATTTCATCGTCATGCTTATGTTTGCATTGTATTTACTGTTTCTTCCCCCCCTCTTCTCTCCGGTAGACTACGAGACCGACGCTGCTGCTGCCCAGTTCGACTACGGAGTTGACGACCCCTCCTACTTGCCAGAGCAACCAGGCAAGCCCCCCCTTGATCACCAGATATCGCCTACTCTACTCTCTACCGCGTGCATTAGAATAGTGTAGTATGTTACTGCTTTCCGTTAATCCTATCCTGATGCATAGCCTGTCATTGTTGCTACAGTTGTTACCCTTACCTGCTATCCTACTGCTTAGTATAGGATGCTAGTGTTCCATCAGTGGCCCTACACTCTTGTCCGTCTGCCATGCTATACTATTGGGCCGTGATCACTTCGGGAGGTGATCACGGGTATATACTATATACATTATATACATGACACATGTGGTGACTAAAGTCGGGTCGGCTCGTTGAGTACCCGCAAGTGATTAAAGGACAGGTGGCTCCACCCCGGTAGAGGTGGGCCTGGGTTCCTGACGGCCCCCGACTGTTACTTTGTGGCGGAGCGACAGGGCAGGTTGAGACCACCTAGGAGAGAGGTGGGCCTGCCCCTGGTCGGCGTTCGCGGATAAATAACACGCTTAACGAGATCTGGGTATTTCATCTGAGTCTGGCCATTTGGTCTATACGCACTAACCATCTACACGGGAGTAGTTATGGGTATCCCGGCGTCGTGGTATCAGCCGAAGCTCTTTTTGACGTCAGCGACTGAGTGGCGCGCGCCGCATTGGACCGTAAGCTCGCGCTTGTATTAAGGGGGCTAGGTCTGCTTCCGGCCGCGTACGCAACGTGCAGGTGTGCATAGGGCGATGGGCCCAGACCCCTGCGCGCATAGGGTTTAGACCGGCGTGCTGATCTCTCTGTTGAGCCTAGGTGGGGCTGCGATGTGTTGATCTTACGAGGCCGGGCATGACCCAGAAAAGTGTGTCCGGCCAAATGGGATCGAGCGTGTTGGGTTATGTGGTGCACCCCTGTAGGGAAGTTTATCTATTTGAATAGCCGTGTCCCTCGGTAAAAGGACGACCCGGAGTTGTACCTTGACCTTATGACAACTAGAACCGGATACTGAATAAAATACACCCTTCCAAGTGCCAGATACAACCCAGTGATCGCTCTCTAACAGGGCGACGAGGAGGGGATCGCCGGGTAGGATTATGCTATGCGATGCTACTTGGAGGACTTCAGGAAGTCTTACTGCAACCACCTCCAGGTTCACAAAGTTCAGCCCTCGCTTGTTGAAGAATTCAGGAAGCTGAACCTCCATATTGTTCCTCCGGGTGCACTCGCTCCCCCTCCTAAGGAGTTTCGCAAGATGAACCTCCGTGTTGTTCCCCAGGGTTCCCTCAATACCCTGGCTGTCGAGCCAGATCTCTTGGACTCCATCAAGAGAATATAGGGATATGACTCTGAAGCCCACAAGATTAAGCGCTACCTCGCAGAAGGAAAGCCCTCATTCTTCACTATCGCTGAAGATGGCACTTTATACTTCAAGGGCCGCCTAATGGTGCCCTGTGCAGAGAAAAACCTGGATATGACACAGGAAGTTATGAAAGAAGCTCATGATACGCCCCTATGTATCCATCCTGGTAGTACAAAGATGTACCAAGACATCCGTCAGAGATTCTGGTGGTCTAATATGAAGCAAGACATTGCTCGTTATGTTGCTGAGTGTGACGTTTGCCATCGTATCAAAGCAGAACATCAAAGGCCTGCTGGAACTCTGCAACCTATCTCTATTCCTGAATGGAAATGGGACCATGTTGAGATGGACTTCCTCACTGGATTTCCCAAATCATAGAAAGGTAATGATGCTATTCTTGTCGTCATTGACCGGCTTTCCAAAGTTGCACATTTCCTGGCGGTCAAAGAAACGATCACTGCTAGTCAGCTGGCAACGCTCTATATGTCCAGGATTGTTTCACTCCATGGTATTCCATTGGTTATCAGCTCAGACCGTGGCAGCTTATTCACTTCAAGATTCTGGGCAAGTTTCCAAGAAGCTATGGGAACTCATCTGTCATTCAGTACTGTGTTTCATCCTCAGTCGCAAGGGCAAGTTGAACGCGTCAACCAAGTTCTCGAAGATATGCTTCGAGCTTGTGTTATTTCCTTCGGCAAGAAATGGGAGGAATCTCTCCCGTATGCTGAGTTCTCTTATAATAATAGCTATCAAGCTAGTCTGAAGATGGCCCCCTTCGAAGTGTTATATGGACAAAAGTGCCGAACCCCTCTGAACTGGTCAGAAACTGGGGAACGTCCACTCTTCGGTCCGGATATTATCCAACATGCCGAAGAACAAGTCCGCATTATTCGTGAGAATCTCAAGACTGCTCAGTCACGTCAGAAGAGTCAGTATGACCGTCATCATAAAGACATGGTCTATCAACCTGGCGAAAAGGCTTATCTTCGAGTCACACCAATGAAGGGTGCTCACCGCTTTGGAATCAAGGGCAAACTAGCTCCTCGATATATTGGCCCATTCACTATTCTCGAAAGGCGTGGAAAAGTGGCATACCAACTGGAGCTTCCGCCGAACCTTTCTCAGGTTCACGATGTGTTCCATGTGTCACAGCTCCGCCGTTGCTTCAAGGACCCAATCCGAGCAGTGGATCACGAAGTGCTCGAATTGATCCGGTCCGCATTTCTCGACCAAGCTGAACGCCGCACACGTCAGAAGGCGACCAAGTTTCTCAAAGTCCAGTGGTCGCACCATTCTGAAGATGAGGCCACTTGGGAACGCGAGGATCGCCTGCGTGATGAATACCCCACACTGTTTCCAACTACCTCCTAAATCTCGGGACGAGATTTCTTGTAGTGGAGGAGATTTGTAACGCCCGGATAATCATGCTACAGTAATCCCACGCTAATCAGGCCACGTCACCTCTGTTACTGTTGCTAACCTCACAATGATTCGAAACCGTTCCAAAATTTAAATTCTAAATAGTGGCAAACACCCAAAGTTTTCAAAAGTCAAAACAAAAATGTTCGGTGGGTGCCAAATAAGGCATAGTTAATTATGGTGAAGTAAACACATTTTTAGAAAATGCCTAAATATTTTAAAATGATGTAAAACAGAAAAGAAAATAAATAAAAGGAAAAGAAAGCTAACAAAAAATAAAGGGAAAAGGAGCCCCCCCACTGGGCCGTGGCCCAACTTGGCCGAACGGCCTCGGCCCACCAGGCCAGCACCTAGGCCGGCCCACCCCGCCGCCATAACCTCCCCCACTCCCCCCAGTACTCCACCGACACCCCCACTTCCCCACCCCCACGAAAATATCTCCTCCCCCCTCTCCCCCGATTTGGATCGGGATCGAGAGGAGGAGACCACCGCGCCCCGCGACGACCGCCGACGCCTGGACCTCGCCGGACCCCCCCCCTCACCGGCCTGCTTCCCTCTACGCACGTCGTCCCTGTCCCCCCACCTCGAGCCCTGCTGCCCAGTCCCCTGCAACCCTTTGTGAGCGCCACCCTCATCTCCCTCTCTGACCCCACGCCGGAGTCGTCCTCGACGGGACACGCTCGCCCGCGTGCTCCCGCAGCTCCGCCCGACCCTCGCCCCGTAGCCTTCCCCGCGGCCTGGTGCCCGCGGCCACCCCGCCGTGCACAGCGCCCGCACCGTGGCCTCCCCGCCCGGTAGCCTCATTGCCCGTAGCACCGCGCTCCCGCCTGAGCGCACACGCCCCGTCCGCCCGCTGCGGCCCCTTGCCCAGCGCTCCTCCCCGCGGGCGCCTCTCCACTGACCACGGCCAGCGCGCCCCGCTCCGGCCATGGCCTCGCCGTGGCCACCGCCCCCTGCTCCGGCGCCTTGCCGGGTCCGCCCGCACCTAGGCGTGCGCCCGCTCGGGCCGCGTCCTGCGCCCGCACCGGCGCCACCCCTCGCCTCCGCCCGCCGTGGCCCCTGGCCGCGCCGGCGAGCCCCGCCAACGGTGCCCTGGCGTCCTCGTCCCGCCCTGCGGGCGAGCGTTCGCTCGGGTGCGCCCGCACCCGCTGGACCAAACCCGCTATGGCCCCTCTGGGCCACAGACATGTGGGGCCCAGCCCCAGAACGAATTAAAAAAAAGGGATTAAAAAAGATAAATAATAAATAAATTATTTATTAATTAATTAAGTTAATTAATCCTGCTTAATTAAACAGATTAACTTGTTAGTTTAATTAATCAGTAATTAGTTTAACTAAACACTAATTAACCTAAACAGGGTATGACAGGTGGGTCCCACTGGACCCACACGTCAGTTGACCAGTCAACACCCCTGTTGACTGCTGACGTCAGCATGACATCATGCTGATGTCATAAATCCAAATTTTGAACTAAATTAAATAATTAATTAAATTCCAGAAATTAATAAATTCTTTTGAAAATCATATCTTTTAATCCGTAACTCAGATGGAAATACTTTGTACATGAAAGTTGCTCAGAACGACGAGACGAATCCGGATACGCAGCCCGTTCGTCCGCCACACCTCCCTAACCTATCGAACACGCAACTTTCCCCCTCCGGTTCATCTGTCCGAAAACGCGAAACATCGGGAATACTTTCCCGGATGTTCCCCCCCTTCGCCGGTACCACCTACTGCCGCGTTAGGGCACACCTAGCACCGCTCATTTTCATCGTCATGCTTATGTTTGCATTGTATTTACTGTTTCTTCCCCCCCTCTTCTCTCCGGTAGACTACGAGACCGACGCTGCTGCTGCCCAGTTCGACTACGGAGTTGACGACCCCTCCTACTTGCCAGAGCAACCAGGCAAGCGCCCCCCTTGATCGCCAGATATCGCCTATTCTTCTCTATACTGCTTGCATTAGAGTAGTGTAGCATGTTACTGCTTTCCGTTAATCCTATCCTGATGCATAGCCTGTCCTTGCTTCTACTGTTGTTACCTTTACCTGCAATCCTACATGCTTAGTATAGGATGCTAGTTTTCCATCAGTGGCCCTACATTCTTGTCCGTCTGCTGTGCTATACTATCGGGCCGTGATCACTTGGGCGGTGATCACGGGTATATACTTATATACTCTATACATGATACCTGTGGTGACTAAAGTCGGGTCGGCTCGTAGGAGTACCCGCAAGTGGATCTTTGTGGCGGAGCGACAGGGCAGGTTGAGACCGCCTAGGTGAGAGGTGGGCCTGGCCCTGGACGGCGTCCGCGGTTACTTCAACATAACATGCTTAACGAGTTCTTGGTATTTGATCTGAGTCTGGCTATTTGGTCTATACGCACTAACCAGCTACGCGGGAACAGTTATGGGCACTCGACGTCATGGTATCAGCCGAAGCTCTTCTTGACGTCAGCGACGGAGCGGCGCGCGCCGGATTGGACTGGAACGCCACTAGGCTAGGTCTGCTTCCGGCCGCCCTCGCAACGTGCAGGTGTGCAATGGGCGATGGGCCCAGACCCCTGCGCGCATAGGATTTAGACCGGCGTGTTGACCTCTCTATTGAGCCTAGGTGGGGCTGCGACGTGTTGATCTTCCAAGGCCGGGCATGACCCAGAAACGTGTGTCCGGCCAAATGGGATTGAGCGTGTTGGGTTATGTGGTGCACCCCTGTAGGGAAGTTTATCTATTCGAATAGCCGTGTCCCTCGGTAAAAGGACGACCCGGAGTTGTACCTTGACCTTATGACAACTAGAACCGGATACTGAATAAAATACACCCTTCCAAGTGCCAGATACAACCCGGTGGTCGCTCTTTAACAGGGCGACGAGGAGGGGATCGCCGGGTAGGATTACGCTATGCAATGCTACTTGGAGGACTTCAATCTACTCTCTTCTACATGCTGCAAGATGGAGGCTGCCAGAAGCGTAGTCTTCGACAGGATTAGCTATCCCCCTCTTATTCTGGCATTCTGCAGTTCAGCCCACTGATATGCCCCTTTACACATATACCCTTGCATATGTAGTGTAGCTCCTTGCTTGCGAGTACTTTGGATGAGTACTCACGGTTGCTTCTCTCCCTCTTTTCCCCCTTTCCTTTCTACCTGGTTGTCGCAACCAGATGCTGGAGTCCAGGAGCCAGACGCCACCGTCGACGACGACTCCTACGACACTGGAGGAGCCTACTACTACGTGCAGCCCGCTCACGACGACCAGGAGTAGTTAGGAGGATCCCAGGCAGGAGGCCTGCGCCTCGTTCGATCTGTATCCCAGTTTGTGCTAGCCTTCTTAAGGCAAACTTGTTTAACTTATGTCTGTACTCAGATATTGTTGCTTCCGCTGACTCGTCTGTGATCGAGCACTTGTATTCGAGCCCTCGAGGCCCCTGGCTTGTATTATGATGCTTGTATGACTTATTTATGTTTTAGAGTTGTGTTGTGATATCTTCCCGTGAGTCCCTGATCTTGATCGTACACATTTGCGTGCATGATTAGTGTACGGTCAAATCGGGGGCGTCAACCATGTGTCGCATGTCATCGTCACCGCAAGGCCACCTCCTCAGCAGCTCCGACTTCAGAAAGACAAGGTCAGGCGGCGACGGCTTGAATACGCCAGAAGAACCAGACTACCAACACCCAGCAGCAAACCAGCTCAACTTGAAGGCGCAATCGTTGCCACACAAAACGCCGCGCAGGAACCACATTGCCGGACGGACACCTGCCAACCGCAATGTCACAAATGACCAGCCCATGGAGCACGTGAACGGGATCCAAAGTTCTTCAAGGCGAAGCCCCAAAGAGGAAAGTGACGACGTCGACACCGTCGCCCGACCCAACTGGGCCTTAGGCTTTCACCTGAAGCACTCGTGGCGGAGCTAAAAACTCTCTGCCCTTTAACAACGTGTGCACAGCGGGGCCTCTGCGTGGGAACGGTCGTTGTGGAGATCGAGGTCACAGGGTCGACATGTCACTTGTATACGGTGTACCGGTCCCCGACACCTACCTCCTTGTTGACGTTGCATTGGAACTTTGTCGTGTCGGTGTCCATCAGCTTCAGCTTGTGCACAGGGAGGGCTGTCGCAAGCTCCACTATCGACCACTATGCACGCGAGCAGAGGAACCTCAACCTCACCACCTGGACCACGTCCAATCACTCCTACCCGGAGCAACAGCCTTGACCCGCCTCGGGCCCAAATCTGGTCCACCCCGAGCACGATCCCTAGGTCCAGGCCACCGCCAACCGATGCCCCGAACCCAGGAGAAGAAGGATCACCATCACCACCCTATGCCACCCTCGGCAGCCAGATCTACGTCGCCACGACCACCGCAAGCCCGCACCTCTGTCAATTAACAGCAGGTACGTGATCATATTGAAATTGGAGGTAGCTTGCTAAAATCATTTGCAAGTTCAAGATAAAAATTATAAATCTTATTTACGATATGCATATAAATTTAAAGCTACAACTTAAGTTTGCTCACATTATTTTCTTCGGAACCTTGAGTTGCCTGCTCCGTCAGCTGCCTATGCCCAAAGTTAGTACTCCCTCCATAAAGAAATATAAAAGCGTCTAGATCACTATTTTAGTGATCTAAACGCTCTTATATTTTTTTACAGGGAGTAGCAGCAAAACTGGATGGATGTTGCACGGCAGGAACATGCCAACAGTGTCATTATGTCCATGCTGATCAGAGAAAAAACAGAGTTAGGTACCATAGTCACAACTTTGTTTGATCATTAGAGAAGGACATGAGATTAATTTGACAAAGCACATGAACAAAGCTAGGGCAATTTATTTGGGCTCCTATAGAAATAGCAAGGTTTCAAAGGAATTTCTTTTACAAAGTACAATCGAGTTGTTCACATACACGAGTATACACTCACCCCTAAGAACGCGCACACACACACACCCTACTCCTATGAGCACCTTCAAGAGACTGACCCGGCATAACATCTTGAGATTTTACGAAGTCATCATAGGCACCTCGTAGTCAACGGGAATGTCGCCTCCCACTGAATGAACATCACCAGAAGCCTGAAATAAATCCATAAAATACGAGCATCAATGTCAAGTCTAGGAATTGAATCTTGGTGGGCTCGGGATACCACTGTCCTCCTAACCGTTCCAATCACAGTTTGGTTCACCAAAGGAAATTGTTGGTTGACTTATGTAGGAACTATGTCTTCTGCTCTCATTTAAATTTGCATGCCTTTTGTGTTCATCTACGTATATTAAATCTTCTGCTCTCATTTAAGTTTGAAGTTCATATGTTGTTTTACTTGCAAGAAAAAAAAAGAAAAATTCTTGCATGAATCACGATGCAGAGATGGATGGCTAGATAAGGGGGTGCACCTAAGCCTAAGCTCTACAGAATATTTTCCCGTCCAGAACCGCTCACCCTCACTGCTAATCCCGTGCCCGCTCGTGGCTCCATTAGAAAATTGCTCCCCTCAACGCCGCATCTATGCACGAACGCGGGGGCGCCGCCTGCAGTGCCGCGCTCCATTAGAAAACTGCTCCTCCTCCCCGCCGCATGTCCCGACAGGCCGACGCACCCGGCCGCCGCCATGCGCACGCCTTCGCCACATCCTTCCAGCCGCCGGGGAGAATCGATTTTAACCCCCCCAGCTCGCGCGCTTTTGATCTTAAGCCCCCCTCTTCATCTGCCTTTCTCTGAACCCCCCGATGCAGCCTAATCTTCGCTCCCCTGCCCCTCCTGCGCTGTTATCTCTTAATTTAGCACATAAGGAAACTGGACTTACCAAATATCAAATTGCCAAATCTGCCCTCGTCCACACTTCCTCAAACGCAGACAGAAGAGGCCCGAGGCCTGGCCCGTTCTCCCCATTCTATCTCCCCTCCCCGACTTGACCTAGCCGCCGCCAGTCGCCACAGCCGCTGCGCCCGCCGTCCGACTCCCTGCTCCGCCGCGTTTCCCCCCATCCGCCGCCTCCCATCGTTGGCCCAAGGTAAGACAACCTCTCCCCCCTTCTATTTTTCACTGATTTTGGGCTCTTCCTCTAGTACAGTTTCTAAATCCTCGAACCCTAGGTCTTGTGTGGGATTGGCATGGGATTTGAGTGGGAGGGGCTGGATTGACTAAGGGGTGTGATGGATCTGAAAAGGTAACATCATATTCCCCTGTTCTAATTGATGTATGCATGAGTTTTGGTGTGTGAATTTTCTGATTTTTTCTATCTATATTGAATAGGATCGATGCAATGTCTGTGCATGATTCTAACCAATCCAGTGTGATAAACCTAACCGCGGGGGCGATCTCATGCAATGAAGTAGAAAATGGTAGTGCTATTATTGATTGGTCAAGTGTTGTGATTGAACCAGAAAATGATGGGGATGAAAAACCGCCGGACGAGAAAGCCATGTTTGCTCTATTTGGTTTAAAAACAGAACCGGATGAGAGAGCAACTGAGCTTCGTTCTATTGCCGTTCCTACTCCTGCTGTGGAGTCTGACTTACATGATATCAAAGATGCAGATATTGTTGTTGATGATAAGGCTCCAGAGGAGCCACTTATTGCCTGGGATGAACGAAACCCAGCCATGGATATAGGGACACCTTATCCTAACATGGTTGAATTTAGAAAGGCTTTAAAACAGTGGGCTGTCAATGGAGAGTTTGAATATGGCACCAAAAAAATGAGCCAGGGAGGTTTCGGGCTTTTTGCAAAGGTCAATCCATAATAGGTGACCCTTGCAAATGGGCTTTAACTGCTAGTTGGCGAAGGGATGAAAATTGTGTGATGGTAATTGCCTTTTTGTGCTTTATATGTTTCTTGCTTCAGATCTGTACCATTTTTTGTCATAGTAATAACCTTCAGATCTGTACCATTTTTTGTTGTAGGTTGTGAAGCATCAAATGGAGCATATTTGTAGTTCAACGAGTGGAAAAGTGACTAGCATGACATCTCAATCATGGGTTGCCAACAAGGCAGTAGCTATGTTGAAGAAGGATCCAACCGTTGGTGCTGTGAAGATACTTAAAGACTTGCAAGATGAGCATCATGTCACACTTAACTATCACACAGTGTGGAAAGGCAAAAAAAAAAAGGCAGCAACAGGCTTATATGGGAGTTGGGAAGAAAGTTTCAGGATGTTGTACAACTATAAGGTTGAAATAGAATTGAGGTCTCCGGGGAGTATTGTTGAGATTGATACGACCACACATGAAGGTGAAGTGCATTTCAGCAAGCTATTTATCGCTTTCAAGCCTTGCATAGATGGTTTTGTGAATGGATGTAGACCATATATTAGCATAGATTCAACTCATTTAAATGGAAAGTGGAATGGTCAGCTAGCTGTAGTCACTGCATTGGATGGTCACAATTGGATGTTCCCGGTGGCGTATGGCTTTATTGAGTCTGAAAATGGAGATAATTGGGCTTGGTTCATGAATCAAGTGAAGAAGGCAATAGGGGACCCTCCGGTATTGGCTGTTTGTACTGATGCTTGCAAGGGTCTTGAAAATGCTGTTAAGATCCTCAAGCTGAGCAGCGAGAGTGCTTTAGGCATATGTGGCATAATTTTCAGAAATATTTTCATGGTGATGTGTTTGGAAGGTTGTGGCCTGCTGCTAGGGCATATAGGCCGGAACGGAAGAATATCAACATCACATGGCAAAGGTATTTGATGCATCTGAGAAAGTATATCCTTACCTTAGGGATTACCATAATCTGTTATGGATGAGGTGCATGTTCAACCCTGCCATCAAGTGTGACTACATAAATAACAATCTTGTCGAGTGCTTCAACGCTTGGGGGCGAGATATCAAGGACTTGCCGATTGATCAGCTAGCTGATAAGATTAGAGAGATGATTATGGAACTGTTTAGAAAAAGAAGAATGATTGGAGAAAGATTTACAGGGATAATACTTCCATTTGTCATACACCAACTAAATGCAAAGACTCGAGGACTAGGTCATCTCAAGGCTAAAGCATCAGCTGATTGGAGTGGGGAAGTGAAAAATGCTAACAAAGAGGATGAAAGACATGTGGTCAAAACTCTCACACATGAGTGTAAATGTCTGCAATGGCAGCACACGGGCAAGCCTTGCGACCATGCACTAGCCTTCATAAATGTCTTGCAAGCTCGCAACTTTGTTAACATGGAGGACTATGTACATGAGTACTACTCAGTTAGCAGATTTAGGGCAGCATATGAAGGTGTAATTGAGCCCCTTACGGACAAGAATCAATGGCCACACGTGGACACAGGCTTTGTGTTGCGTCCACCAATTCCAATAGGCAAGAAGAAAGGTGCTGGAAGAACAAGAAAACAGAGGATAAAGAGTTGGTGGGAAGGTGGATCAAGGAAAGGATCCTTGAACAAATGCAAAAAATGCGAGGAGGTAGGACATAGAGAAGCTGGTTGTCCTCAAAATGGAACAAAGAAAAGGTACATAGTAGTACTTGTTGTTGTTTTGTATCTATAATACCATGGTTCTTTTACATGAAAATAGTTCTAATTGCTTCTTTTTGTAGGAAAAGTAGGGGGAAAAAGAATCAATCTCCATGGTTTGATGTTTCAGTTAGCAATGCCGTTCCATCTACACCAACCAAGAGCAAGAATGATGCCACTTGTAGCAGTCCTGGAGCTGTCACAAGAAGCCAAGCTGCAGCTCAAGCTAGTCCTGGACCTGTCACAAGGAGCCAAGCTGCTACCCCACCACCAAAACCTCCAACAAAAGAAAAGAAGAAGAAAATGACACCTAAAAGGAAGAAATTAAGTGACCTGTGAGCTTGTTTGTGGCTGTGATGAACTCGGCTGTGGGTGGAGACTCACTTTTATTGTTGTGTATGTGAGGCGCAAACTCACTTTTATTTGCTCTGTATGTGAGGTGCAAACTCACTTATTTTGCTGTCCTGAAGTCCTGTAGAACATGGCTGAATTGTTGTGTATGTGAGGTGCAAACTCACTTATTTTGCTGTCATGAAGTCCTGTAGAACATGGCTGAATTATTGTCTATGCTATCATTGAATCATTGTGACCTTATATTATTTTCAGTCTGTTTGTGTGGAAGCCTAATGATTACAGCAAAGTCATGTCAATTTTTTTTCTGAAACATAGCACACGGCTTTAGAAAATCATGTCATTTCTTATTTGGCCAAAATATTTTGTGGAGCATGTTGGAAAATTCGGACAAGGTACAGAGATGTGCCTTTCAGACAAAGGGGTACTTTTGTCTATTCCTATTTCTATATGTTAGTTATATACTAACAAAGTTGTTAACAATGCCAAAAGGGGTACCATCAACAACTAGACAGAACTGGGGGTTCAGAGAAAGGCAGATGAAGAGGGGGGCTTAAGATCAAAGGCGCGCGAGCTGGGGGGGTTAAAATCGATTCTCCCCAGCCGCCGGCCTCTTCTTACGCGCAGGAACGCCACTGAAAGGTCCTCTGCTCAACCGCTGCCACACGTATGCCATCGTCACACCCTCTGACTCTCTACCACCGTCTCCCTCCGCTGGGTAGACGAGGAAGCCGATGTCAGCATCACCAACGCCATGTTCCACGACTTCAGGGTCGCCGGATCTGGGATATCCACCCTCTGAAGCGGCTGCTCAAGCCCCAAAGTGCTATTCACACCCCGAACAAATACCGCGTGTGATGTGTTGACCGCGTAGGAAACTGCCAGCACTCACCGGGGCGGCCACATCCACTGACCGCAGCAACACCAACAACCAAGTGTAAATCAATGGGTGGGATACGGAGCGGATAAGGCCTCCGGCTGTCCCTCGAAGATTGAGGTGATTATGATGAGCAAGAAATCTCTCTGTTTTATTATTCTTTATTTTCTGCAGTTTATGTTCTACTGAAAAAAATCACCAACCAATTCTACCTACTTTGAGCAGAACTTGCATCCTTTATGACTGCCTGCAATCTAGCATAATCCTTCTGTGCAATAGAAGACCAGTGCTATATGTTTGACCGGTTGAGATTTCAATGCAGGGAAGAGCCGAGGAGGTAGCTTTCCCGCACAACACTCCATCTCTCACGATGTCAGTGATTCAATTAGGATGTGGCACTTTCTTGTGTCTCTATTGGAGGAAAGGGACACGGAGAATTGGAATTACAAAGTTCACACCAGAAACATAGAGGTAAACATCCATGTATGCATTTCCTTGTAGTTTTGGTTTCAGTTTCTTTCTGAGACTGGACTTTTGGATCCCGGGTGCCCAGGCACCCCCTTATCTGCACCATTCATTCAGAATATGGCACTTCGAGATGTGTGCGCTTCACTATAGCCAATGATTTCGTTGCAGCTTTGTTGCCTCGTTAAGCCCAAGAATAAGGATAGAAAACAAACAAATCTGGGTCTAGTCTAGCACTGCCTCTATCTAGACCAAGACTGACTTTGCATGTGCATGTGGTGCGAGAGAGAGACAAAGTTTGAACAGTGACATGTGATGTGCTGCGTTGGTTATTTTTGCTGTTTTTGAATCACGGGCTGGACAACGACCTGGCTATATGTTGGGAATCTGTACTGTTCACGTAGGCAGGGATCTCTAAGACCATGACAAGTTCTGTCACCGCATGCAAAAAAATGGACAAGAAGCACCTACAATAGTGCTGTCAACTCATCTCTGTCTCCATCGAAAAGGTGCCTCCCTTCCCACAACTTGAGGTCGTGATGGATTAATTTGTTGCTATCACAGTGCACCCACTGCAAAAGCTGTCCAAGTAGTCAGACTCATGTGGGAATCTTAGAATTGCTCAACGCACTGTACTAGGGGGTGCCGGGGCACCCGGGTGCTATGGCACCTTTTCGTTTCTTTTATCATGTGATTTGATGCAGATTTAAGAACTCATCTCCAAGCTATAGTTTAGGAGAGGCGAGCCTACAGATGCCATATCATTTTTTTCAGCTACAGATGGGTTGATGATTTGATTTTCTTAATTATCATCCAATGTTACCTCATAAATCCTTTTGAGCAAGGTATTGTTTGTGTACATATTAATTGCTCAAGCATTTTCACCGTCTCTATTCAAGTTTATTATTGCGTGAAAAGTTAGCTGCTTATATGTTTGGTGACATCAAAACATTTGATTGTTAAACGTCAAAGAAAGCAACCAAATATTTCATTTGTGATATACTGATAGCATTTCTTATTATTTCTTGTTACACAGACACACCTGCAGATCACCAACCGTGTTTTTTTAGGTTGTGAATGCGTCCAAATTGGTATTGAACAGGTCAGGCTGCTGCTGCCCCATGAATGACCGTTATGTGATTCTTTCTAGCAATATCCAAAGCCTTATGATCATGCTGCTGCTGCCCCATGACTGAATGTGTTTCTGAAAGAGGATGTCAACAGAGTATAATACTGGAAGGAGGAGTGAGCAACAGCCAGAGAGAAGTTAAGAACAAGACACATGCTTCAGATTAACTCCTATTTCTTAACCAGTATGCTTTTGATGATTGAAGTACATTAGAAAAGTATATATTTCTTCATATTAACGGATTCTAATGGTATGATTTCGGCATGCAAATAATTCTTCCATATGTCTGACTATAATGTGCTGCCGTGCAAATATGCAGAAGGATGATCTCACTTTTGGGGACATGGTTTTGTGAATCGATGTGTTATCTTGACCAAATATCTTAGTATTTGTAAAATGTTGCAATATGGATAGCCTTGTCGCCACTTTTACTGGATTGATATATAATACAGTATGTACAATGCTTCAGTACATATATACCTGTGGCAACTACTAATCGAAATTTCTTCTTCCACCTACAAAAATATATAGAATCTTCCTACATAATTTCAGGTTGATACCTGATTTCCATGCCCATACTGTTGGGGCGACCTAAAACTGCAAGGCCTCATAGTGCATAGAGGCATCTAATAAAGTTTTCAGGTTTGTCCCAAGAACTATTATATCCAGACAAGATATTTGCTTGCAGAACCACCAGAGCTGAACCTTCTAGGTAATTTCACATGGTGTGCAGGTTGAGCTGTCCAACAAGTGCAACATAATCAGCGGCAGGGCACCCACGATATCCCTGATTTTGCATTTAAGTGATATAAGGTTTACTCATGCTTTTTATATTTTCTTTGTCTTTTCTGTTTTGCTTGGTTGAGTTTCAACTCATGTTGTTTGTTTGACAAAAAGAATCAGGAGAAGGGGAGAAAAGAGAGGCGGAAGCATAATCTTGGGAGTAAGGGAGATGCTGACAGGTACTTCCCATCTTCCATCTTGTGTTTGGATATGAAGCGGTGGCGTAGTTGCCACAATAGTCATGTTTTTGCCATCAATGAGAAGATGTGAAGAGTGATACAAAGTATGTCTTGTTATATGGAAGAGTTAGAGCTGGATGGAGCATCAAACAATGGAATCGAGTCATGCATGGAATTGTAAGCCAATCATATAGGCATAGACCTGAATTCAGTTTTCCGATGTATAATTCAAATACTAATATAAAGAGTTCGTAATTGCTGTTTGTTGTGAACCATGTGAACATATTGCTGTAACAAAAAATCTGTGTGAACATGTTTGAATGGTCTCATCTTCAAATAAGATCTCTATAGTAGCAGGATTCCTTGATATTTAAATCTGGAAAGTGAAGAATTATATTTATAAATTATAAAACTGTATATGCAAGGAGAACTTCGATGATTTCGCTTAGCTCGGTCAGATAAAATTGTGCATACAAAAACTACAAGTTTCCTGTGCTTGAAATATATTTTTCCCACTATTTGCTTTGATCGATATGTGGCTTGCATGCAAATGATAATTGGAATTTTGTTTTCTTTGCATTTCTGGGGTGTGGCAACAATTTTGAATAAAGGATATATGTTATTTAGTGATGTTCTTCTTTAGATTTATTACCAGCGTAAAAACTGAATAAGGATCAATTTTAGATACGTGCATTTGCACGTACACGATTACTAGTTTTTAGAAGGTTAAAGCCAACTTTTTTTTTGAGAAACGGTAAAGCCAACCTGTATCGATTCACTGTGTCTGCGTTTTCGACTTAGTGGGCTTTAGTCGGCTGGCAGGCCCAATTAACCGGAGATTCTTATTTTTTATGTAAGATGCCAAATTTGTTTTTTTTGTGTCTGTAGCAAATTGTAGTAGATATCAATTTTCTTCCCATATGGCAATTGTTGATTAATTTTTTAAGAATATTATCATCACAATTTTATGCCTCTTTGATCCTCTAAATCATGGCAATGTTGTACTTGTATCTTCTTAGTCACCTGGCAAATGTAGATATTTGTTTAATTTCTTTTTTTCCCAAGAGAAAATGCAAAATACTCACAATGCAAAATGTTTCGAATTGTGTTTCATATAGTCTCATGGCAATTTGAGAATATTTTCTGTTTCCAAAACGTTGCAATTTTTGTAAATTATTTGTATTGTTTTTTCACATGACAATTGAGGGAAATTTGTTTTTCTCTCGAAATAGGCTTTCATCCCGCTATATAGATATAGCAACGACCCGGTACATCTCAGAATCCATTGCTGGGGCAGACAGCACAAGCGCACCCAAAAGAAATAAAAAAGAAGGAAAAAGAAACTAATGACCACAGAGTCGGATCGACGAAAATGATGATGATCCGCTGCCGCCGCGTCCTCCAGAAATTTCCACTAGACTCCTAGCACTTCGGATCATCGCATACCAAGCAACACCTTCAGGAAGGAACGCGACGATGACGACGCTGCTGCCCGGACTGGTCCTAGGGTTTCCCCCGGTACGCTGAGAGGCATGGGTGAGGGGGATACCCGACGCCCTTCAAGCAGAAACGATGGCGCCCACGGGCGTCGCCGCGTCGGTGCCAACCAAGCCGACAGGGATTTCTCCCGTCCGCCACACACCCATCACGCCGACTGATCCGTCGCGCTTCAGTAAATTCTACGATTAGGATCAAGCAAGCACCGTAAAGTTCAGTTGGGGTCAAGGCATAAAAGCTTACACTTACGTATACGTAAACGTGTCTGCTCTAGAATTATTGGTTTAGAACCAAGACTCACCTAGAATAATAAAGCACAAGTATAAAAATCTCAGACATGAATTTTAGACGATGGCCGTTCCATTGTCCCAGCAGTTTTACATGCTGGATGTCACGAGGTGTCCGTGTCTGGCGCCTCCGTTCAAGATACATCAGTGATTATTGTTGGTATTATGATATATTCAGGTGCATAATTTATTTATTTATTTATTTGCGAGAAAATTTTCAATCTATTCATCTTCAATCATGACAGTACAATGAATACCAGAAATAATAAAAAAATTACATCCAGATCCGTAGACCACCTAGCGACGACTACAAGCACTGAAGCGAGCCGAAGGCGCGCCGCCATCATCGCCCCTCCATCGCCGGAGTCGGGCACAACTTGTTGTAGTAGACAGTCGGGAAGTCGTCGTGCTAAGGCCCCGTAGGACCAGCGTACCAGTACAGTAACCGCCGCAGATGAAGAATAATATAGATCAGAAGGATCCAATTCGAAGACACACGAGCGTAGACGAACAACGACGAGATCTGAGCAAATCCACCAAAGATAGATCCGCCGGAGACACACCTCCACACGCCCACCAACGATGCTAGACACACCGCCGGAACGGGGTCTAGGCGGGGAGACCTTTATTCCATCTTCAGGGAGCCGCCGCCGTCTCGTCTTCCTGAGCAGGACACAAACCCTAGCAAAACTAAATGAAACGACTAAAAACGGAGCCCTCCCGCCGGCCCTTGCCGAGATCCACCGCGCCCCGATGGCCCTATGACCACCGGAGAGGAGCGGATCTGCGGCGGCGCCGGCGGGAGGGAGAAACCCTAGCTCTTTTTGTGGTGAGGAGGAGGCGGCATATTCAAGTGCATAATGCCTCCAATAAAAAAAATTGAGATATTCTAGGGTTTCTACTAGATTATGTAATGGTCGAATCACATGCATATATGTTCGACATTGCCATATCTTACAAAGCAAACGTCATAGAGCACCTCCGGAGGAGACGCCATTCAGGTGTCTAACCAATCCAGTATGCTCCCATGATCTGCAAATGAGTAAAGTTTGGTTTGTTTTTTTGCCATTGGACTGCCCATGGACAAAACTTTCAAGCACAATAAGGTGTTCAGGAGATTACGGTTGTGGTTGTGGCGTTCAGAAATAATTATGTTGGCTAACGAAGGCAGACAAACAAAATCTCTGCACAGATGTGTAGTCGTCATCCCGGCAATTTGATAAACGATCATCATTAGACATCCATAATAACTCGCAGTAATGGTTCGATACACGCATCCGATCGATGCGGACTATTAGTTAGAACCTAGTAAGACTTAAGACTATCTTCCTATATGTAGAAAATACTACTGTAAAATACTACTCCCTCTGTAAAGAAATATAAGAGTGTTTAGACTCTAAACATTCTTATATTTCTTTACAGAGGGAGTACTATATAACACGAAAATCTATCATATTGGACGGCGGTGGATATATATAGGCCTTGTGCTGCTGCTGCTGCTTCTTCTTCTTCTTCACATGATATGCTTGTCGAGGAACCTCTTCTTGGCCCTGATCTCGTTGCTGTGGCCGCACTTCTTCTTGCGGCAGTTGGTGGTGCCGCGGGGGAGGCGCGCGTAGCACTTGCGGCAGATCATCTTCTTCTCCTTGTACTTGAGGGCGAGCTGCAGGAGGCTGGGGTCCATGATGATGTACTGGCCGCGGCTGCCGCCCCGCAGGCGGAGCACCAGGTGCAGCGTCGACTCCTTCTGGATGTTGTAGTCGGCCAGGGTGCGCCCGTCCTCCAGCTGCTTCCCCGCGAAGATCAAGCGCTGCTGATCCGGAGGGATGCCTGCAAATCAATGATAACCAGCAGTTTAGCATGGTCCATAGATGCTAGTTGCCGCGTACATTGAAGGCCGGCCACCGGCGATGAGGTTGATCGCTGCCGCGAACACGATGAGATTGCCCGACGGTGGTATACGTACCTTCCTTGTCCTGGATCTTGGCCTTGACATTGTCGATAGTGTCGCTGCTCTTCACCTCGAGCGTGATCGTCTTCCCCGTCAGGGTCTTGACGAAGATCTGCATCTTTTCTTTTCTTCGCCGATTGATCAACTGCTCCCTCACTTGTTCGATCTGATGATCGTGTCTCCTCTCACCGGCCTATATTTGTAGCGAACCAGAGACGCGGCCGCTACGAAATTATAGTAACCCAACATGGAGTTCTTTTCTTCAACGATTCTCAACCGACGATGGTAGGAGTAACGTGGAGGTGGAGTAGACGCGGCCGCTACGAAAAGAAAGTAACCCTTCCACCACCGTCGTGGTCTATCTCGTCTCTCGTGGGGGAAAAGGAAAACCACCGAGCCTTAATTGCCATCGGTTGTAGTTCTGGGCCGTAGTATCAACGAGTCTTATTTTGGAATCCTAAGATGACCCAGTAGCAAGAAAGTGTGACAGTGGCACTGAAACGTTTTAATCGCATGTAGGAAGCTAAGTTGAAACACAACACCAAACCAAGCAATAGGAAACCTAAATACCATGACAACGTCCGCAGGAGAGGGGAGCGGAGCAAAGCGTCACCGCTGTTGAGTTCAGAACGGACAAGGGTCTTCATCCGAAAACCTGACACGGAGAGGAGAACCACAATGACGTCTTCAAGAGAAGAGTCGCGCCCGTTCGTGTCCCCACCATTGGCGCCAAAGCGCAGAGCATTGTCAGGGAGGAATCGATGGCAACTGTGACGAACACCTACCTCCAGATCCAGATCTGGGCGGCGCCACTGCATGCCAATGACAAAGAACGAGACCAAGCAACCCACCGCGACACCCCTCGCCGCCCACATGACCAAAAGGCATAGCCGCCGCCGCCGCCATGATGCCTGCCGGAGAGCCAAAACCATGCAAACTGCCATCTGGGCCTGCACACCGGCATCCATGTCTCGAGACACCGTCAACCGCACACATCACAACACACCAACCCCGGCAGGAAGAGCAGAAGTCACCTCCTTCCATTCCTAGCCCGACATCAGCCACCGAGTCAGGGTCCATGCTTCCATGGTAGGAAGCGTCAACCCCTGTGGCCCCAACCCGTCTAGGTGGACCGGGCGGACATGACCCCATGGACGCCGATGTTCGCCACCCAGCAAGGCCCGACCATAACCCATTGTCCTTGGCCCACGCAAGCTCACAGGACACCTCATCTGTGGCCATAGGCGCCAATCCGCCGGACGACACACCACTACGACCACAACACCGACGCGAGGCCACCGCACCAGCAGGGAAAGACCTCCACCTCGCCGCCACGGGTCGTGCCCCATGCCTCCACCCCATGGGCCTTAGCCACCACCCTTACCGCCTGCCAACGACTAGGCAACAGATCTAGTGGATTTGGCCGGAGCCTGGAAAACACACCACCACGAGGGGGGCCACAACAGACTATGGCTGCCGAAACCAGCCACAACTAGTGGTCGTCCAATCCCCGCCGATGCTGCGAACCATGCCGCCTGCACTCATGAGGCGCCAGATCTGAGCCGCTCCCAGTCCTTTGCCGTCGTAGGCACGTCGCACACCCCCGCCTCCCACGAGCCTTCGCACCACCGCCAGCAACCCGCGGCCAGCTATTTCTGATGTGCGGCCCCGTCCTATGCACGCATCGTGCCGCAACTTGACTCTGTCGACTCTTGCCAACCTACACCAAGCAGGGGAAGAGGGAACACCATGCCGCCATCGACATTGGCGGGCAAAGCCCAACCAGCATGCCGAGGCAACAGTGAGGGGAGTGATGTCTACTACACAACCTTCTTCTTGTAGACGTTGTTGGGCCTCCAAGTGCAGAGGTTTGTAGGACAATAGCAAATTTCCCTCAAGTGGATGACCTAAGGTTTATCAATCCGTGGGAGGCGTAGGTTGAAGATGGTCTCTCTCAAACAACCCTGCAACCAAATAACAAAGAGTGCCCCAAAGTTTCTACCGGAGAGTCAAGACGAAAACGTGTGCCAACCCCTATGCATAGGTTCATGGACGGAACCCGCAAGTTGATCACCAAAACATACATCAAGTGGATCATGTGATATCCCATTGTCACCACAGATAAGCACGGCAAGACATACATCAAGTGTTCTCAAATCCTTAAAGACTCAATCCGATAAGATTACTTCAAAAGGAAAACTCAATCCATTACAAGAGAGTAGAGGGGGAGAAACATCATAAGATCCAACTATAATAGCAAAGCTCGCGATACATCAAGATCGTATCACCTCAAGAACACGAGAGAGAGAGAGATCAAACACATAGCAATTGGTACATACCCTCAGCCCCGAGGGTGAACTACTCCCTCCTCGTCATGGAGAGCGCCGGGATGATGAAAATGTCCACCGGTGAGGGTTCCCCCCTCCGGCAGGGTGCCGGAACAGGGTCCCGATTGGTTTTTGGTGGCTACAGAGGCTTGCAGCGGCGGAACTCCCGATCTATTCTATTCTCCGATGGTTTTAGGGTATATGGATATATATAGGCGAAATGAGTCGGTCAGGGAAGCCACGAGGGCCCCACGAGGGTGGAGGGCGCGCCCAGGGGGGTGGGCGCGCCCCCTGCCTTGTGCCTTCCTCGTTGCTTCCCTTACGTAAAATCCAAGTCTTCTGGATTGCTTCCGTTCCAAAAATCACGCTCCCGAAGGTTTCATTCCGTTAGGACTCCGTTTGATATTCCTTTTCTGCGAAACACTGAAAGAAGGGAAAAAACAGAAACTGGCGCTAGGCTCTGGGTTAATAGGTTAGTCCCAAAAATAATATAAAAATGCATAGTAAAGCCCATTAAACATCCAAGATGGATAATATAATAGCATGAATACTTCATAAATTATAGATACGTTGGAGACGTATCAGCATCCCCAAGCTTAATTCCTGCTCGTCCTCGAGTACGTAAATGATAAAAGAAACAATTTATGAAGTGTGAATGCTAGCAGGTGCACAAGTTTGATCAATGATAATTTCAATCACCTTTTCTAGCATCATCATATATCATAACAGTAGCTCATCTCAGGAGCTGACTTTTCTTTTGACGGTTATAAAGCCAACTCTTTTTTTCTTACAAGGTTAAAGCCAACTTTTTTTTGAGAAACGGTAAAGCCAACCTGTATCGGTTCGCTGTGTCTGCGTTTTCGACTTAGTGGGCTTTAGTCGGCTGGCAGGCCCAAAACCGGAGATTCTTATTTTTTTTCTGTAAGATGCCAAATTTGTTTTTTTTTTGTGTGTGTCTATAGCAAATTGTAGTAGATATCAATTTTCTTCCCATATGGCAATTGTTGATTAATTTTTAAAAAATATTATCATCACAAATTTTTGCCTTTTTGATCCTCTAAATCATGCCAATGTTGTACTTGTATCTTCTTAGTCACCTGGCAAATGTAGATATTTGTTTAATTTCTTTTTTTCCCAAGAGTAAATGCAAAATACTCACAATGCAAAAATGTTTCGATTGTGTTTCATATAGTCTCATGGCAATTTCAGAATATTTTCTGTTTCCAAAACGTTGCAATTTTTGTAACTTATTTGTATTGTTTTTATACATGACAATTGAGGGAAATTTGTTTTATAAGTCATCTCTCGAAATAGGATTTCACCCTGCTATATAGATATAGCAACGATCCGGTACATCTCAGAATCCATTGCTGGGGCAGACAGAACAAGCACGCCCAAAAGAAATAAAAAAGAAGGAAAAAGAAACTAATGACCACAAAGTCGTATCGACGAAAACGATGATGATCCGCAGCCGCTGCGCCCTCCAGAGATTTCCACTAGATTCCTAGTACTTCGGATCATCGCATACCAAGCAACACCTTCAGGAAGGAACGCGACGATGACGACGCTGCTACCCGGACTGGTCCTAGGGTTTCCCCTGGTACGCGGAGGGGCATGGGTGAGGGGGATACCCGACGCCCTTCAAGAAAAAACGATGGCGCCCACGGGCGTCGCCGCGTCGGTGCCGACCAAGCCGATAGGGATTTGTCCCGTCCGCCACACACCCACCACACCCGACCGATCTGTCGCGCTCCACCACACTTGCCGCCCGCCAACCTGCGCCACCACGGTCTTGGATTCACCACCGCTGTCTCACTGTGGAGATCAAAGCGGGACCGACGACTCCGAGAGGGAGGCCGGCATTTGGCCTCGGCGACGCCCTCCAAGGCAGGTCAGTCACCCTTCTCTCTTTCTCTCTCTCAGAAATCTGGAGCCATGAGATAAGAAATAAGAAATGAAACCCTAGAGAGCCTCGCGTCGTAGATCATACAGCCATTTCCCTTCAGGAAATCAATTGTCAGAACTAGGCCGCTATCCCGCGGCATCTTCGGTTTCTTTCTTCGCGTGTCCACTCGGATTGAGCAACTGCTGCCAAGAACCCACCCCCCCCCCCCCCCCCCCGGTCAGATTCGTCAATACATGGACCAGAAATTGTCACAGGTAAGCAGCTAAATCACACTAATTTCTGGTGGAGATTCATTCCGTCGTATGAAACGATGGCTTATGAGGAAAATAATTCTATGAGACCAGGTCTCACGGGTTAGCAGGTGAGACCCATCCTGATGGATGACACGTGGCATTCACAAATCACAAAGCATCTACCCCACCCCCACCTGAAATCAGGGGGGGAGAGATTAGATGCTTTGTGATTTGTGAATGCCACGTGTCATCCATCAGAGTGGGTCTCACCTGCTAACTATGAGACCTGCTAACTATGGGCATTCAGAAAATGAACGGATTTACCCTGAATGACGTGGGATGATCTTTTGCGCTGAATGTTCTAGGACTGTTGGTTTCATTAAATGGAATGGAACCGGGGTCTGGAGCCTTTTCTTCGCTTAAAAAAGGCTTATTCATGATAGATTGAGGGGCTGTGTGGGAGTTCATGTAATCCCATTGGATTAAGTTTGCTTCGTTTCTCGGCAGGACACATTATGATTAATGATGCATCATCCCTGACAACGTCAATAGCCTGAATTGCTTTCTGCTCCTGCATTCACACACTTGACAACGTCAATAGCCTGAATTGCTTTGCTTGATGTAAGCAGACTTTAAACGCTAATCATTTCCAGTAATATTTGCATGGGCAACTTTTTTCCAAAAACAATCTTTATGCTACAAAAAGATATCTGCGCATGTTTGGTTGGATGCCACGTCTGAATTAGCCAACTTTGATCCATCCCTTTATGCACAAGATAAATAGATGATTATAAGACTACTCAACCAGTGAAAACCAACTTCGGAAACTGCGCAAGGATGAACCAGCTTGGAAAACCGAAGACGAAAAGAAGTTCGGAGGACTGAGGAGCATCGTCGGCTTGAACACCAGTTCAGGGACTAGTGACGAAGTCATGGATTAGTGGTGCTCGGCATGTTGGTTGGTCGTCCTATGGGCTGGGCCAAGGACCCCCTAAGCCTATCAACTGGTGGGCCTCGTTCATCGTGACCAAGCAAGCCAAGAAGGAATGATCCAAAGACTTGCATGCCCCAAGGCTTTGAGATAGTCTCCGACGTATTTGCCCCTAGGAACAACCGACTTATGTGTAACCCTAGGCAACCTGGTATCTATGTAAACTGAGTTGCCAGGACCGTAGAGGATAGCTTCATTCACACACGATCTCGCGGTAGATCACTTGTACTTTGTATCTCATCCACAATCAATACAAGCAAAACAGGACATAGGATTTTATCTCTTCGATATGCCCGAACAAGGCATAGATCATTATTTTATTACAAATATAGGTATAATATACGAGTTAAATACCCTGAAAACCATTATTTTTAATAAAAAAGAGCACTGTTCATATGTTTTGAGCTGGGCCGGGCCGGGCTCAGGCTTGAGATTTTGAGGCCGGGCTTTACAAAGCCAAGCCCGGACCGGAGGATGCCCAGGTTTAGTTGGGTCCTTGCTGAACTTGTAGCATGCCAAACTTTCCAAACTTTAGACTAATCAAACTTCTTTATAAATAGATGGCTCATCTGTTTGTCTTAATGAAATACTCAAGTTCAACTTATACACACAGGCACTGCCAGCCGCTTAAATTTGCACGCTTCCTCCTTGAGTAGTATTTTCTTGGTCTCCACCGTATGTCATACTTGCATTATCAGCAGAAGTTTCGAGGGCTGCAAGCAGTGATCAATTGATAAATAGCATAAGTAGGAAGCGGAAAACCAACTCTTTGAGTGCTAATTCTATCTGAAATGCAACAAAACGTCCAAAGGCCTGCCATCTTGCTCTTACTCTTCCTCTTACTCTCCACAAATTTCAGCTATGTGGTGTCTACATGAAGAATATCATTACCTTATCCTAAAACATCATGAAGAGGCAAGTTCGAGTAAGTTTTTCACATCTAATGATTCTTTTATGCTATAACTATGTCTAAATGAAAACTCTTGCTATGATAAATGTTGCATGTAAAATGAAGTTATAATGTTCCCTTTAGATCTCGGTATTCTAAGATCTTATGATATAATATTTCCCATCAAAATTACATGTGACTTATCTACCTTAAATAGGTAAAAGGATTTTCATAAAGGTTTCATATAGAATGTATTGACAATGCATCTTAATGGCACAAACAATTCTAAATATAGTTTCATATTCTAACAGCTAATCTAAGACTTCAAGAATGATGTGGCTATGATATTCTTACATCCGAGTAGGAAGAAAAATGGATAACTAAATTTAAGTTTGTGGTGAACACTTCAAAGAACGAAAGAGGTATCCCGCGGGAACAATCTAGCAAAAATAATTGGATATTGAACTACTAAAACTTCATATATTCATGAACGGAGGGAGTAATATATAACTCAACAATTTATGGATGAGCAATTACCTGCGGTATAGTAACACGTGTAAGGATGATATTTGCGTGTAGAATAGCTTCTCCAAGGTTTACTGGACTTCATTGATACAAGTTCGACAATGAAGATGTTGCTCCCCACTCGAAAGAAGATTTGATGCCCGTCCTCGTCGTACCCCACTATAGCTTGCTTCATCCTTATACCACTCCCACATCCTAGCTGAAGATTAATAGGCTTCCGCGGCACCCATGTAGTTCCACCACGAGAATTGATTTTGTTGTTGACATTCTTCATGTCCCACACTTGAAAGGTAGGGTATGACAATAAAGCAATGCCAACACCGCCATCCTTTGAGCGGATAATATGGCTTGTATCGTAGCAATCTTTTGCAACAGGAAGTTTCCGAATCACACGTAGGCTCTTCATGCCCATATCAAACTTTATTATACTGCCAGGAATATACCAGTAAAGGGCGTTACCTGCAAAGATGCTATGGTGACCAGCAATGTAGTTGTCACATGGTTGCACCACGGAGACATTGTTGCCCCACGAGCCAGTCTTTGACGAGTAAATACATGCCTGGACTAGCGCTAGCACGTCGTGCTTTATGTAGACCGTACTGGCGCCTACCAAAACGATTTTAAAGGGGCTTGAGCGGCACGCGCCATGCATGTGTCGTGCATTGTCGGCCGTGCCCGTGCAGAGCACCGCACCATTGATATTAGCAACCACGTCATTCTGACGGAACTCCCAAGGAACTGCTATGTGGTGCTGGTCGCCGGTAACGGGGTCGTACACAATGGCCTTCCCCTCAGTGTGGTTCATGATGAGGACGCGTCCATGGCGGCACCCAAGCAGATCCCACGAGCCGTAGCCTCGCAGGGAGAAGCGCTCTGAAGGAATAACAGGAGGGTCGACAACAGAGCGGAAGAGAGCTTTTCCGTGCTGCTGCGTGAAGACGCCGAGGAGCGAGGGTTGCCGGTGGCGCGCACGGAACCGGCGTAGGAAACCGGGGTCGGAGACGAGGGTTCGCCACTGCTTGCACACGTGAGACGCGCGCAGGAGCGAGGGTTTCAGAGGGCCGAGGCGGAGGAAGATCTCCGCGAGGACGTCGTCGCTGTGGAGTGGGAAGGCAGGCCCCGCCGGCGGCATGGTGCTGCGTTGCTGGCGGCGTGTGGTCTCATCGCCATGCTCGGTCATCACGATTGACACACAGCACGTTGGCGGCTTGGTGCGCCGGCGCTGGCGGCCCGTCGTCTCCTCTCAATGCTTGCTCAGGGTGTGGATCCGATCAGGGAATTGCAATGGATCACGGGCAGAAGAAGATATCAACAAGGAAAGGATAGACATTTTCTAGAAAAAAAGGAAGGACAGGGCAACTGGTTGGGCCGCTTGGGCCGTAGAATTTGATCCAGCAAAATTAAACGCTTCCTTATCAATCGATTATCTACTCTTCTGATTCTCAAAATGAAAAAAGATTATCTACTCTTCGTTTGCACCGCTAAAAAAAAGCTACTCTTCTTTTGCTCAAAAACAAAAAGATTATCTACTTCTCTAATGGCGATCCTATTTGGCGCGTAGGTTACGCACGAGAGACCTAGCGCGCACACTCCAGCACCACATAGTGTGACCGATCGAGAGCGTGGGCCGCCCATTTTAGTGCTTATTCCGAACGGGGTTATCGTTTCTTTGTTTTTTCTGGTTTTATTTCCTTTCCTTTTCCCTTTTATTTTTATTTTTTGTTTCTTTTTTTCCTTTTTCCTATTATTTTCTTTCTTTTTTCACTTTCAATTTTTCCTGATCATATTTTATTTTATGAACAATGTTTGACATTGTGAACATTTTTTTAAAATCATGAACATTTTTTTCAAAATTTCAAACGTTTATTAAATCATGAAAAATTATTGAATTCATGATTTTTAGAAAAATCACCAACATTTTTGAAACACGTCCACATTTTTGAAGCTGCAGACAATTTTTGAATTTTTTTTGAAATTCATGAACATTTTTTAAATGCATTAATATTTTTTGAATTCATGAACTGTTTTTAATCAGCTAATATTATTTTGAAACAAAGATTTTTTGTTCTGAATTTGTGGGAACAATATTTGAAATCTGTGAACAATTTTTGGTTTTTGTGAACATTTAAAAAAATCATGAACATTGCTGTAATTCTTGAATTTTTGTTCAAATTTCATGAACAGTTTGGAATACTCAAACTTTTTTGAATATGTGAACATTTTTTAGTGCATGAAAAAATTATGATTTCTCGAACATTTTTCAAATCATGAATTTTTTTCTGGATTCACGATCATTTTATGATTTTTTTTAGAGGATACATTAGTACTACTTGTTTCATGTTGACCCCGGCGACCTGTTATCATACTAGGATCCTAGCATCGCCTATTCGCACCATGCAGAACACGACCAACTGGTTCTGCTCAGGCGGCTGGTTCCAGGCTGTCGGCGGTGAGAAAGAGATTGTGGTGGCTCTCGCGGGTAGTCGGCACAGCGGCTTCGCGGGAGGTGTGCCGGCTAGCGGAGGCATGGTGCGTGGGGGTGTGGTGTTGGGCGGTGCTCCAGGCGAAAGCTTGCCGGCTTCTTGCCGGCCGACGGCGGCGGCGTCCGCGGGCGCTGTGCACCTTCTTGGAGGCGTCATTGTGGAGTTCACCCCCTGCACACTCTCGGATTCAGTTCTTCGGGTGAAAGCCTATCGCCCGGTCGGGTCAAGCGACGACGTCGGCATCGTCGCTTCCCTCTTTGGGGCGTCGTCTGGAAGACCTTTGGATCTCGTTCGTGCTCTCCATGTGCTAGACGCTCATGACGTTGCGGTTGGCTAGTGCCCAACTAGCAATGTGGTGGTGTGGCGTCTAGTTTGGCAACGATGATGATGGCCAGCGATGCAGGGTCACGGCAGGGCTTCAGTTGTCGGTTCATCCTCGACGTGCTCGATAGGTCTCTTCTATGTCTCGCCATGCCGTTGCGGATTCGGAGCTGCCCTGGAGTGCTAGGTGGTGACGATGACAAGTGGCTGGTGGTCTTCGAGGAGGTGTTGGTTGGCGCCAACTCTGCCCATTTCTCCTGTTTTTTGGTGGTCTTCTCAGTCAGAGCTATCTAACGCCTGCACCGGCGGTCGACTATTTGGCCGGCATGGGTTCCGGCATTTGTGGGACGAGGGCTTCGTTGGCGGAAGTCGATGGTGAAGACAGAGTTGCTGGCTCGTGGAGGAGTGATGACGATGACGCTTGGTGACGACCTTGACTTTGTGGTTCTTCTCTGCGGCGTTTGTGTATCTCTGTGTGGGTGGCCAGGTCGGCCGGGTTGCCCTGTGTGGGCTGTTGTAACGATTTTAGCCCGGTTTTCCGTTAATTAGCCGGGTAACCCTCTTCTTTTTTAATGAAATTGAGATCCCTAGGGGCAGATTTTGGAAGAAAAAAAAGGGTGCATGTTGAAATATGAGATGGGCCTAGAGCCCATATGACAATTTCAGATTTAATCTCTAAGGGCCCATGTAGGTGGCATGACAAGGTGGTGGGAAGTTTAGTCCCACCCCGGAAGTGGAAGGAGAGTTGGAGTGATTTACAAGGGATTCTCTCCCTCATGCTATTGGAGCTTGAGAAGAAAAGAAGCCCTCGCGCACTCCTCCTCCTCCGCTCGCCTCGCCACGCCTCGTCACGGCGTGCCGCGGGTTGCGGGATCGAGCCGAGCTCACTCCTATGCGCTTCTTTTTGCCGGTCAGGAACGGAGAGCCTTTGACAGGTAGGGCCATGATCTGAGACGTCGGATCATGGGCTACCGACTTGGACGTGGGTTCAGCCCACGTCTCTCCACGCGCGGCCGCACATATATATGTGGGGCGCTGCCAACCCTAGCCGCCGCGAAAATAGAACGCATCTCCATCTCCGCCTCCACGCCCACGTTGTTCCTTTGCTGCTACTGCCGCCGGCGACTCCGTCCCGTTCACCGCGTACACGGTTGACAGGAGAGCAGGCCTCCGAAACCCCGCCTCTCCGGATCCTGTACGGGAGAGGGGCGATTAGGTTTTTGGTAGCGACTACGCGACTGCTCGCTTCTGTTCATCTACGTACGCATCACCTTCGTCATCACCATGTCGACCGACGCCGACCGTGCCGCCGCTGAGAAGGCCGAGGCCGACAAGAAGGCCGCTGAGGATGCCGCGGCTGCTGCCACCGCCACTGCTGCCACCGCCACCGCCGTTTACGGAGACGTACTTTAAGCGTTGGCAGACTAAAACCACCTTATGGCTCACGGCCATGAACGTGTTCTGGGTCGCCGGTGTGACTCCCACAGGAACGATCGCTCCTGAACAGAAGAAGGTGTTTAAGGAGGCCACTGTCGTGTTCCTCGGGGCAGTTCTGAGCGTGATTGGAGATAAGCTGGTTGACGCATATTTGCATATGCGGTCTGCCAAAGACTTGTGGGAGGCGGTCGAATCTAAGTTCGGGGCAGCCGATGCAGGGAGCGAGATGTATATTATAGAGCAGTTCCATGATTACAAGATGGTTGAAAACCGTCCTGTGTTGGAGCAGGTTCATGAGATAATATGCATTGTTAAGGAGCTTGAGCTTCTTAAGTGCGAGTTACCGGGCAAGTTTGTCGCGGGCTGCATAATCGCTAAGCTCCCCAATTTCTGGAGGAACTTTGGCACCACTCTGAAACATCAGAGGCGTGAATTCTCTGTGGAGGATGTCATTGGCCATCTGAGTGTTGAGCGGAATTCAAGGGCAAAGGACTCGCACGGAAAAGGGGTCGAAGGAACTTCTGTGGCCAATATGGTGCATCAGAAGAACTCCAATTCCCACAAGCCCAAGGGAAAGAACGGTGTCCAACAGAGTGCCGACTTTAAGAAGAAGGGTAAGAAGACCTTCAAGAAGAACAAGAAGGATGAGGGCTGCTTTACTTGTGGTTCGGTTGAACATTGGGCCAACAAGTGCCCAAACAAGTACAAGAAGCCAGGGTAGGACTCCAAGTCTGTCAATATGATTGTGAGCAACAATGAGAGTAGTGCATCTGGGTACGGTAATTTATTTGCTGTATTTTCAATTTGTCCGTCCACCGATTGGTGGGTCGACACAGGTGCAGGTGTTCATGTGTGTGCTGACATTTCATTGTTTTCTTCTTACCAGGCCACAGGTCACGGGTCCGTACTGATGGGGAATGGTGTGAGTGCTTCTGTTCTTGGTGTTGGCACGGTCGATCTGAAGTTTACTTCGGGAAGGATCGTGCAACTGAAGAACGTGCAGCATGTCCCCGCCATCAAGAAGAACCTCGTTAGTGGCTCCCTTCTATGTAGAGAAGGGTTTAAGTTGGTATTCGAGTCTAATAAATTAGTTGTTACGAAATATGGACTATTTGTTGAAAAGGGTTATGAATGCGGAGGCATGTTCCGCCTTTCTCTTGCAGATCTATGTAATAAAGTCGTGAACAATATTCATTTGAGTGTTAATGAATCTGAAGTCTGGCATTCACGTCTTTGTCACATTAGTTTTGGCGTTATGACGCGGCTAGCAAAATCGAATTTAATCCCGAGTTTCACTTTAGCCAAAGGTTCTAAGTGCCATTCGTGTGTGCAATCTAAGCAACCTCGCAAGCCTCACAAGGCAGCAGAGGAGAGACACTTGGCACCACTAGAACTCATACATTCTGATCTCTGTGAGATGAATGGTGTGTTGACTAAAGGTGAAAAGAAATATTTCATGACTTTGATAGATGATTCCACTAGATATTGCTATGTGTATCTATTAAATACTAAAGATGAGGCTCTACACTACTTCAAAATCTATAAGGCAGAAGTTGAGAATCAACTTGAAAAGAAAATTAAACGAGTCCGGTCAGATCGTGGTGGAGAGTACTTCTCGAAAGAGTTTGATGCCTTTTCTGCGGAACACGGCATTATTCACGAGAGGACGCCTCCCTACTCACCCCAGTCAAACGGGGTTGCCGAGCGGAAAAACCGTACTCTAACTGATTTGGTTAACGCCATGTTAGATACATCGGGTTTATCCAAGGCATGGTGGGGGAGGCTATAATGACATCATGTCATGTCCTGAATAAAGTTCCAACAAAGGATAACGAGATCACTCCTTATGAGAAGTGTACCAAGAGAAGGACAACACTCTTGTACTTACGTACTTGGGGCTGCTTGGCGAAAGTTAATGTGTCGATCCCCAAAAAGCGTAAGCTTGGACCAAAGACTGTGGACTGTGTTAATTTGGGCTACGCTATGAATAGTGTTGGCTATAGGTTTCTAGTAGTGAAATCTGAGGTACCTGACATGAAGGTCGGTACAATTATGGAGTCTAAGGATGCTACATTCTTTGAGGACATTTTCCCCATGAGAGATGTACAAAGCACTTCTAGACAGGAATCTGAGGAGACTCCTGAACCTGCCATTCCGATGGAATATTATAAACAAACACATGATGAAAATCCTGAGGAGGATAATGAGGAAACCCTTGGTAGGGGCAAGAGACAAAGGGCTGTAAAGACCTTTGGTGATGATTTCTTCATATACCTCGTGGAGGATAATCCCACTTCTATTTCAGAAGCATATGCATCTCCAGAAGCTGACTACTGGAAGGATGCGGTCCGTAGCGAGATGGATTCCATCATGGCTAACGGGACTTGGGAGCTTACTGAACGTCCTTATGGTTGCAAACCATTGGGATGCAATTGGGTGTTCAAGAAGAAGCTTAGGCCCGACGGTACGATAGAAAAGTACAAGGCTAGGCTTGTGGCCAAGGGCTACGCCCAGAAAGAAGAAGAAGATTTGTTCGACACTTATTCACCTGTGGCCAGACTGACCACCATTCGAGTATTACTCTCATTGGCGGCCTCGCATGGTCTTCTCATTCATCAGATGGATGTTAAGACGGGTTTCCTGAACGGAGAGCTAAAGGAGGAAATCTATATGCAACAGCCTGATGGCTTTGTGATAGATGGTCAGGAAGGAAAGGTGTGTAAGTTGGTGAAATCTTTGTATGGCCTGAGACAAGCGCCAAAGCAATGGCATGACAAGTTTAATGAAACGTTGACATCTGTTGGCTTTGTTGTTAATGAGGCCGACAAATGTGTATACTATCGCTATGGTGGGGGCGAAGGAGTTATATTGTGTTTGTATGTTGATGACATACTAATATTTGGGACTAATCTCAAGTTGATCGAGGAGGTTAAGACTTTCCTATCTCAGAACTTTGAGATGAAGGACCTTGGAGTGGCTGATGTTATCTTGAACATCAAGCTATTGAGAGATGATGAGGGTGGGATTACACTTCTGCAATCCCATTATGTCGAGAAGGTGTTGAGTCGCTTTGAATATTCGGACTGCAAACCATCTCAAACACCATATGATTCTAGTGTGCTGATTCGAAAGTCTAAAGGCACAGCTATAGATCAATTGAGGTACTCTCAGATTGTTGGTTCACTCCAGTATCTAGCGAGCGCAACGAGGCCTGACATCGCATTTGCTATTAGCAAACTGAGCCGATTTGTTTCCAAATCGGGTGATGTACATTGGCGTGCTCTTGAGAGAGTTATGCGCTATCTGAAAGGTACTATGAACTATGGACTTCACTATACCGGATACCCGTCGGTACTTGAAGGGTATAGTGATGCGAATTGGATCTCTGATGCTGATGAGATGAAGGCCACAACTGGGTATATGTTTACTCTTGGAGGTGGTGTTGTTTCCTGGAAGTCTTGAAAGCAAACAATCTTAACAAGATCGACAATGGAAGCAGAATTAACAGCATTAGACACATCGGGTGGCGAAGCAGAATGGCTTCGGGATCTGTTGATGGACTTGCCAGTGGTTGAGAAGCCGGTTCCGGCCATCCTTATGAACTGTGACAATCAAACAGTTATTGTCAAGGTGAAGAGTTCAAAGGACAACATGAAGTCCAACAAACACATAAGAATGAGATTGAAAGCTGTCAGAAAATTGAGAAACTCCGGAGTGATAGCGTTGGATTATATCCAAACAGCTAAGAATCTGGCAGATCCCTTCACTAAAGGGCTATCACGTGTTGTGATAGATAGCGCATCAAGGGAGATGGGTATGAGACCCACATGAGTTGCCATGGTAGTAACCCAACCTATGTGATCGGAGATCCCGTGAAGTAGGACCTGGGAAAACAAGCCAGCGGTGAACTGAGGAGAGTAACTTTACTAACCCACTCCGTTGGAGATGCAATACTCTCGGAAACTGTATGGAAGGATGACTACTGTCTTAATGTGTTCCAAGGCTTATATGTATAAGCAAAATGCTATCCTACAGAGCGATCTTTGGAGGAACACATCTATATGAGCCCGACTGCTGGTCACAGTCTATGAGATTGGAGTGATCTCTAGCAAGCTCGTGAACAGGCCAGGAGTGTGACTAATATGCTCCACCCGAGGGGTCGGCCTTGGGTAGCCTCGTATCAGTGAGACTTGTGGTGAAACTTCTTGACGCCAAACTGACAATTTAAGGCATAGTCCATTGTTCCGTTGTGAAGGAGTGTAACTACTTGGTCTAGGCGGAGCTCAACCTTAATCGGTCTCCACTGAGATGTTGGTATATCAAAACAACGTTTGGAACAAAGAACAAGTGGGCCCCTGAGATCTGGTGGGGGATTGTTGAAATATGAGATGGGCCTAGAGCCCATATGACAATTTCAGATTTAATCTCTAAGGGCCCATGTAGGTGGCATGACAAGGTGGTGAGAAGTTTAGTCCCACCCCAGAAGTGGAAGGAAAGTTGGAGTGGTTTATAAGGGATTCTCTCCCTCATGCTATTGGAGCTTGAGAAGAAAAGAAGCCCTCGCGCACTCCTCCTCCTCCGCTCGCCTCGTCACGACGCGCTGCGGGTTGCGGGATTGAGCCAAGCTCACTCCTATGCGCTTCTTTTTGCCGGTCAGGAACGGAGAGTCTTTGACAGGTAGGGCCACGATCTGAGACGTCGGATCATGGGCTACCGACTTGGACGTGGGTTCAGCCCACGTCTCTCCACGCGCGGCCGCACATATATATGTGGGGCGCTGCCAACCCTAGCCGCCGCGAAAACAGAACGCATCTCCATCTCCGCCTCCACGCCCACGTTGTTCCTCTGCTGCTGCTGCCGCCGGCGACTCCGTCCCGTTCACCGCGTACACGGTTGACGGGAGAGCAGGCCTCCGAAACCCCGCCTCTCCGGATCCTGTACGGGAGAGGGGAGATTAGGTTTTTGGGTAGCGACTACGCGACTGCTCGCTTCTGTTCATCTACGTCCGCATCACCTTCGTCATCACCATGTCGACCGACGCGGACCGTGCCGCCGCTGAGAAGGCTGAGGTCGACAAGAAGGCTGCTGAGGATGTCGCGGCTGCTGCCACCGCCACCGCTGCCGCGTGGCCGATTGGAGGGTATACATCGTTTATCCCTCTCGTGTTTTTTCTGTTGTAGCAGTACTAGCAATATACGTAGATGTTTCTACTATGTGCGTAGTACAGCATGCTCTGTTAGATTGTAATCTTTTTTTTGCGGGGCTGTTAGATTGTAATCAGTGTGTTATCAATGCTGTCCATGTCATGCTTATGATTCATTCATGGATTAATTTAATCGAAAAACTGCCTATTTTCTCATCAGTGCAAGCACCGCTGGGACAGCAGCGCGAGCACAAGTAAGATGAAACCAGAAAGTTTACGAGCGCTTCTTGCTAAGATGACCACTGAGACAACACAAGGCAAACAATACACGATGCCGTTCAGGTGTTTAACCAATCCAGCATGCTCCCGTGATCTGCAAAACATCACCCATACACGATGCTTTGCTTCGAGTCAAGTTTGGTTTGTTTTTTTGCCATTGGCCTGCCCATGGACAAAACGTTCAAGCACAAGAAGAAGGTGTGCTTATATGATTTGTTCCTTTGCGTCATTTTTACTGTCGTTCAAGAGATTACGGTTGTGGTTGTGGCGTTCAGAAAATAATTATGTTGGCTAATGAACGAAAAACAGACAAACAAAATCTGGGCACAGAGATGTGTAGTCATTAGACATCCATAATAACTCGCAGTAATGGTTCGATACACGCATCCGATCGACGCGGACTAGTTCGCATGGCTTAATAAAAGTTAAAACCTAGTAAGACTTAAGACTATCTTGGTAAAATACTACTGTACTACTATATAACACGAAATCAAATCTATCATATTGGACGGCGGTGGATATATATAGGCCTTGTGCTGCTGCTTCTTCTTCTTCTTCTTCACATGATATGCTTGTCGAGGAACCTCTTCTTGGCCCTGATCTCGTTGCTGTGGCCGCACTTCTTCTTGCGGCAGTTGGTGGTGCCGCGGGGGAGGCGCGCGTAGCACTTGCGGCAGATCATCTTCTTCTCCTTGTACTTGAGGGCGAGCTGCAGGAGGCTGGGGTCCATGATGATGTACTGGCCGCGGCTGCCGCCCCGCAGGCGGAGAACCAGGTGCAGCGTCGACTCCTTCTGGATGTTGTAGTCGGCCAGAGTGCGCCCGTCCTCCAGCTGCTTCCCGGCGAAGATCAACCGCTGCTGATCCGGAGGGATGCCTGCAATCGATAAGCAACAGTAGGTTCAGCATGGTCGATAGATGCTAGTGGCCGGCCACCGGCGATGAGATTGATCGATGGTGGTACATACCTTCCTTGTCCTGGATCTTGGCCTTGACATTGTCGATAGTGTCGCTGCTCTCGACCTCGAGCGTGATCGTCTTCCCGGTCAGGGTCTTGACGAAGATCTGCATCTTTGCTTGTTGGCCGATGGATCAACTGCTCCCTGGCTTGCTCGTTCTCGTGGTCGTGTCTCCTCTAGCCGGCCTATATTTATAGCGAACCAGAGACGCGGCCGCTACGAAATTATAGAACCCAGCATGGATAGGAGTTCTTTTCTTTGACGATTCTCAGCCGACGATGGAGTAGACGCGGCCGCTACGAAAAGAAAGTAACCCTTCCACCACCGTCGTGATCTCTCTCGTCTCCCGTGGGGGAAAAGGAAAACCACCGAGCCTTAATTGCCATCGGTTAGTTCTGGGCCGTAGTATCAATGAGTCTTATTTTGGAATCCTGAGATGGCCCAGTAGCTAGAAAGTGTGACAGTGGCACTGAAACGTTTTAATCGCATGTAGTAGGAAGCTAAGTTGAAACACAACACCAAACCAAGCAATAGGAAACCTAAATACCATGACAACGTCCGCAGGAGAGGGGAGCGGAGCAAAGCGTCACCGCTGTTGAGTTCAGAACGGACAAGGGTCTTCACCCGAAAACCCGACACGGAGAGGAGAACCACAATGACGTCCTCAAGAGGAGAGCCGCGCCCGTTCGTGTCCCCACCACTGGCGCCAAAGTGCGGAACATTGTCAGGGAGGAATCGATGGCAACTGTGACGAACACCTACCTCCAGATCCAGATCTGGGCGGCGCCACTCCATGTCAATGACAAAGAACAAGACCAGGCAACCCACCGCTACACCCCTCGCCGCCCACACGACCAAAAGGCATAGCCACCGCCGCCGCCATGATGCCTGCCGGAGAGCCAAAACCATGCAAACTGCCATCTGGGCCTGCACACCGGCATCCATGTCTCGAGACACCGTCAACCGCACACATCACAACACACCAACCCTGGCAGGAAGAGCAGAAGTCACCTCCTTCCATTCCTAGCCGACATCAGCCACCGAGTCAGGGTCCATGCTTCCATTGTAGGAACCATCAACCCCTGTGTCCCGAACCGTCTAGGTGGACCGGGCGGACATGACCCCATGGATGCCGATGTTCGCCACCCAGCAAGCCCTGACCATAACCCACTGTCCTTGGCCCACACAAGCTCACAGGACACCTCATCTGTGGCCATAGGCGCCAATCCATCGGACGACACACACTACGACTGCAGCACCGGCACGAGGCCACTACACTCGGGAAAGACCTCCGCCTCGCCACCACGGGTCGTGCCCCATGCCTCCACCCCATGGGCCTTAGCCACCACCCTTGCCGCCTGCCAATGACTAGGCAACATATCTAGTGGATTTGGCCGAAGCCTGGAAAACACACCACCACGAGGGGGACCACAACAGACTATGGCTGCCGAAACTAGCCACAACCAGTGGTCATCCAATCCCCGTCAATGCTGCGAACCATGCCGCCTGCACTCATGAGGCGCCAGATCTGAGCCGCTCCCAGTCCTTCTGCCGTCGTAGGCACGTCGCATACCCCCGCCTCCCACGAGCCTTCACACCACCGCCATCAACCCGCGGCCAGCTATTTCTGATGTGTGGCCCCGTCCTATGCATGCATCGTGCCGCAACTTGACTCCGTCGAACCTTGCCAACCTACACCAAGCAGGGGAAGAGGGAACACCACGCCGCCATTGACATTGGCGAGCAAAGCCCAACCAGCATGCCAAGGCAACAGTGAGGGGAGGAGGGGAGAGGAGGGCCTGAGCCCGTCGCCAAGGTTTCCCTCGGTCACTCAAGGGAGTGACGACACGGGAGGGGGGAGGATCACATACAGCTAGGGCTGGAAAAAAAGCTCGAAGTTCGCGAGTTAAATGAGTAGCTCGTGACTCGGCTCGAATCGACTTGAACTCGAAGAGTAACGAGTCGAGCCGAGCTTTAGTTTAAGATCGTTTATAAACCAAGTTAAACGAGCCGATCTCACGATTACTCGTGTAACTCGTTAGGCTCGGTACAAGAGATCAGCCAAGCACCCTGCATCACAGACGCACAACACAAGGCCCAGCCGCCCAAGGCACCTTACAAATATGATAAAAATGATTACTTGCGAATGTAAAATGTGCATATTAAACATGTACAATGTTCACAAACAATGTTCGTTTTTATCATATTTGTAAGGTTTTATGTTCATATCCTTAACGAGCTAAACAAGCCAGCTCGCGAGTTATACGAGTCAAACCAATCTTGAATTTGAGCTCGTTATAGTAACGAGTCGAGTTGAGCTAGCTCGTTAACGAAACGAGCTTTAGCGAGTCGAGCCGAGTTGGCTCGACTCGGCTCGAATTCCAGCCCTACACCTCGCAATCCGGAACCTTAACATACAGACTGTTCATTGCCTGAAAAAGCAAATGGTGATCGATACTGCTCACCAGACAGAACCAAGAAAACTCAAAGCCCCAGTGGCGAAGCCACACTTGACCTGTGAGGTCAATTGACTACACAGATTTCTGTAAATACATCATACAACAAGTAGAAATCAGGCAACAAAATCTTATAAATACATACTACATTTGACTACACAACACCCAATTGACTACACATGATATGATTCCTGGCACCGCCACTGCACAGCCCTAAGTTATATCCGGTGGAAACAACATCAACCTTGAACGACAAGGGATTCACATCATAAAAAGAGGGACTTTGTGAAATCTCAGTCGACTGCGACTTGATTATGTCTCAGTCGATGCTATATTCGCGAGATCTTACGTTGAGATCCATACAAAGTTTTCTTTTTCTTTTTTGTTTTTTCTTGTATGTTATGCCACTTGACTAAGACTTGGATCTCAATCGTTCTAATGCAAAAAAAGGGATAAGTCTCAGTCAACTTAGACCTAGCCACACCCCATGAAAAATGTAGCAAAAGCATTCTCGAAGAAAGCATATATCAGGCAGGTTCGCCCAAATAAGAATGTTGAGAGAAACCAATTTGATTTTTATTTCTGAATATGCTTGGAGGCTACACAGAAGTAGACCATAGCTGGAAAGGCTACATGGATTTGATAGCATGCAAAAAGGGGAAATAAGCCTTGGCTCTCAGTGCATATGCACTCGATATGCCAAAAAAAAAACTAGATATTGAGGAAATGGTCCAAAAAATCTTACAATTTTAGGAAACAAACTCGACCTTTTGTCGTACTCGTGTAAAAAAGTTCGCCAAAGAAAATTATATATTGTCGACTTCTTTTTAGAGGAACAAACTCCCTAACTACCAAATGATCCTTAATCTCATAAGCTAGATGACCATAGGCCGACCTAGAAAGAGTATCACTCGAGAGGATGGCCAAAGCATTTGAAGAATCTGATTGTACAATCACAGGCCTATCCGAGTGTTGAATGGCCAGTGCCATACCTTGCATAAGAGCATGAATTTCCGCTTCCAGGGCATCATTACAGTGGAAGATATATCTGTATGCCGCAAATATCAACGAACCATTCTCCCTGCACAATACCATGCCAGCCGCAGCGCGACCATCTTGACTTAAAAACTATATATTGTCGACTTTTGGGCAAGACAAACAAAAATTCGAGGACAAAAAGTGCGAATAGTAGTACTGACTACTTTTTCCGGCCATGATACCATCAAAGTCACTCCTTGGCGATTTTTTTACATGAGTATAGCACTTGTTCATGTTTGTTGCCACAAAAAATCATGATTTTTTGACTTCTTTGCAAAAACTATATTTAGAAAGAAAAACGGTTGCATATACACCCAGTTTAAAACGTCCGCCTCCGAAAAAGGAAAATACCGTTTTTTGACAACCTTGCCACATCCTGCGGAGATCTCCCACGGTCCCACCCCGCCCACCGGGAGCTCAAGCTGAAGCTGATGGCCACCGGCGCCGCGGAGTTCCAGTGCAACGTCTGCAAGGAGCTAGGCGCCGGGGACCGGTACACGAGCCGACCCTGTGACTTGGACCTCCACAACGACCGTGTCATCGGAGAGGCCACGCTGGTGCACCCATTGTTCAAGGGCAGCAGGGAATTCCAGCTCTGCCACGAGCACCCGGCTGCCAATAAGGGCTTGGAAAGGAGGCGTCTGACGATGGTGATCCCTCGGGATGAGCTCACGCCCGAGCTTCGGAAGGAGGCGTCTCAACGGTGCAAGGGCTGCCAGGAAAGAGGCCGGGAAGGAGCTGCTTCTACCGTTCTACCTGCAAGACCGTACGTACCTGACGTCGCCTGTGTCCAAGAGATTACTCGCCGGAGCTGTGGCACCGGCGGCTCTTGTACTGATGCATTCGCTTCTGTTAAGAAAGCGGTGCTGCAGATCGTCTACAGCCCAAAGACGGACGAAAGTGAGTTGAGCTCTCCATTCTCGGGCTGTGTTCTTGGAGGTTAGGTTAGTGTTGCAAAGCCTTTCCCCCAGAAGAAAATTTGGAGGCTAATTGAACAATTTCCTATGAGCCGTAGTATGTACTGCCTAACTAAACTGCGCTTGTTCTGGACTTTTACGAGTGTTCCACAGATCATAGATTTCCTTGTTCCACGTAAAAAGAAAGAACATTTTTTTTTTGGGCGGGTAAAATGAAAGAACATTATTAAGTACGCATACAAAACATGCCGAGAAGTCTATGCTACGGTTCCAAGAGATGCGTAATCCTGATGTACATTCACTGATCGCTGCTACGTGGAGATTCTGGGGCTTGCATGAGTAACAAAATTTGAAGAGCCAAGTAAATATGAAGTAGGTCCGCCGTATTTAAATAAGTAAACCTAGAAAAATACTCAACAAGCGGGGATAGCTCAGTTGGGAGAGCGTCAGACTGAAGATCTGAAGGTCGCGTGTTCGATCCACGCTCACCGCATTCTCCATTTTTTCTGCCTCCCTTATCTCGTTATCTCACCGCATTCTCCATTTTTTCTGCCTCCCTTATCTCGTTATCTTCATTGTGAAGAATAAATAAAGATAGGTTTTCCAAAAATTTATTTGACTTTTGAAAATATCTTTGTTTCAGGATTTACTCGGCCAATGCTTTAAAACACTTAAACAAGAGTTGGTCACAAGTTCTGTTAGAGTGCCATGTTTTGTTTCCATGGTCACATTTGGGTTTTTAATCTTCTTTTCACATTGTTTGCTGGATTTTCGAATATAGTTGGAAAAATTATTCACATGTCTCAACAATTCAACCATTCGCTACCGTTTTGTGTTAGGTTTGATTCAGCATACATCACAAAATATTGTCAAATTTTAAGTCGGCAAGATGGTTTAACTTCAACATGATATTGGTGCAACTTGGTGTCAGCTTGAGGAGATACCAAGTAGGATGCATGCTTTGCAAAATTAGGTGAAATACACTAACCTCAGTACCCCCCCCCCCCCCCCCCTAACACACACAATAGATATTTTTTTCATTTTATTCACTTAAGTTCAAACAATACTTCCAAACACCTCAATCGTCATTAAACATGAGAGTCGTTACAGTTTGGACTCAAGATACATCACAAGTTTTTAGAATGTCAAAGTAAATATTCCTTGTTTTGACCACTGAAAAAAATAGCGCGCTATAACGCCGCTAATAGCACGCTATAGCGTGTAGAGAATTGTCTCGCTAAATCCTTCAATGTACAATGTCTCGCTAATAGCACGTTATAGCGTGCTATAGCACGCAAATAGCATATTTTTAGGGGTGGCGCTATTTTCTGTAGCGCGCTATTTTTTTCATTGGTTTTGACCCATGCCCACATGTTGCTTTTGCCATTGTTAACAATGATTTCTTCAATTTAATCTCCTATTCTCAAATATCATGTTTGAATATTTATCCAAACCTGACTCGCAGGCATCTGCGGCTCATAGGCACACAGGGTCTCCAAACCTGACTTGTGTTCGGCGCTGCGGTGTTCGCCACGAAGAACGCCGTGGATCAGATGGCAGCTATTCAGTGTGGTCACCAACAGGTCTTTCTAAAGTTGTCACTATTGCCAAATATGAGGTGTCATATGAATGAGCCAGCAAATATTTCTCTGAATCTGCGATGTAGCCAGAACGAGAGGCTGCAACTCTCATCTTGCTCTGCCTCGGCATGGTGCGGTCCATCCAGCGTTTCCTGCGTAGCTGCTGCGGGGTGATAGTCATCTGCAGCCAGCGGCTCAAGCCTCACAAAGAAGCCCCACCCATCCGCTGCCTGGCAGGCTCGCCTTGCTTAAGTTTATTCATGTCCCCAAATTTCACCAACATTATACAGACTTTGAGTTTACCCATTGTTTCTTGGGCATCGTAGTCTACAGGTACCCATCCAACAATCTCAACGAAGTCGCCGTGCTAACGTAGCCTGCTGATGGAAGTGAACTGATGGATGCTTGGTCGATGCATCCGCCTTGTCTTGAAGAACTGGCATCCGAACATTAACTGTGCTTGAAAGGGGTAGAAGATTAGGCTGAGATCAGGCAACCTCTGATGAATCTGTCTTCCACAGCATAATCTGGGCTTAGATCAGTCTAAAATCGCTGCACTGCGGTAATAACAAATAATTAGAAAAAACAGATAAGGTATCAGACATTCGAACTGTACAGAAAAAAAGCAAGAAAAGGACAACAGAGAAAGCTAAAAACTATCTAGTGAGTATACTAAGCAAACTAACCCCACGGCTTTGGACAGCCAACCAATGAGTTCTGCATCAAATCTGAGGTTTCGTGTGACTGATACGCTGCTTATTTGAGTCTGCAAAACAGAGTAAGAACCCAACATAAAGTAGACTGCTTCTTGCTGCCTCACAGTAAGGCAGAGATGGCTACAGAAGAACAGGTAATGATTCTCTAAATTCTGTCCGGGTGAGGATATAACCGTAGATAATTACTAGAGGGAATAGAACAGTTCAATGGGCATGCAAGGATTAGCAGCCAATATGCTTCACATTATTCAGCGGAATACACATTGACATGCTTATCTACTGGAAAAAACAATTCTATAATTGTACTAAACATGTCCCTGAAATGATTAATTCTACTCCACATCTGAGTGATCAGCATAGTGCAAATTACACTATCTGTTTTGATACTGGTAGAGACAAGGCAAATACTCTGGTTAGCCCAAGAAAAATGGACTAGGACCTTTCATTTTGCACATAGAATCTTGAAAACTGCTAGAAAAAACACTCAGGTTCAGATATAGACGAAGATTCCATAGGTGAGGGCTAAAATATTTAGTTTATTGGTTGGTGAATAGTGAAAAGCTTTAAATCAGGGATACACTTTCATCTCAAACTGTTGGAACTGGAACATACTAGTTAATTCCAGGGGGAAGATATTAGTGCCTCTCATAGTGGAATCATATCACACACCAACTAAATTGAAAGATCGAAAGAGGACAGGGAAAACATAACTACATACTCTGGTCATGGTTTTAATTTGGAGCCATTAGAAGAAGAAGGAAAAGGAGCAAGAAACGGTTCCAAGTCCTATTAGGAGATTTTGATCATTTTGTGATACAGATATAAACCAGCTAGGATTACAGATCATCAACATTGACATTTCTCAGCCTTTTGAGATAGCGTGATCACAATACATGCTTCCCACATATACAAACTTCTATGCATCTAACATCACCCCCCCACCCCAAAAAAAACAGCAAGTAAATCTTAGTAATGCAAACACCAAGATAGAACCAACCAATGCAGATTGAATGTGCACATATCAGACTATGCCTTTTCATATCAGAACATAAGATTCTAATAGAGATACAAGGTAGTACATGTCAAAATAGAACAAACTAAGGTATCTCATGCAGCTCTACTTGTTGGCATTTTCCAACTGAACTGAAAACTGAAGCTGGCATTTTCCAACTGAACTGAAAACTGAAGTTGGCATTTTCCAAAACAATATCATCTGTATTTGAATCTCTGTAAATATTACTCTTGAGAACACAACGGAGCACCTCACCGCTGACTGCCCAACTTTTAATGAGCAGAACATTCATTGATTTGGAGTTGCCAACCGTATTCCTCCATCCAGTGGTACGCGGGACGACAATGGAACATATGGAAAAAAGTTCATAAACTGCCGGTAGTTCGGATCAATGTGATACACAGTTGTGGTTTCATGACGATCCAGATCATATGCAACCAGTTCATTCTTCCAATGAGCTACAAAGAAGATTATATTGGCATGTGGGTGTACTGCAACGACTTCGAGGTCGAAACCAAGCCGAAACATCTTCTTTGGAGCTACATTTGAAAGCTTCTGCAAGAAATTCCAACGCATGCACTTGTCATCCAGGTGAGTCACATCCCACTGACATATCTCAGCACCAAGAACGTAAACTGATATAGTCGACAATGCATTAGAGCCGTGTCCTTCAATACCACCACAGTCGATATAAATTAGCTGTCCGGCAGACTTTCCAATGAATCCGGAGAAACACGGATTAACACTTTCTACAACTGGTAGCGGGATGATTCTCCATCTTAGCCCTTCTGCATCAACTATTGCCAACCCAAACTGACCTACCAGCAAGTGGTGTAGAGCTAACAAAATTATGTCAAGGAGTAAAGATATAACCGTAGGTAATTACTAGTAAGAGATAGTAGAACAGTTCAATGGGTATGCAAGGTTTTAGTAGGTGATATGCTTCACATTATTCAGCGGAACACACATTGACAATAGAAGTTACATGCGAAGAGCAGTATATAACCAATCGATGCAACAAAAGTAGTCCAACCTTAATTAATAAAGGCAGGAGGCCAGGACAGAAGCAGTGAGTATGAAAGGACATAGGTTAGACCAACAAAAGGTCTACAAAGTGATAGCTTAAACATCAATACAATTACATTAACTCTAGCTAAAAATGCATGTACTAAGTGCTAAACTTAACAAGCACTGGATCAAAAAGTTTCATAGTATCCCTGACATGCTTATCTACTGGAAAAAAAAATTCTATCATTGTTCTGCTAGCTACGTCCCTAAAATGGTTAGTTTTACTCTACAACTGAGTGATCAGTAGACTACAGACACTGGTAGAGGCAAGGCAAGCCCAAAAAAGCAGGACTAGGACTTTTGATTTTGCGCACAGAATCTTGAAAACTTAATACAAAAAGCAATCAGGTCTGGAGAGAAACGAAGATCCCACAGATGGTTTTCAATTTCGTTGGTTGGTGATGAGTGAAACTGTCGGAACTGGAACATAGTTAATTACAGAGGAAGGTATAGAAACATAATTGTCGCGGCGTCAGGAGGGGGGCTAGCCCGGAGCCCACTCCACCAATTGATCACAAACCAACTAAACTGAAAGTTCTAATGGAGTAATGAGGGCAGGGAAAACGAAACGAAACTAGAACTCTAGTCATAGTTTCAATTTGGAGCCATTAGAAGAAAAAAAGAGCAAGAAATTGTTCAAGTCCCATTAGAAGATTATGATCACTTTCTGATAAACCAGCTAGAATTATGAATCATCAACATTTGACATTTTCTCAGCCCTTTAAGATAGCATGATCACATATATGCTGCTCATCTCTGAAAACTTCTATGAATCTAACATCAAAGCAAAAAAAAAGACCAAGTAAATCTTAGCAATGCAAACACCTAGATAGAACCGACCACTGCAGATTATGTGTGCACATATCAGATTATGCCTTTTTCATAGCAGAACATAATATTCTAATAGAGATACCAGGTACATGTCAAAATAGAACACACTAAAGTCTCATACAGCTCTACTTGTTGCACATGAAATGGCATAGTCAACATACTACAACTCGTACCAACATGCAGCAAGAGACAGACCTAGATATGAAAATGAGTACAGAACTACAGATCAAACTGAAAACTGAAGTTGGTGTTTTAAAAAACAACAACATCTCTATTCGAAAATCTTTGTGAAGAATACTCTCACAACAGAGCACCTCACTGATGACTGCCCAACTTCTAATCAGCAGAACTTTCATCAATTTGGAGTTGCCAACCGTATTCCTCCATCCAGTGGTAGACGGGAAAACAAGGGCACATAAGAGAAAAAAGGCCTAAACTTCTGGTAGTTAGGCTCAACATGATATACAACTGTGCTCTCATGATGATCCAGATCGTATGCAATCAGTTCATTGTTCCAATGAGCTATAAAGAATATTATGTTGGCATGTGGATGTACTCCAATGACTTCAAGGTCGAAGCCGAGCTGAAACATCACATTTGGAGCTACATTTGAAAGCTTGCGCAACAATTTCCAATGCATGCATTTGTCATCCAGGTGAGTCCCATCCCACTGATAGATCTCAGCACCAAGAACGTAAACTGATATGGTCGAAAATGTGTTCGAGTCATATCCTTCCGTATCGTCGGAGTCGATATAAAATAGCTGTCCTGCAGACTTTCCGATGAAACCCGCGAAACTCGGATCAACTGATATTGGCAGTGGAATGATTCTCCATCTTAGCCCTTGTGCATCAACTATTGCCAACCCACGCTGACGTATGAGCAAGTGCAGACACCCCTTATGGAAAACACCTGGTTGACCCCAGCACAGGCTAACTTCGCTGTCCCATTGGCTTTTCATTGATACCCACACACCAGATTTTGAAGAGTAAATGTTCACTCGTCGCACAACCAGGGATTGGGATTGTTCCAGCACAAATTCGAACAGATGAAACTCTTGAGTGGACACGCCACTGTCGAAACCCAGGTAAGCGCGACAGCAGTCGCCCGCGTAGCCAGAGTGAGGCAGCACAATATACTCACCGGTAGCTGGATTGGAGACCATGTAGCGAGATGTTCCAGCAGCAGCAGGGGTGCCCGTGCGGATGCTTGTGAGAAACAATCCATCGCATGAATCCTCAAGAGAGACGAAGCAGTCCGTGCTGTCGGGCGGCAGCGGCAGGAGCGGGTAGGTCTCGGCGACGCTCGCCCAAGGGAAGGCGGACAGGTCGGCGTAGTTGACGGCGTGGCCGCGGGGCTCGGCGGAATCGGCCGTGATGCGGTAGAGGAAGCCGGCCAGGGTCTGCGCCATCTTCTTCCGGTGCGCGGGGTCGGCGATGATGCCGCGCCAGGCCGGGCACACGCACTTGCAGATGCAGAGCGATTTGTAGGGCACGCGACAGAGGATCTCCGCGATTAGGTCGTGGGTGAGCGTGGACATCGGCTCCTCCATGCCGTGTGTACGGGGCGAGCGCTGGCTACGTTTCTTGGTAAGGAATGGCGGCTGGAATTGGTAGGGTTGCGGCGGGAGATGGCCGGCGGCGGCGGCGGCGGCGGGGGGTGCCTTCAGGATTGGGGACTCGGAGTGGGGAATGAGGTGGTGGTGATGGGGCGGGGCGGGGCTGGTCAAACGGGCCAGCACGGCCCGGCTCGTCGTAATTGTGTGCCTGGCACGATTATTAGACGGGCCGTGCAGTGCCGGCCCGAGTGCTGCAGCCCAGGCACGACCGAGGCCGGCATGCCAGGCACGGCCCGTTTGGCCAGCTTTGGATGGATAGTGGGGGCGCCACATTCGGTACTTCCCATACAAAGTTGTGTATATATTTCGATTTCTTATTAAAATTTTCACATTTGGTATTCATCGGTTGCCAGAAATTCTAATACGTGTAAGTCGGTTTTGGACAAAGCATCAAGGTAGATAATAGAGATAGGGCATGGCGGCAAGCACATCACAGAGTCCAAGAGACGATCTCCAGCCTTCTACAGCATGACGGGCAGTGGATCTCATGTCTGACAACTTTGAATTCATCGACTTGGACCTCGTCCCATGCGGGGACGAGGAGGAGCTAGCCATTCAACAGGCGCTTCGCCGGTCTCGAGAGGAAACCTAGCTCTATAGTTGGAGTTGCTCCGACGGGAATTCATTGCATCCGCACAAGTGGCGCTTAGATCCGACGCACACCGACGGCTTGAGGCTCGTGACGGCAGTACAGCCAGAGATATCGACGCGCCCAATTGGATGGCCCGGGCCGACGACACAACCCCTTCGGTGGAGCCTCGTCTCCTGCGACTTCAGGCTCAGAGTCTGAGGTCAATGCCACCAAACGACACGAACACGGATAGTAGAGGACCTACATGCCCCCATGGAAGGGAGAAGGCACGACATTCGGCGGAGGCCGAGTCACACACCGTGTTAAACCGAGGATGCCCTCTTGTAAAGGAGGAAACCTCGATGGCCGCCGGCGGCGGCGGGGTGCCTTTAGGACTGGGTACTCCGAGTGGGGAATGAGGTGGTGATGGGGCGGGGTAGGTAGTGTCAGAGCTGGTCAAACGGGCCAGCACGGACCGGCCCATTATAATTGTGCCTGGCACAGCACGCCCCGCAGGGGCACGATTATTAGACAGGTCGTGCCATGCCTGCCCGAGTACTGCAGCGTGCGGCCCAAGCACGACCGAGGTGCTAATCGGGCCGGCCCGCCGGGCACGTAGGGGCGCCACATTTGGTACTTCCTATATAGCGCGTAGGTCGATGCCAACCGACATAGCGTGTACCCCCTCGCGCATTGTTGTTTCTATGGGCCGGCCGATTCGGTGGTTTCACCCCAACCGGTTTTGGGAAGGTTCTAGAACCTTCCCTGAACCGGGTTTTCAGTTTTTGTTTTATTTTTTCTTTCAGTTTTTTCTTTCTTTTCCTTTTCTCGATTTGTTCTTTTTCTTTTTTGATCATCTTTCTGTTTTCTTTTATTTTTATGTTATCATTTTTATTCTTGTTTTTTAATTTGCAAAGATCTTTTAAATTCGTTCTCTTTTTTAGTGATGAACATTTTTTAAACACATGATTTTAAAAAAATTGAGATTTTGATTTTGCAAATTCGTGAAGATTTCTATTTAATCATGAACATTTCTTTCAAACCGTGAACATTTTTTAAACTCACGAACATTTTTTCAAAACCGTGATTTGTTTCTAAATCATGAACATTTTTCTAAATTCGTGAACATTTTATCTGAAAGTTTTAGCATTCATGAACATTTTTTCGAAATTGTGAACATTTTCTAAAACTCACGAGCATTATTTTGATATCGTGAACATTTTTTTGATATGTTGAACATTTTTAGAAATTTGTTAACATTCTCTTAAATCATGAACATGTTATTGAATTCGAGAACATTTTTTGAAATCATGAACATTTTTTTTGAATCATGGACATTTCATTAATTTAATAATAATTTTTTGAAATCATGAACATCTTTACAAATTCGTGAACATTTTTCACGAACATTTTTAAATTCATGACCATTTTTTTACAACTTCATGAACAGTTTTTGAATTCCCAAACAATTTTTTGAAATCATGAATACTTTTTTGGGATCATAATTGTTTATTCAAAATTAGCAACTTTTTCTGAAATTTAAAACTTTTTGATACCCGAAATTATTGAGAATAAGAAAAAAATAAAAGGAAAAGAAAAAGACAGGCAGCGTCCGACCCGCAGATGGGCCGGCCCATTTCGGTGCGAAGGGTGAGCGGGGGGTGCGTGCTCGCTCCGTTCCCAGCGCCTTATGCGCCCTATAGGAGATCCCCATAGAAAGTTGTGTATATATTTTGATTTCTTATTAAATTTCTCACATTTGGTATTCATCAGTTTTCTGAAATTCTGATCCGTGTAAGTCGGTTTTGGACAAAGCATCAAGGTAGAGAATAGAGATAGGGCACGACGGCAAGCACAAAACAGAATCCAAGCGACGATCTCTGACCTTCTACGGCATGACGGGCAGTGGATATCATGTCCGACAACTTCGAATTCATCGACTTGGACCTCGTCCCATGCGAGGACGAGGACGAGCTAGCCATTCGACAGGCGCTTCGCTAGTCCCGGGAGAAACCCAACTCTATAGTTGGAGTCGCTCCGACGGGAATTCATTGCATCCGCACAAGGGGCGCTTAGATCCGACACACACCGACGGCTTGAGGCTCGTGACCGCGGTAGAGCCAGAGATGGCGAGCGTCGGCTAGAGGTATCGTCGCGCCCAATCGGATGGCTCAGGCCGACGGCGCAACCCCTGCCCTCTTGTAAAGGAGGAAACCCTGGTGGTTCTTGCCCTCGTCGGACTGCCCTCCCCCAAAGAGGAGGAGGGTGACTATGTTTTTATCCTCGCGGAGTGGCAAGCCAGGACATCATGTGCCCTCGTAAAGGAGGAAACCCCGACGGTTCCTGCCCTCGTCGACTACCCCCCCCCCCCCCCAAAGAGGAGGGTGACTATGCCTTTATCCTCACGAAGTGGCAAGCCTGGATAGCGCATGCCCTCGTAAAGGAGGAGACCTCGGCGGTTCTTGCCCTCGTCGGACCCCCCCCCCCTCCCCTTTCCCAAAGAGGAGGAGGGTGACAAACCAGACAACTCCGGGAGTGAGTAGATCTGGCTCAATCCATATTACATCTTGAACCACTGCTTCCACGATAAAGACAACAAGGGCAAGGGCAGCAGTAGAACATGTCAAATTTTGATGTCCGATAGCATGTATGTTTAATGTATGTTGCATGATCCCGGTGGTGTGCCTAGCATCCTCGATGGGCGTGTGGAGGTGTGTCTCCGACAGATCGGATCTGCTCGGATTTGGTTGTCGTTCGTCTCCGTTCGTCTGTTTCCAGGTTGGATTCTTCCGATCTACGCTACACTTCATCAGCGGCGATTGCTGTTCTGGTACGCTGGTCCTATGGGGCCTTAGCACGAGACTTTCCGACTGTCTACTACAACAAGTTTTGCACAGCCCCGGCGAGGGAGGGGCGATGACGGCGGCACGCCTTCGCTCGCTTCAGTGTTTGTAATCGTCGCTAATGGTCTAAGAATCTGGATGTAAATCTTTTATTTCTGGTGTTCGTTGTACTGCCATGATTGAAGATGAATAGATCAGAAGTTTTCATGGTCTAAGAATCTGCATGATATTGTATGGATTTGAGGATTTGCTAGGAGGGAGATTGTTGTGCACGCGGATACTTGAGGAATGACCGGCCACTCCTTGGATTTAGGGGCTCACTTTTTGCCCGGTCTAGATGCCCTTTGGAAAAGCAAAACAAACTATCCTACGGAACTAACAGAAAAGTTGCTAAGAAAACTGATAGAAGCCGGCAACGATAACCAAACCTGCGATACAAAGACACACCCTCAAGGCTGTTGCCTGGAGGGGTGGGTACAGGCAGAAGCACACATGCTAAAAACAGCACACTACATAGTGTCCGCTTCACCCCCTAGGGCGACTCGGGCGGAGCCAAGAAACCTAGCCGCCGCTGCCGCGAACTCCCTCCTCCTCTTCCTTTGCCGCCGCCGGGCTAAGCCCGGGGGCCATGGCGGTGGCGGGGATCTCCTCTCTCACGCGTCTCCGGGTTGGGGCGGGATCCTTGGCGTGTGGCGGCGCGGCTGATCTGGGTTCTGCGGCGCGGCGGATGGCTGCGGCAGGTGGCGGGCGGCCGGCCCGTCCTCGGACGGCGGTGGCTAGGTGCGGCAGGCGGCCCAACCATGGACGGCGACATGGGTTGCGGGTGCAGCGGCTGGCCTTTTCGGCCGGTGGCGGCGACGGCCAGCTAGGCTGCGGTGTCGTGCATACCGCCTTCAAATCGGCGGTGGCGGCGTGGGGGGCCTGGTGGCCTCGTCGGTGGCACCTCCGACCAGATCTGTTCTGACCGATGCGACCGGCGGTGGTGGTCATCTCTTCCGTCAGAGGTGGTCGGCCTGAGGCTGGGTGTTCGGATCTCCAGATCCGTGATGCAGTACTGGCTGCGAGTCGGGGAGACATAGTTGCCGGTGAAAACAGAGCCGGCGGCGGGCGATGGCGGCGTTCTACGTCATTACCTTGATGAGGGCATCATCGTGTGACTTATGTCGACCCACTCGTACTGCTCTGGGGGAAACCCTAGGATCTGGTCTTCCAGATCGGACAATGGCGGCACTATGATGGCGTTTCTCTCTTGGGAGCATCGTTTGTGGAGCAGTGCTGGTAGTCAGAGGCAGGAGGTGGAGCGGCTTCGTCTTGCACGGAGCTTCGGTGAAGATGTGAAGTCATGCCTGGCCGACAGGTGCTACGCTTTGTCATACCTAGTCGGCAGGTGCTACGCACGACGGATCTCTCAGAGACTTCAAGCTGTGTCGGCTGGTGGTACTTGGCGGCATGGTGCTGAGGTGTACCGGCGACGACCGCGACGTGCTCAGCAGTTCGCGCGTAGGGTGGTGGTGCCATTGGGCGTCATGGTGGCGCTGACGGCAGTTAGATCGGGCAAGGATGATGCGTCGGTACAGCTCTGAAGATGGAGTAGCGACAGTTGGCGGCGGCGGCCTCTAAGAGCGCGTCGAACCGGTGTGTGCCCCATACCGGACATGTGGCTTGGTTGGGGCCTCGGGTCTTAGATGTTAGGTTTGGCTGCGATGTCTGTGGTATTAGGCCCGGACTATCAGCATCCCTTCATCACCTGGATAGGAGTAGCGGCAGTTGTCGCCTAGACGGTGTGGTTTTAGACTTACTGTTGTATTTTTTTGTAAGGTCTTTTGTGAATGATTAATAAAATGGCTGCATGCATCACTCAGGTGTAGAGGCTTTGGGTGATCCTCCTTCTCTAAAAAAATACCCATCTGATCTCTGAAAAAGTTGCTAACATCAAATCTGAGGTTTCATGTGACTGAACCACAGTTTATTTGAATTTGCAGAATAGAGTACCAACACACGATAAAAGAAAGACTGCTTCTTGTCGCCTCCTCGTAAGACAGATGGTTACACAAAAACAGCAAAGATTCTCCAAATTAGTACATACTCCCTCCGTTCCTAAATACTTGTCTTTCTAGGCATTTCAAATAAATATCACATACGGATGTATGTAGACATATTTTAGAGTATAGATTCACTCATTTTACTCCGTATGTAGTCACTTGTTGAAATGCCTAGAAAGACAAGTATTTAGGAACGGAGGGAGTATATCTTACTGAAAAGTTGACTCTACAGAAGACTTTTAAGAACTTCACATGAACAGTGGTAACCATATTTATAAAGGACTAGTGCAGAGCTAACAAAATTCTGTCCAAGGAGTAATGATCTAACTGTAGGTCGTTACTAGCAAGAGGGAGAAGAGCAGCACAATGGGTATGCAAGGTTTTAGCAGGCAATATATTTCACATTATTCAGTGGAGTACACACTGACAATGGGAGTTGCCTGCGGAAAGCAGTAGATAACCAATCAATCCAACAAAAGTAGGAAGCCAGGAAATAAGCAGGGAGTGTGAAAGGAAATAGGTTAAAGCAACAAAAGGTTGTATAAAGTGAAAGCCTAAACATCAATACAATTACATTAATTCTAGCTAAAATGCATGTGTTAAGTGCTAACCTTAACAAGCACCGGCTCAGACTATCCCTGACATGCTTATCTACTGGAAAAAACTATCACTATTCTGTAAACATGTCCGTGAAATTCTTAACTCTACTCATACTGCAATTACACTATCTGTTTGGTACTGGTAGAGGCAAGGCAACTACCTTTGATTTTGACACAGAATCTTGAAAAGATGCTAGAAAAAGCAATCAGGTTCAGAGAGAGACGAAGATCCCACAGATGAGGGCTAAGGTTTTCAGTTCCGTTTGTTCGTGATGAGTTAATAGCTACAAATCAGGGATGCACCTTCATCTGAAGCTGTTGGAATTGGAACATAGTTACTTAGATGGTTTATGAACTATAGTGAAATATAACTACGAAGGTCATCACACAGAATTGGGCATGGGGGGGAGGGTAAAGAAACGACATTACTGTCTCTCCTAGAAGAAGATAAAAGTGCCTCTCATGGAAGAAACATAATTGTTGGCATTAGGGGTGCCTGGCCCGCTCCAGCACTTGATCACACACCGACTAAATCGAAAGTTCTAAACAGGACAGGGAAAACGAAACTAGATACTTTGGTCTCATAGTTTCAACTTGGAGCACTTACAAGAAAAAAGAGCAAAAAGAAATTCAAGTCCCATTAGGAGAATATGATAATTTTCTGACACTGAATATAAACAAGCTAGGATGACGTGTCATCACCATACATTTCTCAACCATCTGAACTATCATAATAACATTAAATGCTAGCTGCACACGTATGCAAACTTTACATATGCATGAAACCAGGAAAAACAAGAGACCAATTAAATCTTAGCAGTGCCAACACCTAGATAGAACCGACCAATGCAGATTCTATGCGCAAATAGCAGAACATAAACAATTTTTGCTTAGCTAAACAAGTAAAACGTCACAAAAATCAAAAGAGGAAACACTAATGTGTCTCATACAACTCTACTTGTTGCACATCAAAAGATATAGTCAACATACTGCAACCCATGCCAACACGTCCATAAGGGAAGCATGCAACCAGAGACGGTGCTATATATGAAAAAGAGCACGGATCAAACTGAAAACTGAAGTTGGCATTTTCCAAAACAACAATATCTCTATTTGAATCTTTGTGAAGAAAGATTACTCTTAAGAACGCAAAGGGGCACCTTACCGATGACTGCTCAACAGTTAATCAGCAGAACATCCATCAATTTGGAGTTGCCGGTCTTATTCCTCCATGCAGTGGTAGGCGGGACAACAATGGCACATATGAGAAAAAAGGACTAAACCTCTGGTAGTTAGGCTCAATGTGACATACAACTGTGCTGTTCTGATGATCCAGATCGTACGCAATCAGTTCATTGTTCTGATGAGTTACAAAGAAGATTATATTAGCATGTGGGTGTACTCCAATGACTTGGAGGTCGAAGCCGAGCAGAAACATCCTCTTTGGATCCACTACAACTGAAGGCTTGTGCAACAATTTCCAATGCATGCATTTGTCATCTAGATCAGTAACATCCCGCTGATAAATCTCAACACCAAGAACATGAACTAATATAGTCGAAAATGCTTTGAAGCTGTGTCCTTCAATACCGTCGGTGTCGATATAAAATAGGTGTCCGGCAGACTTTCCGACAAAACCCGAGAAACTCGGATCAGCAGATCTTGCAGCGGGATGATTCTCCATTTTAGCCCTTCTGCATCAACTATTGCTAACACAAACTTCTTTTTTGCCAACCCAAGCTGACGTACGAGCAAGTGCAGACACCCCTTATGGAAAACTCCCGGCTGACGCCAGCAAAAGCCAACTTGGATGCCCCATTGGATTTTCATTGACACCCACGCACCAGTTTTTGAAGAGTAGATCTTCACTCCACTCGCAACCCATTTTTCCAGTTCAAACTGGAACACATGGAACTCTTGAGTGGACACATCACTGTCGAAACCTAGGTAAGGCCGACAGCAGTCGCCGGCGTAGCCAGAGTGAGGCAGCAGAGCGTACTCACTGGTAGCTGGATTGGAGACCATGTAGCGAAAATTTCCAGCAAGGGCGCCCATGTGAATGCTGATAAGAAACAATCCATCGCATGAATCCTCGAGGGAGAGGAAAGAGTCCACGCTGTCAGGCGGCAGTGGAAGGCGCGACCACGGGAAGGCAGACACATCCGCGTACTTGACGCCGTCGAAGCCGCGGGGCTCGGCCGTGGCTTCGTCGTTGATGCGGTAGAAGAAGCCGGCCAGGGTCTGCGCCATCTTGTTCCGGTTGGCGGGGTCGGCGATGATGCCGCGCCAGGCCGGGCAGACGCACTTGCAGATGCAGAGTGATTTGTAGGGCACGCGAGACAGGATCTCCGCGATTAGGTCGTTGGTGAGTCTGGACATCGGCTCCGCCATGCCGTGTGTCCGCCGCGAGCGCTGGCTATGGTTCTCCGAAGGGGTGGCGGCTGGAATTGGTAGGGTTGCGGCGGCGGCGGCTGGGTGCCTTCAGGATTGGGGACTCGGAGGGCAAATTTGACAAATTTGACCTATAGACGAAATCAAATCACAGAATGAACTGTCCGTAAAACTATTTCGCGGCTGACCCATGGCGCCTAGCTCTCAGGCGCTGCACTAGTGCAACGCCTGGGAGCTAGGCGCTGCACTAGTGCAACGCCTGGGAGCTAGGCGCTGCACTAGTGCAACGCCTAGGAGCTAGGCGCTACACTGTATAGTGTGGCGCCTAGCTCTCAGGCGTTGCACACTGACTTAGTAATTTTCTGATCACACGGGTGCGACGCTGGCCGTGTAGCGCCTATCTGTGAGGCGTTGCACAGTGTAGTGTGGCGCCTTCGTGTCGGGCGTCACACAAAAAGGTCAGCCGCGTGAAATAGTTTCACGGATAGTTCATTCTGTGATTTGATTTCGTCTATAGGTTAAATTTGTCAAATTTGCCGACTCGGAGAAGGGGATAGCCAGTTTTTGATGGGATGGCCGTTTTCAGGTGAAGCTGCCTCGTCAACTCTTTTTTCTCCTAAATCTGTTTTTTTCATTTTCCATTAAACAAAACTACACTAGATAGGAGTATCTCCAATATAAGATGTAGATGTAAAAATAACAACCTTTTGCATCTCCAAGGCCCCAAAACGCTGCTCCAACAGATGGCGTAGATGCCAAAATATTACATCTCCACCTCCCGGCCGGAGATATAAACTACAACACCTCGCAGTGCAAATTTGTATCTCCACCTACAGGAGATGTAAAAACGCGTCCGCCCGCCAAACACCCAACTACCACTTCTTTCCCCTTCCGCACGACCAGCCGCCGCCCGACTCTCGCCCGCCCGCCGACGCCGATGACCCCGCCGCCTTCTCTGACTCCGCCGCCGGTGCCCTGACCCACCTCGCCACGGCGGCCGCCTCCGCGACAACTATCCCCAATGCGGCCGCCTCCGCCTCCTTGCCGCCGCCGCGCCAATTTGCCCCATCCCGGCCGGTCGCCCTCGCGCCGGAGGCTGCAAAGAAGAAAGGGGCCGCCAAGCTTTGCGGTGGAGACGTCAGGCGGCCGGCGACGCGGGGCCGCAACCCGGCGGGAACCATGGTCGGCCGGCAAAAATCTCAAAGCCGGACGCGGCTTTGGCGGGCGATTCATAGCCGCCGGCGACCATGCCATCCTCATCCGGCCACGGTGCTCCTCATCCACCTCCTCCTCCGCCGCCGGCGGCCATGGAGGAAGATGTGTCCACGCTGACGACAACCGCATCCATGTTCGATTATATGTCGCAAAGGTAAAAAAAATCTTGTGCATTTCTTTGTTGTTCCAATTGTCGATTCCAATGGAATGTGTAGTTGATTGTGTATACGTCCATTTGTAGTATCGATGATGAAGCTTTCATGCGCGCCACAAATGTGACAAATGATGATTATTCAAATGATGATGAAGCTTTCATGAGAAGTTTTTGATGCTTCGAAGAAGAAAAGTGTGGTGGTGGAGGATGAAGATGATGCCCCGGGTGAGGAGAGAAGGAGCCCCACTCATCACTTGGCGACTAAATCATATAGGCCCAATGGAACTAATAAAGTGAAGGGGCCCAAGGTCGGAGACAATGATCTGAAGGATGGATTTGATGCCGTTGTCATGGCGAGGAAAGAGTATGCAGAAGAAAAAAATTGTTGAAGCTCAAAGAAATTGAGGAGAGGAGTGAAGCCGAGCGACGGAGGGCGGCGGCCGAGGAGAGAAAGGTTGAGCTTGAGGAGAGAAAAGCGGCGGCCGAGAAGATGAAGATAATCGAGGAGAAGGCACTCAAGTTTATGTTCATGGGCACATCCACTCTTGATGCCAAGGCAAAGGTGTATGTCGAACTTTGTCGCGATGAAATGCTCATGAAGAAGCAAATGCTCATGAGAAGCCTGATGGGAGAAGGAATGGGAGGTCCCATGGGAGGAATGGAAGTTGGCATGGGAGGAGGAATGGGAAGTGGAATGGGAGGGTACATGAACATGATGGGTGGTTCCATGAAAGGTGCATTTGGTGGACACATGGGAGGTGGCTTTGGTGGCAACATGGATGGTGGCTTCGGAGGAATGAGAGGTGGAATGGAAAGTGGCTTCAGCGGCAACATGACTGGCATGGGAGGTGGCTTTGGCGGCAACATGACCGGCATGGGAGGTGGCTTCAGCGGCAACATGATAAGTGGCATGGGAGGTGGCTTCGGTGGCAACATGATGAGTGACATGGGAGATGGCTTCGGTGGCAATATGACCGGCATGGGAGATGGCAATGAAGGTGCTTCCGGTGGAGTTCGCGGCAACGAGACTTGAACGCAAGAAAACTTCAAGAAAGAAGTCATTGATGATGATACCACCGTCGACGATGGCACTAGTGACAACGGAGAGGACGCAAATTGAGTGGTGTCTATGTGCATTTTCATTTGTTGGACCAACAACTTCATTTGAGAATTGACTTTTCACTAGTGCAGAACCGGGCTTTAGCGCCGGTTCGTAAGGGCCTTTAGTGTCGGTTCTGCAACCGACACTAAAGAGTGGAGACTAAAGCCCCCCCCCTCCCCCTTTACTACCGGTTCGGCACGAACCGGCGCTAAAGTGCCACCACGTGGCACGAGCCAGGCCCGGGTGCTGGTAGACCATTAGTACCGGTTGGTAGCACCAACCGGTACTAAATGTTTGGGGGGGGGGTTTGGTTTTAATTTTTATTATTCCATTAATTTTGTGTTTTCCATTTAATTCTTTTTTATTTGCTGGTATTTTACGATACTACATATTGTACACGTTATGCATATATATAAATAGATTTTCTCGTAGAACCGATCATATATATATAATCGAATGTCTCACAACCATCATTAATTATTCACACATACACATGTATATATATATATATATACAATTTCTCCTACATGTTGCCTTGGTGCCTTCGGAGCACGATGACAAGTGGTTCATGGGGCGGTAGCGGGTAATAGTATTCTCCTTTGGGATATATGACCTGGTCGAGCAAAAATCCCGCTATTTCCTCTTGAAGTGCTTGTATGCGCTCTGTTGGTAGGAGCTGGTCCCGCACCTCTTTGAACTGTTAAGAAGGAGATCAATATGCATGTGTATTAGTTGTGTGACTAGATATCGACAATCATGTAAGATTTGTGAATAGTGTTCTGGCAAACGTACCCAGTCCTGTCTATCAGATCTGCTCCTTTCGGAAGCCATCATGCGAATGTTCTCACAAACGTAGTATGCACACACTTCAGTCCCCGGCGCCTGCTTCAGGGCCTTTACGAGAATAGAATTTAATCAGATAATTATTAATCAAGCATGTTAATTAATTAATGGTATTGAAACAAGAATTAAAGAGATGGTAGCTAGCTAGCTAGTACTACTTAATTACTTACTTTGGGTCGATACCAACATAGCTTTTGTCGCCATTTTCCTGGAGTCACCTTGATGTACTTTGCCCAAGCCCTGCCCGCCGGCAAAGAAAATTAATAAAGGGGTTATTAAAAATAGTTCATATCAGGAAATGAAGAACTAAATAGGTCGAGATATAGTTAATAATGATTGAAATAACATGTCGACTATCCCCTTCACGATGTTGTAGTCACTATCTTTTTTAAGTAGTGAGTCCAGTACTTCAACTTTTCTTTCGTCAACTTTAATGTCTAACAAGATCCAGTGGAAGCTGCATGCGCATACGTTTGCATGTATAAATTAAGCGGGCATGTGCATAACACTAATCAATTATAACCCTAAACCCTATACACTTATTAACATCTAGCTAGTAAGCAAAAATAGAATTTGTAGTACAAGACAGTGTGACTCACTCGAAGTTGTAAGGAAGCAGTATATCTTCATTGCTATTGAGGCGCTTCAAGAACTCTACCATGTTTTTCTCTACATCTTGTCTACACCATTCCAATTTTCATGTGTATTCATTAACGGTATTTGGGTCAATGAACCCAATGCCATAGCGTCCAGCTTTTTTCATTTCATACTTCTTCATCCTGCATAATACCACAGAAAAGAATATATAGTTAGGATATATAATTACAGGTAATTAATGATCAATCAATGAGCACTAGAGCTAGCTTGAGACTTAAATTACAGAAAGAAATCACTTACAGACAATAGCAACTGACAATAGATTTGTCGAGTGCATCTTGATTGAATAACTGAAATAGTTCTGAATACTTAACGGACAGAGCTTTCTTATTGAAGTAATGATCTTCCTCGACTTGCACCATGAGGGACTCTCGATTGCAAATCTTCGTAATTTTCATGTACCAATCATGCAATTCATACATTCTCGTTGGGAGGTTCTTGACCTCCTCGGGCTCGACCAAAGGTTGGCCCCGGACATATTTCTGTTTTATTTCCTCCTCTCTAAGTGGAGACATGGGCTCGATATCGAGGAGTTGTCCAACAGTGATGTTGAGCATTTCAGCCTGCATTATATGCTCCTCGGTTATTACCACATCGCCCAGCTCGGGAACGTAAACGGTTTGCCCACAATAATATTGGGCGCGCGTACTCTCATGTGTTGTTGGCACAACAAGCGGGGGGGGGGGGGTCGATTGTGCCGCCTGTTCTCCCAGCTGGGGAACGGTTTTCCCGCATTTTTTGACAGCTGCTTGTTGGCTCGAGCTCGAGCTCGCTTCTTTCTGTACTCGTGCTCGATGTGCCTTACTGATTTGGCGCTCATAGTCTGAGTCAACAGGCTTGGGAGCTGGTGGTCTAGCCATACGAATGAAGTGGTCAATCTTTTCCTCAGGCACTTTCTCCCTCGGCGGCGTTGCCGGTTTCGTTCGAAAATGAGCGTCCACTTCGGCCGGACGTCGTCGCGAACGGGTCGACGGCGAGGATGCGGGCCGGGCATCGTCGAGAACAAATACTATATGCCCGCAAAAAGTAACATTTTTTAAATGATTGGATTGTGGTAACTAAAATTCTATATGCAAATTCTAACAATTTGACATTAATCTAATTCATCTAACTAAAACTAATTCTAAAATTTCTAACATTTATATATATATAACTAACATTTCTATAACATTTATAATATTTCTATAACTAAAAAACAGAAAAATTGCTAACATTTCTATAAATATTTCTACAACTTAAAAACAGAAAAATTTATAACATTTCTATATAACTAACATTTCTATAACATTTCTAATATTTCTATAACTAAAAAACAGAAAAAATTTCTATAACTAAAAAACTAAAAAACAATGTGTGTGTGTGTGGACATGGCGGCCGGGGCAGGAGCTCACCGGCGAGGCGAGGCGACGGGGGGCGGCGACGGGCGGCGACGACGGGGACGGCGACGGGGCGGTGACGACGGGGACGGGGACGGGTCGGGCGGGGACGACGGGGCGGGGCGCGGCGACGACGGGGACGGGGACGGGGCGGTGACGAGGATGGCCGGGGCGGCGACGACAGGGACGGGGCGGCGACGTGGGCGTCGACGAGGGGTGGCGACGGGGGGCGGCGGGCGACGGGGCAGAGGAGAAGAAGCAGATGAGAAACTAAATTTTTTGAAGTGTTTTCTTATATAGGATGGGCCTTTAGTACCGGTTGGAGCGACCAACCGGTACTAAAGGTCAATTTTGGCCAGGCCAAGCGGCGGGAAGCGCCCACCTTTAGTACCGGGTGGTGGCTCCAACCGGTACTAAAGACCCTCCCTTTAATACCGGTTTGAGCCACCACCCGACACTAAAGGTGGTGCGCTGGCGCAGGTGCGGTGCATCATGTTTAGTCCCACCTCGCTAGCCGAGCGCACTGGTTTATAAGCCCCAGTGCGGTAGCTCTCTCGAGCTCCTCTCCAAAGCAGGCGTACTGGGCCTAAATGTTCTATGCTGCCCTGTAGGCCTATTGGGCCTTTGCGGGCCTGCATCCTGGCCCAACAACAGGTTGAGTTTCTAGTCGTATGCAGGCCGCTGTGGCGCAGTAGGCGGGCTTTTTTTTTTTTGCTTTATTTATTTTTGTTTTATTTATTTTTGAGTTGTTTTTTGATGTATTTAGAGTTTCTTTGTGAATATTTTTGCTTTAGGTACAAAAAATTACAAACTTTCTATTAGTGCCGGTAGTTTACAAATTTGAATAGTTTACATTTTGAATTATTTGAAATTTGTGTGAATCACTAGTTTGTGAATAACTTAACTTTGAAAATAGATTTTCATTGATTCTTTTTTCTTATGTTTAATATTAGTGTGTTTTATCATTATATTCAATTTGGTAATGCTTAGGTTATTTAAAAAATGAAATGCCTTTGTAACGGATGAGTTTTCGTCCGAAATTCTGATACTTCGAAAGAGATTGTCCATTTTATACACGAAGTGCATCCAGTTTTTGCGGTAACCCTCTCTACTTTTTTGCACATGCTATGTGGGTGAAATTATGATACCATGCCAACTTTCAACCTTTTCTGAGTTCATTTGAAATGCTTTTCAATTTCAGGGTCATTTAGCTGAAAAAATCAGTAAATGCATGAAAGAATTTGTTTGCACATAAAATTTCTTCGCGTTTCAAATGCCAAAACACATAACTACCCTAACTATTACAGAGATTCCCTCCTGGGTGTGAAACACAGAAGAAAGTGATGATAGTGAAGCCGATCACATCCTAGATCTTTGGGTGTGAAACTTTTTCTTCGCGTATGTCCCTTTGCGCCGTAGCCATGGAAAATCTTCATCATTTAACTGGATGCTCGGGTCAATATTCACTTTGAATGGAGCAATTTCATCAAACTTTTCATAATCTTCTGACATGTCTGTCTTGTCATCCACTCCCACGATGTTTCTCTTCCCAGAAAGAACTATGTGGCGCTTTGGCTCATCGTATGATGCATTCGCTTCCTTATCTTTTATTTTTCTCGGCTTGGTAGACATATCCTTCTCGGCTTGTATGCCGTCTTTTCCATGCATATGTTGCTGGTCCTCCCGTGCCTCAGGTGTATCTTTTGTCTTCCCATACACGCCCAAGAAGCCAAGCAGGGTCACGCAAAGATTCTTCGTCACGTGCATCATGTCGATTGCAGAGCGGACCTCTAGATCTTTCCAATAGGGCAGGCCCCAAAATATAGATTTCTTCTTCCACATGGGTGCGCGTCCGTCAGCGTCATTCGGAACAGGTTGTCCGCCAGGACCCTTTCCAAAGACTACCTTCAAATCCTTGACCATATCATGTACATCAGCACCAGTACGGTGGCGAGGCTTCGTCCGGTGATCCGCCTCACCTTTGAAATGCTTGCCTTTCTTTCTTACGGGATGCCTGCTCGGAAGAAATCGACGATGTCCCAGGTACACATTCTTCCTACAATTGTCCAAATATATACTGTCGGTATCATCCAAACAGTGCGTGCATGCGCGGTATCCCTTGTTTGTCTGTCTTGAAAGGTTACTGAGAGCAGGCCAATCATTGATGGTCACGAACAGCAAGGCCTTTAGGTCAAATTCTTCCCCCATGTGCTCATCCCACGCACGTACACCTGTTCCATTCCACAGCTGTAAGAGTTCTTCAACTAATGGCCTTACGTGCACATCAATGTCGTTGCCGGGTTTCTTAGGGCCTTGGATGAGCACTGGCATCATAATGAACTTCCGCTTCATGCACAACCAAGGAGGAAGGTTATACAAACATAGAGTCACAGGCCAGGTGTTATGGTTGCTGCTCTGCTCCCCAAAAGGATTAATGCCATCTGCGCTTAGACCAAACCATACGTTCCTTGCGTCATCTGCAAACTCCTTCCCGTACTTTCTCTCAATTTTTCTCCACTGCGACCCGTCAGCGGGTACTCTCAACTTTCCGTCTTTCTTACGGTCTTCTCTGTGCCATCGCATCGCCTTGGCATGCTCTTTGTTTTGGAACAAACGTTTCAACCGTGGTATTATAGGAGCATACCACATCACCTTGGCAGGAATCTTCTTCCTGGGGCGCTTGCCCTCGACATCACCAGGGTCATCGCGCCTGATCTTATAGCGCAATGCACCGCATACCGGGCAAGCGTTCAAATCCTCGTACTCACCGCGGTAGAGGATGCAGTCATTAGGGCATGCATGTATCTTCTGCACCTCTAACCCTAGAGGGCAGACAACCTTCTTTGCGTCGTACGTACTCTCGGGCAATTCGTTGTCCTTTGGAAGCATATTCTTTATCATTACCAGCAACTTTCCAAATCCCTTGTTAGATACACCATTCTCTGCCTTCCATTACAGCAATTCCAGTGTGGTGCCCAACTTTTTCTTGTCAGCTTTGCAATTCAGGTACAACAATTTCTTGTGATCCTCTAACATGCGCTGCAACTTCTTCTTCTCCAAATCACTTGCGCAGTTTCTCTTTGCATCGGCAATGGCCCGACCTAGATCATCAGCGGGCTCATCTGATGCCTCTTCTTTAGCTTCTTCCCGCATTGCCAGCTCAGCTTCTTCCCCCATTGTTATATCATCGTATTCAGGGAACCCATGGCCAGGATAGTTGTCGTCGTCCTCTTCTTCTTCATTGTCTTCCATCATAACCCCTCTTTCTCCGTGCTTGGTCCAAACATTATAGTGGGGCATGAAACCGGACTTAAACAGGTGGACGTGAATGGTTCTGGACGTAGAGTAATTGTGATCATTCTTACAGACTAAACATGGACAAGGCATAAAACCATCCGCCCGCTTGTTTGCCTCAGCCGCAAGCAGAAAAGTTTGCACGCCATTAATGAACTCGGGAGAACATCGGTCATCGTACATCCATTGTCGGCTCATCTTCATTACACAACACCGAATAGACCAAATTAATACAAGTTCATACATAAAGTTCATACAAGACTTAAATGCAACAAACAAATAACTCTCTAACTAAAGAATTTAAATGCAACAACAAATGCGATCAAGATCGCAACTAAGGTAACAATTGATCCAACAGCATAATGATACCAAGCCTCCCTATCAATGCACTAGTAGAAAAAGGGGCTTTTACACCGGTTGGTAAGGGCCTTTTGTCCCGGTTTTCGAACCGGGACTAAAGGGTCGTTACTAAAGCCCTAACCCTTTAGTCCCGGTTCTTACATGAACCGGGACAGAAGGTCCTCCACGTGGCCGCTGCTGCCAGCCCAGGCAGGGGGGCCTTTGGTCCCGGTTGGTGCCACCAACGGGGTCCAATAGGCAGGGCCTTTTGTCCCGGTTGGTGTCACCAACCGGGACCAATAGGCATCCACGCGTCAGCATTTCAGGGGCTGGGGTTTTTGTTTTTTTGAAAGGGGGGGGGGTTGGGGGGTTTTGCGGGGTTAATTTAGGTGTTTCATATATTGTGTTAGCTAGCTAATTAATAGAGAGAAGTGTCCTCTCTTATCTCCGTGCTTGGTCGACGCTACGTACTATATACGTATGGAGAGGACTAGACACGCTAGCTAGTAAGCAAATGAAGGAAACAGAAGATCGTCATGAACATATGCATACGGAGAGAAGTGATATCGACCACCTCTCCTTCTCCGAGAGATTGGCCGAACAACAAGTTCTCGTATATCTATCTGACACTACCGGCTACATATATACAATAATTATCTCTTACAATATAATCTCCTAATTAAATTGTAAGAACACAGGGTCCACATAGTATTCTCCGTTTTCAGCGATCACGTGGTCAAGGAAGAATGCCGCCAATTCCTCTTGAATTGCTCGCATACGATCTTCTGCTAGGAGTTCATCCCGCATCCGAAACATCTAATTTGAAGAAGGGGGTCAATACATATATATATATATATATATGAATAAATGAAACTCGACACAAATGATGGTAATAAAATAAAATTGTGAATATTATTGCTTACGCACTTCATATTGTTCGTCAGAGTAGCCCCGCTCACAGGTCGTGTGGCGGATAGACTCGCAAACGTAGTATCCACAGAAATCATTCCCTTGTTCCTGCCACAACCACTTTACAAGAAATAGAGGTCAATCTAACTGATAAGCAAGCATGCTAAATGGTATTGATGAAACTAGCACTTGAATCACTAGGAGATGCGCGGAACATGCTACTATAGTACTTACTTTCGGGTGTCTAAATTGCAGCTTCTTCGGCAGTCCCGGAGCTTTTGTGGTGAATTTTCTCCAAACCCTGCCAGACAAAGAAAACAATTACTTGATATCAGGAAATGAACAAAGTTGCTGATATGGTGGATAATGATCGATTTAACTTACTTCTCGAGCATTTGAGTCATGTCCGCATAGTCCTGGGGATCTTTTCGTCTCAAGTCTAAGACTGTTACTACTCCCTGCTCAAGCTTAATCTCTAGGAGAATATAGTGGAAGCTGCGCATGCATGCATAAGTCATCAATTACATTACTATAACCTGGACTAATAAGGGAAACCGAATATGCACAAGACAGTAACACTTACTTGAAGTTGTAAGGAAAGAGTATTATATCTTTGTTTTGATTTAATACCAACGATCGTAGCAAGTTGGCCTCGGCTTCTTTGGCATGTTTTTCAACCGTATATGCATCTATGAGATTTGTGTTAATGAACCCAATATCACCGATTTGTCTTTTCTTCAATTCGGCGATCTTCAATCTGCATAATATAGTGAAGATAATTATAAATACATGCAATGAAAGAGCTGACCTATATAGAGAGACTTAATGACAGAAGTAGTACTACTTACAGACAGTAGCAAGTGATCGTTGATTTATCGAGGGCCTTTTGATTGAAAAACTGGAAGAACTCCTCAAATGGAACATTCAGCAGTTCAATTCCAACGAGGTCATGCTCCGGTTTAACTCTCAACGTCAAACTATTCATCCCATCAGACTCTCTGCAGGTTTTCATGTACCAATCATGTAATCTTCGCATCATCGTTGTTAGAGATCTTTCATCTTTGACGAGAGGCTTCCCGTAATGGTATTTGTGTTCGTCCACCTCCATGATTTCATAATGTACATCGTCGGGCAGGTAATCTCCAAGATTGCTATAACCAGCCACCATCCTCGGATCATTAGCGACGATGTCTTTAGACACCTTGAGCGGGGGGCACGATTGGTTCGCTTGTTCGCCGAGCTGGGCAATTTTTTTCCCAGCTCGTCATTCTTTTAACCTTTGATAACTGACAGTACTTCCCGACCACTCCGCTTCGACAAATGTCTTTGCAATAATGCGCTCATAGTTGCCTTTCGGCGGAGACTTTGGTGGTCTTGTCAGGGCATCCAGAGTGTGCTTCGCTTTCACCGGATCTACCTTCTCCTCCGGAGGTGGATGTTTCTTTGCTTTCACCCCTTCAAAGAAGTTCTTCACTTCGGCTTGCACCATCTTCGCGTTCTCCTCCTCGGTCCTCTCGTATGGTAACTTCTCTGGAGTCTTCAGAGAAGGACCGAATCTGTATTGCCTCCCGCCTCTGGCAGCTGTACTGCTAGACGCCGGCAGAGCAGATGGAGCGGCTGCGGCTATCTTCTTTCCTTGCTTACGAGGCGGAGGAGAAGGACTACGACGCGCCGGAGCAGTCGGAGCGGCGGCGGGTCTCTTCCGCCCTTGCTGACGAGGCGGAGAAGGAGGAGGCTGGCTGCTCTGGAACGCCGGTGCAGGCGGAGAAGGAGGCGGAGTGCTGCCATGAGCCGGAGAAGGAGGCTGAGTGCCCTGATCACTAGCCGGAGGAGGAGGCGGAGTGCCGCCACGCGCCGGAGAAGGAGGCTGAGTGCCCTGATCACTCGCCGGAGGAGGAGGCGGCGGCGGAGTGCCCTTACTCGCCGGAGGCGTCCAGTTCGGAAGGTTTATGAGCTCCTTCCGCCATAGGCACGGAGTCTTCAGAGCTAAACCCAGCCGAGTCTCCCCTTCACCGGTAGGGTGGTCAAGCTGGAGGTCCTCAAATCCCTCCGTTATTTCATCCACCATCACCCTAGCATATCCTTCTGGAATCGGCCGACAATGGTAGGTTGCGCCGGGTTCAGGAGGTAAAACAGAGCCAACAGCTGCCTTGACTTTGAAGTTCTGCCATTGCGCCATAAGGTGGCAATGTTGAGACTCCGTGATAGCATCCACGGGGTAGCTAGCAGGAGCCATCAAGACATGCTCCGGCTGAAGCTTCTCCGCTGAGATGGCGGGGTAGCTTCGGGGGTAGTTTTGGCATGTCGATTGCCGTCTCGTTCCTCTAGCGCTTGAACCCTTTCATGCAGTTTCTGAATTTGGGTCTGCTCCATTTTTTTCCTCCACTCCTGGCTTTTGTAACCGCCTGTGTCCGGAAAACCAGCCTTCCACGGAACGGAGCCTGGTGTGCCTCGTGTCCGTCCAGGGTGCTCAGGATTCCCGAGGGCCATTGTGAGCTCGTCGTTCTCTCTGTCTGGAACGAACGTCCCTTCCTGCGCTGCATCGATATATTGCTGAATCTTCTTGACTGGTATTCTCAAAAGCTCATTCGTCCAAATGCACCTCCCTGATACAGGGTCCAAGGTTCCACCAGCCCCGAAGAACCAAGTCCAGCAACGGTCTGTCCAGTTCATTGTCTGTGGTTCGATCCCTTTTTCAAGCAGATCATTCTCAGCCTTGGCCCACTTAGGCTGGGCTTTGAGGTAGCCACCTGACCCCGTGCGATGGTGAAGCTTCTTCTTCACAGCATTCTTCTTGTTTGTCGCTGACATCTTCTTACTCTTTTCTGATGTCTTGTGGGCCACAAATGCGGGCCAGTGATCTCTGATCTTCTCATACCGGCCGATGAATTCCGGTGTCTCTTCTTTGTCGACAAACATTTTCAGCTCATTCTTCCACCTCCTGAATAGGTCTGCCATCTTCTTAAGAGCATGAGACTTGATTAATTGCTCTTTAACTGGCTTCTCCGGATCCTCCTCTGGCGGTAGGGTGAAATTTGCCTTCAGCTCAGTCCAAAGATCATCTTTCTGCATATCATTGACATAAGACACCTCAGGGTCTTCCTTCTTAGGCTTATACCATTGGTGGATGCTGATCGGGATCTTGTCCCTAACTAGAACCCCGCACTGAGCAGCAAATGCATCCTTTGTCCGGATGGGTTCAATCGGTTGGCCGTCGCGCGCGATTGCTGTGATCTCAAACCTTTCATCCGAGCGCAACTTTCTCTTCGGGCCTCGTCTCTTTACCGAAGTGGTGCTCGATCCGGAGGGCTAGAAAAAAGAAGAAAGACGAGTGTTAATTAATATGTGTACATACCAAAACAATGAATGCGTCAATTAGCTAGTCAGCACAGGCTTAACTAATATATTTACCTGGCCGGACCCTGTTCGGTCACCGGAGCCGTCACCACGGGCTCCTTCTTGCACCAGCATTGGGTCACCGGATCCATCATAATCATGTCTTTCCTCCTCCACTCTTCGATCACCGTAGCCTGCTTCTTCACCCTGTTCTTCCAGACCATCATTGTCATTAAGATACGACAAGATATCACCTCCGGCTAAGATTATGTCCCCCAACACCTCTTCTGCTTGCTCGTCTCGTCCGTGCTCCATTGTTTCTGCAAATATTACAACACGGCAATTATTACACGAACATGACAGCAGGTGGATATATTAGTGCAAACGTAGACCTAGCTTATTCCGGGTTTGGGGTGGCCTCGGCAACGCTTCAAGGGTAGGGGCGCGGCGGGAGGGGGTAGGAGACCGACATCGTTTTTTTCTAGGGTTTGGGTGTCCTCGAGAGTTTTGGTCGAGCGAGAGGGCCGGGGGGTGCTCCCGTGGTATAAGTTATCACGGTCGAGAGGGGGTATAAATATCGACCGTCCATCATGTCGAAGTTATCTGGGAGGGAGTTATATATATCGACAACGACGACATACATACATGGGAAAATAATGTTATCGGGGAGGGGGTATATCGACCCCCCCCCACGTGTTGAAGTTATCGGGAGGGGGTTATATCGACAACGACGACATACGTACATGGGAAAATAATATTATCGGGGAGGGGGTATATCGACCCCCCCTCGTGTTGAAGTTATCGGGAGAGGGGTATATCGACGACGACAGACCCGATAAAACATAAGAAAACGAAGAAGAAACAAAAAGAGGAGAAGAAGAAAGGAATAGAGGAGAAGATCGAAGAAAAAAAGAAGAAAAAAAGAGGAGAAGAAGAAAGGAATAGAGGAGAGAAGAAGAAAAAATAGAATTTTTTCTATTTTTCTTCTTCTCTTCTATTCCTTTCTTCTTCTCCTCTTCTTTTTCTTCTTTTTTCCTCTTCTTATTTATTTCTCCTCTTCTTCCTCTCCTCTTCTTCTCCTTTCTTCCTCTTCTTATTTTCCTTTTTCCTCTCATTCATAAAAAATGTTCAACTAGAAAATTTCGAAAAAAAGTAAAGGTTTTGCCTAATGCATTGTTCATATGAATATACAAACATTTGCATATTCTACAATAATTAATATCACCAAAAAAATCTATGAACAGAAAAAATCCTAACTTTTCTAAAAATCTATCTTTTGCATATATACATGAACATATATATACACAGAGAACATATATACATACATATATACATTTTTATAAAAATGCAAAAAAAGATCTAAAAAAGGACATATAAACAGATATACACACATACATATACTCATACATATACATATAATCAGGAAAAAAACATCATATATATGTGCAGAAAAAACAGGGAGGAAGGGGGCAGTGCCGGCCCTGACCAAGGCGACGGCGGCGCGTCGGGGCAGGGGCAGAGGCGACGGCGGCGTGGTCGGGGCAGGGGCAGAGGCAACGGCGGCGTGGTCGGGGCAGGGCGAGGCAGAGGCGACGGCGGCGTGGTCGGGGCGGGCCGCCGGCGGCGTGCTCGAGGAAGGGGCGGCTGCGCGTCGATGAGGCAGCAGAGGGCGGCGACAGCGTCGACGGGGCGAGCTCGGGCAGCCTGGCGGCGTCGTCAGGGCGGGGAAACTGATGCAGAGATGAATCTGAAAAACGCTAAGTGCTTTCTTATATACTAAGAGCATTGGTCCCGGTTCGTGGCACCAATCGGGACCAATGCCCCCCTTTAGTCCTGGTTGGTGCCACCAACCGGGACCAAAGGCCTCTTTTCAGCAGCCCAAAGGGCGGGAAGCGGCGGCCTTTGGTCCCGGTTGGTGGCACCAACCGGGACTAAAGGGGGGCGTTGGTCCCGGTTGGTGCCACGAACCGGGACCAAAGGGTGGCATTGGTCCCGGTTCGTGCCACCAACCGGGACCAATGGCCTTGCACAGCGTCGTGGTGGTGGGAGTTTAGTCCCACCTCGCTAGCTGAGAGAGAGCCGCACCTGTTTATAAGGTGCGGTGCGCCTGAGCTGTCGAGTGTTGGGGAACGTAGTAATTTCAAAAAAATTCCTACGCACACGCAAGATCATGGTGATGCATAGCAACGAGAGGGGAGAGTGTTGTCCACGTACCCTCGTAGACCGAAAGCAGAAGCGTTAACACAACGCGGTTGATGTAGTCGTACGTCTTCACGATCCGACCGATCAAGTACCGAACGCACGGCACCTCCGAGTTCAGCACACGTTCAGCTCGATGACGTCCCTCGAACTCCGATCCAGCCGATTGTTGAGGGAGAGTTTCGTCAGCACGACGGCGTGGTGACAATGATGATGTTCTACCGACGCAGGGCTTCGCCTAAACACCGCTACGATATTATCGAGGTGTAATATGGTGGAGGGGGGCACCGCACACGGCTAAGAGAGCATGATCAATTGTTGTGTTTCTGGGGTGCCCCCCTGCCCCCGTATATAAAGGAGCAAGGGGGAGGCCGCCGGCCAAGGAGGAGGGCGCGCCAAGGGGGGAGTCCTACTCCCACTGGGAGTAGGACTCCTCCTTTCCTTGTTGGAATAGGAGAAGGGAAGAGAGAAGGAGAAAGAAGGAAGGGGGCGCCCCCCCTCCCTAGTCCAATTCGGACTAGTCCATGGGGAGGGGTGCGGCCACCCTTTGGGGCCTTTCTCTCCTTTCCCGTATGGCCCATTAAGTCCCAATACGAATTCCCGTAACTCTCCGGTACTCCGAAAAATACCCGAATCACTCGGAACCTTTCCGAAGTCCGAATATAGTCGTCCAATATATCGATCTTTACGTCTCGGCCATTTCGAGACTCCTCGTCATGTCCCCGATCTCATCTGGGACTCCGAACTCCTTCGGTACATCAAAACACATAAACTCATAATATAACCGTCATCGTAACGTTAAGCGTGCGGACCCTAGGGGTTCGAGAACTATGTAGACATGACCGAGACACCTCTTCGGTCAATAACCAATAGCGGAACCTGGATGCTCATATTGGCTCCCACATATTCTACGAAGATCTTTATCGGTCAGACCGCATAACAACATACGTTGTTCCCTTTGTCATCGGTGTGTTACTTGCCCGAGATTCGATCGTCGGTATCTCGATACCTAGTTCAATCTCGTTACCGGCAAGTCTCTTTACTCGTTCCGTAATACATCATCCCGCAACTAACTCATTAGTTAAAATGCTTGCAAGGCTTATAGTGATGTGTATTACTTAGTGGGCCCTGAGATACCTCTCCGACAATCGGAGTGACAAATCCTAATCTTGAAATACGCCAACCCAACAAGTACCTTTGGAGACACCTGTAGAGCACCTTTATAATCACCTAGTTACGTTGTGACGTTTGGTAGCACACAAAGTGTTCCTCCGGTAAACGGGAGTTGCATAATCTCATAGTCATAGGAACATGTATAAGTCATGAAGAAAGCAATAGCAACATACTAAACGATCGAGTGCTAAGCTAACGGAAAGGGTCAAGTCAATCACATCATTCTCCTAATGATGCGATCCCGTTAATCAAATGACAACTCATGTCCATGGCTAGGAAACATAACCATCTTTGATCAACGAGCTAGTCAAGTAGAGGCATACTAGTGACACTCTGTTTGTCTATGTATTCACACAAGTATTATGTTTTCGGTTAATACAATTCTAGCATGAATAATAAACATTTATCATGATATAAGGAAATAAATAATAACTTTATTATTGCCTCTAGGGCATATTTCCTTCAGTCTCCCACTTGCACTAGAGTCAATAATCTAGATTACACAGTAATGATTCTTACACCCATGGAGTCTTGGTGCGGATCATGTTTTGCTCGTGGAAGAGGCTTAGTCAACGGGTCTGCAACATTCAGATCCGTATGTATCTTGCAAATTTCTATGTCTCCCACCTGGACTAAATCCCGGATGGAATTGAAGCGTCTTTTGATGTGCTTGGTTCTCTTGTGAAATCTGGATTCCTTTGCTAAGGCAATTGCACCAGTATTGTCACAAAAGATTTTCATTGGACCCGATGCACTAGGTATGACACCTAGATCGGATATGAACTCCTTCATTTGCTGCTTCCGAAGCAGCTATGTACTCCGCTTCACACGTAGATCCCGCCACGACACTTTGCTTAGAACTGCACCAATTGACAGCTCCACCGTTCAATGTAAACACGTATCCGGTTTGTGATTTGGAATCGTCCGGATCAGTGTCAAAGCTTGCATCAACGTAACCATTTACGATGAGCTCTTTGTCACCTCCATAAATCAGAAACATATCTTTAGTCCGTTTCAGGTATTTCAGGATGTTCTTGACCGCTGTCCAGTGATCCACTCCTGGATTACTTTGGTACCTCCCTGCTAAACTTATAGCAAGGCACACATCAGGTCTGGTACACAGCATTGCATACATGATAGATCCTAAGGGAACATCTTTCATCTTCTCTCTATCTTCTGCAGTGGTCGGGCATTGAGTCTTACTCAATCTCACACCTTGTAATACAGGCAAGAACCCTTTCTTTGCTTGATCCATTTTGAACTTCTTCAAAACTTTGTCAAGGTATGTGCTTTGTGAAAGTCCAATTAAGCGTCTTGATCTATCTCTATAGATCTTGATGCCCAATATATATGCAGCTTCACCGAGGTCTTTCATTGAAAAACTGTTGTTCAAGTATCCCTTTATGCTATCCAGAAATTCTATATCATTTCCAATTAGCAATATGTCATCCACATATAATATCAGAAATGCTACTGAGCTCCCACTCACTTTCTTGTAAATACAGGATTCTCCAAAAGTCTGTATAAAACCAAATGCTTTGATCACACTATCAAAGCGTTTATTCCAACTCCGAGAGGCTTGCACCAGTCCATAAATGGATCGCTGGAGCTTGCACACTTTGTTAGCTCCCTTTGGATCGACAAGACCTTCCGGTTGCATCATATACAACTCTTCTTCCAGAAATCCATTCAGGAATGCAGTTTTGACATCCATTTGCCAAATTTCATAATCATAAAATGCGGCAATTGCTAACATGATTCAGACAGACTTGAGCATCGCTACGGGTGAGAAGGTCTCATCGTAGTCAATCCCTTGAACCTGTCGAAATCCTTTCGCAACAAGTCAAGCTTTATAAACAGTAACATTACCGTCAGCGTCAGTCTTCTTCTTGAAGATCCATTTATTTTCAATGGCTTGCCGATCATCGGGCAAGTCAACCAAAGTCCATACTTTGTTCTCATACATGGATCCCATCTCGGATTTCATGGCCTCAAGCCATTTTGCGGAATCTGGGCTCACCATCGCTTCTTCATAGTTTGTAGGTTCGTCATGGTCTAGTAACATAACCTCCAGAACAGGATTACCGTACCACTCTGGTGCGGATCTTGATCTGGTTGACCTACGAGGTTCAGTAATAACTTGATCTGATGTTTCATGATCATTATCATTAACTTCATCACTAATTGGTGTAGGTGTCGCAGAAACTGGTTTCTGTGATGATCTACTTTCCAATAAGGGAGCAGGTATAGTTACCTCATCAAGTTCTACTTTCCTCCCACTCACTTCTTTCGAGAGAAACTCCTTCTCCAGAAAGGATCCATTCTTAGCAACGAATATCTTGCCTTCGGATCTGTGATAGAAGGTGTACCCAATAGTCTCCTTTGGGTATCCTATGAAGACACATTTCTCCGATTTAGGTTCGAGCTTATCAGGTTGAAGTTTCTTCACATAAGCATCGCAACCCCAAACTTTAAGAAACGACAACTTTGGTTTCTTGCCAAACCATAGTTCATAAGGCGTCGTCTCAACGGATTTCGATGGTGCCCTATTTAGAGTGAATGCAGCCGTCCCTAAAGCATAACCCCAAAAATGATAGCGGTAAACCAGTAAGAGACATCATAGATCGCACCATATCTAGTAAAGTACGATTACGACGTTCGGACACACCATTACGTTGTGGTGTTCCGGGTGGCGTGAGTTGCGAAACTATTCCGCATTGTTTCAAATGTAGGCCAAACTCGTAACTCAAATATTCTCCTCCACGATCTGATCGTAGAAACTTTATTTCCTTGTTACGATGATTTTCAACTTCGCTCTGAAATTCTTTGAACTTTTCAAATGTTTCAGACTTATGTTTCATTAAGAAGATATACCCATATCTGCTCAAATCATCTGTGAAGGTGAGAAAATAACGATATCCGCCACGAGCCTCAATATTCATCGGACCACATACATCTGTATGTATGATTTCCAACAAATTAGTTGCTCTCTCCATAGTTCCGGAGAACGGTGTTTTAGTCATCTTGCCCATGAGACACGGTTCGCAAGTACCAAGTGATTCATAATCAAGTGATTCCAAAAGTCCATCATTATGGAGTTTCTTCATGCGCTTTACACCGATATGACCTAAACGGCAGTGCCACAAATAAGTTGCACTATCATTATCAACTCTGCATCTTTTGGCTTCGACATTATGAATATGTGTATCACTACTACCGAGATTCATTAAAAATAGACCACTCTTCAAGGGTGCATGACCATAAAAGATATTACTCATATAAATAGAACAACCATTATTCTCTGATTTAAATGAATAACCGTCTCGCATCAAACAAGATCTAGATATAATGTTCATGCTCAACGCTGGCACCAAATAACAATTATTTAGGTCTAATACTAATCCCGAAGGTAGATGTAGAGATAGCGTGCCGACGGCGATCGAATCGACTTTGGAACCGTTTCCCACGCGCATCGTCACCTCATCCTAGCCAATCTTCGCTTAATCCGTAGTCCCTGTTTCGAGTTGCAAATATTAGCAATAGAACGAGTATCAAATACCCAGGTGCTACTGCGAGCATTAGTAAGGTACACATCAATAACATGTATATCACATATACCTTTGTTCACCTTGCCATCCTTCTTATCCGCCAAATACTTGGGGCAGTTCCTCTTCCAGTGACCAGTCTGCTTGTAGTAGAAGCACTCAGTCTCAGGCTTAGGTCCAGATTTGGGTTTCTTCTCCTGAACAGCAACTTGCTTGCTGTTCTTTTTGAAGTTCCCCTTCTTCTTCCCTTTGCCCTTTTTCTTGAAACTAGTGGTCTTATTGACCATCAACACTTGATGCTCCTTTTTGATTTCTACCTCCGCTGCCTTTAGCATTGCGAAAAGCTCGGGAATTGTCTTATTCATCCCTTGCATGTTATAGTTCATCACGAAGCTCTTGTAGCTTGGTGGCAGTGATTGAAGAATTCTGTCAATGACACTATCATCCGGAAGATTAACTCCCAGTTGAATCAAGTGATTGTTATACCCAGACATTTTGAGTATATGCTCACTGACAGAACTATTCTCTTCGATCTTGCAGCTGTAGAACTTATTGGAGACTTCATATCTCTCAATCCGGGCATTTGCTTGAAATATTAACTTCAACTCCTTGAACATCTCATATGCTCCATGACGTTCAAAACGTCGTTGAAGACCCGGTTCTAAGCCGTAAAGCATGGCACACTGAACTATCGAGTAGTCATCAGCTTTGCTCTGCCAGACGTTCATAACCTCCGGTGTTGCTCTTGCAGCAGGCCTGGCACCCAGCGGTGCTTCCAGGACGTAATTCTTCTGTGCAGCAATGAGGATAATCCTCAAGTTACGGACCCAGACCGTGTAATTGCTACCATCATCTTTCAACTTTGCTTTCTCAAGGAAAGCATTAAAATTCAACGGAACAACAACACGGGCCATCTATCTACAATTAACATAGACAAGCAAGATACTATTAGGTACTAAGTTCATGATAAATTGAAGTTCTATTAATCATATTACTTAAGAACTCCCACTTAGATAGACATCCCTCTAATCATCTAAGTGATTACGTGATCCAAATCAACTAAACCATAACCGATCATCACGTGAAATGGAGTAGTTTTCAATGGTGAACATCACTATGTTGATCATATCTACTATATGATTCACGCTCGACCTTTCGGTCTCAGTGTTCCGAGGCCATATCTGCATATACTAGGCTCGTCAAGTTTAACCTGAGTATTCTGCGTGTGCAAAACTGGCTTGCACCCGTTGTAGATGGACGTAGAGCTTATCACACCCGATCATCACGTGGTGTCTGGGCACGACGAACTTTGGCAACGGTGCATACTCAGGGAGAACACTTTTATCTTGAAATTTAGTGAGAGATCATCTTATAATGCTACCGTCAATCAAAGCAAGATAAGATGCATAAAAGATAAACATCACATGCAATCAATATAAGTGATATGATATGGCCATCATCATCTTGTGCTTGTGATCTCCATCTCCGAAGCACCGTCATGATCACCATCGTCACCGGCACGACACCTTGATCTCCATCGTAGCATCGTTGTCGTCTAGCCAATTATTGCTTCTACGACTATCGCTACCGCTTAGTGATAAAGTAAAACAATTACATGGCGATTGCATTGCATACAATAAAGCGACAACCATATGGCTCCTGCCAGTTGCCGATAACTCGGTTACAAAACATGATCATCTCATACAATAAAATTCAGCATCATGTCTTGACCATATCACATCACAACATGCCCTGCAAAAACAAGTTAGACGTCCTCTACTTTGTTGTTGCAAGTTTTACATGGCTGCTACGGGCTTAGCAAGAACCGTTCTTACCTACGCATCAAAACCACAACGATAGTTTGTCAAGTTGGTGCTGTTTTAACCTTCGCAAGGACCGGGCGTAGCCACACTCGGTTCAACTAAAGTGAGAGAGACAGACACCCGCCAGTCACCTTTAAGCAAGGAGTGCTCGCAACGGTGAAACCAGTCTCGCGTAAGCGTACGCGTAATGTCGGTCCGGGCCGCTTCATCTCACAATACCGCTGAACCAAAATATGACATGCTGGTAAGCAGTATGACTTATATCGCCCACAACTCACTTGTGTTCTACTCGTGCATATAACATCAACGCATAAAACCTGGCTCGGATGCCACTGTTGGGGAACATAGTAATTTCAAAAAAATTCCTACGCACACGCAAGATCATGGTGATGCATAGCAACGAGAGGGGAGAGTGTTCCCCACGTACCCTCGTAGACCGAAAGCGGAAGCGTTAACACAACGCGGTTGATGTAGTCGTACGTCTTCACGATCCGACCGATCAAGTACCGAACGCACGGCACCTCTGAGTTCAGCAAACGTTCAGCTCGATGACGTCCCTCGAACTCCGATCCAGCCGAGTGTTGAGGGAGAGTTTCGTCAGCACGAAGGCGTGGTGACAATGATGATGTTCTACCGACGCAGGGCTTCGCCTAAGCACCGCTACGATATTATCGAGGTGTAATATGGTGGAGGGGGACACTGCACACGGCTAAGAGATCAATTATCAATTGTTGTGTTTCTGGGGTGCCCCCTGCCCCCGTATATAAAGGAGCAAGGGGGAGGCCGCCGGCCAAGGAGGAGGGCGCGCCAAGGGGGGGAGTCCTACTCCCACCGGGAGTAGGACTCCTCCTTTCCTTGTTGGAATAGGAGAAGGGAAGGGAGAAGGAGAAAGAAGGAAGGGGGCGCCCCCCCTCCCTAGTCCAATTCGGACTAGTCCATGGGGAGGGGTGCGGCCACCCTTTGGGGCCTTTCTCTCCTTTCCCGTATGGCCCATTAAGGCCCAATACGAATTCCCGTAACTCTCCGGTACTCCGAAAAATACCCGAATCACTCGGAACCTTTCCGAAGTCCGAATATAGTCGTCCAATATATCGATCTTTACGTCTCGGCCATTTCGAGATTCCTCGTCATGTCCTCGATCTCATCCGGGACTACGAACTCCTTCGGTACATCAAAACACATAAACTCATAATATAACTGTCATCGTAACGTTAAGCGTGCGGACCCTAGGGGTTCGAGAACTATGTAGACATGACCGAGACACCTCTCCGGTCAATAACCAATAGCGGAACCTGGATGCTCATATTGGCTCCCACATATTCTACGAAGATCTTTATCGGTCAGACCGCATAACCACATACGTTGTTCCCTTTGTCATCGGTATGTTACTTGCCCGAGATTCGATCGTCGGTATCTCGATACCTAGTTCAATCTCGTTACCGGCAAGTCTCTTTACTCGTTCCGTAATACATCATCCCGCAACTAACTCATTAGTTAAAATGCTTGCAAGGCTTATAGTGATGTGTATTACTGAGTGGGCCCAGAGATACCTCTCCGACAATCGGAGTGACAAATCCTAATCTCGAAATACGCCAACCCAACAAGTACCTTCGGAGACACCTGTAGAGCACCTTTATAATCACCCAGTTACGTTGTGACGTTTGGTAGCACACAAAGTGTTCCTCCGGTAAACAGGAGTTGCATAATCTCATAGTCATAGGAACATGTATAAGTCATGAAGAAAGCAATAGCAACATACTAAACGATCGAGTGCTAAGCTAACGGAATGGGTCAAGTCAATCACATCATTCTCCTAATGATGTGATCCCGTTAATCAAATGACAACTCATGTCAATGGCAAGGAAACATAACCATCTTTGATCAACGAGCTAGTCAAGTAGAGGCATACTAGTGACACTCTGTTTGTCTATGTATTCACACAAGTATTATGTTTCCGGTTAATACAATTCTAGCATGAATAATAAACATTTATCATGATATAAGGAAATAAATAATAACTTTATTATTGCCTCTAGGGCATATTTCCTTCATCGAGCTCCTCTCTAAAGTAGGCTTACAGGCCTAACCTCTTTGTACATGCCTGTGGGCCTACTGGGCCTTCTGCGGGCCTGAATCCTGGCCCATGGATGGGTTTCTAGTCGTATTCAGGCCGTGGTGGCCCAGTAGGTGGCATAATTTTTATTTTTTGCCTGTTTTTTTGTTTTCTTTTTTTCTTTATTTATTTTGTTTTGTTTCTACTTACAACAAAAAACTTATTTATTTTATTTTATTTTGTTTCTAATTACTTATTTATTTTACTTTATGATAATTCTTTTTGCTATTAAAGTTTCTAACAAAAAAAGTTCTTTATGAAAATTATTTTTGCTTTCAATGATTTTGAACAGAAAATACTTCGATAATTTTAGTTGCATCAATTTTATATAATTTTAGTTTCAATAATACTAGAGGTTGCTTATAATGTTTTGAACAGAAAATACTTTGATAATTTTAGTTTCATAAATTTTATTTATGTTATTAAAGTTTATTTTATTTTGTTTCTACTTATATATTTTATTAAAGTTTATATTATTTTGTTTCTAATTACTTATTTATTTTATTTGTTATTTTTCATGCACCATTTTTCATGCATTTACTGATTATTTTGAGCTATAAGACCCTAAAATTGAAAAGCATTTCAAATGAACTCTGAAAAGGTTGAAAGTTGGCATGGTATCATCATTTCATCCACATAGCATGTGTAAGAAAGTTGAGAGGGTTACGGCAAAAACTAGATGCACTTCGTGTACAAAACGGACAATCTCTTTTGAAGTATCAGGATTTCATACGGAAACTCGTCTGTTACAAAGGGATTTCATTTTTTAAAACTTATTTGAACTCCTGACTTTTTGTGTGTATAAAATGCACCATTCAAAGTCACATCATCAATTTTCAACCCTTTCTGACTTCATTTGTTATTTTTCATGCATTTACTGATTATTTTGAGCTATAAGACCCTAAAATTGAAAAACATTTCAAATGAACTCTGAAAAGGTTGAAAGTTGGCATGGTATCATCATTTCATCCACATAGCATGTGCAAGAAAGTTGAGAGGGTTACGGCAAAAACTAGATGCACTTCGTGTACAAAACGGACAATGGTATCATACTCGTCTGTTACAAAGTTGGCATGGTATCATCATAATAGTTGCGGGAGAAAGTCTTCACTTTTTCTTCGCTTGTGTCATTTGCTTATTGCGCCGTAACCATGGATAATCTTCATCGTTTATCAGGATGCTTGGGTCAGCCTTGACTTTGAAGGGAGGAATTTCATGAAACTTTTCATAATCTTCAGACATGTCTGTCTTGCCCTCCACTCCCACAATGTCCCTTTTTCCTGAAAGAACTATGTGGCGCTTTGGCTCATCGTATGATGTATTCGCTTCCTTATCTTTTCTTTTTCTCGGTCTGGTAGACATGTCCTTCACATAGATAACCTGTGCCACATCATTGGCTAGGACGAACGGTTCGTCAGTGTACCCAAGATTGTTCAGATCCACTGTTGTCATTCCGTACTGTGGGTCTACCTGTACCCCGCCTCCTGACAGATTGACCCATTTGCACTTAAACAAAGGGACCTTAAAATCATGTCCGTAGTCAAGTTCCCATATGTCCATTATGTAACCATAATATGTGTCCTTTCTCCTCTCGGTTGCTGCATCAAAGCGGACACCGCTGTTTTGGTTGGTGCTCTTTTGATCTTGGGCGATCGTGTAAAATGTATTCCCATTTATCTCGTATCCTTTGTAAGTCAATACAGTCGAAGATGGTCCCCTGGACAACGAGTACAACTCATCACAAACAGTGGTGTCACCTCTGAGACGTGTTTCCAACCAACTGCTGAAAGTCCTGATGTGTTCACATGTAATCTAGTCGTCACACTGCTCCGGGTGTTTGGAGCGCAGATTGTTCTTGTGTTCATCGACATACGGGGTCACCAAGGTAGAGTTCTATAGAACTGTGTAGTGTTGAGACCAAGAATATCCGTCCCTACATATTATTGAGTCCCCTCCAAGCGTGCCTTTTCCAGTCAGTCTCCCCTCATACCCGCGATTTAGGGAGACCTATCTTCTTAAGGCCAGGAATGAAGTCAACACAAAACCCAATGACATCCTCTGTTTGATGGCCCATGGAGATGCTTCCTTCTGGCCTAGCGCGGTTACGGACATATTTCTTTAGGACTCCCATGAACCTCTCAAAGGGGAACATATTGTGTAGAAGTACGGGCCCCAGAATGACAATCTCGTCGACTAGATGAACTAGGACGTGCGTCATGATATTGAAGAAGGATGGTGGGAACACCAGCTCGAAACTGACAAGACATTGCGCCACATCACTCCTTAGCCTTGGTATGATTTCTGGATCGATCACCTTCTGAGAGATTGCATTGAGGAATGCACATAGCTTCACAATGGCTAATCGGACGTTTTCCGGTAGAAGCCCCCTCAATGCAACCGGAAGCAGTTGCGTCATAATCACGTGGCAGTCATGAGACTTTAGGTTCTGGAACTTTTTCTCTGGCATATTTATTATTCCCTTTATATTCGACGAGAAGCCAGTCGGGACCTTCATACTGAGCAGGCATTCAAAGAAGATTTCTTTCTCTTCTTTCGTAAGAGCGTAGCTGGCAGGACCTTCATACTGCTTCGGAGGCATGCCGTCTTTTTCGTGCAAACGTTGCAGGTCCTCCCGTGCCTCAGGTGTATCTTTTGTCTTCCCATACACGCCCAAGAAGCCTAGCAGGTTCACGCAAAGGTTCTTCGTCACGTGCATCACGTCGATTGAAGAGCGGACCTCTAGCTCTTTCCAGTAGGGTAGGTCCCAAAATATAGATTTCTTCTTCCACATGGGTGCGTGTCCCTCAGCGTCATTCGGAACAGCTAGTCCGCCGGGACCCTTTCCAAAGATTACGTGTAAATCATTGACCATAGCAAGTACGTGATCACCGGTACGCATGGCGGGCTTCTTCCGGTGATCTGCCTCGCCTTTGAAATGCTTGCCTTTCTTTCGACATTGATGGTTGGTCGGAAGAAATCGACGATGGCCCAGGTACACATTCTTCCTGCATTTGTCCAGGTATATACTTTCAGTGTCATCTAAACAGTGCGTGCATGCGTGGTATCCCTTGTTTGTCTGTCCTGAAAGGTTACTGAGAGCGGGCCAATCGTTGATGGTTACAAACAGCAACGCGTGCAGGTTAAATTCCTCCTGTTTGTGCTCATCCCACGTACGTACACCGTTTCCATTCCACAGCTGTAAAAGTTCTTCAACTAATGGCCTTAGGTACACATCAATGTCGTTGCCGGGTTGCTTAGGGCCTTGGATGAGAACTGGCATCATAATGAACTTCCGCTTCATGCACATCCAAGGAGGAAGGTTATACATACATAGAGTCACGGGCCAGGTGCTGTGATTGCTGCTCTGCTCCCCGAAAGGATTAATGCCATCCGCGCTTAAACCAAACCATACGTTCCTTGGGTCAGCTGCAAACTCAGCCCAGTACTTTCTCTCGATTTTTCTCCACTGCGACCCGTCAGCGGGTGCTCTCAACTTCCCGTCTTTCTTACGGTCCTCACTGTGCCATCGCATCAACTTGGCATGCTCTTCGTTTCTGAACAGACGTTTCAACCGTGGTATTATAGGAGCATACCACATCACCTTCGCAGGAACCCTCTTCCTGGGGGGCTCGCCGTCAACATCACCAGGGTCATCTCGTCTGATCTTATACCGCAATGCACCGCATACCGGGCATGCGTTCAGATCCTTGTACGCACCGCGGTAGAGGATGCAGTCATTAGGGCATGCATGTATCTTCTGCACCTCCAATCCTAGAGGGCATACGACCTTCTTTGCTGCGTATGTACTGTCGGGCAATTCGTTATCCTTTGGAAGCTTCTTCTTCAATATTTTCAATAGCTTCTCAAATCCTTTGTCAGGCACAGCATTCTCTGCCTTCCACTGCAGCAATTCCAGTACGGTACCGAGCTTTGTGTTGCCATCTTCGCAATTGGGGTACAACCCTTTTTTGTGATCCTCTAACATGCGATCGAACTTCAGCTTCTCCTTTTGACTTTCGCATTGCGTCCTTGCATCGACAATGACCCGGCGGAGATCATCATCATCGGGCACTGGTTCCTCTTGATCTTCAGCAGCTTCCCCCTTGCAGCATCATTGGGCACATCGTCTGGTTCCTCTTGATCTTCAGCAGCTTCCCCCGTTGCAGCATCACCGTATTCAGGGGGCACATAGTTGTCATCGTCCTCTTCTTCTTCGCCGTCTTCCATCATAACCCCTATTTCTCCGTGCCTCGTCCAAACATTATAGTGTGGCATGAAACCCTTGTAAAGCAGGTGGGTGTGAAGGATTTTCCGGTCAGAGTAAGACTTCGTATTCCCACATGTAGGGCATGGACAACACATAAAACCATTCTGCTTGTTTGCCTCAGCCACTTCGAGAAAATCATGCACGCCCTTAATGTACTCGGAGGTGTGTCTGTCACCGTACATCCATTGCCGGTTCATCTGCGTGCATTATATATAATTAAGTGTGTCAAAAACCATTACAGAACATCATGAATAGATAATTAAGTGACCAAATTAATAGAAGTTCATCATCACATTAAAACCAAAGTACATACATAGTTCTCATCTAACAACATATATATAGCTCTCCAGAGCATCTAATTAATTAAACCATACATTGAAACTATGTAAAACATTTCAATGCGAAAACAAATGCGATCATAATCGCAACCAAGGTAACAATTGATCCAACGGCATAATGATACCAAGCCTCGGTATGAATGGCATATTTTCTAATCTTTCTAATCTTCAAGCGCATTGCATCCATCTTGATCTTGTGATCATCGACGACATCCGCAACATGCAACTCCAATATCATCTTCTCCTCCTCAATTTTTTTTATTTTTTCCTTCAAGTAATTGTTTTCTTCTTCAACTAAATTTAACCTCTCGACAATAGGGTCGGTTGGAATTTCCGGTTCAACCACCTCCTAGATAAATAAAATCTATGTCACGTTGGTCGGCATATTTGTCATAAACAATAAATGAACCAAATAGTTATAAAAAGATAATATATACCACATCCGAATCATAGACAGGACGAGGGCCGACGGGGGCGGATACCAAAACCATCGCACTATGTAATAAGAAGGAATAATAAAAGTAACAAAATTAGACAAGTATCTATCTAAAGTAAGAATTTTTTTCTTTCAGAAAGAAGATAAGAACAAGAGGCTCACCACGGTGGTGCTGGCGACGAGATCGGCGCGGGCGATCGACGGCGGTGAAGACGGGGACGGGACGTGACGGACCGCTAAACCTAGACAAATCTCGGGGAAAATGGAGCTCGGAGGTCGAGTTTCGAGAGGAGAAAGATTAACTAGTGTGGCTCAGACATTTCATCGAACACCTCATGTGCATAGGAGGTGAGCTAGAGCACCCAAATGCCCTCCCCTCGCCGGCCAGAAAAAACAGAGCACTGTGGAGTGCTCTGCTGTGGCGATGGGGTATATATAGGCAACTCATTGGTCCCGGTTCGTGGCACCAACCGGGACTAAAGGGGGGCATTGGTCCCGGTTGGTGCCACGAACCGGTACGCATGCCCCCCTTTAGTCCCGGTTGGTGGCACCAACCGGGACCAAAGGCCTTGTGCTGCCCCGCGTCAAAAGTTTAGTCCCACCTCGCTAGTTGAGAGAGCTCGAGAGTGGTTTATAAGCGCTGCTGCGCCCACCCTCTCGAGCTCCTCTCAACTGCAGGCTTTCGGGCCTAACCGTTCTCTTTGCCTGTGGGGCCTACTGGGCCTTCTGCGGGCCTGAATCCTGGCCCATGGATGGGTTTCAAGTCGTATTCAGGCCGTGGTGGCCCAGTAGGTGGCATAATTTTTTCCCTGTTTTTTGTTTTCTCTTTTGCTTTATTTATTTTGTTTTGTTTCTACTTACAACAAAAAACTTATTTATTTTATTCCATTTTGTTTCTAATTACTTATGTATTTTACTTTATTTATTTTATTTTTATTTATTTTACTGCTGCTATTTTTATTTATTTTACTGCTGCTATTTTTATTTATTTTATTAAGGTTTATTTATTTTATTTACTATAGTTTATTTTATTTTATTTTATTAAGGTTTATTTATTTTATTTATTTTATTAAGGTTTATTTATTTTATTTACTATAAAAAAATGAACATAGATGCGCCTATAGAGAAAATTCAACCTAAATTCATAATAAATTTCTATGAAATTCAAAGAAATTTACTCTGAATTTAGGTCAAATTCCCTGTATAAGGGCATCTATTTTCACTTTGAGAGGAGCTCAACAAGGCAGAGAGGGACGGGCTTATAAGCCGGTGTGAGCGCCCTTCGGTTGGCGAGGTGGGACTAAACTCTAACCGCAACTAGGACCAACCCTTTAGTCCCGGTTTGTGGTATGAACTGGGACTAAAGGGTGAGCCTCTGGTCCCGGTTCAAGCCACCAACCGGGACCAATGGTGGTGGGCCAGGAGCGAGGCCCATTGGTCTCGGTTTGTCCCACCAACCGGGACCAAAGGGGGCGGACGAACCGGGAGCAATGCCCCCACGAGGCCCGGCAGGCCCCTGGCCGCACGAAACGGGACCAATGCTCACATTAGTCCCGGTTCGTGACTGAACCGGGACTAATGTGAATATTGCCCTGTGACCAAAGCCCAGTTTTCTACTAGTGATGGCATATTTTCTAATCTTTCTAATCTTCAAGCGCATTTTCTCCATCTTGATCTTGTGATCATCGACGACATCGGCAACATGCAACTCCAATTCCATCTTCTCCCCCTCAATTATTTTCAATTTTTCTTTCAAATACTCGTTTTCTCTTTCAACTAAATTTAACCTCTCGACAATACGGTCGGTTGGAATTTCCGGTTCACAAACCTCCTAAACAAAAATATCTATGTCAACTTGATGGGCATAATTTGTCATAAACATGAAATGCAACAACTAGTTTTAAAAGAGAATATACCACATCCGAATCATAACAAGGACGAGGGCCGACGGGGACGGATATCAAAACCATGGCACTATGTATAACAAACAACGTACGGGTAAGATAATTATACGAGTAACTATATATCCAAATCACACAAACATCAATTTGGTAATGTAAAACATTCATGAACAAGAGGCTCACCATAAGGTGGTGCCGGCGACGGAACGGTGCGGGCGATCGACTGTGGTTACGACGGAGATTTAGAAGGCACTAAGTAAACCACACCTACATATGCAATGTAAGTGTTAGTTTTGACCACAAATTGCATATAAATCAAATAGTAGCACATATATTTTCTACCAAATTACTAAACTCATAAATTAATCACTATACAAAGCATTGCAAGAGCTAATCTAGCAATGAGAGATGAAAGGACAAAGTTGCTAACCTTTGTGATCATTTGAAGGGATGGGGGCCTTCAAATCTTGACAAATTTTGGGCAAAATGTGTGATGAGCTCGAGAGGAAGAGGGGAAGAACAGAGAGGAGAGGGGAAAGGGGAAGAACAGAGCGAGCTCGGGTGGACGAAGGGTTTATGTAGGACGACCTTTAGCACCGGTTCGTGCCATGAACCGGTACTAAAGGTGCTGGAGGGGCCCAGGACTGACAACATCCTGCCACCACTCACTTTAGTACCGGTCCGTGGCACGAACCGGTGCTAAAGGTCGGCCACGAACCGGTACTAATGAAAGCGGCTGGCTAGCCGTTGGAACCGGCACTAATGCACACATTAGTGCCGGCTCAAAAGCAAACCGGCACTAATGTGCTTGACATTTGATCCTTTTTCTACTAGTGTTTGCTTGTAGGATTTAAAACTATGGTCGATGATGCACTTTTGTTGCTATAATTATGAAAATTTGATGTGCAAATGCGGCCGACGGCAGATGAACAGCAGCCGCGCGGCGGCCGGCCGGTTTTGCATCCCCAGCTTACGTCACCTGTTGGAGTTGCACTTTTACATCTCCATTTTGCATCATCTGTTAGAGTTGGCTCTTTTTTGAAGATGTAAAAAATACTTTTTGGTGATGTAAATTATACAACACCTACTTTTACATCTCCAAATTTGCATCTTTTATTGGAGATGCTCTAAATGGCCTAGGCCTAGCCAGTCAGTGACACACGTGATGGCCACCGGCGATTGGTAGCACAAGGCAGTGTTTTCGCCACCGATGAGAGGCGGTGTGGTGAAGCTGGGTGGCACGGTGGCAGCGACCACCGGCGGCACTGGCGGCGGTGGGGCGGTGTGGCTGCGATGGTTTAACATACACTTTCATCTCAAATTGTTGGAACTGAAACATAGTTACTTAGGGCATCTCCAACGGAGACCTGTGAATTCCCTCCCGCATCCGCTCGTGGACAGGGGAACCAATCCGCGGACACGGATTCGGGATGCAGCCATCCAATGTTATCATGTATATGTCCGTCAGTAAAGGGCAATTTGAAATTTAAATATAGTCCGATCGACACAGCATGTCGGATCACATCAGCGTCGAATTGCATGCCCAATCACAACCAGAAAGAGGCACGTATATGCTTAGTTTTTACATGCCCGAATTGAAAAGAACATCAGTCCGACGGTCCATGCAAATTTCTGCCTTGCCGGGACAACAGTCCCAGCCATTTGCTCACCGAACAAGGTGTCGTTGCCGCCGCGTAGGCATCCTTCGCCTTCGCCTCCACCTCACTGTTTGCCTCTATCAACTCATCTTTCTGCCGCTGCAACATCTGTGTGGGAGATATGTGCTTATGTCTTTTGTGTTTACAGGAAGATGATCTGACGCAGGCCATATGATCATAAGGTCGATGTGTATAGATTTGAGAGCGGCCTATGGTGGTGGAGGGTGACGGTGGCACTGCGGTGAGTTGGCTGGTCGGCCGACAAGTCTTTCTCCGACAACCAAGACCCAGAGTCTTAAGATTTTCCATTGAAGACAAATCTAACAGTTCTAAGGCCCTGTTTGTTTGAGCTTGGGCTTGAGCTTTTGCTGCTTTTAGCCCCCAAAAAGCACAAGCCCACCCAAAGGGCCAAATTCTAAGAATGGGCTTCCCAGAAGCACGTCTCCAAATTACACTACGAAGGAAAAGCACGTCCAGATCAGCTTTCCGGGAGCTGAGCATGCCAACATGAATGCCATTCGTGAAGATATTGCAAATGCTTTGATGGAACAGGAGGATGGAGAGGAGGATGATGAAGATGATGACTAGTGTTTGTAAGGACTTGGCTTGTATTTTGGTCATAACTTTATTGTAATATGGGAAACTTGGCTTGTATTTTGGTCCTAACTTAATTGTAATATGGGAAACTGCTTATAGGTTGCAGTCCTTGTTATTACTAATATATCGTGTGGTATTAAGTTCAATGTGTGCATGTCTGCATATGTTGATGGAATTTTATTGGTGATATTTACTCCCTGATAGTGTCAAAAAATGTCTGACATTTCGGGACGAAGTAAGTACTTAGCGGTAAAAAATAATTTTCGGGCTAAATAGGTGCTAAGCATGTTATTTGAGCTACTATACAATATAACCCGATAAATCAGTGTTTTAGTAACATCTTCAGCATCCAAGGGCATTACAGACTTTCACCACAAGCTACATCCACATTAGCCGTCCTAAAAAAAGTTACCAAACAGGTTTTTTGGCTTCTCAGCTTCTACCAACTCCAGCTTGCTTCTCAGCTTCTACCAACTCCAGCTTGCTTCTCAGCTTCTACCAGCTCCAGCCGCTTCTCGTTCAGTCGCAGCCAAACAAACAGGGCCTAAGGCCACAATGGAAGTTTTGCTTGCGGTTGAAGCAAGCTACCCCTAAATCCAAGAAAGATGACATGGTCCTCTGGTGAAGACTTTTGACCCCCGCAATCACAGTGATTCGCTTCTGCTGCTAGGGCTCAAGGGTTGTTGTGAGAAAAAATAATTCTGCATGGGGTTCCTAGCTAGTCCTACTTGGCAAGTCAATAATATTCTAACGAAGTCTATTGCAGTCAAGGAAGTCCAAGAAATTTTGGGAGATCAGGCAACCTCTGCTGAACACGTATTGCGTAGCATTATCCCTGTTAAGTAGAACATACTACCAAAAAAGATATCAGACTGCATAGAACAAAGCGAGAAAAGCGAAGCGGTGAAAGCTAGTACTCCCTCCGTCCAAAAATTCTTTCTTAGATTTGTCTAGATACGGATGTATCTAATGCTTAGATTTGTCTAGATACGGATGTATCTAATACTTAGATTTGTCTAGATACGGATGTATCTAATACTAAAATGTGACTTGATAAATCCGTATTTAGACAAATCTAAAACAAGAATTTTGGGACGGAGGGAGTAATTGGTAAGAACTAGGGAAACTAGCAAAGACCTCACCGTTTTAGACCACTAAGTGCTAACCAATGTGGTCTGCAGATGCACACGTATCTGATCTCTGAAAGTTGCTAGCATCAAATCTGATGATTCATGGTGACTGAACTGCAGTTTATTTGAATCTGCAAAATTAAGTAACAACACCATATAAAAGAAAGAGGCTTCCCGCTACCTCATCATAAGGCATAACATATGGCTGCAGAAAAGCAATACTGATTCTCTAAATGTAACACTTATAAGAACTTCGCATGAATATTGATAACCATTATTTATAAAAAATTAGTGAATTAGTGTAGAGCTGACGAAATTCTATCAAGGACTAAGGATATAACTGTAAGTAAAAATAGTAAGAGGGAGTACAACAGTTCAAACGGCTATGCAAGATTTTTAGCAGGCAATGTGCTTCACAATATTCAGTAGAATACACACTGACAATGAAAGTTACATTAATTAGCTAAAATGCATGTGATAAGCACTAACCTTAAGAAGAACCCCCCCAAAAAAAATCATACTATACTAACAAATTTATCTGCTAGAAAAAAGCTCTATCATAATACACGAAACATGTAGCTGAAATGCTTAGTTCTATTCTACAACTGAGTGACCAACATGCTGCAAATTACAATATCCATTTGATACTGGTAGAGCCGTAGAGGCAATGCAACTACTCTGGTTTCTGAAACAGGCAGGATTACGAATCATCAACATTGAAATTTCGCAACCTTTTGAGCTAGCATGATCACAATACATGCTGCACACATATCAGAACCGGAAAAAAAATAAGAGACCAAGAAAATCTTAGCAATGAAATCAGCCAATGCAGACGGTGGGCGCTCGTATCAGAACATAAGTAAACAACTTTGCTTAGCTAATCAGGTAAGACATAAAAATAATCAAAATAGATCACACTAAAGTGTCTCATTCGGTTCTACATACTTGTTACACATCCAAAGGCATTGAACATACAACAACTCGTACCAAATGTCTCGTACCCAGTGATATGGCTCAGATTGTATTTATGGTTCATATACTAACATAAACAAATCTGGCTTACCCAAAATAGGAACACACCAAAATGTCTCATACAGGCAACTATACTTGTTGTGCATCAAAAGGCATAGAGCATACAACAACCCGCACCAACACACCCAGAGGCAATACTAGTCATGAAAAAGAACACAGATCAAACTGAAACCAAAGGTAGCATTTTCTACGAACAAAATACAGTATCTCCGTTTGAATGATCTTTGTGAAGAGTTCACTTGAAAACGCAATGGAGCGTCTCGCCCATGGCTTCCCAGTTTCAATCAGCAGAACATTCATCAATTGGGAGTTGCTAGCCGTATTCCTCCATCCAATGGTAGGCAGGACAACAGCGGCACATATGGGAAAAATTGCATAAATCTCTGGTAGTTATGGTCAAGGCGATATACAATTGGTCTTTCACGATGATCCAAATCGTATGCCAAAAGTTCATTATTCGAATGATGTATGAAGATCAGATTGGCATGTGGGTGTACTCCAATGACTTTGAGGAACATCTTACCTGGAACCGCATCTGGAAACCTGTACAGTTTCCAGTACATGCATTCGTCATTCTGATGATGACTCGCATCCCAGTTATAGACCTCAGAACTAAGAACATAGGCCGATAGAGTCAAAGCTCTGCGTGAGACGAACCCTTCACGATCACAGGAATCGATATAAAGTAGCCGGCCGGCAGACTTCCCAATGAAACCTGAGAAACCCTTAACGGCGAGTATTGGCAGCAGGACGGTTCTCCATTTTAGCCCTTCTGCATCAACTATCGCCAACCCGGACTCATCCGTGAGCACGTGCAAACAGCCCTTATGGAAAACCCCAGTCTGACCAAAGCACAAGCCAACTTGAATGTCCCATTTGGGTTCCATTGCCACCCACGCACCAGTTTTTGAAGAGTAAATCCTCACTCCTGTCACAACCAGGGGGTGTATGCCCTGGCTGTCAGGGGGTAAAATGTCTGTCACAAGCTCGAAGACATGAAACTCTTGAGTGGATACACCGCTGTCGAAACCCAGGTAAGCGCTGCTGATGTTGCCAGAGTAGCCAGAGTGAGGAAGCACGATATACTCACTGGTAGCTGGATTGGAGACCATGTACCGAGAATTTCCAGCAGGGGTGTCCGTGCGAATGCTTGCAAGAAACAGTCCATCGCAGGAATCCTCGAGGGAGCAGAAGCAGTCCGTGCTATCGGGCGGTAGTGGCAGACGCGGGTGGGTCTCAGGGACGATGGACCAAGGGAAAGCAGACATATCCGCGTACTTGACGCCGTCGAAGCCGCGGGGCTCGGCGGTGGCTTCGTTGTTGATGCGGTAGAAGAAGCCGGCCAGGGTCTGCGCCATCTTCTTCCGATTGGCGGGGTCGGCGATGATGCCGCGCCAGGCCGGGCACACACACTTGCAGATGCAGAGAGATTTGTAGGGCACGCGAGAGAGGATCTCCGCGACTAGGTCGTGGGTGAGCTTGGACATCGGCTCCTCCATGCCGGCCGTCCACCGCGAGCGCTGGCTGCGGTTCTCGGAAGGGATGGGCTGGAATTGGTAGTCTGTGGCGGCGGCCGGCGGGGATGGATGCCGGCGGCCGGCGGCGGCGGGGTGCCTTTAGGGTTGGGGACTCGAGTGGGGAATGAGGTGGTGATGCGGCAGGTAGGTGGGAGGCGTTAATTCATTGTGTACTGTACATACAAAGTTGTATAGTATATATTTCGATTTCTTATTTTTTTTCTTCTCATTTGTTATTCATCAGTTGCCTGATGCTCTGATCTGGGTTAGTCGATTTTGGACGAAGCACCAAGGTAAAGATGGGACACCGCAAGGAGCACCAACGAGAGGCAGGGATGCTAGCAGTGATGCTAGCGAGGCCTAGCCAGAAGGGTCAGAGCCAAGCGGTGATGGCAACAGTGTCACCGGTAGAGGAGAGCCAGAGGTTGATGGGTTTGGGGGAGCGGGGAGGTTACTAGCGACGGATCGTGTCGGGGTTAGAGGGATGATTAGGGCGATGTCAGCAGAACGGAGACGCGGGGGGGGGGGGGGGGGGGCACGAATGGCGGCAATAAGCCAATTGACTGAAATATAAAATGCATAGGTGGTCCCTACGTTTTTCATGATTGACGCACTGTGATATGTATCATAATATGACAATAGAATCTTCTCTTGCTTCCATAAATAGAATGTCATGTCATCTTTCTGCAAAACGACACCATGTACTTTTTGAAAATAAAAGAGAGGTTCTCAATGGCTCGAAAAACTAACAAAAGGATCCCCACAACACTCGTGCGCAAATCACCGCTGCAATTTTTCAAAATTGTGCAAAAACCCTTGCCCATTGGAACATTTGCAAGTAGCACCCCAAATCCTAAGAATAATAGAAAGGTCATTCTTCGGTAGATTTTCTTAAGAAACCAGGGAAATCCCTAAAAGTGCTAGACAACCCGAGAAATTCATAGAAGCTTAACAAAAATTAGTAAAATATGGAGAAATGGAGAAAATTGCCAGGAAGGGAAGGGAAATAGGGAGACCCGCTGGGACCTTTTATACCACCCTTCAAATGGGACTTCTTTCTCTTCTTCGTCTTTTGCTCCATGTGATGAAGCAAGCCTTTCTTCGGCAATCAAGACCCAGGGTTTCAAGACAAAAGGAAATTTTCCATCGAAGACAAATCTGAAAGTTCCAAGGACACAATGGAAGTTTTGCTCGCAGTCAAAGCAAGCTACCCCCAAATCAAGAAAGATGACAACACCCTCCGATCTAGAGACTTTAGACACCCCCCCTCCCCTCCCCCCACACACACAATCACAACGATTCACTTGGCTCAACTCAAGGGACTCTTGTAGTGAGAACAATTAATTGCACCTAGGGGGCCTACCTAGTCCTACTTGGCAAGTCAATCATAGTGTAATGAAGTTTATTGCAATCAATAAACTCCAAGAAATTTTTAATGGTCAAACAAGTCAATGGAGGAAAAATGATAAGAAGACGACGTCAAAGGAATAGTTAAAAAGCAAAGAGGCCCAAGCTAAGAAGGAAGCCCACAAAGAGAAGCCCACCATGGTGGGGGTGAGAAGGATTGGTCCACTATGAACTATGAACTCCCTTCCCCTTTCTAATCCACCATGGACCAAAGATTACCTCCGATACCATTCATATTTACCATCTCAAGGGTAGTCTTGGTCCCTTTTTAAGGATTCCTAGCATATATAACACCCCCATGGGCATGCAACTCATTCACCCCTACTTGGATATAATTTAGGGGAGGGCATTAAAGCTCCAAGACTTGTTCGGGGAGCTCAACGTCCAATCTGAGGAGTCTCGTACGGCTAATTGTTGTTGAGGAGAAGCTTGAAGAGGGTGCCAAGGAGTCTCAACTCCTTCCTAACACAGGATTAGATCGCGCTCTGTCGAGTCAGTGAACCTATTCAGAAACATCGAGTCGCTATAAGGTTGTCATATACACCCCCTAAATAAATATTTATTGTGCTTGCTTTATTAAAGACACCTTTGATATTCTCGGTCTCGACCACGTTCTAAAGGCACCCCCTAAGCACACTTTGTTTTCACTACAACAACAGTAAACATTGGAACCATACGAACCACTAAAAGTAGGATGAACAGATCATACTCTCTAGTCGGAAAGATCAAGGTTGCGGCATCAAAAGAAGTGGCAGCAGCAATCTTTTTCATGGTGCCATTGTTGTTACCCATGGTAGTCGCGCCGAGATGCTCTGTGCAGAAATTAACACGTCTATTATGGGTATGAGCTTGACTCGTTCATGAAACACGACATGAAAGCGTGCACCAGACCTGGTGAGTGGTCGAGGAGGAGTGCTTGTACCACTCCTCTTCTCATGCTCCAATGCGATGTGGAAGAGAGTTCCTTATATGTTGTTGCAACCTCTCCTCCATATCCCATGTGGGACTAAAAACTCACACCCATATCATGAGCGTATGATATTTATCCGTGAATTATTTGATTAACAGGCCCAAGTCATTCAACTTTCAACACATTCTTCAAGCTCCGTGACTCCAATCTTCAAAAGGCTATGTGGTAGTGTGTATGTGTGTGGGGATCCACTATGTTTATGCAATACAAGTATGTTGTTGCATATGTATACGATTGAGCCAAGTAATGGAGCCTCGAGTCCCAGCCAAAAGGTGCTATCATCGAACACTTGCATATTTTTTATTTCATGTAAATAACACAAATTTCATTGAGCTATGCTATTGACTTTATATAATAACTTCCCCACAAAAAAACTTATATAACAGTTAGTCAGCAGCTATAGTTAGCGCTGAACACTACCACAGTTAAATAACAATCGGTCAATGTAAATTCAATTATATACTACCCATTGGCAAATGTAAAGATCCTCTTATTTTAGGTATAGAAAGCAAGGCCTCGAGTTAGAAAAAAAATATCTCGCAGTTATACATTAGAGTCTATTAAAAAATCGAAAAGAAAAATTGGGGGATAATTTATGTTTTATTGGTACTTGTTGTAGCACATAGAATCTTCATATTCTCTAAGCAATCAGGTCACTGCAGTCGCCTCTAGAGCAAATGTGAGATGTAACATAAAGGAACAAATAAACAAGTTTGAGTATGCCGTATAGCCAGATTTCAGACTACAACTTTCCTCCTCTGCCTATGGGATATTTAGGAAACACCAGCCGATACAATGTGGTTCGTCCAGCATCTCCTTCTCAGCTGGTGTGAGGTGGCAGTCATCTGGAGCCAGCAACTCGAGCATGCCCTGGAACGCCTTTGACTGTATTTTGTGAACCGATTACTGCAACATTCATGCATCGCCTTTGACTTGATCACTGTCTCTTGGGCATCTACTAGCACCAGACAAATGATCAAAAGTGAACTTGGCTGATGCATCCGCCTTGCCACGAAGAATTGACATCCTCACAGTAACTGCGTTCCAATGTGGAAGATCAGGCAACCTCCTGTTGAATCTGTCTTACGCAACATTATCCCTGTTATGTAGAATGTAGTACCAAAAAAGATATCAGACTGTACACAAACAAAGCGAGAAATGCGAAGCGGAGAAAGCTAGTAACTGGTAAGAACTAAAGAAACTAACAAAGACCCCACGGTTTTAGACTACTCCATGCAAACTAATGTGGTCTGCAGATGCACGCCCATCTGATCTCTGGAAATTGCTAGCATCAAATTCAACGATTCATAGTGACTGAACCACAGTTTATCTGAATCTACAAAATTAAGTAACAATACAACATAAAAGGAAGAGGCTTCCTGCTGCCTCATCGTAAGGCATAACATATGGCCACAGAAAAGCAATAATGATTCTCTAAATGTAACACTTTATTTTAGGTATAGAAAGCAAGGCCTCAAGTTTGAAAAAAAAATACCTAGCAGTTATACATTAGATTCTATTAAAAAACTGGAGGATAATTTATGTTTATTGGTGCTTGTTGTTGTTGTAGCACATAGAAACTTCATTCTCTAAGCAATTAGGTCACTGCAGTTGCCACTAGAGCAAATGCGAGATGTAACATATCGGAAGAAATAAATTAGTTTGAGTATGTCGTATGGCCAGATTCCAGACTGCAACTTTCCTCCTCTGCCTATGGGATATTTAGGAAACACCGTCTGACACACTGTGGTTCGTCCAGCGTCTCCTTCTCAGCTGTTGTGAGATGGCAGTCATCTGGAGCCAGCGACTCAAGCGCCCACTTATTTGCTTGACTCTGTTTTTGTCCCTGATTTCCGCAGCATTCATGTATCACCTTTGACATGATCGCTGTCTCTTCGGCATCTACTAGCACCAGACCAACGATCACAAGTTAACTTGTCTGATGCATCCGCCTTGTCACGAAGAATTGACATCCGCACAGTAACTGTGTTCCGAATAGGTGAAGGTCAGGCAACCTGTGTTGTATCTGTCTTGCGCAACATTATTCCTGTTAAGTAGAATGTAGTACCGAAAAAGATATCAGACTGTACAAAAACAAAGCGAGAAAAGAGAAGAGGAGAAAGCTAGTAACTGGTAAGAACTAAGGAAACTAGCAAAGACCCCAAGGTTTTAGACTGCTAAGTGCAAACTATTGTGGTCTGCAGATGCACACCCATGACCCATCTGATCTCTCAAAGTTGCTAGCATCAAATTCGACGATTCATGGTGACTGAACCACAGTTTATCTGAATCTGCAAAATTAAGTAACAATACAACATAAAAGGAAGAGGGTTATTCCCACTGCCTCATCGTAAGGCATATGGCTACAGAAAAGCAATAATTATTCTATAAACATAACTTCACATTAATATTGATAACCATTATTTATAAAGAACTAGTGAATTAGTATATAGCTAACAAAATTCTGTCCAACGACCAAGGATATAACTGTAGGTAATTACTAGTAAGAGGGAGTAGAACAGTTCAACGGGTATGCAAGGTTTTTAGCAGGCGATATGCTTCACAATATTCAGTAGAATACACACTGTCAATGGAAGTTACCTGTGGAAAGCAGTACTAGAAGATAAATAATCAATGGGCGCAACAAAAGAGGGAATGCAACTACTATTTCTCAAACATGTAGGATTACAAATCATCAACATTGACATTTATCAACCTTTTGAGCTAGCATGATCACATTACATGATGCACACATACGCAAACTTCTATGAGTATAACATCAAACCAGAAAAAAATAAGAGACCAAGAAAATCTTAGCAATGCAAACACCTAGATAGAACCGGCTAACTCAAGACTGTGGGCACACATATCAGAACATAAGCAAGCAACTATTGCTTAGCTAATCAGGTAAGACATAAAAAAAAATCAAAATAGAGCACACTAAAGTGTCTCAAAGGCATAGAACATACCAACTCATACCAAATGTCTCATACCCATTCATACGGCTCAGATTATATGCATGTGTTCATATACTAACATAAACAAATCTGACTTAGCCAGAACAGCCATTAACCATTGTGTGACATGAACAAAAAATTTAAGTAATCCAGGCAACAGATTGCTTCAGTAAACTTTCTTATCAATACTTTCTAGCTGTTGACAAGTAAAAAGCTTTAGACGAGGGATAATACTTTCATCCTAAATTGTTGGAGCAGGAACAGAGTTAAATAGATGGTTCACCAACACTGTTGAAGCTATGACGCCAGAAATTAAACTAGATAATTCAACCACAGTTTCAATTTTAATCCTTTAGAAGAAAAAACAGAGCAGGAAATTGTTCGTGCATCATCATCAAGAGATTATGATAATTTCTGACACTGACCTTTCTCAACCTTTTGAGCTAGCATGATCACATTACAAGATGTACACATATGCAAACTTCTGTGAATATAACATCAAACCAGAAAGAACAGAAGACCCAGAAAATCTTAGCAATGCAAACACCTAGATAGAATTGTATGTGCACACATCAGAACATAATCAACTTTTGCATAGCCACTCAGGTAAAACATTAGAAAAAAATTCAAATCAGAACACACTGCCTCATACTTGTTGCACATCAAAAGGGACAGAACATTCTACAGCTCATACCAAGTGTCTTGTACACATCCATAGTAGAACATAAATAATTCTGGCTGAGCCAAAACTGGTACACATGGAAATGTCTCATATATCCGTACTTGTTGCCCATCAAAAGGCACAGAGCATACTACAACTCAGACTAACACATCCATGAGGGAAACATCTAGCGACACAAATACTAGAAATGAAAAAGAATACAGATCAATCTGGAAACGAAAGCTGGCATTTTCTACAAACAACACAGCATCTGCATTTGAATCTCTGTGAAGATTTCACTTGAAATTGCAACAGAGTACCTCACCCATGGCTGACCTTTCTTCAATCAGCAGAACATTCATCAATTTGGAGTTGCCAGCCGTATTCCTCCATCCAATGGTAGGCAGGACAGCAGTGGCACATATGGGAAAAATTTCATAAATGTCCGGTAGTCATGATCAAGGTGATATATATACAATTGTACTTTCACGGTGATCCAAATCGTATGCCAACAGTTCACTGTTTGAATAAGCCATGAAGATCAGATTGGCATGTGGGTGTACACCAATGACTTTGATAAACTTCTTCTTTGGAACTGCATTTGAAAACTTGCGCAACATATTCCAGTACATGCATTCGTCGTCCAGGTGGGAGTGGGACACATCCCAGTTATGAATCTCAACACTGAGAACGTAAAGTGATATAGTCAAAGATCTGTTTGAGCCGTATCCTTGACTATCACGGGGGTCGATATAAAGTAGCTGTCCGGCAGACTTCCCGATGAAACCTGAGAAACCCTTAGCCGCGAGTATTGGCAGCAGGAGGGTTCTCCATTTTGCCCCTTGTGCATCAACTATCGCCAACCCGGACTGATATGTGAGCAAGTGCAAACACCCATTACAGAAAACTCCAGGCTGATCAAAGCACAAGCCGACATCGACGTCCCATTGGGGTTCCATTGCTACCCATGCACCAGTTTTTGAGGAGTAAATCCTCACTGCTCTCACAAACAGGGACTTGGAGCCCCAGTTCTGGCGCGACCATTCGTGTAGAAACTCGAATACATGAAATTCTCGAGTGGACGCGCCACTGTCGAAACCCAGGTAAGCAATGCTGTCGTAGCCGGCGTGGCCATTGGGGGGCAGCAAAGTGTACTCACCGGTGGCTGGATTGGAGACCATGTAGCGAAATTTCCACGCCCCAGTAGAAATGCGGGCAAGAAACAGTCCATCGCAGGAATCATCGACGGACATGACGCGGCCCGTGCTGTCGGGCGGCAGTGGCAGCCGTGGGTGGGTCTTGGGGACGCTCGCCCACGGGAAGGCGGACAGGTCGGCGTAGTTGACGCCGGGGAAGCTGCCGGGCTCGGCCGCGGCTTCGTCGGTGATGCGGTAGAAGAAGCCGGTCAGGGACTGCACAATCTTCTTCCTGTACACGGGGTCGGCGATGAGGTGGCGCCAGGGCGGGCAGACGCACTTGCAGATAGATGCAAAGAGATTTGTAGGGCACGCGAGAGAGGATCTCCGCGATTAGGTCGCGGGTGAGCCTGGACATCGGCTCCTCCACCGGATTCTCCATAGCTTGAAACGGCGGCGGCTGGAATAGGTAGGTTTCGACGGCAGATGGGCGGCGGCGGCGGCGGGGGCGGCGTGGCTTTTGGGGTTGGGGACGCGAGGCACGGGACTCGACTGAATGATGGTCTCGGATGGGAGAAAAGGCCCACGATGATGAAGCCTCTCACAAAAAACAAAATTATAGGATTTTAATAAACTTTAAATCTGAAAACATACTTGAGTCATTTGCAGTTGAGACTTTTATAATGTATGAATTTAGTTAGAGAAGGCCCTAAAAAAGAATTTAATTAGAGAAGTACATGATCCCGAGTGCACCTCATATTTTCCCCGCTTACATAATGAATTATGTCATTTATTTTAAACCAAATATGATACTCCCTCCTATTCATATTACTTGTCGCAACTTGAGTACAACTTTATAGTTTATACTAGTACTAAAACTCCGACAAGCAGTATGGATCGAGGTGAGTACTGCTACTTTTTTCCAGCCATTTTCCATGATTTTGGACTAGGCTTCGGCGGAAAACTAGAGACGGAGCTGATTCGTGCTCACAGGAGGCTGCTTGCTAGAACGAGAGGCTAGGTACTAGTATGAAACAGGATTCTGAAAAATCTCAAAAAAAGGAAGGATTCTGAAAAAAATCACAGCATCCACATTGATCATCGACGAGCCCTCCGGCGGCGGAGATCATATATTTCTGAGTTGACGTCGGCAGCGTCTCAGGCCTACTGGAGCCTGCTGAACTGATGCTAATCAGCGACACAAAATCGGTATAAGCATGGATATTTTATGCAACGCGAAGGGGGTGGGCTAGTGCTAGTGCCTCACCATCACGACATCAGTACCTGTTCTCCCACATTCCCACATGTGCCGTACAGCCAGCCCAAAAATCCAGCAGTGGAACTCCGATGCTTCAGTAATCCAGCCCACTGATCATTGCCTGATATGAACAGAATATTTAAGCTTCAGGCAAATACCATAACCTTTCTTCAGCTCTTTCCATCTTTCTTTTAACATATTGGCTTTACAAAAAAAAACAATGCTCCACATTTTCCTCTCGATTGCAAAGATGACAATCATACCTTGTTGGGGTTGATCGCACATGAATAAAACCACCTTCATCTTGTTAGCACACTGGATTCCCAATAGTTTTCTCCAAGCTTTCTCCGTAGTCCCCTGATTTGACGATGCTTCTTTGGCATCATCGCTTCGATTTTTCCGGAGTAGGTGTGATCTGGCCAGGTTATATGCATATCTGACTGAATATATTCCACTCTTAGTGTGAGGCCAAGAGGAAAATCAGTACAACCTTCGGAGCTTCAATGGAATTTTCCTGAGGATCCTCTCTGCAATCTCTCCAGAAAATAGGTTCAACGGAGGTTTCCTGAGGGAAGAAGGAGATAACCAATCGAAGAAAGAAAAGTAGTGTAGCCACAGTTAATAAAGGCAGGAAATAGTACTATGCCACTAATAAAAAAATACTAAAGCAGTGAGTACAATAACACACAGGTTGAGTGTTTGACAAAAAACTACCAGTTTAGGGGTTCGCGTCCCACAAAACTACCACTTTTTTAAAAGTGGCCGAAAACTATCAAAAATACGTAAAAACGTGACTAAAAACTACCAGGTTGACTGAATGGTTGTTTTGACCGTTTTAACCGCGATTCTGACTTGAGTGGCCCACGTGCCAGGCTGGCGGCCCGCCTAACGGCTAACGGCGCACGCGGGGCCGTTAGAGCCGCTCGTCGGTCGCACCTGGTCAGGACCAGGTCATAACCTGGCCGACCGGGCCGCTCGTCCCCACCAGCTCTCTCACTCTCCCCGAGCTCACTCCACTCCTCTCTGCTCTCCTCTCCTCTGCTTCTGTTTCTTCTTCTCGCGCTTCGGCGACGCTGCGACCATGCCGTCGTGGCCGAACAGCAACGAGACGTCGGACGACGATGACGAGTACATGAGCGAGTTCAGCAGCATGCAGATGGAGTACTTTGTAAGTCAGCTTAGTCTATCCTCTCCCTCTCCTGTCTGTTCTGTTCTAGGGTTAGGGTTAGGGTTTGAAGATATTTGAGATTTTTCTATTTAAGTTGATATATGTGAGTTGTTCTTGATATAGATATGCTTTTGCATTTGCAGCAAACTCCTGACACTGTGATAGACCCTAGTTTCTGTGGGCTTGTGACTGAATCTGACAGAAGGTGCATCCTGCACAGGCAGAGGGCGGGCAAGTTTTTGGCATTTGAAGGCACTGACACTGGCAGGAGATTCATAGGATGTGCTACTGAGGTAATGGACCAAGTTGGTGTGGATTTGATTAGCTTGAATTTCTACTATGTAGTGGAAACAGACTGTTTAGTTGCTGTTTTTCTGAATTTTCCTTATGTCTGAATACAGTACTTGTAGTAAAGAGCACTGGAAACATATGAAACATATTGATGTATTGTATTTTTAGTATAGAACTAACTAGCTAGTGTAGCTTATATCATTATTGTTTATGATTTGTTATTCTGAATTTGCTTGTTCACTGTAAATTTAAATTGATTTTTAGGATGGTGTGAATTGTGGTGTTCTGGAGTGGGTAGATGCCCCCTGGCCTGTAATTATGCAAAGGTGCTTAAGCAAGCTCTAGGATATGTATCATGAGCAGAACCTTGGTAGAGCCCAGGATAATGAGGCTCATGGGATAGAGGTTGCAAAACTGCAGAAGGAGCTTGATTCTCTGGCCAATCAGTATAGCCAGCTGGTGGATGATGTGTCCAAGTTGTTTGATTTTCAGGATGGAATCAAATCTCATGACATGGATTGCACAAGCCAGGCAATCAATGAACTGAAGGAGAAGAAGAAGCAACTTGAGGAGCAGGCAAAGATTGAGCTTCAAATGGAGAAGCTTAAACTCAAGAAAGAACAAAGGTGCATCCTTCAGAGTCAAGCTGATATAATCCAAAACACAAGGAAGGCCATGAAGGAGCTAGAGGTGGAGAAAGATCTCCTTAAAGAAGAGAAGAAGAAGCTGGAGAATGTCATTGCTGAGCTCCTTAAGGTTGGTCATGGGTGCAAGGAAAAGCTGGACAAGATAAAGGAAGTTGTGATGGAGGAGTGAAGTGGCAGCTCTGGATGGTAAGTATATATGAGGCCTATATATATAATTGGCCTAGGAATGATCAGTCTGATGCAAATATGCCCTGATCTACCTATGAACTACCTTTGAACTACCTAAGAACTGTAATGGGTTCAGATCATTTTGGTTGGTGTGGGGGTGGTGTTTGCCCTGATCTGTACTGCCCAAATATTATCCTGATGCTGAGAACTGGTGCTAAGTTAAGTTAAGAACTAAATTATCTAAGTCTGATGTAGTTTATTTGTGTGTGTTGTATCATAAGTTCTTGCTGAGATCTGTTTACTTCATAAATTGCTTCATCAAAGGTTCAGACAAATTCAGAGAAGTTTGGAAGACATCTAGTCTCCCATAAATAGCATTTAGTCTTACATAGATAGGACATGGACACTGAAATTGTTCAAAGACACTTAAACTGACAAAACTGAATCTCACTGAGATTGCAAACACCCTGATAAACTGATAGAACTAAACTGACAGAACTGAATCTCACATAGATCTGGCGATAACTGCTGTAACTGAATTTGAAACTTACAGTTTCAGATTGTTAGGCCCCTGCCCTGCTATGCGACCTGACCGTCGCACCTCTTGCTTGACTTGAGTGGTAGGTGGCAGCTCTGGCACCTCCTCTTCGTCCCCATCGATGACGATGATGGGAGGAGGACGTCGGCGAGCCAGCAGTGCTGGTGGGGCGATGATCTGCAGGTCCTCGTCGTCGTTGCCCATAGTAGTTGGAGTTGTAGCTTGTGCTGGAGGGATATAGCGGTGGGCTGCCCACCGTTCCCTCTGCCCAGCATCGCCGGAGTCCGCCTCCTTCATTGCCCACAGCAACATGTCGATGGGCATGATACCCTTACCTTGGGTTGCATAGCGCTGGTCCATGCGCTGCTTCTCCTCAGTCGTCGCCTTCTTCCTCACCTCTTCTGATGCATCCACGAGCCCTTGTGCACTGCTGTATCTCATGGCAATCTTCATGTAGTCGAGGAAGAGGTCTTCGTCACCGCGAGCCGACCCAAAAAGCATGGCAACCCAGCCCTTGCCGGTGGGGAAGGGGTTCAGCCATGGGTCTGGCATAGAGGAAGAACCAGCCATGGATGTAGGTGGAGTGACGTTTTCGAGAGAGAGGTAGAGTGAGCAGAGATAGAGTGAGTTGTTGGGCTACTTAAATGTTGGAGTGGAGGAAGTGCGGTGGAGTGTGACAGTGGGGAAGTGGTAGATTGAGTGATGAGAAATGGTGGTAGTTGTGTTGCAATTAAAGTCTTTGTTGAAACCCAGCAACTTGGAACTTGTGTGCTCAAACAGTGGAGTAGTTGATGGCAAAGTATTTCAAAAATTAGAGTGACCAAAAAATCACATTTCAGCAAAGCCCAAGTATAGAAACATTCAGATAAATGCAGATAGATGGATTCAGGCATAAGTTCAGACTTAAAAATATTGTGCCATGGATACATTTCTTAGAAAATAAGCATAGTCTTTATCATAGATTTTCCAACAACCCAAACATAGATAGTTCAGAAAATAAGCATAGTCTTTAACATAGATTCAGGCAGCCACATTGCATCGTCTTCATCACGGTTGGTGCATCTCCTGAACTGCATCCTTCACTGCAATCATAAAGTTCAGAAAGTTCAGAACAAGACAAGATTCAAAGCAAGAGTAAGAACAAGATTCAGGGCAATATTGAGCACAAGACAAGCAGATTCAGAAACACCACAATTTAGTCAGAAACTACCGCGTTGAACTAATCCCAATCTTGTCTTCCTTCTGCTGCAGCGAGGATCTGAGTCCATCTCTTCCTTGTTGCTTGGAATCGATGGAAAGATGCCCTGTCTCTGGCCCACCAGATGATTAGTTCATCTGTGATGTTGGTTCCTTCTGGGAACACCTCCTTGAACTGCTTCATGTCATTCTGGTTGCGTTCCGCCATAATCATGGCAGCAATCCTCTGGCGTCGCTCCTGTGCCTGTGCTCGACAGTTGGCCCTCCTTTCAGCCCTAGCAACCTCGTCTTGTTCATCAACTACCTCTCCTAACCGTGGATCCATCAGTGGCGGCTAGGTTTTGGTCAAGGGGAATGAGGCGCAGGGATCCAGTGGTTTCTGGTGACCTCTCTTATGTAGACAGTGTGGCAGGCTTGGTGGGTTAGTTAGGTCCAACACGGAAGCCCACCATCAGGCCCACGTTACACCACAAATTTGATAGAAGTACAGTTAGGTTCGGTCAGGTTCACACAAATTCAGACATACTCATGCAGAAAAGTACAGACATGTTCAAAACAAAGTGAAACAGGTTCTAAACTAATTCAAACAGGTTCAAAGAGAGAAGTTCTACCTTTTTATAGTGTCAGTTACCACTGGCATACAAATAACCCCTCAATCTGCTGCTTGCAAACCTCTTCCTTTTGTTACCAGCCAAAACATCTGAAGTTGCAGCAACAGATCTTGGTGCACTGAATCCCTTGCCTCTCCCTCCACCTGCAGGCCTACCCCTTTTAGCTATTGTAGTAGGAGCTGGTGCAGATGCAGCAGGAGCTGGTGCTCTTGCATGTGGTGCTGGTGCTGATGCAGCAGGAGCTGGTGCTCTTGCACTAGGGGCTGGTGCTCTTGGAGTTTGTACTGGAGCAGATGGAGCAGGTGCATAGATTGCCCTGTTTTCCTACATTAAAGGTCCAACTTAACTTAGATTAGACTATGTAAAAGGAAACATTACTCTGATGCTTGATAATTACCTGGTGTTTGTTTTTCCTCATTTGCAGTTTAGGCCTAAGAGTCTTATTGCAACTTGTATACTTGTGTCCTTCCAACCCACAATTTCCGCAGGTAATTGTTCCCATCCTACTGGTGTCTCTTGGGGCAGGAACTTCAAACTCTCCTTTCCTCCTTGCAGTTTGTTTTCTGCCTGCCTTTTCTTTGAACACAGGAGGTTCAATGTCTGGAGTGTTTGTGTGAGGCCAGAAATCTGGACCAGGAACAGGGTATATAATTTCTTTGTATGTCCCCAAATAAAGTGGCTTCTTGAAAAAGTCATTGACATAGTCCTCAGGATGCAGCTTTTGCTTTGTCAGTACAGATATGCCATGACTGCAAGGTACACCAGTCATGTTCCATCTCTTGCAGTCACATGTATACCCTTCCATGTCCACACAATACTGTTTTTCTTTGCTAGTAACTTGCCAAATTGTTGGACCAGCTCTGTTAGCCTGACAATACTTGGCATACTGCTTGTTCTCTTCTAAAATCTCTGAGTAGGTTGGTGTGATTGTCCACCTGCTAATCTGTAACTTCTCCCTAGTTTGTTGCCTCTTGATCATTTGCTTGGTCCTAATCCCTTCAAACATTGTCCTTATTGGTTTGGCCCTAACATCCAGTATCATCTTGTTGAAGACTTCACTTAGATTGTTCACAACTAAATCTGTTTTGCAAGTATGATCCATAGCAAACCTAGCCCAAGTAGAGACCTCAATTTTTTTTGAGCCATTTCCAAGCATCCTTAGACTGTGCTTTCAGCTCTGCCATGCCTAGTTCATGCCCATGTTTAGTGTAGGAGTAGCTAGCCTTGTCAATACACTTCTTTAGTTCCTGGCCTCTAAATCCAGCAGATTGAAAATTTGCATATATGTGCCTAAGACAATACCTTTGAGGTGAATCAGGGAATACCTCATTTATTGCCTTAAGCAAGCCCTGCAGATTCACAAATTATTAATACAATTGAAAAAAATGAAATAATTAAAAAAAGTAATAACATAAATTGCTCAATGAAATTCTTCCCAACCTTTTGCCTGTCAGACATGATAGTGTATGTTCCAAATTTGTTGCCACTGCCAATGCAACATCTCAATTGAGTTAAAAACCAATTCCAACTTTCACCATCTTCCTTGTCAACCACACCAAAAGCTATAGGATATATATTGTTGTTTCCATCCCTTCCTGTGGCTGCAAGAATTTGCTGTCCAGTGGTTAACTTGATGAAGCATCCATCAAGACCTATAAATGGTCTGCAACCATTAAGGAAACCTTCCTTTGAAGCTGCTAAACAATAGAACATATACTTGAATCTAGGAGTAGGTGCTGGGTTCTCTGGATCTTCAAATGTTGTTACTACACACCTGCTACCTGGGTTTGTGTCAAGAACTGCTTGAAGATAATCCCTGAGCCTCAAGTACTGCTGCTTGTGGTCACCTTGAACTACATCAACAGCCTTCCTCCTTGCCCTATATGCCACACTTCTTGATACATCCACTGAAAACTTAGTCTTGGTCTTCTTAATTAATGCATCCACAGGAGATCTAATGTCTTCTCTCAATGCTGCCTCTACTGACCTTGACATCCACTTAGTAGTAACCTTTGTGGACTCTGCACATGCTCCACAAGTGTGCAACATATCACACTTCTTGATGCAGAATGTTTTTTCATGAGCTAACTTAGAGGCACATATATAAAAATCACATCCCTGGGCGGCTCTCTCTGAGCACCAAACAATAATCCTATCTGGGGCATTTCTGTGGTATTGAAATTTTCTCAAAGTCCTAATGTGAAAATCCCTAAGTGCATCTCTGAACTCATACACAGTGGTGAAGCACAAGCCCTTACAGAACTGTTCTACTGGTCCTTGAAGTTTGTGATCATACCATATCCTGTCTTTCAACTTCTTATTCCTTCTCTTCCTACCACTTGGTAGTTTATAGGATCCTTCAGGCTCATCTTCTTCATCACTGATGCCATAATCACCAGGGAAACATTTTTCATCTGCTTCAGGGAACCAATCTGCTTTCTCCATTTTCTCAACCTCATGGTGGGATCTACTAGTTGGACCAGGTTTTCTCACTACCTTCAGTTTCTATACCACTGTTGTATCTTGTTTTGCAGCTTCATCTTCAGAGGAATACTCTGACTGAAAATCCACATTGTTCCCATCTGAACCTGAATTTGCAGCTTCATCATCAGAAACAAATTCAGACACATCAGTGTCACCTTCAAAATGGTTAAGGTCAGCCTCTCTCTGCACCATGCCTTTCTTCAGCTCTTCCTTTCTGTCCATGCTTATATCCACCACCTTAGTGCAACTTTGTTGAGTGTTAATGCAATGTTCAGCAAAATAACTATCTCTGTTTTCATGATTTTCATCTGCATTACATTCCTCAAGAGCTCCCACTACTCTTATGTTCAGAAACTTTTCATTATGAGAGTGTGCCAACATCTGCTGCACATCATCTTCACAGCATATTTTATCTAAACCTTCTAATCCTTTCTCCTCATCAAATACATAGTACATATAGTCATCAGCCACAAAGCCCTCACTCCCAATAAGAGAAAGCATTGTCAAATATGATATGTCTGATTGGTATAAATTTCGAACCACAGATTCTCTGGCATTGAAATGGAACCAAATTGACCACTTTGGGTCATCAATTCTGAAAATTATAAAATGAAATACCTTTATTAACTGAAAACAGGATAACTGAACCTAACTAGGCACAATATTGAGTTTCTGTCAAACTGCTTTTTTCAGTTTCTTACACAACAAAGTATGCACAATACTAACAATTTCCAAGGTCACCATAACTGAATCTAACCATGCAAAAAACTAGCCTAATTTACTGATTCTCTGAATCTCTGAATCTCTGAATCTCACAACCATGCAAAAAACTATGCCGTACCTACCGCCGCCCGCAGAACGAGGAAGCTTCCGCCGACCTTGAGCTCTGCTTCTTGTCGTCGACGGTGGTCGCGCCGGCGCCGACCAATCCAACCTCTGATGCGCGCCGCCAGCGAAAGGATTAGATTCGGACTGAGAAGGCTGCTGCGCCGCGCTGCCGCCCGGAGGTATGCTTGAATCGCCGCCGGAGTTTGCATCCACAGCCGCCATGGCTGGCGACGGCTAGGGCTAGGTGAGCTCGGGGAGAGTGAGAGAGCTGGTGGGGACGAGCGGCCCGGTCGGCCAGGTTATGACCTGGTCCCGACCAGGTGCGACCGACGAGCGGCTCTAACGGCCCCGCGCGCGCGCCGTTAGCCGTTAGGCGGGCCGCCCGCCTGGCAAGTGGGCCACTCACGTCAGAATCGCTGTTAAAACGGTCAAAACAACCATTCAGTCAACCTGGTAGTTTTTAGTCACGTTTTTACGTATTTTTGATAGTTTTCGGCCACTTTTAAAAAAGTGGTAGTTCTGTGGGACGCGAACCCCTAAACTGATAGTTTTTTGTCAAACACTCACACAGGTTAGAGCAATAAAACGGAGTATACAGTTATAGTAGTTATACCTTAAGTAAAATATTGGCATCAGTACAGTTACTTTAATTCTACCAAAAATAAGTGTCAAGTGATAGCGTTAACAAGCACCAGCTCAAAAGTGGTAACCCTAACACATTCTTATGTACTAGCAAAAACAACTCCATTATTTTACTAAACATGTTTCTAAAATGCTTAGTTCTACTCTAAAACAGAGTGATCAGACCACTAAAACAGAGTGGCAAGTCGACTTTTCTTATTAGCCTGAGAAAGCAGGACTAGTACATTTTATTTTGCACATTGTCCAGCAGAGACGAGAGTACGAGACCGCACCAACGAAGGCTTACATTTGCAGTTTCGTAAACCCTCCTTATCATTACTTTCTAGGTGTTGAAAAGTAAAAAGCTTTGGATCAGGGATATATAATTTCATCCCAAATTGTTGGAGCTGGAACAGAGTTAAACAGACGGTTTCCCAACACAGTTAATATTACAAAAAAAAAAAAATGCTTAGCCACTCGGGTTAATATTACAAAAAAAAAAATCAAATTAGAACAGACTAGTGCCTCACTGCCTCATATGGCTCATACTTGTTGCGCATCGAAAGGCACAGAACATTCTACAGCTGTCTCGTACACATCCATAGTAGACGTTAAATAATTCTGGCATAGCCAATAGAGGTACACATGGAAATGTCTCGTACATCCGTACTTGTTGCCTTATCAAAAGGCACAGAGCATACGACAAGTCGCACTAACACATCCATGAGGGAAACATCCAACGAGACAAATACTAGAAATGAAAACCAATGCAGATCAAACTGAAACTAAAGGTAGCATTGTCTATGAACAATACAGCATCTCCGTTTGAATCTTTGTGAAGAGTTCACTTGAAAACGCAACGGCCAACTGAGCACCTCGTCCATGGCTTCTCATTTTCAATCAGCAGAACATTCATCAACTGGGAGTTGTCAGACGTATTCTTTCATCCAATGGTAGGCTGGACAGCAGTGGCACATATGGGAAATATTGTTCATATGCCCCCAGGCAGTAACGCTCAATGTGGTGTACAGCTGTAGTTTCATGATGATCCAAATCATATGCCAACAGTTCATTATTGTTCAAATCAGCCATAAAGATGATATTGGCATGTGGATGTACTCCGACGACTTTGAGGTCCCGGCCAAGAGAAAACTTCTTCTTTGGAATCACATTTGAAAGCTTGTGCAACAACTTCCAATGCGTGCATTCGTCATCCAAATGAGACACATCCCAGTTATAAATCCCACTACTAAGAACGTAAACGGATATAGTTGAAAATGGGGCCGAGACATGACGATCATCAGAGTCGATATAGAACAGTTGTCCTGCAGATTTTCCGATGAAACCAGAGGAACTCGGATCGATGAAATTCGGCACGGGGATGGTTCTCCATTTTAGCCCTTGTGCATCAAGTATTGCCAACCCATCATCATGTATGAGCAGGTGCAAACACCCCTTACGGAAAACTCCAAGTGGACTACTGCACAAGCTAACTTGGATGTCCCATTTGGGTTCCATTGCTACCCATGCACGGGTTTTTGAAGAGTAATTGTTGACTCCTGTCACAGCCGGAATAGGTGGATCCCAGTGCTCGTCTGCCCATTGCACAAACTGGAACACATGAAACTCTTCAGAGGAGACACCACTGTCGAAGCCCAAGTAACTGCGGTTGCCAGCGTAGCCAGAGTAGCCAGAGTGGGGCAGCAGAGTGTACTCACCGGTAGCTGGATTGGAGACCATGTGGCGAAACTGTGGCTCCGGCGTGCCCGTCCCAATCCGGGTAAGAAACAGCCCATCGCAGGAATCCTTGAGAGTGAAGGAACAGTCCGTGATGTCAGGCGGTAGTGGCAAGCGCGGGTAGGTCGCTGACAGGTCGGCGTAGTTGACGGCCAAGCCGCGGGACTCGGTAGAGTCGGCCGGGATGTGGTAGAAGAAACCGGCCAGGGACTGCACAATCTTCTTCCGACTCTCCGGATCTGCGATGAGGTCGCGCCAGGCCGGGCACACACACTTGCAGATGCAGAGTGATTTGTAGGGCACGCGACAGAGGATCTCCGCCATTAGGTCGTGGGTGAGTCTGGACATCGGCTTCTCCATATCTTGTGCATGCCGCGAGCGCTGCTCACGTTTCTTGGTAAGGAATGGCGGCTGGAGTGGGTAGGCTGCGGCTGCGGCGGCGGCGGGGGAGATGGGGACTAGGAGTGGGACTGGATTGCGCTGGGGTGGGGCATGGAGCAAGCAGCGCGAGCCTTTTTTTTTGGGGGGTGGGGTGGGGGGGGGGGGGGGGGGGCGAGCCATTTTAGAAGGAAACAAAAGGTAAATGTTTGGAGACGGTGCGCCGGCGGAAAGCTTCGGCCGGTTCAATCCATGCGCGCACGCACGACCCACTCACGAGCAACCACGTGGCGCGGTGGACCCGAGTTAACTAGTCCTCCTCCGTTATCCCGCGGATCTCGCCTCATCCCCGTCTCGCAGCTCCTCGGATCTCGCCCCATCCTCGTCTCCTGTGTCCATCGTTGCAGCATGCAGCGCTGACGCCCGCATCTCCTGCCTCCATCACTGCAACGCTTGAGTAGCTCGCTGTCGGCCATGGAAGATCGGATCCCCGCGCGGCCATGGATGTAGATCTCACCCCGCCATGCTTACAGCCCCGTTCGCCATTGGATGCAGCAAGGCCGTTGACCAATCCCATTCCCGGCGGTTGCAACTCCCACGCGCCTCGTGCTTCTGCCTCGCCGCCGACGAGCCGGGCGGCGATGGGCGACACCAGAGGCTTCTGCAGAAACCGTCGCACCCCCTCATGTTGCAACCGTTTACAAAAAAACTTCATCCCCTTTGATGGAAAGCTTCAACCGGATGTTGAGAAAGCTACAAGCTGTTAGCGCCATCGTCGGAAAGCTACAACCGTTTACATGAAATGCTACAACCTTCAATGAAAAAAGCTTCAACTGAAACGACACAAAAAGCCTTGACCAAACGCTACTAAAAAGAAAATAGCTACAACATTGAATAGAAAAGCTTCAACTGTAGTTGGAAAAAGCTCCAACCATTGAGAGAGAAAGCTACAACTAGACACTATGCAAATCAGAAAAGTTGCAACCGCTAACAGCAATGCTTCAATTGTATGTGTGAAAAGCTTCAACCGGCGACCGGCGAGGGGGAAAGCCACGAGCAGTGCCGGGTGTGGGCATGTTGGATATGCTACATTGTTTTTGTGTTGGAACCGACATTTTCTTTTGCTACGACCGTGTGACATTTTTGCTTCAACCATGTGGTTTTTTGCTACTACCGTCCATAGTTTTTGTTACATCCATTTTTTCACGACGACGAGATGCCGGTGGTGGATTTCTGTGAATTCCGGCGGCGAGATCCAGCACGGGGGCAGGGGGCGGATGCTACAACCAGTCGCCTGCGAGCTGCAACGGGCTCGCGGCGAGCTGCAACCTCGACCGACGAGGCGTGGCGGCGACTACGCGGGGCCTACAACCCAGTGCCGGATGTGCTGCAGCCGCGCCTCGTTTTTTGGCCGGAACCGACGCCCGCGGGGAGCTTGATGGCCACCACGGCGAGCGGGGATGAGGGCGCGGGCGTGCTCGCTGCGGGGGAGAGAGAGAAGTGGGGGGATTTTGACCTGTGCGGGAGGAAGGAGAAGAACAGATCTGACGGCCCACCTCGCTTAGATTGGACGGCTGCTAGCCGACCGGCCGAAAGTTTCGGCCGGTGCGCCGGCGCAGAGTGCTGCCCGAAACAAAAACATGTGAGTTTATAAATGTTGTGATTTTATAAAGGCGACTGCTACAAATCAACCCGCTGATCTTTCCGATCTGTTTGTCTCATCCTTTAAAAAAAGTCAACGCACATATCCTTCTCCCACCATATAAGCCACCCCCTGCTTTGGTCCCTGTCTAGCCGTAGAAAGGTAGCAACGCGCCCGCCGCTGCAACGCTTCATGGCTGTCGCCGATGCGTTGCAACACCGGAATCGCCGACGAGCGTTGCAATGTAGCACAGGGAGCCACTGACAAGAGCACCAAGCGTTGCACTGTAGATTTGAACCTGCTAACGAGCGCTGCAACATAGCACCAGGAGTCGTCGGCAAGAGCTCCATTTGAGCACCAAGCGCCGCACTGCAGCTTCGAGTTCACCGGCGAGAACTCCATCGGAGTACCGAGTGCTGCACTACAGCTCCGAGAGTCATTGGCGAGATCCATTGGTGCATCGAGCATTGCATTGGAGCTTCGACGGCCCCTGATGAGCGATGCAACACAACGCCAGGAGCCGCTGGAGAGAGCTCCATTGCAGCACCGCCACCGGCGAGCTCCATGGGGTAGCGGCGCCTCTTGTGCTGCACCACAACTCCGTCACCGTGGCGATATCCACGGGAACGCAGCTCCTCCCGGCGATGAGCGACGCCCACCTCCAGCCTCCCCATGTTGCGCTGCAACACCAACGACGAGCGGTGCCAGCCTCAGGCCTCCTCCTTAGGTGCAACACTGCGGTGATGGTGCGTGGGGATTGCTGATGACGAGCGGTGCTAGCCTCCGGCCTCCTCCTTAGGTGCAACACGGCGGTGATGGTGCGCGGGGATGGTCAGCGTCGCCCTTTCTGTACGCAACAATGGGTGGTGTTCCCTATGGGGAGGATGCAACAGCTAGTGGCGTATAGTCGCGTCTCCATGGAGCCCTCTCCTCTCGAGCTACACGACCGAGAGATCGGGGAAGGGGAGGAAGAGACGAAGAGCAAAGGGAAGAAAGGTGTGGAGGAGAAAAGATATGTTCGAAAAGATAAGGATGGAACCTGGAGGGGAATCGGTGGACAGCCCACACGGGCACATGTCACGCAGCGGACGTGGTTTGTGTTTCGTTGTCATCAGCTATGACGCCCCCGATTCAATCGTACACTAATCGTACACCCAAATGTGTACGATCAAGCTTAGGGACTCACGGGAAGATATCACAACACAACTCTAGACACAGATTAAAATAATACAAGCTTTATATTACAAGCCAGGGGCCTCGAGAGCTCGAATACATAAGCTCGAAACACAAGAGTCAGCGGAAGCAACAATATCTGAGTACAGACATAAGTTAGACAAGACTGCCTTAAGGGGGCAAGCACAAAAACAACAACGATCGAAGAGGCAAGGTGTCATGGACTTAACACGGCAGATGCCTTAGCGAAAGGACTTAGGTGTGGAGTCATCGCAACTAGGTTAGCTCAAAGGGGTTAAATGGGACAAAGGACACATGGATTTTTACCCAAGTTCGGCCCCTCTCAATGAGGTAAAAGCCTACTCCTGCCTTAGGTTGTATTGCTTGGGTTTCGATTACCAGGGAGCGAATACGCTTGACCTAGCTCTCGATTGATCGTTACTTTAGTTAACCCGCCGCCGGGTCACCCCTTTATATATAGGTTGATGCCCGGCGGCTTACAGAGTCCCGGCCGGCTCACACAAACGTGACCGGCTCGGTTTCTAACTAAGCTTGCCTTACAGAACAAGTTAAACTTATGGCGGCTCACACACGTGGGCCTCAAGTCATCCCCGGGTCTTGGGCCTTCAATTGGCTTGCTCTATGAACCGCATCTTCACATCTTCTTGGACCTCATCCGCCCTCTTCATCTTTAAGCCGCTAGTGGCATGAACCGGCCCCTCCTAGGCGGGTCATACTCAGTAGTTACATCCCCAACATTAGGCCCCAGGTTGATTTGGACTGGTTCACATCAATCTTCACTTACTTGACTTACTAGAATCCTTCTTTATCAATTCTTTACCAGTTCATTGTAACCCGCCATGACTGTGACGCCCGGATATTTAAGCTACAGTGAACCTCTGCTAATGATGCCACGTCACCTCGATTACTGTTCTTAATCTCGCGTTAGTTCGAAACCGATTCAAATTCGAAATCAGAATTAAAGTCAAACGATAAAAGTTTTCAAACATAAAAACTGAAATGTTCCTCATGTGGAAAATATTCATTTGTTAATATTGGTGGTGAACCAACATAAAAAAAGTGTTTAAATGCCCTAAACTATCCAAAACCGTGGCCAACAACCCTAAATTTTATCATTTCTATTTAAGCAAAATTTCAAATGAATTCAAATACCTCTCAAACTTTTTGTGGGAGTGCCTAAAAATGCAACAACAATTTTGGACCAAGTTCCATATTTTGCAAAAATCATTTGATGGCTTAGTTAAATACAAGCAATGCATATTAAAAGAAAAGGCAGAAAACAAAAAAAATTTAGAAAAGGAAAAGCGGTAGAGGAACTGCTACTGCTGCACCGGGCCCTAGTGGCCACAGTGTAGGCCCAGCCCATCCCCGGTCATCCCCTTGCTCTCTGTTCACCAGGCACCCCGTGGACGCAGGAGCATCGTCCATGGCCGGATAGCCACGGGGCGGCCATCCCGCGCCTCCCCACCGTCTCCCTGCATTGGATAAGAATGCCCCGCGCCCCCTCTGTCAACCCTAGGTCGCTAACCCTTTCTCCCCCTCGCTCACTCGCTTTCCCGATCCGGAGCTCACATTCGAGCTGCCGTCACCGCGTCAACGTCGATGCCGTGCACCGGAGCCTCCCCGCGGCGCCAGAAGCTTCCCACGAGACGGGCCCCTTCGTCGTCGTCTCTACGGAAACCGGCTCTTGCTGGAGCGACCCGGAGCCGCCGCCATCGACCCCTCCTCTTCGACCATGGACGTCTGCTCCACCTTGTCGATCTGCTACCTCTGGTCCTCCCCGAACCACCCCGAGCTCGCCATTGCCTTCCCCTCGGTGAGCCGCACCCATTCCCCCCTTTCCCCCTCAGATTTGTTGTCGTATGAGCCCCACCCCCGAGCTCCTGCCGCCATGACCGAGGCTTGGTCCCAGCCGCGCCCCTCGTCGGTGTTGCTCCTGCTGTGTCGCCTCGCTCGTGCGCGCCTTTGCCTAGCTCCGCCGCCCCCCACGGTTGTGCCCGCGCCCGCTGCCGCCCGAGCTTGCGGCCCCGCCTTCCCTCCCGCGCGCCCGAGCACGGCAGCAGCGCCGCCGCCGCAGCACTTGCCCCCCCGCCTAGCCGCCTGTCCGCGCCGCCGGCGCCTAACCGCGTCCGCCGCCGCTCCCACTGCGCCCAGGCCGGGCCCCGTCCCGCGCGTGGCCTCGCCTTCCCGCCGGCTGCTCCTGTTATTGGCCATGGCCGGCCATGGCCAAGCGGCCATGCGCGCATGTGTGAGTGCGTTCTGTGTGGTGTGCGTGCGTGTGTGCGTGTTCTGGGTATGAGGCCTATCCAGATTAGTTAGTACTACTAATTAGATTAGTTTAGCGCTGCTACTTTATATGTTAATTAAATAGCCTATGGTTTTGTGACAGGTGGTCCCTCACACTAAATAACCCATTAGTTAAAAGGCCAGTCAATGACATCTGGGACCAACTGTTAGATTAATATGCTAAAATTAGATTAAAAGATCTAAGTCAATGACACGCGGGACCCGCTTACACTATTCATATGTTGACCAGTCAACCTTTGACAGGGTCAACCCAGCTCACTGGTCCCACCTGCAAGCCACTGTGGCTAGCCATAGTTGGGTACACATAGCAGTTTTGCTACTGTTTTTGAATTATTAATGAACTCGAGAGAAGCTTTAAAACTTTAAAAAATCATAGAAAATAACCCGTAACTCGGATGAAAATACTTTGTACATGAAAGTTGCTCAGAACGACGAGACGAATCTGGATATGCCGCCCGTTTGTCCGCCACACATCCCTAGCATAGCGAACACACAACTTTCCCCTCCATTTCATCTGTCCGAAAACGCTGAACACCGGGGATACTTTCCCGGATGTTTTCCCCCTTTCGCCGGTATCACCTATCCCTACGTTAGGTCACCCCTAGCACAACATATCGCCGCGTCTTGCTTTGTGTTACATTTGATTGCTCTATTATTTATTGTGTTCCCCCTCCGTTACTTCTTTCCGGTAGACTCCGAGACCGCTGCCGATGTTCGTGTGTTCGACTATATCGAAGACGACCCCTCCTACTTGCCAGAACAACCAGGCAAGCCCCCCCCTTGATCACCAGATATCGCCTATTCTTCTCTATACTGCTTGCATTAGAGTAGTGTAGCTTGTTACTGCTTTCGGTTAATCCTATTCTGCGGCATAGCCTGTCATTGTTGCTACAGTTGTTACCTTTACCTGCAATCCTACATGCTTAGTATAGGATGCTAGTGTTCCATCAGTGGCCCTACACTCTTGTCCGTCTGCCATGTTATACTATTGGGCCGTGATCACTTCGGGAGGTGATCACGGGTATGTACTATATACTTTATATACATGACACATGTGGTGACTAAAGTCGGGTCGGCTCGTTGAGTACCCGCAAGTGATTCTGATGAGGGGGCTGAAAGGACAGGTGGCTCCATCCCGGTAGAGGTGGGCCTGGGTTCCTGACGGCCCCCGACTGTTACTTTATGGCGGAACGACAGGGCAGGTTGAGACTACCTAGGAGAGAAGTGGGCCTGGCCCTGGTCGGCGTTCGCGGATACTTAACACGCTTAACGAGATCTTGGTATTTGATCTGAGTCTAGCCATTTGGTCTATACACACTAACCAACTACGCGGGAACAGTTATGGGCACTCGACGTTGTGGTATCAGCCGAAGCTCTTCTTGACGTCAGCGACGGAGCGGCGCGCGCCGGATTGGACTAGAACGCCTGCTAGGTTAGGTCTGCTTCCGGCCGCGTACGCAACGTGCAGGTGTGCAATGGGCGATGGGCCCAGACCCCTGCGCGCATAGGATTTAGACCGGCGTGTTGACCTCTCTGTTGAGCCTAGGTGGGGCTGCGACGTGTTGATCTTCCGCGGCCGGGCATGACTCAGAAAAGTGTGTCCGGTCAAATGGGATCGAGCGTGTTGGGTTATGTGGTGCACCCCTGCAGGGAATTTTATCTATTCGAATAGCTGTGTCCCTCGGTAAAAGGACGACCCGGAGTTGTACCTTGACCTTATGACAACTAGAACTGGATACTTAATAAAACACACCCTTCCAAGTGCCAGATACAACCCGGTGATCGCTCTCTAACAGGGCGACGAGGAGGGGATCGCCGGGTAGGATTATGCTATGCGATGCTACTTGGTGAACTTACCATCTACTCTCTTCTACATGCTGCAAGATGGAGGTGGCCAGAAGCGTATTGTACCGGGACCACCGGAAGGGTCCCGGGGGTCCACCGGGTGGGGCCACCTATCCCGGAGGGCCCCGTGGGCTGAAAGTGGAAGGGAACCAGCCCTTAGTGGGCTGGGGCACCCCCCTTGGGCCTCCCCCCATGCGCCTAGGGTTGGGAACCCTAGGGGGGGGGGAGCTTCCCCCTTGCCTTGGGGGGCAAGGCACCCCTTCCCCCCTTTGGCCGCTGCCCCCCTTGGAGATCCCATCTCCCAGGGCCGGCGCCCCCCCAGGGGCCTATATAAAGGGGGGGAGGGAGGGCAGCAACCTACAGCCTTGGGTGCCTCCCTCCTCCCCTGCAATACCTCTCTCTCTCTCTCGCAGAAGCTCGGCGAAGCCCTGCCGGAGCCCCGCTACATCCACCACCACGCCGTCGTGCTGTTGGATCTCCATCAACCTCTCCTCCCCCTTGCTGGATCAAGAAGGAGGAGATGTCGCTGCACCGTACGTGTGTTGAACGCGGAGGTGCCGTCCGTTCGGCACTCGGTCATCGGTGATTTGGATCACGACGAGTACGACTCCATCATCCACGTTCATTGGAACGCTTCCGCTCGCGATCTACAAGGGTATGTAGATGCACTCCCTTCCCCTCGTTGCTAGTAGACTCCATAGATGCATCTTGGTGAGCGTAGGAAAATTTTAAATTATGCTACGATTCCCAACAGTGGCATCATGAGCCATGTCTATGCGTAGTTACTATGCACGAGTAGAACACAAAGCAGTTGTGGGCGTGGAGTTTGCCAATTCTTCTTGCCGCTACTAGTCTTTTCTTGTTTCGGCGGCATTGTAGGATGAAGCGGCCCGGACCGACCTTACACGTACGCTTATGTGAGACAGGTTCCACCGACTGACATGCACTAGTTGCATAAGGTGGCTAGCGGGTGTCTGTCTCTCCTACTTTAGTCGGAACGGATTCGATGAAAAGGGTCCTTATGAAGGGTAAATAGAAATTGGCAAATCACGTTGTGGTCTTACGTAGGTAAGAAACGTTCTTGCTAGAAACCTACAAACCACGTAAAAACTTGCAACAACAATTAGAGGACGTCTAACATGTTTTTGCAGCAAGTGCTATGTGATGTGATATGGCCAGAAGATGTGATGAATGATATATGTGATGTATGAGATTGATCATATTCTTGTAATAGGAATTACGACTTGCATGTCGATGAGTATGACAATCGGCAGGAGCCATTGGAGTTGTCTTTATTATTTTGCATGACCTGCGAGTCATTGAATAACGCCATGTAAATTACTTTACTTTGTTGCTAAACGAGTTAGCCATAGAAGTAGAAGTAATCATTGGCGTGACGACTTCATGAAGACACAATGATGGAGATCATGATGATGGAGATCATGGTGTCATGCCGGTGACGAAGATGATCATGGTGCCCCGAAGATGGAGATCAAAGGAGCATGATGATATTGGCCATATCATGTCACTATTTGATTGCATGTGATGTTTATCATGTTTTTGCATCTTATTTACTTAGAACGACGGTAGTAAGTAAGATGATCCCTTATAATAATTTCAAGAAAGTGTTCACCCTAACTATGCACCGTTGCGAAGGTTCGTTGTTTCGAAGCACCACGTGATGATCGGGTGTGATAGATTCTAACGTTCGAATACAACAGGTGTTGACGAGCCTAGCATGTACAGACATGGCCTGGGAACACACGCAATACACTTAGGTTGACTTGACGATCCTAGCATGTGCAGACATGGCCTCGGAACACGGAGGACCGAAAGGTCGAGCATGAGTCGTATAGAAGATACGATCAACATGAAGATGTTCACCGATCTTGACTAGTCCGTCTCACGTGATGATCGGACACGGCCTAGTTAAACTCAGATCATGTTTCACTTAGATGACTAGAGGGATGTCTATCTGAGTGGGAGTTCATTAAATAATTTGATTAGATGAACTCAATTATCATGAACTTAGTCTAAAATCTTTACACTATGTCTTGTAGATCAAATGGCCAACGTTGTCCTCAATTTCAACGCGTTCCTAGAGAAAACCAAGCTGAAAGATGATGGCAGCAACTATACGGACTGGGTCCGGAACCTGAGGCTCATCCTTATAGTAGCCAAGAAAGATTATGTCTTAGAAGCACCGCTAGGTGATGCACCAATCCCACAGAACCAAGATGTTATGAACGCTTGGCAATCACGTGCTGATGATTACTCCCTCGTTCAGTGCGGCATGCTTTACAGCTTAGAGCCGGGTCTCCAAAAGCGTTTTGAGAAACATGGAGCATATGAGATGTTCGAGGAGCTGAAACTGGTTTTTCAAGCTCATGCCCTGGTCGAGAGATATGATGTCTCCGACAAGTTCTTCAGCTGTAAAATGGAGGAGAACAGTTCTGTTAGTGAGCACATACTCAGAATGTCTGGGTTGCACAACCGCTTGTCTCAGCTGGGAGTTAATCTCCCGGATGACGCGGTCATTGACAGAATCCTCCAGTCACTTCCACCAAGCTACAAGAGCTTTGTGATGAACTTGAACTACAATATGCAGGGGATGGAAAAGACCATTCCCGAGGTATATTCAATGCTGAAATCAGCGGAAGGGGAGATCAGAAAAGAACATCAAGTGTTGATGGTGAATAAAACCACCAAGTTCAAGAAGGGTAAGGGTAAGAAGAACTTCAAGAAGGACTGCAAGGGAGTTGCCTCGCCCGGTAAACCAGTTACTGGGAAGAAGTCAAAGAATGGACCGAAGCCCGGGACTGAGTGCTTTTATTGCAAGGGAAGTGGTCACTGGAAGCGGAACTGCCCCAAATATTTAGCGGACAAGAAGAAGGCCGGCAACACCCAAGGTATATGTGATATACAAGTAATTGATGTGTACCTTACCAGTACTCGTAGTAGCTCCTGGGTATTTGATACCGGTGCGGTTGCTCATATTTGTAACTCAAAGCAGGAACTACGGAATAAACGGAGACTGGCAAAGGACGAGGTGATGATGCGCGTCGGGAATGGTTCCAAGGTCGATGTGATTGCCGTTGGCACGCTACCTCTGCATCTACCCACGGGATTAGTTTTAAACCTCAATAATTGTTATTTAGTGCCAGCTTTGAGCATGAACATTGTATCTGGGTCTCGTTTAATTCGAGATGGCTACTCATTTAAATCCGAGAATAATGGTTGTTCTATTTATTTGAGAGATATGTTTTATGGTCATGCCCCGCTGGTCAATGGTTTATTTTTGATGAATCTCGAACATGATGTTACACATGTTCATAGTGTGAATACCAAAAGATGTAAAGTTGATAACGATAGTCCCACATACTTGTGGCACTGCCGCCTTGGTCACATTGGTGTCAAGCGCATGAAGAAGCTCCATGCAGATGGACTTTTGGAGTCTCTTGATTATGAATCATTTGACACGTGCGAACCATGCCTCATGGGTAAGATGACCAAGACTCCGTTCTGCGGAACAATGGAGCGAGCAACCAACTTATTGGAAATCATACATACCGATGTGTGTGGTCCAATGAGTGTTGAGCCTCGCGGAGGATATCGTTATGTTCTCACTCTCACTGATGATTTAAGTAGATATGGGTATGTCCACTTGATGAAACACAAGTCTGAAACCTTTGAAAAGTTCAAAGAATTTCAGAATGAGGTTGAGAATCAACATGACAGGAGAATAAAATTCCTACGATCAGATCGTGGTGGAGAATATTTAAGTCACGAGTTTGGTGCACACTTAAGGAAATGTGGAATAGTTTCACAACTCACGCTGCCTGGAACACCTCAGAGAAATGGTGTGTCCGAACATCGTAATCGCACTCTATTGGATATGGTGCGATCTATGATGTCTCTTACCGATTTACCGCTCTCATTTTGGGGGTATGCTTTAGAGACTGCCGCATTCACTTTAAATAGGGCTCCATCGAAATCCGTTGAGACGACACCGTATGAATTATGGTTTGGGAAGAAACCTAAGCTGTCGTTTCTAGAAGTTTGGGGATGCGATGCTTATGTCAAGAAAGTTCAACCTGAAAAGCTCGAACCCAAGTCGGAAAAATGCGTCTTCATAGGATACCCTAAGGAAACTATTGGGTACACCTTCTACCTCAGATCCGAAGGCAAGATCTTCGTTGCCAAGAACGGGTCCTTTCTAGAGAAGGAGTTTCTCTCGAAAGAATTGAGTGGGAGGAAAGTGGAACTTGATGAGGTGATAGTCACCCCTTCTGAACCGGAAAGTAGCGCAGCGCGGGAAAATGTTCCTGTGGTGCCTACACCGACTGGGGAGGAAGTTAATGATGATGATCATGAAGCTTCGGATCAAGTCACTGAACTTCGTAGGTCCACAAGGACACATTCCGCACCAGAGTGGTACGACAACCCTGTCCTGGAAATCATGTTGTTAGACAATGGTGCCTTCGAACTATGAAGAAGCGATGGCGGGCCCGGATTCCGACAAATGGCTAGAAGCCATGAAATCCGAGATAGAATCCATGTATGAAAACAAAGTATGGACTTTGACTGACTTGCCCGATGAGCGGCGAGCCATAGAAAACAAATGGATCTTTAAGAAGAAGACGGACACAGATGGTAATGTGACCATCTACAAAGCTCGACTTGTCGCTAAGGGTTATCGACAAGTTCAAGGGGTTGACTACGATGAGACTTTCTCACCCGTAGCGAAGCTGAAGTCCGTCCGAATCATGTTAGCAATTGCCGCATACTATGATTATGAGATATGGCAGATGGACGTCAAAACGGCATTCCTTAATGGCTTCCTTAAGGAAGAGTTGTATATGATGCAGCCGGAAGGTTTTGTCGATCCTAAGAATGCTAACAAAGTATGCAAGCTCCAGCGCTCAATCTATGGGCTGGTGCAAGCATCTCGGAGTTGGAACATTCGCTTTGATGAGATGATCAAAGCGTTTGGGTTTACACAGACTTATGGAGAAGCCTGTGTTTACAAGAAAGTGAGTGGGAGCTCCGTAGCATTTCTCATATTATATGTGGATGACATACTATTGATAGGAAATGATATAGAATTCTTGGAAAGTATAAAGGCCTATTTGAATAAGTGTTTTTCAATGAAGGACCTTGGAGAAGCTGCTTATATATTAGGCATCAAGATCTATAGAGATAGATCAAGACGCCTCATTTGTCTTTCACAGAGTACATACCTTGACAAGATATTGAAGAAGTTCAGTATGGATCAGTCCAAGAAGGGGTTCTTGCCTGTATTGCAAGGTGTGCAATTGAGCACGGCTCAATGCCCGACCACGGCAGAAGATATAGAAGAGATGAGTGTCATCCCCTATGCCTCGGCCATAGGGTCTATTATGTATGCCATGCTGTGTACCAGACCTGATGTAAACCTTGCCGTAAGTTTGGTAGGAAGGTACCAAAGTAATCCCGGCAAGGAACACTGGACAGCGGTCAAGAATATCCTGAAGTACCTGAAGAGGACTAAGGATATGTTTCTCGTTTATGGAGGTGACGAAGAGCTCGTCGTAAAGGGTTACGTCGACGCTAGCTTCGACACAGATCTGGATGACTCGAAGTCACAGACCGGATACGTGTATATTTTGAATGGAGGAGCAGTAAGCTGGTGCAGTTGCAAGCAAAGCGTCGTGGCGGGATCTACATGTGAAGCGGAGTACATGGCAGCCTCGGAGGCAGCACAGGAAGCAGTCTGGATGAAGGAGTTCATTACCGACCTAGGGGTGATTCCCAATGCGTCGGGCCCAATGACTCTCTTCTGTGACAACACTGGAGCTATTGCCCTTGCGAAGGAGCCCAGGTTTCACAGGAAGACCAGGCATATCAAGCGTCACTTCAACTCCATTCGTGAAAGTGTTCAAAATGGAGACATAGATATTTGTAAAGTACACACGAACCTGAATGTAGCAGATCCGTTGACTAAACCTCTCCCTAGGGCAAAACATGATCAACACCAGGACACAATGGGTGTTCGATTCATCACAATGTAACTAGATTATTGACTCTAGTGCAAGTGGGAGACTGTTGGAAATATGCCCTAGAGGCAATAATAAATGGTTATTATTATATATCTTTGTTCATGGTAATTGTCTATTGTTCATGCTATAATTGTATTGTCCGGAAATCGTAATACATGTGTGAATACATAGACCACAAAGTGTCCCTAGTAAGCCTCTAGTTGACTAGCTCGTTGATCAATAGATAGTCATGGTTTCCTGACTATGGACATTGGATGTCATTGATAACGGGATCACATCATTAGGAGAATGATGTGATGGACAAGACCCAATCCTAAGCATAGCATAAAAGATCGTGTAGTTTCGTTTGCTAGAGCTTTTCCAATGTCAAGTATCTTTTCCTTAGACCATGAGATCGTGCAACTCCCGGATACCGTAGGAGTGCTTTGGGTGTGCCAAACGTCACAACGTAACTGGGTGACTATAAAGGTGCACTACGGGTATCTCCGGAAGTGTCTGTTGGGTTGGCACGGATCGAGACTGGGATTTGTCACTCCGTGTGACGGAGAGGTATCTCTGGGCCCACTCGGTAATGCATCATCATAATGAGCTCAATGTGACTAAGGCATTAGTCAGGGGATCATGCATTGCGGTACGAGTAAAGAGACTTGCCGGTAACGAGATTGAACAAGGTATTGGGATACCGACGATCGAATCTCGGGCAAGTAACATACCGATTGACAAAGGGAATTGCATACGGATTGATTGAATCCTCGACACCATGGTTCATCCGATGAGATCATCGTGGAGCATGTGGGAGCCAACATGGGTATCCAGATCCCGCTGTTGGTTATTGACCGGAGAGGCGTCTCGGTCATGTCTGCATGTCTCCCGAACCCGTAGGGTCTACACACTTAAGGTTCGGTGACGCTAGGGTTGTAGAGATATATGTATGCGGAAACCCGAAAGTTGTTCGGAGTCCCGGATGAGATCCCGGACGTCACGAGAGGTTCCGGAATGGTCCGGAGGTAAAGAATTATATATAGGAAGTCAAGTTTCGGCCACCGGGAAAGTTTTGGGGGTTACCGGTATTGTACCGGGACCACCGGAAGGGTCCCGGGGGTCCACCGGGTGGGGCCACCTATCCCGGAGGGTCCCGTGGGCTGAAAGTGGAAGGGAACCAGCCCTTAGTGGGCTGGGGCGCCCCCCTTGGGCCTCCCCCCATGCGCCTAGGGTTGGGAACCCTAGGGGGGGGAGCTTCCCCCTTGCCTTGGGGGGCAAGGCACCCCTTCCCCCCTTTGGCCGCCGCCCCCCCTTGGAGATCCCATCTCCCAGGGCCGGCGCCCCCCAGGGGCCTATATAAATGGGGGGGGGGGGGGAGGGAGGGCAGCAACCTACAGCCTTGGGTGCCTCCCTCCTCCCCTGCAATACCTCTCTCTCTCTCGCAGAAGCTCGGCGAAGCCCTGCCGGAGACCCGCTTCATCCACCACCACGTCGTCGTGCTGTTGGATCTCCATCAACCTCTCCTCCCCCCTTGCTGGATCAAGAAGGAGGAGACGTCGCTGCACCGTACGTGTGTTGAACGCGGAGATGCCGTCCGTTCGGCACTCGGTCATCGGTGATTTGGATCACGGCGAGTACGACTCCGTCATCCACATTCATTGGAATGCTTCCGCTCGCGATCTACAAGGGTATGTAGATGCACTCCCTTCCCCTCATTGCTAGTAGACTCCATAGATGCATCTTGGTGAGCGTAGGAAAATTTTAAATTATGCTACGATTCCCAACAATAAGTTCATCTTATATCTGGGATCTGGCCTTTTGCAATCGTGGTTCCGGCCATGTTCTCCTTTAAATACCATTTCTCGTACAAGTTTAAGCACTTGTCTTCTGTAGAGCAATACCCCAGTCCAACCTCTACTTTGGTTTGTCGTCGAGTATTACCCCCCTGGTATCTCGAGATTATCATGGAACTGCATAACTTCTTATGAGTTCTCCATCAAGTATTACGTTCTCATTGATTCCAATTTTTCACGGGCTCCAAGTTATTAAACACTCAAGGGCATCGATAACTGAATCGAGTCCGCATCACGATTAAACAACTCTTAGTAATCTCCTTTGCTTACGAGTTCGTACTCGATCACGTCATCCCTAGCCTGCTCGGCTATGTCATTATCGTGCCGATTTTACTATGCTACCTGGTCCTTCCCAGCGCACAAATTTCGATAGTGAGCTAATCTTGCGTCGATCTTCCTCGTCATATCACTTCTCCTTGAACAGCAAACTTGATTTCGAGTTTGTGTCCTACCCGTGGTTCCAATAACCTTTCGCTTTCATCATTCCTTTGACTTGATGTCATCGTCGATCAATTACATCTTCTTGAAAACCTCTCGACAAATTTGTCGTGATCATTGTCAACAGTTTGACTTCTTCCTAGTTGTGTGTCGAAATTCAGGATGAGAAATACCATCCTTGCCCCTCGATGAATTGTGTTATCATCGACAACATTCTTGCCTTCCCCCAACACAAGCTTGTTCATATTTTGTGTTGTATCTTGATTTCCTTGCTATCTAGCTTATGATATGTTCTGCCTTGGGGTATTACCATCTTTTATGTCGAGAATGTCGTGAGGATTACTCCACCTCTTAAGAATTCTTGGTACAGTGATACTTCTCACCATCCCCATTCTTTCTTGGTCCCCGTGTAGTTTCTAAACGAAATACCGACAAATGGTCTGTGATGTGTAGATTCTAAACTTCTAGCAACCCTATTGCTTTGAAGTTATTGGTCTATAGTTTCATTCTACGTCTATGTCTTAATGAATCATCATTTGAACATTGATCGTGCTACCTAGCCAATATTTTGGGTGCACATTTCAACCAATGTTTAACTGTGTATGTTTTCCTCGAGCATACATCATTAAGTCATTCGATCTAGCTAATGTTATCTCCTTGTTCACATAGTTGTGGAAATCCATCTTTTGGAAGTCTCAATGGATTGTCGCCGAGTCAATCAGTCACCTCCTCACCTCTCCTTGGTTTAATGATGAACTCTTGTTTCGGAACTTGCTTTCATAGTTCATTTCCCGAGAATCTTACAATGTCATCCCATCAATTTGTGTTGCACCTTTCTTCTCAGACATCCTAAGTCTGAGTTAACCTAACACCAATCAGATCTGAATCTCGGTCAGATATGATGGTTGGAACATATTTCCAAGAGTTATAACATTGGTCTATTTATGACCCGGTAAGATGATGTCATGGCTCGCACACCTGGCTGGAGGACCTATTCTTCCATGAGGAAATTGTAAGACTTACTCTATAAAGTTGTTCCTAATGGATCCTTTGTGTATCCATAGCCTGATCTTACCTAATGAACATGTCAATGCTATCTCGAAGCATGTCTATGGTACTTCGATTTTCAACAAGAACATTTGAAGCCCAATGCTAAATGTTTCTTGCTCAATTATCCGAACACCGTTGTACGGGTAATGTCATGAAATTTCTCTCCCCTTTCCTAAAGGGTTTTCTACATTATATCCTGTCATGGATATGTTGCTCTGCTTGTCCTTGGGAAGGATATACCCCTGAAATGTGTATTTAAACACATTTTCCTTTCCATTGTTTTGTTTAACCTTTCTTGTGATCTATATGATCTAAGCAGTAATAAATTACTGCTTATGTAAACACCTCGATGTACAACTCTGTCAGTAAGACCGTGTTACTATTGTTGATGACAGTTCGGTAACCACCGATGGACGGGAACTTTGCCTATTAGGTCCACCTCGTTTCAACGAGCAGGAAAAATGGTTCTCTTCGTCCCTCGCCCTTGGTACCAACGATGCTGCCAACATAACTGACTGGTTATTCTCTGACATGCCTTGCTTACATGATCGTGCAAGACGTCACCCCTCTTCCTACTTTTAACCCACATGGTGGTCCCATAACCCACAGTTCCACAGGATCGAAAACTGACTCTCCTGGACACCCCTGTTCCCGAAGTTATTCCTCGCGTGTGGCCTCGTATGTAATTCACGAGCCACCATCTGAGAGTTCATCAATTCTGATATCAGACACAATACTTATTCCCATTGCTTTGAACCCCTTTCACGCCCTGATTCAGGCATCGAACGATTGCCTGCCCGCTCGAAACTTCCCACGATACCTCCTTTATTTACTATTGATATTTTCTTAAGTTTCAATTCGAGAGTTACTTTCCACCTTCCCCCGATGTTATCGACCAGATAGTCAACTTTGCAGAGGTCCGTTCTCCCGGGCTACCCACCCTTTATTCTTTCGTAAGTATGATGGAGTTCCCGAAGTAGAGAAATGAAGACATCAACGTAATGAATTGACCTCTTTGAGAAGAGTAACCAAGACCAAAAAGACTCGTTAGAATTCGTAACCAGATATTCCCCCTTACCCCGCCTCTTAAATCTCGGGACAAGATTTCTTATAGTGGAGGAGAATTGTGACGCCCGGATATTTAAGCTACAGTGAACTTCTGCTAATGATGCCACGTCACCTCGATTACTGTTCTTAATCTCGCGTTAGTTCGAAACCGATTCAAATTCGAAATCAACATTAAAGTCAAACGATAAAAGTTTTCAAACATAAAAACTGAAATGTTCCTCATGTGGAAAATATTCATTTGTTAATATTGGTGGTGAACTAACATAAAAAAAGTGTTTAAATGCCCTAAACTATCCAAAACTATGGCCAACAACCCTAAATTTTATCATTTCTATTTAAGCAAAATTTCAAATGAATTCAAATACCTCTCAAACTTTTTGTGGGAGTGCCTAAAAATGCAACAGCAATTTTGGACCAAGTTCCATATTTTGCAAAAATCATTTGATGGCTTAGTTAAATACAAGCAGTGCATATTAAAAGAAAAGGCAGAAAACAGAAAAATTTTAGAAAAGGAAAAGCGGTAGAGGAACTGCTACTGCTGCACCGGGCCCTAGTGGCCACAGTGCAGGCCCAGCCCATCCCCGGTCATCCCCTTGCTCTCTGTTCACCAGGCACCCCGTGGACGCAGGAGCATCGTCCATGGCCGGAAAGCCACGGGGCGGCCATCCCGCGCCTCCCCGCCGTCTCCCTGCGTTGGATAAGAATGCCCCGCGCCCCCTCTGTCAACCCTAGGTCGCTAATCCCTTTCCCCCCTCGCTCACTCGCTCTCCCGATCCGGAGCTCACATTCGAGCTGCCGTCGCCGCGTCGACGTCGATGCCGTGCACCGGAGCCTCCCCGCGGCGCCAGAAGCTTCCCACGAGACGGGCCCCTTCGTTGTCGTCTCTACGGCAACCGGCTCTTGCTGGAGCGACCCGGAGCCGCCGCCATCGACCCCTCCTCTTCGACCATGGACGTCTGCTCCGCCTTGTCGATCTGCTACCTCCGGTCCTCCCCGAACCACCCCGAGCTCGCCATCGCCTTCCCCTTGGTGAGCCGCACCCATTCCCCCCTTTTCCCCCTCGGATTTGTTGTCGTATGAGCCCCACCCCGAGCTCCTGCCGCCATGACCGAGGCTTGGTCCCGGCCGCGCCCCTCGTCGGTGTTGCTCCTGCTGTGTCGCCTCGCTCGTGCGCGCCTTTGCCTAGCTCCGCCGCCTCCCACGGTTGTGCCCGCGCCCGCTGCCGCCCGAGCTTGCGGCCCCGCCTTCCCTCCCGCGCGCCCGAGCACGGCAGCAGCGCCGCCGCCGCCGCAGCACTTGCCCCCCCGCCTAGCCGCCTGTCCGCGCCGCCAGCGCCTAACCGCGTCCGCCGCCGCTCCCACTGCGCCCAGGCCGGACCCCGTCCCGCGCGTGGCCTCGCCTTCCCGCCGGCTGCTCCTGTTGTTGGCCATGGCCAAGCGGCCATGCGCGCATGTGTGAGTGCGTTCTGTGTGGTGTGCGTGCGTGCGTGCGTGTTCTGGGTATGAGGCCTATCCAGATTAGTTAGTACTACTAATTAGATTAGTTTAGGGCTGCTACTTTATATGTTAATTAAATAGCCTATGGTTTTGTGACAGGTGGTCCCTCACACTAAATAACCCATTAGTTAAAAGGCCAGTCAATGACATCTGGGACCAACTGTTAGATTAATATGCTAAAATTAGATTAAAAGATCTAAGTCAATGACACGCGGGACCCGCTTACACTATTCATATGTTGACCAGTCAACCTTTAACTGGGTCAACCCAGCTCACTGGTCCCACCTGCAAGCCACTATGGCTAGCCATAATTGGGTACACATAGCAGTTTTGCTATTGTTTTCGAATTATTAATGAACTAGAGAGAAGCTTTAAAACTTTGAAAAATCATAGAAAATAACCCGTAACTCGGATGAAAATACTTTGTACATGAAAGTTGCTCAGAACGATGAGACGAATCTGGATACGCAGCCCGTTTGTCCGCCACACATACCTAGCATAGTGAACACACAACTTTCCCCTCCGTTTCATCTGTCCGAAAACGCTGAACACCGGGAATACTTTCCCGGATGTTTTCCCCCTTTCGCCGGTATCACCTATCCCTACGTTAGGTCACCCCTAGCACAACATATCGCCGCGTCTTGCTTTGTGTTACATTTGATTGCTCTGTTATTTATTGTGTTCCCCCTCCGTTACTTCTTTCCGGTAGACTCCGAGACCGCTGCCGATGTTCGTGTGTTCGACTACATCGAAGACGACCCCTCCTACTTGCCAGAACAACCAGGCAAGCCCCCCCTTGATCACCAGATATCGCCTATTCTTCTCTATACTGCTTGCATTAGAGTAGTGTAGCTTGTTACTGCTTTCGGTTAATCCTATTCTGCGGCATAGCCTGTCATTGTTGCTACAGTTGTTACCTTTACCTGCAATCCTACATGCTTAGTATAGGATGCTAGTGTTCCATCAGTGGCCCTACAGTCTTGTCCGTCTGCCATGTTATACTACTGGGCCGTGATCACTTCGGGAGGTGATCACGGGTATGTACTATATACTTTATATACATGACACATGTGGTGACTAAAGTCGGGTCGGCTCGTTGAGTACCCGCAAGTGATTCTGATGAGGGGGCTGAAAGGACAGGTGACTCCATCCCGGTAGAGGTGGGCCTGGGTTCCTGACGGCCCCCGACTGTTACTTTATGGCGGAGTGACAGGGCAGGTTGAGACTACCTAGGAGAGAGGTGGGCCTGGCCCTGGTCGGCGTTCGTGGATACTTAACACGCTTAACGAGATCTTGGTATTTGATCTGAGTCTGGCCATTTGGTCTATACGCACTAACCAACTACGCGGGAACAGTTATGGGCACTCAACGTCGTGGTATCAACCGAAGCTCTTCTTGACGTCAGCGATGGAGCGGCGCGCGCCGGATTGGACTGGAACGCCTGCTAGGCTAGGTCTGCTTCCGGCCGCGTACGCAACGTGCAGGTGTGCAATGGGCGATGGGCCCAGACCCCTGCGCGCATAGGATTTAGACCGGCGTGTTGACCTCTCTGTTGAGCCTAGGTGGGGCTGCGACGTGTTGATCTTCCGCGGCCGGGCATGACTCAGAAAAGTGTGTCCGGCCAAATGGGATCGAGCGTGTTGGGTTATGTGGTGCACCCCTGCAGGGAAGTTTATCTATTTGAATAGCCGTGTCCCTCGGTAAAAGGACGACCCGGAGTTGTACCTTGACCTTATGACAACTAGAACTGGATACTGAATAAAACACACCCTTCCAAGTGCCAGATACAACCCGGTGATCGCTCTCTAACAGGGCGACGAGGAGGGGATCGCCGGGTAGGATTATGCTATGCGATGCTACTTGGTGAACTTACCATCTACTCTCTTCTACATGCTGCAAGATGGAGGTGGCCAGAAGCGTAGTCTTCGACAGGACTAGCTATCCCCCCTTATTCTGGCATTCTGCAGTTCAGTCCACCGATATGGTCCCTTTACACATATACCCATGCATATGTAGTGTAGCTCCTTGCTTGCGAGTACTTTGGATGAGTACTCACGGTTGCTTTTCTCCCTCTTTTCCCCTTTCTATACCTGGTTGTCGCAACCAGATGCTGTAGTCCAGGAGCTAGAGATCCCGAGGATGATTCTACATGGAGTTCGGCTTCGAGGAGTAGTTAGGAGGTCCCAGGCAGGAGGCCTTGCCTTTTCGATCGTTGCTACTTTTGTGCTAGCCTTCTTAAGGCAAACTTGTTTAACTTATGTCTGTACTCAGATATTGTTGCTTCTGCTGACTCGTCTATGATCGAGCAATTGTATTCGAGCCCTCGAGGCCCCTGGCTTGTATTATGATGCTTGTATGACTTATTTTATTTTTAGAGTTGTGTTGTGATATCTTCCCGTGAGTCCCTGATCTTGATCGTACACGTTTGCGTGTATGATTAGTGTACCGTCAAATCGGGGGCGTCACAATGACTCACATCTCAGAATCATGTTAACCCGCCATGACATCATTGCGCACTAAATTCGCACAATGCCCAGGACATCTCAACAGATCTTTATCTTAATGGACCTCCCGAAAATCGAGGCGTCCACATAGCCACATAATCATTTTTCGGCCTCCTCGATTCCCGCGCATGCCATCTATCCACTTCCTTATTAATAGAGACAAGGGGTCCTCCTTTTTCACTTTTACCCTGCCCCCTCGTCTTCGTCTTCCTCCTTGCAACGCCTCAGCAAACCCAAGCTCCGCCGCCGCTGTCTTCCTCCAGCATCCTCAACTCCACCCGCTGCATCGACCTGAATGGACCAGAGAATTGCGGCGCACCTCCGCTGTTCAACAGCGTAAGTAAGTATTCACTTTTCCACGTAGCAGATCTGCATTAGGGTTTCCACCGTTCATCGGTGTTCTTCGCCGTTCCTCATTTTTCCTCTCTAGATGGCATAGTTTGATCTGAACATGATACCGAAGTCACACAGTAGTAGTTTAGCACCCCTTTCCAATCGCAGAAGATACTTTTTCTGCATAAGATCCCATCCAAGCACATTAGTTCATCCACTGCCGCAACTTTAGGTATAAAATTTATTTTCTTTTCTGAACTGTTGTAGATCCAAAATAATAGAGCTGATCTGTGGATCCTGTTTGTTCATCACTTAGCAAAACTTCACTAATAGATCTGTCGCACTGCAATCATGCGGGCGGTTTATATGATAAGCTGTAACCCGCCATATAGCATCAGTCCCCTTTTTAAGCCGCCAGTATACGTTCACAATCTGTATAACCCGACATTGTCTTCCGGTTTAACCATGCTGGCCTTTATAGCACTTATTCTTCTGGATATGAATTGGCCTTGCATAATGCACTTACCTTTTGATCACTGCCCGGCTTAACAACATAACCTTAATCCGGCAATATTTTCCTTTTTAGGCTTTCATCAATAAAATGACCAAAACTATTACCTCATGCAACTGGGTTGCCTCTCGGGTTACCGAGCAGACGTTGAACGAGCATGTTCAAGTGGGCATCTTAGCCGCAAAGAAAGTGATTCACTCGAGATTCCCAAGCACAGAAGCCACCCCCGAACCAAAAGAGGGTGAAGTAATAGTTTTTACTGATCATATGCTTCGAGGGTTCACTCCACCTGGCTCAAAATTCTTTCGTGATGTGCTGCATTTCTTCCGACTCCATCCTCAAGACATCGGACCCATCTCTGTTTCAAACATCTGCAACTTCCAAGTCTTTTGCGAAGTGTCACTGGTACGCGTCGGTCCTATACAAACGGTTTTTAACCCCTTTTCGCGACAGCATTTGGAACCGTCGCCTAGTGAGTGCGGGCGATAGGGGGGGTCCTTCCCACACGACCCAGAAACCGTCGGGGATATGCCCTCCTGGCACACACGCTCGACAAAATGAGGTCGTGTGCGACCGGAAGCGCTCAAATACGGGAATACGTACAGTAGAGCTAAAAAATACAATTATACGGCGAAATTGTTTCCGGTCGCAAGTACATCCCACACAGTCAGTCCCTGCTAAACATTTCTGTTCGTATGTACATCCCACACAGTCGCTCCAAGGAAAACGTTTCCGTTCACAGGTACATCACACACCATTTTTCCCGTTAAATCGTTTGTGTTATTGAATGTATCACACACGGTCCGTAGAAGAAACTGTGTGGCAAAGGCTGTCCATCACACACAGTTTTTATGTGGTAAACATTTGCGCAAGGTGGCTTAACGCAAACAGTTTTCAAGAGAAAGTCATGTGTGATTGTTCATTGATCCAACACGGTTTATTCCTAGAAACTGTGTGCGTTGCCTGAGGTCATCGTCCACGGTATTTTTTAACAACCGTTCGCAATAGCAAAACCCAATTAGCAGGCTAATTCTCCATTAGCATGCTAATTTCCCTATTATTAATAATCCACTTATTAATCTAATTGACATTCATATTAAGCACATAATATATTTCATTTCCATATTAAGGAAGCAGAATTTCATAATTGAAATACATCAGAGTACAACATGATATAGCTTCAGCACTCAGCTATCCCATTACACAACTGCACCAGCACCAAGTTTCACATGCAACATATAGAACCTTTTGAAATTAGCATCATAGACGGTATATACACAGATGCATCTCATCTGGAAAACTGCTGAAGCGGAAGGCGAATATTGAGCCTTCATTCATTTTGAAGGTCTTTGCAACTTTAGGCCAGTGCCTGTGGATGATTGACCATCTGTCCTTCGTCCTCTTCAGGAACACTTCAATATTGAACCTTGGGTATTGTATGAAAACCTTCCTCGCCTCCTGACCATAGAGGTGGTTTGAGAGGTAATCATCAGTGAACTACTTTGGAAAGGCCTGAAAACAAGGATGTGCATAAATATCTTCTGTATGTTGGAAATGGGGCAAAGGAATAAAAAAGGCAAGGTATAATAGTTAGTACCATCTTATAGTGAACTGATGTCTTATTCATTGTGCAGACAAAGATCTTGTTGTTTTTTGTCGCTAATTTCTTTATCCTAACAATCTTTCCAAGTTATTGATTTGATTGATATTCATGGACAACTCATTTCCCCATATGCAAAAAGGGTGGAACAGTGGGTCAAAACCTTTGAAAGCAGGACCTACATGTGCAAGACCAAATTGTTAAAAACCAAAATATTAGAATGGTTCCTGCAATTGTAGAATAATGTGCTATTAGACAACGGACCATGCACGTGCTAACCTCGATTGTAAACCTCAGTGCTTCCCATTGTTTCCCCGCAACACATATAAGGTAGTTAGTCATCAGGTTAAGTAAGGGTTCACATGCTATCAGTAAAATATGTTGATGAAAAATAAGCACATTGCAGATTCATCAGATTAATTCAAGCCACATGAAAAACTCATTTATCCAAACCAAGCATGATTAAGAACTAGGAAATATAGCACTTGTATATGTTTCTCATGTATTAAGTGCGGCCAAATTCGATTTATTCCTCACATGCACAACAATACAAAATTCTACCCACGACAATTCGACATCGCATTGCGGAATTGAACCAAGCAGTTAACTAAACACCACAACAAATGAACCAACATTAACTGAGCACCACATTGCACAATATAACATACTCCTAATAGAAGATCAGACAGTTAACCAAACAGTTAACTATAGCCAATTATAGTAATTGTATTTGTTTCTCATGTATTTTACTACAGCCAAATTCAATTTATTCCTCACATGGTATACAATAGCAGAATGCACCCACAACTATTGAACATCACATTGCAGAATTGAACCAAACAGTTAACTAAACACCACAACACAAATGAACCAAACGTTAACTGAGCACCACATTGCACAATGTATAACCAAACCAAGCATGCTTGACAACTTGGAAATGTAGCAATTGTATTCGTTTCTCATGTATTTTGTAAAGATAAATTTGATTTATTTCTCACATGGAAGACAATACAAAATTGCAGCCTAAGGAATTGAACATCACATTTACATAATTGAACCAAACAGTTAACTGAAGACGCCAACTAATTAACAAAACAGTTAATAAGTGAGCACCACACTGCATGATATATAGGACATATACACTAGAGCAACAGACTGCATGGTAAAATTAGATAGCACAATTCACTAGAATTTGTGAAGGAAAGGCAGGAGGAGCACACCCAACGGGTAAACCGAGCATGCTTAACCGGCATAGCTAGCAAATGGCAAGGTGCTCCTCCAAGATCTGGGGGTCGACACGAATGGCAGCCATCGCGACCTCATCCGCGCGTGCGGCCGCAATTTGCATCTCCGCTGCCATATGCTCCTTGAGATCCTGGCTATACTGTGTGCACCATGGCTTAGGGCGGCGCTTATTTGGTGGAGGAGTCGGTGATTTGGGTGGAAGGTGTCGCGCTCGCGCCAGCGGTCGGGGCATGTGGGATGTGGAAGGAGGAGGAGGATGGGGGTCGGGTGTGGATTACCTGCCTGGATAGGCGAGGCCGAGCAGCTTGAAGGAGGGTCACCGGCGAGGAGGCAGCGCTGCAAGCAAGGAGTGAAGGTTTCAACTTGGAAAGGAAGGCGAAAACAGGGGAAATATGGCTTTTGGTAAGGGGGAGGGGGCGGGGAGGTAGATATTTCCGCGGAAGCCAAAAATTTGGAATCGCTTCAGCGAAAAAGCTAGCGCACAAAGTGTCATCTGACACGGTCCCTTATTCATAACTGTGTACGATATGTGAACACCACAAATGATTCAGATAGCTTGACCCGTGTGTGATGAGTTTGAATCTCAAAAAATTTTGTTCGAATTTCCATGATTACAGTGGTCATCCACTTCATTGCATAATTTGGGTACACAAAGGAGACTACAACACACCCACACTTCTTAATCGAGCAAGTTCAGCAATTAAACAGAGATAGCTGACCTAAACATTACTCTAACAAATTAAAGACTGACGCTCTTAATTAAACAAAACAAAGAGTACTACTACGGCTGGTGCTCGTCGATCTTCGCTGCCGCCTCCATGTCCAGCTCGCGCCCGACGGTGTCCTAGGAAAGGGGCTCGATGGCATCCATCGCACCATACTCGGCAAGCATCTTGCCATCCGCGTCCGCCATCTCTTTGGAAAAGGCCGCCACAAGCTGGGCGTGGGCGGACGCGATCTGGGCTTGGACGAGCTCCGTCGTCGCAAGGTATGCGACGGAGGAACGGACGGCTGCTCGAACGCTCTCGGCGATTGCCAACTCTTCGGCGTGGGTTGCCGACCGTTGTCGGAGAAGCTTTGTTCGATTTGTGCAGTGACCGCCAAGAGCTGGGCGTGGGCAGCCTCGACATGGTCGTGGGCAGCCTCCATCAGGGCTAAGGCCGCCACTGCGGAACGGACAACTGCTGTGTCGCTCTCGCCAATTGCTATCCCCGAGGCAGATATTGCTGCCGCCACCTGAGAAGCAACGGCGGTCGTTTGGGCTGCCTTTGCCGCTCGGTCGCGGATTGCGGCCGCGCTCATGCACCTTGTTAGCACGCGCATGGCGGCTGCGGCCGCGCTCTCGCCGGAGTGGGCCACCGAAGTTGCCCTCACGACGCGGGTCCATGTGCCCATCTTTCATCAGCGACGATTGAACAGTGAAATGATATTTGGGGAGCGAGCTAGTGTGCTTGAGACGCCGGCCGAGGACTGTAGCCGACACACCTTCTCGCGTAAGCCATAGGTGTACTATACACCGACGGTGCTCCAGGATATTTTGTGCTGCATCTCACACGGTTGGCGATAATAAACTATGTGCGATCTACTTGATTTTTCATCTTGATCTGAATTACATAATGGGGTCACAACGGCAATGGACGGTGTTTGAATTTCTAGACCTTTTATCCGTAGTGAACATGCAACTATATGTGTGTCGTAAAAGAATTGGAATTATTCAGGGTTCGTTTGAACATTTTATACATTAAATTGGTTTTCTAGCCATTTCAGGTGCACAATTCAAAATTAAACTACATGCACATGCTGTTGGGGAACGTAGTAATTTCAAAAATTTCCCACGCACACGCAAGATCATGGTGATGCATAGCAACGAGCGGGGCGAGTGTGTCCACGTACCCTCGTAGACCGAAAGCGGAAGCGTTATATCAATGCGGTCGATATAGTCGTACGTCTTCTCGATCCGAACGATCCTAGCACCGAACGTACGGTACTGATACGTCTCCAACGTATCTATAATTTTTTATTGTTCCATGCTATTATATTAATCATCTAGGATGTTTTATATGCATTTATATGCTATTTTATATGATTTTTGGGACTAACCTATTAACCTAGAGCCCAGTGCCAGTTTCTGTTTTTTCCTTGTTTTTGAGTTTTGCAGAAAAGGAATACCAAACGGAGTCCAATTGACATGCCAATTTTTGATGATTTTTTCATGGACCAAAAGAAGCCCCTGGAGCGAAAGAGTTGGGCCAGAAGAGTCCCAGGCTGCCCACGAGGGTGGGGGGTGCGCCCACCCCACTGGGTGCGCCCCCTGCCTCGTGGACAGCCCGGAAACCCCCCTGACTTGTTCCCGACGTCAAAATTTCCTATAAATACTGAAACCTCCAGAAAATAACCTAGAGGTGGAGTTCTGCCACCGCAAGCATCTGTAGCCACCGAAAACCAATCTAGACCCGTTCCGGCACCCTGCCGGAGGGGAGATCCATCACCGGTGGCCATCTTCATCGTCCCGGCGCTCTCCATGACGAGGAGGGAGTAGTTCACCCTCGGGGCTGAGGGTATGTACCAGTAGCTATGTGTTTGATCTCTCTCTCTCGTGTTCTTGATTTGGCACGATCTTGATGTATCGTGAGCTTAGCTATTATAGTTGGATCTTATGATGTTTCTCCCCCTCTACTCTCTTGTAATGGATTGAGTTTTCCCTTTGAAGTTATCTTATCGGGTTGAGTATTTAAGGATTTGAGAACACTTGATGTATGTCTTGCATGTGCTTATGTGTGGTGACAATGGGATATCACGTGATCTACTTGATGTATGTTTTGGTGATCAACTTGCGGGTTTAGTGACCTTGTGAACTTATGCATAGGGGTTGGCACACGTTTTCGTCTTGACTCTCCGGTAGAAACTTTGGGGCACTCTTTGAAGTACTTTGTGTTGGTTGAATAGATGAATCTGAGATTGTGTGATGCATATCGTATAATCATACCCACAGATAATTGAGGTGACATTGGAGTATCTAGGTGACATTAGGGTTTTGGTTGATTTGTGCCTTAAGGTGTTATTCTAGTACGAACTCTATGATAGATCGAACGGAAAGAATAGCTTCGTGTTATTTCACTACGGACTCTTGAATAGATCGACCAGAAAGGATAACTTTGAGGTGGTTTCGTACCCTACCATAATCTCTTTGTTTGTTCTCCGCTATTAGTGACTTTGGAGTGACTCTTTGTTGCATGTTGAGGGATAGTTGTATGATCCAATTATGTTATTATTGTTGAGAGAACTTGCATTGGTGAAAGTATGAACCCTAGGCCTTGTTTCCTATCATTGCAATACCATTTACGCTCACTTTTATCATTAGTTACCTTGCTGTTTTTATATTTTCAGATTACAAATACTCATATCTATCATCCATATTGCACTTGTATCACCATCTCTTCGCCGAACTAGTGCACCTATACAATTTACCATTGTATTGGGTGTGTTGGGGACACAAGAGCCTCTTTGTTATTTGGTTGCAGGGTTGTTTGAGAGAGACCATCTTCAACCTACGCCTCCCACAGATTGATAAACCTTAGGTCATCCACTTGAGGGAAATTTGCTACTGTCCTACAAACCTCTGCACTTGGAGGCCCAACAACGTCTACAAGAAGAAGGTTGCGTAGTAGGCATCAAGCAGTTTCTGGCGTCGTTGCCGAGGAGGTGAGTGCTTGAAGGTATATCTTTAGATCTTGCAATTGAATCTTTTAGTTTCTTGTTTTATCACTAGTTTAGTTTATAAAAGAAAACTACAAAAAATGGAACTAAGGGTGCCTCATATGCTTCATCTTTTTAATATCTTTCGTGAAAATGATGGGAAGGATAATTGTGCTCAGTTGCTAGAGGAAGAATGCATTAGAATGTTTGCCACTAAATCTTTGAATGATGAGCATAATTGCAATGTTGTTAGTATGAACTCTTTGAATATCCATAGTACTAATGATTATTGCACTAGGCATGATGAAAATGTCTCTTATAAGCATGTCAATTTTTGTGGAGTACATAGAGTTTGCAAGTACACACCAAATAGGGAAGATAGATTTTGCAAGAGGCATAGTTATTTAGAAACTAAATGGTTGCAAGAAAGGCTAGATGTTTTTGATGAAAATTTTAAATTTCTTTGCCATCCTTGTGAACTTTGCAATGAACGTGATCATTTTAAATCCCTAATGCAAATTGTTTCATGATCGTATCGTGTCCAAAAATTGTGATGACTTGATTTACCTTGCGCATCATAATGAACTTAGTTTGCTTTTGGGTTATGAACAAATCAAACGTATAACCAAGGATCTTCCAGAATTTGTCCTTGATGAAGTTCTTGATTTTGATCTAAAGGAAATTTATATGTATTGTGCGGTGAATTGCATTGAAAATCCTTATATTGCCAATTACATAAAGACAATGAAACAAATAGAAGATGAAGAGAATACTAATGAAAGGGAAGATATTTCCCAATATCCTCCTATTCTTTCTTATGATGAATCATGTAACAAGGAGGAGCCTTCTATTCAACCAATCCCATTAATAAGGAGCTCCATAAAGATGATTAAACCCACACATGATGTGAAGAAGAAAAAGAAAAGATGGAGAAGCAAAGGTAGAAAGGTATCCCTCCCAAATGATGTTGATCCTATTACTCATTGTGATGATGATAATTGCTATACTATTGGTGCTATCCATACTATTAATGATGAGAGTGATTATGCTTATGATATGAAAAGGCCCAAGCTTGGGGATGCTATGTTTGATGAGAATGACATGTTTGAGAATATATTTGCTGCAATTAATGTTTGTCCCAAGCTTGGGGATGCTATGTTTTATGAAGATGATATGTTTAACCTCCCAAGCGTTGATACGCAAATTTATTATGATGATAGCATGCCTCCTATTTATGATGATTATATTGATGAAAGTGGGTTTGGAAGAGTGTCAACTTTAGGAAGTAATGATCCCACTATTTTGGAGGGTGTTGAATCTTATTGTGACAATTATAAAAGTGGATTTGGATAGGTCATGACTTTATTTAGTAATGATTCCACTATCTTGGAAGAGGTTTCAATTGATTATGATGAGAACAAAGTTGCTACTTATGATGATTATTGTGATGACACTTATGCTATAAAAAGTAGTGATGATTATATTTATAAAACTTGTCATGATTATGATTACCCTTTTTCTGAACATTACTCTTTTAATATGGAAACAATTTATAGTATTCGAGTTTCTTATGATACTCCCACTATTCCGAATGAGAAGAATTTTGCTTATGTTGAGAGTAGTAAAAATTATATGCTTATGCATCATGAAAAGAGTGCTTTATGTGATGGTTATATTGTTTAATTCATTCATGATGCTACTGAAAATTATTATTAGGGAGGAATATATGCTTGTAGGAATTGCAATAATATCAAGTTTCCTCTCTATGTGTTGAAAATCTTGAAGTTATGCTTGTTTTGCCTTCCTATGCTAGTTGATTGTTGTTCCCATAAGTTGTTTGCTCACAAAATCCCTATGCATAGGAAGTGGGTTAGACTTAAATGTTCTAGTCATATTCTTCATGATGCTCTCTTTATGTTTCAATTCTTATCTTTTTTGTGAGCATCATTGAAATCATCATGCCTAGCTAGGGGCGTTAAATGTTAGCGCTTGTTGGGAGGCAACCCAATTTTATTTTTGTTCTTTGCTTTTTGCTCCTTTTTAGTTATAAATAATTCATCTAGCCTCTGGCTAGATGTGGTTTTATGTTTTAATTAGTGTTTGTGCCAAGTAGAACCTTTGGGAAGACTTGGGTGAAGTCTTTATGATCTTGCTGTAAAAAACAGAAACTTTAGCGCTCACGAGATTAGCTGCCCTTTTTAACTGGAGAGTGCTTTTAGGTTGATTATTTTTTCAGATGATTAATAGACAAATTCCTCAGGTCCACCAATTTATTTCAGAATTTTTGGAGTTCCAGAAGTATACGTTTGATACAGATTACTACAGACTTTTCTGTTTTTGACAGATTCTGTTTTCTATGTGTTGTTTGCTTATTTTGATGAATCTATGAGTAGTATCGGAGGGTATAAACCATAGAGAAGTTGGAATACAGTAGATATTACACCAATATGAATTTAGAATGAGTTCACAACAGTACCTAAGTGGTGATTTATTTTCTTATACTAACGGAGCTTACGAGTTTTCTGTTGAGTTTTGTGTTGTGAAGTTTTCAAGTTTTGGGTAGAGATTCGATGGACTATGGAATAAGGAGTGGCAAGAGCCTAAGCTTGGGGATGCCCAAGGCACACCAAGTTAATATTCAAGGACAACCAAGAGCCTAAGCTTGGGGATGCCCCGGATGGCATCCCCTCTTTCTTCTTCGTTCATCGGTAACTTTACTTGGAGCTATATTTTTATTCACCACATGATATGTGTTTTGCTTGGAGAGTCATTTTATTTTATTTTGTTTTGCTTGCTGTTTGAATAAAATACCAAGATCTGAAATTATTAAATGTTAGAGAGTCTTCACATAGTTGCATAATTATTCAACTACTCATTGATCTTCACTTATATCTTTCGGAGTAGTTTGTCGTTTGCTCTAGTGCTTCACTTATATCTTCGTAGAGCACGACGGTGGTTTTATTTTGAAGAAATATATGAACTCTCATGCTTCACTTATATTATTTTGAGAGTATTTAGAACAACATGGTAATTTTCTTTGTTTATGAAATTAGTCCTAATATGATAGGCATCCAAGAGGGATATAATAAAAACTTTCATATAAGTGCATTGAATACTATGAGAAGTTTGATGCTTGATGATTGTTTTGAGATATGAAGGTAGTGATATTAGAGTCATGCTAGTTGAGTAGTTGTGAATTTGAGAAATACTTGTGTTGAGGTTTGCATGTCCCGTAGCATGCACGTATGGTGACCGTTGTTTAACAAATTTGAAGCACGAGGTGTTTCTTTGATTGTCTTCCTTATGAGTGGCGGTCGGGGACAAGCGATGGTCTTATCCTACCAATCTATCCCCTAGGAGCATGCGCGTATTGCTTGGTTTTTGATGACTTGTAGATTTCTGCAATAAGTATGTGAGTTCTTTATGACTAATGTTGAGTCCATGGATTATACACACTCTCACCCTTCCATCATTGCTAGCCTCTTCGATACCATGCATTGCCTTTCTCACCTTGAGAGTTGGTGCAAACTTCGCTGGTGCATCCAAACCCCGTGATATGATACGCTCTATCACACATTAAACCCCTTATATCTTCCTCAAAACAGCCACCATACCTGTTGGGTAACGTAGTAATTTCAAAAAATTTCCTACGAACACGCAAGATCATGGTGATGCATAGCAACGAGAGGGGAGAGTGTTGTCCACGTACCCTCGTAGACTGAAAGCTGAAGCGTTAACACAACGCGGTTGATGTAGTCGTACGTCTTCACGATCCGACCGATCAAGTACCAAACATACGGCACCTCCGAGTTCAGCACACGTTCAGCTCGATGACGTCCCTCGAACTCCGATCCAGCCGAGTGTTGAGGGAGAGTTTCGTCAGCACGATGGCGTGGTGACGATGATGATGTTCTACCGATGCAGGGCTTCGCCTAAGCACCGCTACGATATTATCGAGGTGTAATATGGTGGAGGGGGGCACCGCACACGGCTAAGAGATCAGTAGATCAATTGTTGTGTCTATGGGGTGCCCCCTGCCCCCGTATATAAAGGAGCAAGGGGGAGGCCGGCCGGCCCTTGTTGGCGCGCCAGGAGGAGTCCTCCTCCTCCTAGTAGGAGTAGGACTCCCCTCTTTCCTACTCCTACTAGGAGGGGGAAAGGAAGGGGGAGAGGGAGAAGGAAAGGGGGGCGCCGCCCCGCCTGTCCTAATCCAATTCGGACCAGAGGGGGAGGGGGCGTGTGGCCCATCCTGGCTGCCCCTCTCTCTCTCCACTAAGGCCCATAAGGCCCATTACTTCTCCGGGGGGGGGGGGGTTCCGGTAACCCTCCAGCACTCCGGTTTTCTCCGAAATCACCCGGAACATTTCCGGTGTCCGAATATAGTCGTCCAATATATCAATCTTTATGTCTAGACTATTTCAAGACTCCTCGTCATGTCCGTGATCACATACGGGACTCCGAACAACCTTCGGTACATCAAAACATATAAACTCATAATATAACTGTCATCGTAACGTTAAGCGTGCGGACCCTACGGGTTCGAGAACTATGTAGACATGACCGAGACACGTCTCCGGTCAATAACCAATAGCGGAACCTGGATGCTCATATTGGCTCCCACATATTCTACGAAGATCTTTATCGGTCAGACCGCATAACAACATACGTTGTTCCCTTTGTCATCGGTATGTTACTTGCCCGAGATTCGATCGTCGGTATCTCAATACCTAGTTCAATCTGGTTACCGGCAAGTCTCTTTACTCGTTCCGTAATACATCATCTTGCAACAAACTCTTTAGTTGCAATGCTTGCAAGGCTTAAGTGATGTGCATTACCGAGAGGGCCCAGAGATACCTCTCCGACAATCGGAGTGACAAATCCTAATCTCGAAATACGCCAACCCAACAAGTACCTTCGGAGACACCTGTAGAGCACCTTTATAATCACCCAGTTACGTTGTGACGTTTGGTAGCACACAAAGTGTTCCTCCGGTAAACGAGAGTTGCATAATCGCATAGTCATAGGAACATGTATAAGTCATGAAGAAAGCAATAGCAACATACTAAACGATCAAGTGCTAAGCTAACGGAATGGGTCAAGTCAATCACATCATTCTCCTAATAATGTGATCCCGTTAATCAAATGACAACTCATGTCTATGGCTAGGAAACACAACCATCTTTGATCAACGAGCTAGTCAAGTAGAGGCATACTAGTGACACTCTGTCTGTCTATGTATTCACACAAGTATTATGTTTCCGGTTAATACAATTCTAGCATGAATAATAAACATTTATCATGAAATAAGGAAATAAATAATAACTTTATTATTGTCTCTAGGGCATATTTCCTTCAATACCTACCTATTATGGCATTTCCATAGCCATTCCGAGATATATTGCCATGCAACTTTCCACCGTTCCATTTATTATGACACGCATCATCATTGTCATATTGCCTTGCATGATCATGTAGTTGACATCGTATTTGTGGCAAAGCCACCATTCATAATTCTTTCATACATGTCACTCACCACCGGAGGCATTCATATAGAGTCTTACTTTGTTCTAGTATCGAGTTGTAATCTTTGAGTTGTAAATAAATAGAAGTGTGATGATCATCATTAATAGAGCATTGTCCCAAAAAAAAGAAAAAAAAGAAAGGCCAAATAAAAAAGGAAAGGCCAAATAAAAAAAGAAAAAAAGTTAAGGCAAAAAAAAGAGAAATAAAAGGGAGAATGCTACTATCCTTTTTCCACACTTGTGCTTCAAAGTAGCACCATGATCTTCATGATAGAGAGTCTCTTATTTTGTCACTTTCGTATACTAGTGGGAATTTTTCATTATAGAACTTGGCTTGTATATTCCAACAATGGGCTTCCTCAAATGCACTAGGTCTTCGTGAGCAAGCAAGTTGGATGCACGCCCACTTAGTTTCTTTTGTTGAGCTTTCATACCTTTATAGCTCTAGTGCATCCGTTGCATGGCAATCCCTACTCCTCGCATTGACATCAATTGATGGGCATCTCCATAGCCCGTTGATTAGCCATGTCAATGTGAGACTTTCTCCCTTTTTGTCTTCTCCACACAACCTCCATCATCATATTCTATTCCACCCATAGTGCTATGTCCATGGCTCGCACTCATATATTGCGTGAAAGTTCAAAATTTTTGAGAATACTAAAGTATGAAACATTTGCTTGGCTTGTCGTCGGGGTTGTGCATGACGGGAGCATTTTGTGTGACGAAAATGAAGCATGGCCAAACTATCTGATTTTGTAGGGATGAGCTTTCTTTGGCTATGTTATTTTGAGAAGACATGATTGCTTTATTAGTATGCTTGAAGTATTATTATTTTTATGTCAATATTAAACTTTTGTATTGAATCTTATGGATCTGAATATTCTTGCCACAATAGAAGATTACATTGATAAATATGTTAGGTAGCATTCCACATCAAAAATTCGGTTTTTATCATTTACCTACTCGAGGACGAGCAGGAATTAAGCTTGAGGATGCTTGCCGTCTCCAACGTATCTATAATTTTTGATTGTTCCATGCTATTATATTATCCATCTACAATGTTTTATATGCATTTATATGCTATTTTATATGATTTTTGGGACTAACCTATTAACCTAGAGCCTAGTGCCATTTTCTGTTTTTTCCTTGTTTTTGAGTTTTGCCAATTTTTGATGATTTTTTATGGACCAAAAGAATCCCCTGGAGCGAAAGAGTTGGGCCAGAAGAGTCCCAGGCTGCCCATGAGGGTGGGGGGCGTGCCCAACCCCCTGGGCACGCCCCCTGCCTCGTGGACAGCCCGGAGACCCCCCTGACTTGTTCCTGGCGCCAAAAATTCCTATAAATACTGAAACCTCTAGAAAATAACCTAGAGGGGGAGTTCCGCCGCCGCAAGCCTCTGTAGCCACCGAAAACCAATCTAGACCCATTCCGGCACCCTGCCGGAGGGGGATTGATGACCCACAAGTGTAGGGGATCTATCGTAGTCCTTTCGATAAGTAAGAGTGTCGAACCCAACGAGGAGCAGAAGGAAATGACAAGCGGTTTTTAGTAAGGTATTCTCTGCAAGCACTGAAATTATAGGTAACAGATAATTTTGTGATAAGATAATTTGTAACGGGTAACAAGCAATGAAAGTAAATAAGGTGCAGTAAGGTGGCCCAATCCTTTTCGTAGCAAAGGACAAGCCTGGACAAACTCTTATATAGAGAAAAGCGCTCCCGAGGACACATGGGAATTATCGTCAAGCTAGTTTTCATCACGCTCATATGATTCGCGTTCGTTACTTTGATAATTTGATATGTGGGTGGACCGGCGCTTGGGTACTGCCCTTTCTTGGACAATAATCCCACTTATGATTAACCCCTATTGCAAGCATCCAGAACTACAAAAGAAGTATTAAGGTAAACCTAACCATAGCATGAGACAAGTGGATCCAAATCGGCCCCTTACGAAGCAACTTATAAACTAGGGTTTAAGCTTCTGTCACTCTAGCAACCCATCATCTACTTATTACTTCCCAATGCCTTCCTCTAGGCGCAAATAATGGTGACGTGTCATGTAGTCGACGTTCACATAACACCACTAGAGGAGACACAACATACATCTCATCAAAATATCGAACGAATACGAAATTCACATGATTACTAATAGCAGGACTTCTCCCATGTCCTCAGGAACAAACGTAACCACTCACAAATCATATTCATGTTCATAATCAGAGGGGTATAAATATGCATAAAGGATCTGAACATATGATCTTCCACCAAATAAACCAACCAGCATCAACTACAAGGAGTAATCAACACTACTAGCAACCCACAGGTACCAATCTGAGGCCCTGGGACAAAGATTGGATAAAAGAGATGAACTAGGGTTTGAGAGGAGATGGTGCTGGTGAAGATGTTGATGGAGATTGACCCCCTCCCGATGAGAGGATCGTTGGTGATGACGATGGTGATGATTTCCCCCTCCTGGAGGGAAGTTTCCCCGGCAGAACAGTTCTGCCGGAGCTCTAGATTGGTTCCGCCAAGGTTCCGCCTCGTGGCGGCTGATACGTCTCCAACGTATCTATAATTTATGAAGTATTCATGCTATTATATTACCCGTTTTGGATGTTTATGGGATTTACTTTACACCTTTATATCATTTTTGGGACTAACCTATTAACCAGAGGCCCAGCCCAGATTGCTGTTTTTTGCCTATTTCAGTGTTTCGAAGAAAAGGAATATCAAACGGAGTCCAAACGGAATGAAACCTTCGGGAGAGTTATTTTTGGAACGGAAGCAATCCAGAAGACTTGGAGTTGAAGTCAGGGAAGCTTCGAGGTGGCCACGAGGCAGGGAGGCGCGCCCTACTCCCTGGGGGCGCCCCCACCCTCGTGGGCCCCTCGTGGCTCCGCTGACCGACTTATTTCGCCTATATATGTCCATATACCCTAAAAACATCGGGGAACAAAATAGATCGGGAGTTCTGCCGCCGCAAGCCTCTGTAGCCACCAAAAACCAATCGGGACCCTGTTCCGGCACCCTGCCGGAGGGGGGAACCCTCACCGGTGGCCATCTTCATCATCCCGGGGCTCTCCATGACGAGGAGGGAGTAGTTCACCCTCGGGGCTGAGGGTATGTACCAGTAGCTATGTGTTTGATCTCTCTCTCTCTCTCTCTCTCTCTCTCTCTCTCTCGTGTTCTTGAGGTGGTAGGATCTTGATGTATCGCGAGCTTTGCTATTATAGTTGGATCTTATGATGTTTCTCCCCCTCTACTCTCTTGTAATGGATTGAGTTTTCCCTTTGAAGTTATCTTATCGGATTGAGTCTTTAAGGATTTGAGAACACTTGATGTATGTCTTGCCGTGCTTATCTGTGGTGACAATGGGATATTCACGTGATCCACTTATTGTATGTTTTGGTGATCAACTTGCGGGTTCAATGAACTTATGCATAGGGGTTGGCACACGTTTTCGTCTTGGCTCTCCGGTAGAAACTTTGGGGCACTCTTTGAAGTACTTTTGTGTTGGTTGAATAGATGAATCCGAGATTGTGTGATGCATATCGTATAATCATACCCACAGTTACTTGAGGTGACAATGGAGTATCTAGGTGACATTAGGGTTTTGGTTGATTTGTGTCTTAAGGTGTTATTCTAGTACGAACTCTATGATAGATTGAACGGAAAGAATAGCTTCGTGTTATTTTACAACAGACTCTTGAATATATCGAGCAGAAAGAATAACTTTGAGGTGGTTTTGTACCCTACCATAATCTCTTCGTTTGTTCTCCGGTATGAGTGACTTTGTAGTGACTCTTTGTTGCATGTTGAGGGATAGTTATATGATCCAATTATGTTATTATTGTTGAGAGAACTTGCACTAGTGAAAGTATGAACCCTAGGCCTTGTTTCCTAGCATTGCAATACCGTTTGTGCTCACTTTTATCAATAGTTACCTTTCTGTTTTTATATTTTCAGATTACAAAAACCTATATGTACTATCCATATTGCACTTGTATCACCATCTCTTCGCCGAACTAGTGCACCTATACAATTTACCATTGTATTGGGTGTGTTGGGGACACAAGAGACTCTTTGTTATTTGGTTGCGGGGTTGTTTGAGAGAGACCATCTTCATCCTACGCCTCCCACGGATTGATAAACCTTAGGTCATCCACTTGAGGGAGATTGCTACTGTCCTACAAACCTCTGCACTTGGAGGCCCAACAACGTCTACAAGAAGAAGGTTGCGTAGTAGACATCAAGGTCTTCTCTGGCGCCGTTGCCGTGGAGGTGAGTGCTTGAATGTATATCTTTAGATCTTGCAATCGAATATTTTAGTTTCTTGTTTCATCACTAGTTTAGTTTATAAAATAAAACTACAAAAAATGGAATTGAGTTTGTCTCATACGCTTCATCTTTTTAATATCTTTCGTAAGAATGATGGAAAGGAAAATTGTGCTCAAGTGCTAGGAGAAGAAATCTATAAAATGTTTCGCACTAGATCTTTGAATGATGAGCATGATTGCAATGTTGTTAGTATGAATTTCTTGAATATCCGTGATGCTAATGATATGCAAAGCCACAAGCTTGGGGATGCTATGTTTGATGAAGATGATATGTTTAGTCCCCCAAGTTTTGATGAGCAAATTTATTATGATGAAAGTATGCCTCCTATTTATGATGATTATTGTGATGAAACGTATGCTATAAAGAATAAAGATAACCATGAAACTTGTCATCTTGATTTTAATTTTCAATTGGATTATGCTTCACATGATAGTTATTTTGTTGAGTTTGCTCCCGCTACTATTGATGAGAATAAATTTGCTTAAGTGGGGAGTAGTAAAATTTCTATGCAAGCAGATCACGAAAAGAATGCTTTAGGTGCTGGTTATATTGTTGAATTCATTCATTATGCTACTGAAAATTATTATGAGAGAGGATCATATGCTTCTACATATTGCAATAATATCAAGTTTCCTCTGTATGTGTTGAAAATTTTGAAGTTATGTTTGTTTTGCCTTCCTATGCTAGTTGATTATTGTTCCCATAAGTTGTTTGCTCACAAAATCCCTATGCATAGGAAGTGGGATAGACTTAAATGTGCTAGTCATATTCTTCATGATGCTCTCTTTATGTTTCAATTCTTATCTTTTATGTGAGCATCATTGAAATCATCATGCCTAGCTAGGGGCGTTAAACGACAACGTTTGTTGGGAGGCAACCCAATTTTACTTTTGTTCTTTGCTTTGGTTCCTGTTTATTAATAAATAATCCATTTAGCTTCTGTTTAGATGTGTTTTTATGTTTTAATTAGTGTTGTGCCAAGTAGAACCTTTGGGAAGACTTGGGTGAAGTCTTTGCGATCATGCTGTAAAAAACAGAAACTTTTGCGCTCACGAGATTAGCTGCCATTTTTTACTGGAGAGTGATTTTAGGTTGATTCTTTTTGAAGATGATTAATAGACAAATTCCTCAGGTCCACCAATTTATTTTAGAATTTTTGGAGTTCCATAAGTATACGTTTTATACAGATTACTACAGACTGTTCTGTTTTTGACAGATTCTGTTTTCATTGTGTTGTTTGCTTATTTTGATGAATCTATGAGTAGTATCGGAGGGTATGAACCATAGAGAAGTTGGAATACAGTAGATATTACACCAATATAAATAAATAATGATTTCAAAACAGTACCTAATTGGTGGTTTTATTTTCTTATACTAACGGAGCTTACGAGTTTTCTGTTGAGTTTTGTGTTGTGAAGTTTTCAAGTTTGGGGTAAAGATTCGATGGAATATGGAATAAGGAGTGGAAAGAGCCTAAGCTTGGGGATGCCCAAGGCACCCCAAGGTAATATTCAAGGACAACCAAGAGCCTAATCTTGGGGATGTCCCGGAAGGCATCCCCTCTTTCGTCTTCGTTCATCGGTAACTTTACTTGGAGCTATATTTTTATTCACCACATGATATGTGTTTTGCTTGGAGCATCATTTTATTTTATTTTGTTTTGCTTGATGTTTGAATAATATCCCAAGATCTGAAATTCTTAAATGGGAGAGCGTCTTCACATAGCTACATAATTATTTCACTACTCATTGATCTTCACTTATATCTTTTTGGAGTAGTTTGTCATTTACTTGTGTGCTTCACTTATATCTTATGAGTAAATGGTTGAATGCGTTGAATATCATAAATCTGAAATTATACATGTTTCATATGCTTATCCCATGGGGAGTAATGACTTCACATATAAGAAGTAGAGGTGGTAAATTTATTGAAGGTTAGCAAACATTGTATTGGTCACTTGAACAATTCATGAAAGAATATTGAAGGAAGAGAGATTTCACATATAAATATACTATCTTGGACATCTTTTGTAATTGTGAGCTCTCATTAAAATATGACATGTTAAAAGGTTGATGTTGGTCAAGGAAGACAACGTAATGGGTTATGTTTTCTTATATCTGAAATAAAGTATATTGTCATGGATCGCCCAACATGTTGAGCTTGCCTTTCCCCCTCATGCTAGCCAAATTCTTTGCACCAAGTAGAGATACTACTTGTGCTTCCAAACATCCCTTAAACCTATATTTCCATGAGAGTCCACCATACCTACCTATGGATTGGGTAAGATCCTTCAAGTAGGTTGTCATCGGTGCATGCAATAAAAATTGCTCTCTAAATATGTATGGTCTATTAGTGTGGAGAAAATAAGCTTTATACGATCTTGTGAAATGGAAGCAATAAAAGCGATGGACTGCATACTAAAGGTCCCTATCACAAGTGGCAATATAAAGTGATGTTCCCTCGCATTAAGATTTTGTGCATCCAACTATAAAAGCGCATGGCAACCTCTGCTTCCCTCTGCGAAGGGCCTATCTTTTATTCTTATCTTTTACCTTATGCAAGAGTCATGGTGATCTTCACCTTTCCTTTTTACAGAAAAGATGTGCAATCAAGCTCAGAGACATCAGATAACGGATCTCTCAGGCACCGGTTTCCCTCAGTTCAGGAAGGGAAGCGAGCTTTCAAGGGTCCCAGGATAAAAAAGGACCTAAAGCAGTGGACCAGATTCCTACTACAGGCCAAGCAGCCAAGAAGAAGTGTAAAGAACGAGAGTTGTTGAAACTAGCATATTGGAAGATTAATCGGCGAAAATAACCATGAGCAGCCACAATATTATAAGTTTCTTCCTCTTGACCAAATTTGTAACCCTCATTAGCAGATTCATTTTCAGTAGTATCCTTTGGCAAGCACCTTATGTTGGAAAGATTCTGATATATATATATATATCCAATTGTATGTAAGGCATCATGAGCTATTATTGTTGACATTACCCTTGAGGTAAAAGGTTGGGAGGCGAATCTATAAGCCCATATCTTTCTCTGTGTCTGATTAAAACTTTGAACCCATCAATATCGCGTGAGTGTTAGCAATTGTGAAAGACTAAATGATAGTTGAGTATGTGAAGTTTGCTGAATTAAAGCTCTGACATAGACCCTTCCTGAAAATAAGATGAATTGCAATTGCTTGATGACCGAGAACACGGTTTGTTAGTTTTCAAGAAAGTTTATGATCTATACTTTAACATGTGAATAGCTTGTTACTTGATCATGAGAAGCTTTATGAGATGAGCTACTATTATGATATATAATGATGCTAGAAAAGGTGATTGAAATTATCACTGATCAAACTTGTGCACCTGCTAGCATTCACACTTCATAAATTATTTATTTTATCATTTACCTACTCGAGGACGAGTAGGAATTAAGCTTGGGGATGCTGATACGTCTCCAGCGTATCTATAATTTATGAAGTATTCATGCTATTATATTACCCGTTTTGGATGTTTATGGCCTTTACTTTACACTTTTATATCATTTTTGGAACTAACCTATTAACCGGAGGCCCAGCCCAGATTGCTATTTTTTTTTGCCTATTTCAGTGTTTTGAAGAAAAGGAATATCAAACGGAGTCCAAACGGAATGAAACCTTCAGGAGAGTTATTTTTGGAACGGAAGCAATCCAGGAGACTTGGAGTTGAAGTCAAGGAAGCTTCGAGGTGGCCACGAGGCAGGGAGGCGCGCCCTACCCCCCGGGCGCGCCCCCACCCTCATGGCTCCGCTGACCGACTTCTTTCTCCTATATATGTCCATATACCCTAAAAACATCGGGGAACAGAATAGATAGGGAGTTCCGCCGCCGCAAGCCTCTGTAGCCACCAAAAACCAATCGGGACCCTGTTCCGGCACCCTGCCGGAGGGGGGAACCCTCACCGGTGGCCATATTCATCATCCCGGCGCTCTCCATGATGAGGAGGGAGTAGTTCACCCTCAGGGCTGAGGGTATGTACCAGTAGCTATGTGTTTGATCTCTCTCTCTCTCATGTTTTTAAGGTGGTATGATCTTGATGTATCGCGAGCTTTGCTATTATAGTTGGATCTTATGATGTTTCTCCCCCTCTACTTTCTTGTAATGGATTGAGTTTTCCCTTTGAAGTTATCTTATCGGATTGAGTCTTTAAGGATTTGAGAACACTTGATGTATGTCTTGCCGTGCTTATCTGTGGTGACAATGGGATATTCACGTGATCCACTTGATGTATGTTTTGGTGATCAACTTGCGTGTTTAATGAACTTATGCATAGGGGTTGGCACACGTTTTCATCTTGCCTCTCCGGTAGAAACTTTGGGGCACTCTTTGAAGTACTTTTGTGTTGGTTGAATAGATGACTCCGAGATTGTGTGATGCATATCGTATAATCATACCCAGGGATACTTGAGGTGACAATGGAGTATCTAGGTGACATTAAGGTTTTGGTTGATTTGTGTCTTAAGGTGTTATTCTAGTACGAACTCTATGATAGATTGAATGGAAAGAATAGCTTCGTGTTATTTTACTACGGACTCTTGAATAGATCGAGCAGAAAGAATAACTTTGAGGTGGTTTCGTACCCTACGATAATCTCTTCGTTTGTTCTCCGCTATTAGTGACTTTGGAGTGACTCTGTGTTGCATGTTGAGGGATAGTTATATGATCCAATTATGTTATTATTGTTGAGAGAACTTGCCCTAGTGAAAGTATGAACCCTAGGCCTTGTTTCCTAGCATTGCCATACTGTTTGTGCTCACTTTTATCAATAGTTACCTTGCTGTTTTTATATTTTCAGATTACAAAAACCTATATGTACTATCCATATTGCACTTGTATCACCATCTCTTCGCCGAACTAGTGCACCTATATAATTCACCATTGTATTGGGTGTGCTGGGGACACAAGAGACTCTTTATTATTTGGTTGCAGGGTTGTTTGAGAGAGACCATCTTCATCCTACGCCTCCCACGGATTGATAAACCTTAGGTCATCCACTTGAGGGAGATTTACTACTGTCCTACAAACCTCTGCACTTGGAGGCCCAACAACGTCTATAAGAAGAAGGTTGCGTAGTAGACATCAGCGGCAAAGTTTCATCCCGTAAGCTTCCTTATCATTTTTTCCAGGGTAAAAGACTTCATATACCAGAAGATGGGCATCGGAGGGCTGCCTGGTGGCCCACGAGGCTGGGGGGCGCGCCCAGGGCGGTAGGGCACGTCCCCCACCCTCGTGGATGGTGAGTGGCCCCCCTATGGTATTTCTTTCGCTCAATATTTTTTATTAATTCCCAAAATGACTTTCGTGGAGTTTCAAGACTTTTGGAGCTGTGCAGAATAGGTCTCTAATATTTGCTCCTTTTCCAGCCCAGAATGCCAGCTGCCGGCATTCTCCCTCTTCATGTAAACCTTGTAAAATAAGAGAGAATAGCCATAAGTATTGTGACATAACATGTAATAACAGCCCATAATTCAATAAATATCGATATAAAAGCATGATGCAAAATGGATGTATCAACTCCCCCAAGCTTAGACCTCGCTTGTCCTCAAGCGGAAGCCGATATCGAAAAATATGTCCACATATTTAGAGATAGAGGTGTCGATAAAATAAAATACGGACATGAGGGCATCATGATTATTCTTATAACAGCAGCATACATATATTTTGTGATATGATTTCTCATGTTAAAGTAACAATCTATTCACAATGTCAAGTATGATTCAGAAACTTCATTGAGAACTAATAAACTATAATCTCAGTCATTGAAGCAATTGCAATTTATCATAACATAGGAAAGAGTCAACAATAGAGCTTTTCAGGAAGTCCACATACTCAACTATCATTTAGTCTTTCACAATTGCTAACACTCACGCAATACTTATGGTTATGGAGTTTTAATCGGACACAGAGAAAGATAGGGGCTTATAGTGTTGCCTCCTAACCTTTTACCTCAAGGGTAATGTCAACAATAATAGTTCATGCTAACTTACATTCAAATGGGATATATATATCAGGATCTTTCCAACACGAGGTGCTTGCCGAAGGATAAAATAAAAAGGGAAAGGTGAAAATCACCTTGACTCTTACAGAATGTAAAAGTAAAAGATAGGCCCTTCGCAGAGGGAAGCAGAGGTTGTCATGTGCTTTTATGGTTGGATGCACGAAATCTTAATGCAAAAGAACGTCACTTTACATTGCCACTTGTGATATGAACCTTTATTATGCAGTCCGTCGCTTTTATTACTTCCATATCACAAGATCGTATAAAGCTTATTTTCTCCACACTAATAAGTCATACATATTTAGAGAGCAATTTTTATTGCATACAACATGACAACTTAGTTGAAGCATCTTACTCAATCCATATGTAGATATGGTGGACTGTTATGGCAAAACTGGGTTTAAGGATATTTGGAAGCACAAGTAGTATCTCTACTTGGTGCAAGGAATTTGGCTAGCATGAGGGGGAAAGGCAAGCTCAACATGTTGGATGATCCATGACAATATACTTTATTTCAGATATAAGAAAACATAACCCATTACGTTGTCTTCCTTTTCCAACATCAACTATTTAGCATGTCATACTTTAATGAGTGCTCACAATCATAAAAGATGTCCAAGATAGTATATTTGTATGTGAAAACCTCTCTTTCTTTATTACTTCCTATTAATTGCAATGATGACCAAAACTAAGTTTGTCAACTCTCAACAACTTTTATTCATCATACTCTTTATATGTGAAGTCATTACTCTCCATAAGAGCAATATGATCTCTTTATTATTATTATTATTTTTCTTCTTTCTCAAGATCATAGCAAGATAGCAAAGCCCTTGACTCAACACTAATCTTTATTATATATAGCTCACGGACTCGATTACATAGAGGGATCATAAAGCAAAACTCAAAACTAAATCATACCAAAACTTTATTCTACTATATCTCGATATTACTGAAAGGATCGGACTAAATAAAACGGTAAAGATAGGAGTGTGATGGTGCTACGATACTGGGGCACCTCCCCCAAGCTTGGCAGTTGCCAAGGGGAGTGCCCATACCCATATGATTATGTCTCTTCCTTCGGAGGTGGTGATGTGATATTCTTGGCGATGATGCCCTTCAGGATACGATTCTCTTCCTCGAGCTTATTGACTTGTTGCTTGAGATCCATTGTTTCCTTACGGAGCTTACCTGTGACAGTTAAAGCTCCTTGCACCCAGGGATGCTGCATAGCTGCGGGAGAACACGCAACACTCTTTTTAATATTTTCATAAGAGAGAAATTTAATATTGGGGGGAATGACCGAGTTCGGAATAGCTGAGCTCTGTAGTTCCCCCATCGTGAATCCCGCTTGGAAACGGGAAGTAACTTCTTGTTCCTCCTCTATAGCATCTATCCTTTTCAAGTCGGCCTCCATCTCTTCCTCCGTTGATGGCTCAAAGTGGTCAGCATCGCTGTTTGCTCCTGGTCCCGGTGTCGGATTAGACACCCGACTCTCTCCAACTGATTCTTGAGAAGACATCTTGCTCTAATCTGCGGCAGAAACAACTCAAAACAATAACAGAGGATAATCGCGTGATACGGTGGTCAAAACCTTCGGGAGATTATATAATGAATTTTTACCGATCGAAAGAAGCATCGTGCAAGAAAACGGAGTCCGGAGGGCACACGAGGTGCCCACGAGGCAGGGGGCGCACCCAGGGGGGTAGGGCGCGCCCTCCACCCTCGTGGATGCCTCGTGTCCTTCCCGCACTACTTCTTATTTTTCTATTTTCTTAAATATTCCAAAACGGAGAAAATTTGCTATTAGAACTGTTTTGGAGTCTGTTTACTTACCGTACCACATACCTATTCCTTTTCGGAGTCTGAAACGTTCTGGAAGGTGTCCCTTATGTATTCCTCCGGGGTTACGGTCTCAATAACATCAGTTTCAACATTTATAGGATTACCTGAGATATAATGTTTGATTCTTTGACCGTTCACCACCTTCGGGTTTGTGCCTTCGAAGTTGTTGATTTTTATGGCACCGGAACGATAGACCTCCTCGATAACGTAAGGGCCTTCCCATTTAGAGAGAAGTTTTCCTGCAAAAAATCTTAAACGAGAGTTGTATAGCAACACATAGTCACCTACATTAAACTCACACTTTTGTATCCTTTTGTCATGCCATCTTTTAACTTTTTCTTTAAACAGTTTGGCATTCTCGTAATCTTGGGTTCTCCATTCATCAAGAGAGCTAATGTCAAACAACCTCTTCTCACCGGCAAGTTTGAAATCATAATTGAGCTCTTTAATGGCCCAATATGCCTTATGTTCTAGTTCGAGAGGTAAGTGACATGCTTTTCCATAAACCATTTTATATGGAGACATACCCAGAGGATTTTTATATACAGTTCTATAAGCCCATAATGCATCATCAAGTTTCTTGGACCAATTCTTTCTAGATCTATTAACAGTCTTTTGCAAAATTAATTTGAGCTCTCTGTTACTCAATTCTACTTGACCACTAGACTGTGGATGATAAGGAGATGCAATTCTATGATTACCGTCATACTTAGCAAGCATTACGAAAAGCACCATGAATGAAATGTGAACCACCATCAGTCATTAAGTATCTAGGGACACCAAACCTCGGAAAAATAACTTCTTTAAGCATCTTAATAGAGGTGTTATGATCAACACTACTAGTTGGAATAACTTCTACCCACTTAGTAACTTAATCAACAGCAACTAAAATATGTGTATAACCATTAGAGGCAGGAAAAGATCCCATATAATCAAAACCCCAAACATCAAATGGTTCAATAACAAGAGAACAATCCATAGGCATTTCTTGATGTCTACTAATATTACCAATTCTTTGACATTCATCACAAGACAAGACAAACTTACGGGCGTCTTTGAATAGAGTAGGCCAATAAAAACCGGATTGCAACACCTTATGTGCAGTTCTATCTCCCGCGTGGTGTCCTCCATATGCTTCGGAGTGACACTTGCATGGGATCTGTTCTTGTTCATGCTCAGGTACACAACGTCTAATAACACCATCTACTCCTTCTTTATAAAGGTGTGGGTCATCCCAGAAGTAATGTCTTAAATCATAGAAAAACTTTTTCTTTGCTGATATGTGAAACTAGGTGGTATAAATTTTGCAACAATGTAATTAGCATAATCAGCATACCATGGAGCAGTATGAGAAGCATTAATGACATTCAGTTGTTCATCAGGAAAGCTATCATCAATAGGTAGTGGGTCATCAAGAACATTCTCTAACCTAGACAAGTTGTCTGCAACGGGGTTCTCAGCTCCCTTTTTATCAATAATATGCAAATCAAATTCTTGTAGCAAGAGAACCCATCTAATAAGTCTAGGTTTAGCATCTTTCTTTTCCATAAGATATTTGATAGCAGCATGATCAGTGTGAATAGTTACTTTAGAATCAACAATATAAGGTCTGAACTTATCACAAGCAAATACAACTGCTAAGAATTCTTTTTCAGTAGTGGCATAATTTCTCTGGGCAGTGTCTAGAGTTTTACTAGCATATTGAATAACGTTTAATTTCTTATCAACTCTTTATCCTAGAACATCACCTACAACATAATCGCTAGCATCACACATAATTTCAAAGGGTAAATTCCAATCAGGTGGCTGAACAATAGGTGCAGAGACCAAAGCTTTCTTAAGTATTTCAAATGCTTCTACACAATCATCATCGGATACGAAAATCTTTTTGTAATAGATGAGTTAGAGGCCTAGAAATTTTAGAAAAGTCCTTAATGAACCTCCTATAAAACCCGGCATGACCAAGGAAACTTCTTATACCTTTAATGTCCTTGGGACACGGCATCTTTTCAATAGCGTCCACTTTAGCTTTATCAACTTCAATACCTCTTTCGGAAATTTTATGCCCCAAACAATGCCTTCATTAACCATAAAGTGGCACTTCTCCCAATTCAAAACAAGACTAGTATCTTCGCATCTCTGCAAAACTCGTTCAAGGTTGCTCAAGCAATCATCAAAAGAGGATCCATAAATGGAGAAATCATCCATGAATACCTCACAAATCTTTTCACAAAAGTCAGAGAATATAGACATCATGCATCTTTGAAAAGTAGCAGGTGCATTACATAAACCAGAAGGCATACGTCTATAAGCAAAAGTACCGAAAGGGCAAGTAAAAGTAGTCTTTTCTTGATCCTCCGCTGACACAGGTATTTGAGAGAAACCAGAATAACCATCTAGAAAGCAGAAATGTGTATGTTTGGATAGTCTTTCTAGCATTTGATCAATAAAAGGTAAAGGGTAATGATCTTTTTAGTAACTTTATTCAATTTGCGGAAATCAATTACCATCCTATAACCTGTAATAATTCTTTGTGGGATCAATTCATCTTAATCATTAGGAACGACAGTAATACCTCCCTTCTTAGGGACACAATGGACAGGCCTTACCCACTGACTATCAGCAACGGGATAAATTATACCTGGCACAAGGAGCTTTAGTATTTCCTTTCTTACCACTTCTTTCATCTTAGGATTTAACCGTCGTTGATGATCAATAACTGGTTTGGCATCTTCCTCCAACTTTATTTTGTGTTGGCATTGAGTGGGACTAATGCGCTTAAGGTTATCAAGAGTATATCCAATAGCAGCACGGTGCTTCTTCAGAGTTTTCAATAATCTTTCCTCTTCCTGCTCTGAAAGGTTAGCACTAATAATAACAGGATATATCTTCTTTTCATCAAGATAAGCATATTTAAGAGTATCAGGTAAAGGTTTAAGCTCAAACATGGGATCACCCTTGGGTGGAGGAGGATCCCCTAGGATTTCAACAGGCAAGTTGTGTTTCAAAATAGGTCCCTGTTTAAAGAATAATTCATCTAATTCCCTTCTTTCATTCATAAACATATCATTTTCATGGTATAGCAAATATTGTTCTAAAGGATCAGTAGGAGGTACGGCAATAGAAGCAAGACCAATAATTTCATCCTTACTAGGCAATTCTTTGTCATGGAGTTGTCTACGAAACTTAGCAAAATTAAACTCATGAGACACATCCCCTAACCAATTGTAACAACATCCTTTTCGCAATCTATCTTAGCATTAACAGTGTTCAAGAAGGGTCTACCAAATATAATGGGACAAAAGTTATCTTGTGGGGAACCAATAACAAGAAAATCAGCAGGATATTTAACTTTCCCACACAAGACTTCAACATCTCTAACAATCCCAATTGGTGAAATAGTATCTCTATTTGCAAGCTTAATTGTAACATCAATTTCTTCTACCTCAGCAGGAGCAATATCATGCATAATTTCTTTATATAAGGAATAAGGTATTGCACTGGCACTAGCACCCATATCACATAAGCCATGATAACAATGATCTCCTATTTTAACAGAAATAACAGGCATACCTACAACGGGTCTATGTTTCTTAGCATCAAGTCTAGCGATTCTAGCAGCTTCATCAGAGAAATAAATAACATGCCCATCAATATTATCGGCCATGAGATCTTTAACCATAGCAATACTAGGTTCAACTTTAATTTGCTCAGGTGGTGTATATGTTCTGGTATTACTCTTACGGACCACAGTTGAAGCTTTAGCATGATCCTTTATTCTAACAGGGAAAGGTGGTTTCTCAACATAAGAAGTAGGAACAATGGGATCATTATAAGTGATAGTCTTTTCTTCAACTGTAATAGGTGCAACTACTTTTACTTGAGTGGGAGGATTATATTTAAACCACTTCTCCTTAGGGAGATCAACATGAGTAGCAAATGATTCACAGAAGGAAGCTACTATCTCAGAGTCAAGTCCATATTTAGTGCTAAATCCACGAAAGGCATCGATATCCATAAAAGATTTAACACAATCAAACTTAGGTGTCATACCTGACTTCTTACCATCATCGGAATCCCAATCTTCAGCGTTGCGTTTAATTCTTTCCAATAAATCCCACTTGAATTCAATAGTCTTCATCATATAAGAACCAGCACAAGAAGTATCAAGCATGGAGCGATCATTAAGAGAAAGCCGAGCATAATTTTTTTGAATAATCATGTCCCTTGAGAGCTCATGATTGGGGCATGAATATAACATTGACTTAAGCCTCCCCCAAGCTTGAGCGATGCTTTCTCCTTTGCGAGGCCAAAAGTTATATATATAATTACGATCACGATGAACAAGATGCATAGGATAAAACTTCTGGTGAAATTCCAATTTCAATCATTTATAGTCCTAGGATCCCATATCATCACATAGCCTATACCATGTCAATGCATCTCCCTTCAAAGATAAAGGGAAGACCTTCTTCTTGATAACATCATCAGGCATACCTGCAAGCTTAAATAATCCACAAACTTCATCCACATAGATAAGGTGTAAATCGGGATGCAATGTTCCATCTCCTACGAAGGGATTAGCTAGCAGTTTCTATACCATACCCGAAGGAATTTCAAAGTAAACATTTTCAGTAGGTTCAGTAGGTTGAGGATCAACTCTTTGCTCTACTGGTCGGGGTGAAGATACCCCGAACAAGCCCCTCAAAGAATTAGTTTCCATAGTAACAAGTGACAGTAAATTTCAGCACACTATATAAATGTTTCCTTACCAAGTTCCACTTACCAAAGGCGCTTCACTCCCCGGCAACGGCGCCAGAAAAGAGTCTTGATGACCCACAATTGTAGGGGATCTATCATAGTCCTTTCGATAAGTAAGAGTGTCGAACCCAACGAGGAGCAGAAGGAAATGACAAGCGGTTTTTAGTAAGGTATTCTCTGCAAGCACTGAAATTATAGGTAACAGATAGTTTTGTGATAAGATAATTTGTAACGGGTAACAAGCAATGAAAGTAAATAAGGTGGAGCAAGGTGGCCCAATCCTTTTTGTAGCAAAGGACAAGTCTAGACAAACTCTTATATAGAGAAAAGCGCTCCTGAGGACACATGGGAATTATCGTCAAGCTAGTTTTCATCACGCTCATAAGATTCGCGTTCGTTACTTTGATAATTTGATATGTGGGTGGATCGGAGCTTGGGTACTGCCCTTTCTTGGACAAGCATCCCACTTATGATTAACCCCTATTGCAAGCATCCACAACTACAAAAGAAGTATTAAGGTAAACCTAACCATAGCATGAAACAAGTGGATCCAAATCAGCCCCTTACGAAGCAACTTATAAACTAGGGTTTAAGCTTCTGTCACTCTAGCAACCCATCATCTACTTATTACTTCCAAATGCCTTACTCTAGGCCCAAATAATGGTGAAGTGTCATGTAGTCGACGTTCACATAACACCACTAGAGGAGAGACAACATACATCTCATCAAAATATCGAACGAATACCAAATTCACATGACTACTAATAGCAAGACTTCTCCCATGTCCTCAGGAACAAACGTAACCACTCACAAATCATATTCATGTTCATAATCAGAGGGGTATTAATATGCATAAAGGATCTGAACATATGATCTTCCACCAAATAAACTAACTAGCATCAACTACAAGGAGTAATCAACACTACTAGCAACCCACAGGTACCAATCTGAGGCCCCGGGACAAAGATTGGATACAAGAGATGAACTAGGGTTTGAGAGGAGATGGTGCTGGTGAAGATGTTGATGGAGATTGATCCCCTCCCAATGAGAGGATTGTTGGTGATGACGATGGTGATGATTTCCCCCTCCCGGAGGGAAGTTTCCCTGGCAGAACAGCTCTGCCAGAGCTCTAGATTGGTTCCGCCTCGTGGCGGTGGAGTTTCATCCCGTAAGATTCCTTATCATTTTTTCTAGGGTAAAAGACTTCATATAGCAGAAGATGGGCACCGGAGGGCTGCCAGGTGGCCCACGAGGCAGGGGGCGTGCCCAGGGGGTAGGGCGCGCCCCCACCCTCGTGGATGGTGGGTGGTCCCCCTCTGGCATTTCTTCCGCTCAATATTTTTTATTAATTCCCAAAATGACTTTCGTGGAGTTTTAGGACTTTTGGAGCTGTGCAGAATAGATCTCTAATATTTGCTCCTTTTCCAGCCCAGAATCCCAGTTGCCGGCATTCTCCCTCTTCATGTAAACCTTGTAAAATAAGAGAGAATAGCCATAAGTATTGTGACATAGCATGTAATAACAACCCATAATGCAATAAATATCGATATAAAAGCATGATGCAAAATGGACGTATTAGGGATCCATCACCGGTGGCCATCTTCATCGTCCTGACGCTCTCCATGATGAGGAGGGAGTAGTTCACCCTCGGGGCTGAGGGTATGTACCAATAGCTATGTGTTTGATCTCTCTCTATCCCGTGTTCTTGATTTGGCACGATCTTGATGTATCGCGAGCTTTGCTATTATAGTTGGATCTTATGATGTTTCTCCCCCTCTACTCTCTTGTAATGGATTGAGTTTTCCCTTTGAAGTTATCTTATCGGATTGAGTCTTTAAGGATTTGAGAACACTTTTTGTATGTCTTGCATGTGCTTATCTGTGGTGACAATGGGATATCACGTGATCTACTTGATGTATGTTTTGGTGATCAACTTGGGGGTTCAGTGACCTTGTGAACTTATGCATAGGGGTTAGCACACGTTTTCGTCTTAACTCTTCGGTAGAAACTTTGGGGCACTCTTTGAAGTACTTTGTGTTGGTTGAATAGATGAATATGAGATTGTGTGATGCATATCGTATAATAATCATACCCACGGATACTTGAGGTGACATTGGAGTATCTAGGTGACATTAGGGTTTTGGTTGATTTGTGTCTTAAGGTGTTATTCTAGTATGAACTCTATGATAGATCGAACGGAAAGAATAGCTTCATGTTATTTTACTACGGACTCTTGAATAGATCGATCAGAAAGGATAACTTTGAGGTGGTTTTGTACCCTACCATAATCTCTTCGTTTGTTCTCCGCTATTAGTGACTTTGGTGAATCTTTGTTGCATGTTGAGGGATAGTTATATGATCCAATTATGTTATTATTGTTGAGAGAACTTGCACTGGTGAAAGTATGAACCCCTAGGCCTTGTTTCCTATCATTGCAATACCGTTTAAGCTCACTTTTATCATTAGTTACCTTGCTGTTTTTATATTTTCAGATCACAAATACTCATATCTATCATCCATATGGCACTTGTATCTCCATCTCTTCGCCGAACTAGTGCACCTATACAATTTACCATTGTATTGGGTGTGTTGGGGACACAAGAGACTCTTTTTTATTTGGTTGCAGGGTTGTTTGAGAGAGACCATCTTCAACCTACGCCTCCCACGGAATGATAAACCTTAGGTCATCCACTTGAGGGAAATTTGCTACTGTCCTACAAACCTCTGCACTTGGAGGCCCAACAACGTCTACAAGAAGAAGGTTGCGTAGTAGACATCAGGTACCTCCGTGTTCAGCACACGTTCAGCTCGATGACGTCCCTCGTACTCTGGATATAGTTGAGGCCGAGGGAGAGTTTCGTCAGCACGGCGGCGTGATGACGGTGATGATGATGCTACCGACGCAGGGCTTGGCCTAAGCACCACTACGATATGACCGAGGTGGATTATGGTGGAGGGGGGCACTGCACACGGCTAAAAGATCAATGATCAACTTGTGTGTTCTAGGGTGCCCCCTACCCCCGTATATAAAGGAGCAAGGGGGAGGCCGGCCGGCCCTTGTGGGCGTGCCAGGAGGAGGAGTCCTCCTCCTAGTGGGAGTAGGACTCCCCTTTCCTAGTCCCAGTAGGAGGGGGAAGGAAGGAGTGGGAGAGGGAAAGGCAAGGGGCGCCGCCCCCCCTTCCTTGTCCTATTTGGACTCAAGGGGAGGGGGGCGTGGCCTGCCCTGGCCGGCCCCTCTCTCTCTCCACTAGGGCCCAACAAGGCCCATTAGTTCCCCGGGGGGTTCCGGTAACCCTCCGGCGCTCCGGTTTTCTCCGAAATCGCATGGAACACTTCCGGTGTCCGAATATAGCCGTCCAATATATCATTCTTTATTTCTCAACCATTTCGAGACTCCTGTCATGTCCGTGATCATATCAGGGACTCCGAACTACCTTCGGTACATCAAAACACATAAACTCATAATACCGATCGTCACCGAATGTTAAGCGTGCGGACCCTACGGGTTCGAGAACTATGTAGACATGACCGAGACTCATCTCCGGTCAATAACCAATAGTGGAACCTAGATGCTCATATTGGTTCCTACATATTCTACGAAGATCTTTATCGGTCAAACCGCATAACAACATACGTTGTTCCCTTTGTCATCGGTATGTTACTTGCCCGAGATTCGATCGTCGGTATCTCAATACCTAGTTCAATCTCGTTACTGGCAAGTCTCTTTTACTCGTTCCGTAATGCATCATCCCGTAACTAACTCATTAGTCACAATGCTTGCAAGGCTTATATTGATGTGCATTACTGAGGGGGCCTAGAGATACCTCTCCGACAATCGGAGTGACAAATCCTAATCTCGATCTATGCCAACTAAACAAGTACCATCGGAGACACCTGTAGAGCACCTTTATAATCACCCAGTTACGTTGTGATGTTTGGTAGCACACAAAGTGTTCTTCCGGTATTCGGGAGTTGCATAATCTCATAGTCATAGGAACATGTATAAGTCATGAAGAAAGCAACAACAATATACTAAACGATCAAATGCTAAGCTAACGGAATGGGTCAAGTCAATCACATCATTCTCTAATGATGTGATCCCATTAATCAAATGACAACACATGTCAATGTCTAGGAAACTTAACCATCTTTGATTCAACGAGCTAGTCAAGTAGAGGCATACTAGTGACACTCTGTCTGTCTATGTATTCACACATGTACTAAGTTTCCGGTTAATACAATTCTAGCATGAATAATAAACATTTACCATGATATAAGGAAATATAAATAACAACTTTATTATTGCCTCTAGGGCATATTTCCTTCAGTCTCCCACTTGCACTAGAGTCAATAATCTAGATTACACAGTAATGATTCTAACACCCATGGAGTCTTGGTGATGATCATGTTTTGCTCGTGAGAGAGGCTTAGTCAATGGGCCTACAACATTCAGATCCGTATGTATCTTGCAAATCTCTATGTCTCCCTCCTTGAATTGATCGCGGATGGAATTGAAGCATCTCTTGATGTGCTTGGTTCTCTTGTGAAATCTAGATTCCTTTGCCAAGGCAATTGCACCAGTATTGTCACATAAGATTTTCATTGGACTCGATGCACTAGGTATGACACCTAGATTGGATATGAACTCCTTCATCCAAACTCCTTCATTTGCTGCTTTCGAAGCAGCTGTGTACTCCGCTTCACATGTAGATCCTGCCACGACGCTTTGCTTAGAACTGCACCAACTGACAGCTCCACCGTTCAATATAAATACGCATCCGGTTTGTGACTTAGATTCATCCAGATCAGTGTCAAAGCTTGCATCGACGTAACCATTTACGACGAGCTCTTTGTCACCTCCATAAACGAGAAACATATCCTTAGTCCTTTTCAGGTATTTCAGGATGTTCTTGACCGCTGTCCAGTGATCCACTCCTGGATTAGTTTGGTACCTCCATGCTAAACTTATAGCAAGGCACACATCAGGTCTGGTACACAGCATTGCATACATGATAGAGCCTTTGGCTGAAGCATAGGGAACAACTTTCATTTTCTCTCTATCTTCTGCAGTGGTCGGGCATTGAGTCTGACTCAACTTCACACCTTGTAACACAGACAAGAACCCTTTCTTTGCTTGATCCATTTTGAACTTCTTCAAAACTTTATCAAGGTATGTGCTTTGTTAACGTCCAATTAAGCGTCTTGATCCATCTCTATAGATCTTGATGCCCAATATATAAGCAGCTTCACCGAGGTCTTTCATTGAAAAACTCTTATTCAAGTATCCTTTTATGCTATCCAGAAATTATATATTATTTCCAATCAACAATATGTCATCCACATATAATATTAGAAATGCTATAGAGCTCCCACTCACTTTCTTATAAATACAGGCTTCTCCAAAAGTCTGTATAAAACCATATGCTTTGATCACACTATCAAAACGTTTATTCCAACTCCGAGATGCTTGCACCAGTCCATAGATGGATCGCTGGAGCTTGCACACTTTGTTAGCATCCTTTGGATCGATAAAACCTTCAGGTTGCATCATATACAACTTTTCTTCCAGAAATCCATTCAGGAATGCAGTCTTTACATCCATTTGCCAAATTTCATAATCATAAAATGCGGCAATTGCTAACATGATTCGGACGGACTTAAGCATTGCTACGGGTGAGAAAGTCTCACATATTCAACTCCTTGAACTTGTCGAAAACCTTTTGCAACAAGTCGATCATCGGTCAAGTCAACCAAAGTCCACACTTTGTTCTCATACATGGATCCCATCTCAGATTTCATGGCCTCAAGCCGTTTCGCGGAATCTGGGCTCATCATCGCTTCCTCATAGTTCATAGGTTCGTCATGGTCAATTAACATGACCTCCAGAACAGGATTACCGTACCACTCTGGTGCGGATCTTACTCTGGTTGACCTACGAGGTTCGGTAGTAACTTGATCTGAAGTTACATGATCATCATCATTAGGTTCCTCACTAATTGGTGTAGGAGTCACAGGAACAGATTTCTGTGATGAACTACTTTCCAATAAGGGAGCAGGTACAGTTACCTCATCAAGTTCTACTTTCCTCCCACTCACTTCTTTCAAGAGAAACTCCTTCTCTAGAAAGGATCCATTCTTAGCAACGAATATCTTGCCTTCAGATCTGTGATAGAAGGTGTACCCAACAGCCTCCTTTGGGTATCCTATGAAGACACATTTCTCCGATTTGGGTTCGAGCTTATCAGGTTGAAGCTTTTTCACATAAGCATCACAGCCCCAAAATTTAAGAAACGACAACTTTGGTTTCTTGCCAAACCACAGTTCATAAGGCGTCGTTTCAACGGATTTAGATGGTGCCCTATTTAACGTGAATGCATCCGTCTCTAGAGCATAACCCCAAAATGATAGTAGTAAATCAGTAAGAGACATCATAGATCGTACCATATCTAGTAAATGACGATTACGACGTTCAGACACACCATTACGCTGTGGTGTTCCGGGTGGCGTAATTTGCGAAACTATTCCGCATTGTTTCAAATGAAGACCTAACTCGTAACTCAAATATTCTCCTCCACGATCAGATCGTAGAAACTTTATTTTCTTGTTATGATGATTTTTCACTTCACTCTGAAATTCTTTGAACTTTTCAAATGTTTTAGACTTATGTTTCATCAAGTAGATATACCCATATCTGCTCAAATCATCTGTGAAGGTGAGAAAATAATGATACCCGCCGCAAGCCTCAACATTCATCGGACCACATACATCCGTATGTATGATTTCCAACAAATCTGTTGCTCGCTCCATTGTTCCGGAGAACGGCGTTTTAGTCATCTTGCCCATGAGGCATGGTTCGCAAGTACCAAGTGATTCATAATCAAGTGATTCCAAAAGTCCATCAGAATGGAGTTTCTTCATGCGCTTTACACCAATATGAACTAAACGGCAGTGCCACAAATAAGTTGCACTATCGTTATCAACTCTGCATCTTTTGGCTTCAATATTATGAATATGTGTATCACTACTATCGAGATTCAATATAAATAGACCACTCTTCAAGGGTGCATGACCATAAAATATATTACTCATATAAATAGAACAACCATTATTCTCTTATTTAAATGAAGAACCGTCTCGCATCAAACAAGATCCAGATATAATGTTCATGCTCAACGCTGGCACCAAATAACAATTATTCAGGTCTAAAACTAATCCCGATGGTAGATGTAGAGGTAGCGTGCCAACCGCAATCACATCGACTTTGGAACCATTTCCCACGCGCATCGTTACCTCGTCCTTAGCCAATCTTCGCTTAATCCGTAGTCCCTGTTTCGAGTTGCAAATATTAGCAACAGAACCAGTATCAAATACCCAGGTGCTACTGCGGGCATTAGTAAGGAACACATCAATAACATGTATATCACATATACCTTTGTTCACCTTGCCATCCTTCTTATCCGCCATATACTTGGGGCCGTTCCGCTTCCAGTGAGCAGTCCCTTTGCAGTAGAAGCACTCAGTCTCAGGCTTAGGTCCAGACTTGGGCTTCTTCACTTGAGCAGCAACTTGCTTGCTGTTCTTCTTGAAGTTCCCCTTCTTCCCTTTACCCTTTTTCTTGAAACGGGTGGTCTTGTTGACCATCAACACTTGATGCTCTTTCTTGATTTCTACCTCCGCAGCCTTTAGCATCGCGAAGAGCTCGGGAATTGTCTTATCCATCCCTTGCATATTATAGTTCATCACGAAGCTCTTGTAGCTTGGTGGCAGTGATTGAAGAATTCTGTCAATGACACTATCATCCGGAAGATTAACTCCCAGTTGAATCAAGTGATTGTTATGCCCAGACATTTTGAGTATATGGTGACCGACAGAACTATTCTCCTCCATCTTGCAGTTGTAGAACTTATTGGAGACTTCATATCTCTCAATCCGGGCATTTGCTTGAAATATTAGCTTCAACTCCTGGAACATCTCATATGCTCCATGACGTTCAAAACATCGTTGAAGTCCCGGTTCTAAGCCGTAAAGCATGGCACACTAAACTATCGAGTAGTCATCAGCTTTGCTCTGCCAGATGTTCATAACATCTGGCGTTGCTCCTGCTGCGGGTTTGGCACCTAGCGGCTCTTCCAGGACATAATTCTTCTGTGCAACAATGAGGATAATCCTCAAGTTACGGACCCAGTCCGTGTAATTGCTACCATCATCTTTCAACCTTTCTTTCTCAAGGAACTCAATAAAATTCAACGGAAAAACAGCACGGGCCATTGCTACCTCTTGAGCACTGCGTTGGTTTTTCCCTTGAAGAGGAAAGGGTGATGCAGCAAAGTAGCATAAGTATTTCCCTCAGTTTTTGAGAACCAAGGTATCAATCCAGTAGCAGGCTCCTCAAAAGTCCCACACACCTACGCAAACAAACAAGAACCTCGCAACCAACGCGATAAAGGGGTTGTCAATCCCTTCACGGTAACTTGCGAAAGTGAGATCTGATAGAGATAATAAGATAAGATAAATATTTTTGGTATTTTTATGATATAGATTGGAAAGTAAAAGATGCAAATAAAAGTAGATGAGAAACTTATATGATAAAAGATAGACCCGGGGGCCATAGGGTTCACTAGTGGCTTCTCTCGAGATAGCATGAATTATTACGGTGGGTGAACAAATTACTGTCGAGCAATTGATAGAAAAGCGAATAGTTATGAGATTATCTAGGCATGATCATCTATATAGGCATCACGTCCGTGACAAGTAGACCGACTCCTGCCTGCATCTACTACTATTACTCCACACATCGACCGACTCCTTCCTACATCTAGAGTATTAAGTTCATGAAGAACAGAGTAACGCATTAAGAAAGATGACACGATGTAGAGGGATAAACTCATGCAATATGATATAAACCCCATCATTTTATCCTCGATGGCAACAATACAATACGTGCTTTGCTGCCCCTGCTGTCACTGGGAAAGGACACCGCAAGATTGAACCCAAAGCTAAGCACTTCTCCCATTGCAAGAAAGATCAATCTAGTAGGCCAAACCAAACTGATAATTCGAAGAGACTTGCAAAGATAACCAATCATACATAAAAGAATTCAGAGGAGATTCAAACATTTCTCATAGATAAACTTGATCATAAACCCACAATTCATCGGATCTCGACAAACACACCGCAAAAAGAGTTACATCGAATAGATCTACAAGAAGATCGAGGAGAACTTTGTATTGAGATTCAACGAGAGAGAAGATGCCATCTAGCTAATAACTATGGACCCGAAGGTCTGTGGTAAACTACTCACGACTCATCGGAGAGGCCTTGGAGATGATGTAGAGGCCCTCCGTGGTTGATTCCCCCTCGGGCAGAGTGCCGGCGAAGGATCCAAGATGGGATCTCGCGGATACAGAAGGTTGCGGTGGTGGAAATAGTTTTTCATGGTGCCCCTGGATGTTTTCAGGGTATATGGAGATATATAGGGGAAGGAGGTAGGTCAGGAGAGCCACGAGGGGCCCACGAGGGTGGGGGGCGCGCCCACCCTCCTAGGGCGCACCCTCCTGCCTCGTGGACGCCTCGGCTGCTTCTTGACGTCCACTCCAAGTCTCCTGGATTGCGTTTGTTCCAAAAAGATCGCTCCCGAAGATTTCATTCCGTTTGGACTCCGTTTGATATTCCTTTCCTTCGAAACACTGAAATAGGCAAAAAAAACAGCAATTCGGGTTGGGCCTCCAGTAGTAGGTTAGTCCCAAAAATGATATAAAAGTGTAAAGTAAAGCCCATAAACATCCAAAACGGGTAATATAATAGCATGGAACAATCAAAAATTATAGATACGTTGGAGACGTATCAAGCATCCCCAAGCTTAATTTCTGCCCATCCTCGAGTAGGTAAATGATAAAAACAGAATCTTTGATGTGGAATGCTACCTAGCATATTTCTCAATGTAATTTTCTTTATTGTGGCATGAATGTTCAGATCCAAATGATTCAAAATAAAAGTTCATATTGACATAAGAAATAGTAATACTTCAATCATACTAACAAAGTAATCATGTCTTCTCAAAATAACATGGCCAAAGAAGGTTATCCCTACAAAATCATATAGTCTCGCTATGCTCTATCTTCATCACACAAAGTATTTAATCATGCACAACCCCGATGAGAAGCCAAGCAATTGTTTCATACTTTTGATGTTCTCAAACTTCTTCAATCTTCACACAATACATGAGCGTGAGCCATGGACATAGCACTATATGTGGAATAGAATGGTGGTTGTGGAGAAGACAAAAAAGAAGAAGATAGTCTCACATCAACTAGGCGTATCAACGGGCTATGGAGATGCCCATTAATAGATATCAATGCGAGTGCATAGGGATTGGCATGCAGCGGATGCACTAGAGCTATAAGTGTATGAAATCTCAACAAAAGAAACTAGGTGGGTGTGCATCTAACTTGCTTGCTCACGAAGACCTACGGCATTTTGAGGAAGCCCATCATTGGAATATACAAGACAAGTTCTATAATGTAAAATTCCCACTAGTATATGAAAGTGACAACATAGGAGACTCTCTATCATGAAGATCATGGTGCTACTTTGAAGCACAAGTGTGGTAAAAGGATAGTAACATTGTCCCTTCTCTCTTTTTCTCTCATCATTTTTTTTCTTTTTCCCTTTTTTTCTTTCCCCTTTTTTATTTGGGCCTTCTCTTTTTTTTATTCTTTTGGCCTCTTTTTTTTTTCTTTTCGTCCGGAGTCTCATCCCGACTTTTGGGGGAATCATAGTCTCAGTCATCCTTTCCTCCCTTGGGACAATGCTCTAATAATGATGATCATCACACTTTTATTTACTTACAACTCCAAAAATTACAACAAAATATGACTCTATGTGTATGCCTCCGGCGGTGTACCGGGATAATGAATCAAGAGTGACATGTATGAAAGAATTATGAAGGTGGATTTGCCACAAGTACGATGTCCACTACATGATCATACAAAGCAATATGACAATGATGAAGCATGTCATAATAAACGGAACGGTGGTAAGTTGCATGGCAATTTATCTCGGAATGGCTATGGAAATGCTATAAGAGGTAGGTATGGTGGCTGTTTCGAGGAAGGCTTAAGGTGGGTGTATGATACCGGTGAAAAGTGTGCGGTATTAGAGAAGCTAGCAATGGTGGAAGGGTGAGTGTGCGTATAATCCATGGATTCAACATTAGTCATAAAGAACTCACATACTTATTGCAAAAATTTATTAGTTATCGAAACAAAGTACTATGCGCATGCTCCTAGGGGGATAGATTGGTAGGAAAAGACCATCGCTTGTCCCCGACCGCCACTCATAAGGAGGACAATCAACAAATAAATCATGCTCCGACTTCATCACATAACGGTTCATGATACGTCTCCAATGTATCTATAATTTTTTATTGTTCCATGATATTATATTATTTGTTTTGGCTGTTTATGGGCTTTATTATACACTTCTATATTATTTTTGGGACTAACCTATTAACCGGAGGCCCAGCCCAAATTCTTGTTTTCTTGCCTATTTCAGTGTTTCGAAGAAAAGGAATATCAAATGGAGTCCAAACGGAATGAAACCTTCGGGAGAGTTATTTTTGGAACGGAAGCAATCCAGGAGACTTGGAGTGCACGTCAGGGAAGCAACGAGGTGTCCACGAGGCAGGGAGGCGTGCCTGCCCCCCTGGGTGCGCCCCCACCCTCGTGGGCCCCTCGTGGCTCCCCTGACCGACTTCTGTCTCCTATATATATCCATATACCCTAAAAACATCGGGGAGCACAATAGATCGGGAGTTCCGCCGCCGCAAGCTCTGTAGCCACCAAAAACCAATCGGGACCCTATTCCGGCACCCTGCCGGAGGGGGGATCCCTCACCGGTGGCCATCTTCATCATCCCGGCGCTCTCCATGACGAGGAGGGAGTAGTTCACCCTCGGGGCTGAGGGTATGTACCAGTAGCTATGTGTTTGATCTCTCTCTCGTGTTCTTGATTTGGCACGATCTTGATGTACCGCGAGCTTTGCTATTATAGTTGGATCTTATGATGTTTCTCCCCCTCTACTCTCTTGTAATGGATTGAGTTTTCCCTTTGAAGTTATCTTATCGGATTGAGTCTTTAAGGATTTGAGAACACTACTTGATGTATGTCTTGCCGTGCTTATCTGTGGTGACAATGGGATATTCACGTGATCTACTTGATGTATGTTTTTGTGATCAACTTGCGGGTTCCATGAACTTATGCATAGGGTTTGGCACACGTTTTCATCTTGACTCTCCGGTATAAACTTTGGGGCACTCTTTGAAGTACTTTGTGTTGGTTTGAATAGATGAATCTGAGATTGTGTGATGCATATCGTATAATCATACCCACGGATACTTGAGGTGACATTGGAGTACCTTGGTGACATTAGGGTTTTGGTTGATTTGTGTCTTAAGGTGTTATTCTAGTATGAACTCTATGATAGATCGAACGGAAAGAATAGCTTCGTGTTATTTTACTACGGACTCTTGAATAGATAGATCAGAAAGGATAACTTTGAGGTGGTTTCGTACCCTACCATAATCTCTTTGTTTTTTCTCCGCTATTAGTGACTTTGGAGTGACTCTTTCTTGCATATTGAGGGATAGTTATATGATCCAATTATGTTATTATTGTTGAGAGAACTTGCACTAGTGAAAGTATGAACCCTAGGCCTAGTTTCCTAGCATTGCAATACCGTTTGTGATCACTTTTATCATTAGTTACGTTGCTGTTTTTATATTTTTAGATTACAAAAACCTATATCTACCATCCATATTTCACTTGTATCACCATCTCTTCGCCGAACTAGTGCACCTATACAATTTACCATTGTATTGGGTGTGTTGGGACACAAGAGACTCTTTGTTATTTGGTTGCAGGGTTGCTTGAGAGAGACCATCTTCATCGTACGCCTCCCACGGATTGATAAACCTTAGGTCATCCACTTGAGGGAGATTTGCTACTGTCCTACAAACCTTTGCACTTGGAGGCCCAACAACGTCTACAAGAAGAAGGTTGTGTAGTAGACATCAAGCTCTTTTCTGGCACCGTTGCCAGGGAGGTGAGTGCTTGAAGGTATATCTTTAGATCTTGCAATCAAATCTTTTTGTTTCTTGTTTTATCACTAGTTTAGTCTATAAAAGAAAACTATAAAATAAATGGAACTGAGTTTGCCTCATACGCTTCATCTTTTTAATATCTTTCGTGAGTATGATGGAAAGGAAAATTGTGCCAAAGTGTTAGAAGAAGAATGCATTGAAATGTTTGGCACTAAATCTTTGAATGATGAGCATGATTGCAATGTTGTTAGTATGAATTCTTTGAATACCCATGATGCTAATGATATGCAAAGCCACAAGCTGGGGGATGCTATGTTTGATGAAGATGATATGTTTAGTCCCCCAAGTTTTGATGAGAAAATTTATTATGATGAAAGTATGCCTCCTATCTATGATGATTATTGTGATGACACGTATGCTGTAAAGAATAAAGATAACCATGAAACTTATCATCTTGATTTTAATTTTCAATTGGATTATGCTTCACATGATAGTTATTTTGTTGAGTTTGCTCCCACTACTATTGATGAGAATAAATTTGCTTATGTGGAGAGTAATAAAATTTCTATGCAAGTAGATCATGAAAATAATGCTTTATGTGCATGTTATATTGTTCATCATGCTACTGAAAATTATTATGAGGGAGGAATATATGCTTGTAGGAATTGCAACAATATCAAGTTTCCTCTCTATGTGCTTAAAGTTTTAAAGTTATGCTTGTTTTGCCTTCCTATGCTAGTTGATTATTGTTCCCATAAGTTGTTTGCTCACAAAATCCCTATGCATAGGAAGTGGGTTAGACTTAAATGTGCTAGTCATATTCTTCATGATGCTCTCTTTATGTTTCAATTTTTATCTTTTATGCGAGCATCATTGAAATCATCATGCCTAGCTTGGGGCGTTAAACGTTAGCGCTTGTTGGGAGGCAACCCAATTTTATTTTTGTTTCTTGCTTTTTGGTTCTGTTGAGTAATAAATTTTTGATCTAGCCTCTTGTTAGATGTGGTTTTATGTTTTAATTAGTGTTTGTGCCAAGTAAGACCTATATGATCTTCTTGGATGATAATTATTTGATCTTGCTGAAAATTCCAGAAACTTTCTGTTCACAAAAACAATTGTTTAAAATCACCAGAACGTGATAAAATACTGATTCCAATTGCAGAAGATCAATAATCAAATTATCTAGGTCTTCATATTTTGGTAGATTTTTCTGAGTTCCAGAAGTTTGCGTTAGTTACAGATTACTACAGACTGTTCTGTTTTTGACAGATTCTGTTTTCTATGTGTTGTTTGCTTATTTTGATGAATCTATGAGTAGTATCGGAGGGTATGAACCATAGAGAAGTTGGAATACAGTATATATTACACCAATATGAATTTAGAATGAGTTAATAACAGTACCTAAGTGGTGATTTATTTTCTTATACTAACGGAGCTTACGAGTTTTCTGTTGAGTTTTGTGTTGTGAAGTTTTCAAGTTTTGGGTAAAGATTCGATGGACTATGGAATAAGGAGTGGCAAGAGCCTAATCTTGGGGATTCCCAAGGCACCCCAAGGTAATATTCAAGGACAACCAAGAGCCTAAGCTTGGGGATGCCCCGGATGGCATCCCCTCTTTCCTCTTCGTTCATCGGTAATTTACTTGGAGCTATATTTTTATTCACCACATGATATGTATTTTGCTTGGAGCGTCATTTTGTTTTCTATTGTTTTGCTTGATGTTTGAATAAAATACCAAGATCTGAAATTCTTAAATTTTAGAGAGTCTTCACATAGTTGCATAATTATTCAACTACTTATTGATCTTCACTTATATCTTTCGGAGTAGTTTGTCATTTGCTCTAGTGCTTCACTTACATCCTTTTAGAGCACGGCGGTGGTTTTATTTTGAAGAAATAGATGAACTCTCGTGCTTCACTTATATTACTTTGAGAGTCCTAACAGCATGGTAATTTGCTTTGGTTATGAATTTAGTCCTAATATGATGGGCATCCAAGATGGGTATAATAAAAACTTTCATATAAAGTGCATTGAATACTATGAGAAGTTTGATTCCTTATGATTGTTTTGAGATATGAAGATGGTGATATTAGAGTCATGCTAGTGGAGTAGTTGTGAATTTAAGAAATACTTGTGTTAAAGTTTGTGATTCCTGTAGCATGCACGTATGGTGAACCGTTACGTGATGAAGTCGGAGCATGATTTATTTATTTATTGTCTTCCTTATGAGTGGCGGTCGGGGACGAGCGATGGTCTTTTCCTACCAATCTATCCCCCTAGGAGCATGCGCGTAGTACTTCGTTTCGATAACTAATAGATTTTTGCAATAATTATGTGAGTTCTTTATGACTAAGGTTGAGTCCATGGATTATACGCACTCTCACCCTTCCACCATTGCTAGCCTCTTTAATACCGCACAGCTTTCGCCGGTATCATACACCCACCATATACCTTCCTCAAAACAGCCACCATACCTACCTATCATGGCATTTCCGTAGCCATTCCGAGATATATTGCCATGCAACTTTCCACCGTTCCGTTTATTATGACACGCTCCATCATTCTCATATTGCTTTGCATGATCTTGTAGTTGACATTGTATTTGTGGCAAAGCCACCGTTCATAATTCTTTCATACATGTCACTCATGAGTCATTGCAAATCCCGGTACACCACCGGAGGCATCCATATAGAGTCATATTTTGTTCTAAGTATCGAGTTATAATTCTTGAGTTGTAAGTAAATAAAAGTGTGATGATCATCATTATTAGAGCATTGTCCCAGTGAGGAAAGGATGATGGAGACTATGATTCCCCCACAAGTCCGGATGAGACTCCGTAAAAAAAAGAGGCCATAAAAAAGAAGAGAAAAGGCCCAAATAAAAAAAATAAAAAATGAGAGAAAAAGAGAGAAGGGACAGTGCTACTATCCTTTTTACCACACTTGTGCTTCAAAGTAGCACCATGATCTTCATGATAGAGAGTCTCCTATATTGTCACTTTCATATACTAGTGGGAATTTTACATTATAGAACTTGGCTTGTATATTCCAATGATGGGCTTCCTCAAATTGCCCTAGGTCTTCGTGAGCAAGCAAGTTGGATGCACACCCACTTAGTTTCTTTTTGAGATTTCATACACTTATAGCTCTAGTGCATCCGTTGCATGGCAATCCCTACTCACTCACATTGATATCTATTGATGGGCATCTCCATAGCCCGTTGATACGCCTAGTTGATGTGAGACTATCTTCTCCTTTTTGTCTTCTCCACAACCACCATTCTATCCCACCTATAGTGCTATGTCCATGGCTCACGCTCATGTATTGCGTGAAGATTGAAAAAGTTTGAGAACATCAAAAGTATGAAACAATTGCCTGGCTTGTCATCGGGGTTGTGCATGATTTAAATATTTTGTGTGATGAAGATAGAGCATAGCCAGACTATATGATTTTTAAGGGATAGCTTTCTTTGGCCATGTTATTTTGAGAAGACATGATTACTTTGTTAGTATGCTTGAAGTATTATTATTTTTATGTCAATAATAATCTTTTGTCTTGAATCTTATGGATCTGAATATTCTTGCTGTCACAGCCCCAGATCAGCCCTTGTTTGACTTTTGCTTGTTCCTCATGTCATCATGTTTAATTTTGAAAGAAACTTGAAATGGGGATGTCGAAACCCTAGCACCAAATGCATTCAACTAGGTTCAAGTTTAAATCTTTCAATGAACCCAGAATGCCCTTTAGAAAAGTTCATGATTCTTGATAAAGGTAAAAACCTCTGCCAAAAATGATAAACATATTTCTAGGTCATTTTTGGATTTTTGAATTAACTCATATTGTATTTGAATTGGGGCATTTAAATCCTATAAATATTTTAAATGCTCTAATAATTCTGAAACTAGTTGAGGGCTGTTGGAAATATTTTCAAAAGTGCCCACAATTTTTATCAGGATTTTACAAAATGAGTTAGTATTTTTACTAATTCAAAACAGATCAAAATAAATAGAAAACAGAAACAATTAAAGAAAAGAGAGAGAAAGGAGTATTACCTGGCGCCTACCTGGACTGGGCCGGCCCACCTGGCCCATGCCAGTCACCACCTACCTTTGCCAGTAGGCAGAGGAGGGGGACAGTGCACCGCCGCCGAGCACGCGCCCGCGCCACCTCCTGCTTCCCCGGCCCCTCCTGGCGATGCCACGACGACGCCCCGAAGCTCCTGTCTCCTCTCCCTCACTCTCTGCTCTCCTCCTCCCCTCTGTCTCTCTCGCGCCGCAGCCACCCGAGCGAGCCTGTCGCCGCCAATCGCCACCACCGCGGCCACCGCCTTCCCCTCGCCTCACCAACGCACCCAGAGGCTCCGCCACGACTTCGTCGTCCTCTCCATCGAGTCCCACGGCGCCAGAAGCTCTGCTGCATCTCCAACGCCGCCGATTTCGACCTCGGGTGCCGGTGATCCCCACCGTCGTTTCGCCGGACCCCGTGCCTCCCCTGCCCCGCCAGCAGCACCAGAAGAACCGCGGTGAGCCGTTGCACCGTCTCCCCCATGCCTCGTTGCCTGATTTGCCCCCTAGCCGCATCAACCACCGGAGCCGAGTGCACCCCGCCGCCGGCCATGTCGCCGCCGCGGTTGCAACACCGCACGTCGCACCAGATCACGTAGGCGTGCTCAGCGCTTCCTCAGGAAGCCGTAGACCTCGCCAGTTCGCCTTGAAACGCGCTGTAGCGCCTAAACCATCAGTGCCCGAACTCCGGCCGCCGCATTCGTGCTCGCCGCCGTCGACTTAGACCACCCCAGCTCCTCCCCCTTGGTCTACTAGATGCGCGCGAGCCCCAGCTACGCGTAGGACCAAACCGCGGTCGATTTGGTCGACCGTGGGCAAATCCCGAGCCCCTCCGCCGTCCCGGGTTTCACCGGCGACGAGCCGTGGACCAAGTCCGGCGGGTTTGACCCTGCTTGACCGGGGTTTGACTCCCCCTGACCCACTGACGTGTGGGGCCAGCCCCTGTTAAAAGTTAGTTTAGTTTAAACCTAAACTTAATCAGGCACTGAGAGACTGACACGCGGGACCCACTGGTCAGGTTTGACCTGGACCAGCCGCTGTTGACCAGCTGACGTCACAGTGACGTAGTGCTGACGCAATAACTCCTTTTCTGGATTTAAGTTTATTCAGGAAATTCCATAAAATAGTATAAACTTCTAAAATTCATAGAAAATCAACCGTAGCTCAGAATGAAATAATTTATATATGAAAAATTATCAGAAAAATGCAGTCTATCCATCTGTATCATTTTCATGCATGTCAAACTAAGTTATACCTGCTGTATAGGTGAAAACATGATAATGCACTATTTGAATTCATAGTTTGAATGTGAATTTGAATCTTTGGTTCAAATCAACTCAAACCATTCCGTTCTAGCTTGCATTAGCCCAAAACACATTCATATTGCCATGTCATAGCATGCATCATATTGTGCATTGCATTGATCGTGCCCTTCTCTGTTGCCTGTAATCGTCCCCTCTCAGTAGCCGATGCTCCGATGACGTGATCAATGACACCGATGAAGAACTATAATATCTTCAGAAGTGCCAGGCAAGCAAAACCCGCTTGCTCATTCCGATACAATCCCACTCTCTCGCTCCTGCTCTTTTTTACTGCATTAGGACAACAACGTTTCATCTGTTACTTGCTGCGGTAGCTGAACCCCTTTGTCCTCTGCATGACCTGTCATTGCCACAGTAAATAGATGAAACCCACTAGCATGAGTAGGAGTTGTTTGAGCCCTGATGTGCCTACTCATTCATGCTTGTTTGTCATGCCTGCTATTGCTTAGAGTTGTGTCAGGTCTGATTCATCGGGGATGAATTGGAAAGTTGAGAACATGTCCTACTGTGTGTGAGCTAAGTGTGTGAACACGATTTGGTAAAGGTAGCGGTGAGAGGCCATGTAGGAGTACATGGTGGGTTGTCTCATTGAAGCCGTCCTCAGGAACTGAGTTCTGTGTTTGTGATCCGTGATACAGTTACTACCACGCATTGGGCCCGAAACCAATGGACCCTCTCGGCTTCTTAATCACCCTTGTCCTCTGTCCAGGAGTTGCAAGTAGTTTCTGGTGTTTGTAGTATGCTGGAGGCCGTGGGCAGCGCTGACCGGAGGGGTGGGCTGTGATGCGGTAGGCACGTGGCCCGGTGTACCGAGTCGCCCGTTTGGTGACCGGGAACCCTGCACACATCGTTCGGGGCCGTATGTGGAAACCTCGGCCGGACTCCCTGCGGATGGAACCTGGATAGGCGATAAACCTGGACTAGAGACTTGAGTGTTTAGGTAGGCTGTGGCCGACACCCTCGCTGGGCCTCCGCTTGAAGGTTGCCGAGTACATGTCGTGTAAACGACGGTAAGTGGTGAGAGCGTGTGTGTCGAAGTACACCCCTGCAGGGTTAATATGATCTATTCGAATAGCCGTGTCCGCGGAAATGGACTTCTGGGTTGCCTATAACAGTTCATAGACAAGTGAAAGTGGATACTCTAAAATGCGCAAGATAAGCGTGAGTGCTATGGATGGCGTTCTCGTAGGGAGACGGGAGCGGATCCATAGTGGAGTATTGATATGGAGAATTTGTGGACTCGTGTGCGCCACCTCAAAAGAGTTACTTGCAGTCGTAGTTCAGGTTAGCCACTGAGTCAAAGCTGGCTTGCTGCAGTTAAACTCCACTACCCCCTTTGTTGATACCGATGCATATGTAGTTAGTTCTGATGTAAGTCTTGCTGGGTACATTTGTACTCACGTTTGCCTATTTTATGTTTTGCAGAGAGACGTCAGTCTCGCTAGTAGTTCCGTGTGGACTTCGACGTTTAGCTTGATACCTCAGCTACGATCTTGTGCCCTCGGCAGGATCTGGTAGATAGTCAGGCTTCTCAGCCTTTTTCATTTGTAGATGTCTGTACTCAGACATGTTAAGCTTCCGCATGTGCTTTGACTTGTATGCTCTGAATGTTGGGTCATGAGACCCATGTTTGTAATATCTGGCTCTTCGGAGCCTAATGAATAAATACTCTGAGTCGTAGAGTCTTGTTGTGATGCCATGTCGTATTTGCACATATCGAGCATATTGTGTGTATGATTGAAATGCTTGGTATGTGTGGGATCCGACAATCTAGTTGTCTATCCTTAGCAGCCTCTCTTATGGGGAAATGTAGTCTAGTGCCTCCTTGAGCCATAGTAGTCCGCTACAGCCCGGTTCACCAGAGTCCTGCTAGCCCAGCACTACTGCTCTGGACACTTGACTGGCCGGCATGTGATTCAATTCGTTCCTGTGTCTGTCCCTTCGGTTAAATGTCACGCGGTGACATCCGGAGTCCTGCCTAGCCTGCTACAGCCCGGGTTCCCGGAGTCCTGTTAGCCCAGTGCTACAGCCCGGATTCGCACGCTGCTGACCGACACGTTCGATGTTGATTCATGTATGCCTGTCCCCATACGTTGGTGCCGCTTTGGGTTCACGACTAGCCATGTCGGCCCGGGTTCTCTGTCATATGGATGCTAGCGACATTGTCATATACGCGAGCCAAAAGGCGCAAACGGTCCAGGGCCATGGTAAGGCGACACCCGTGGGAGTACCGTGCGTGAGGCCGCAAAGTGATATGAGGTGTTACAGGCTAGATCGGTGTGACTTGGAATCGGGGTCCCGACAGCGTTGGTATCAGAGCCTGACTGCCTGTAGGATTACCAAGCCAAACTGGTCAAAGTTGTGTCTAGAAATGCTTTAGTTATATAAGGGAATTGATTGTGGGAGGGAACGTAAGGCTCTTTTACTCCTATACCTTATGCCTTCTGATCTGAGTCACCCTCTTCTCTTCTACGGGGATTAAGAACTAGGCTTCCCATCTTTCTATCAGGATCACGTGTTACTAATCCGTAGCCTCGTAGGATTGTCGGTCTTAAGCCTCAGTTCAGTTCCTACTACTTCCGTATGTTGACCATTGATTCTGGAAGTTTATATTGTGATGTTGAGTGTTATGCCACCATTTTGTAGGATGTCTCAAATCCTTTGAGCATTTACAGCCGTTATGCTGTCCGAGTCATCCCAGGTTTCTAAACAGTCTGATGCATTTGCAAATCCCTTCCTCCCGTACCTGATGTCCTTTTGGGCCGGATTAAGCACACTAATCGGTCTGTTGAGGTACTTCGTGACCTCGTCGTATATGCTGGAGTTATTATTATGACCCTAGGTGTCTTAGAGGACCACTTAGTAATCTAGCAATGCTTGCATCCCCAGTGTGATGATTCTGGCCATTATTCTCGAAAGCATCCCGTGATGCCATTTAGTTAGTAGGCATTCTATTCCTGGGTTTGAACCCGAGATTCACTCCACTCACCTCATGTTGATAGTATTTGCTAGCTCCCTTAAAGGTATTAGTAACCTTTGCGATAGTCCTCGAGGTCCTTGGTATATCGTTCTTCCAAATACCATGAACCATTCTTGGCAGAAGTTCTTTTAACCAAAAGATCACAACCAGGGCGCTCTTGAGGAGTACTCCATTCATATTGTGACTCTGCCAGTCCTTCCTCCTCTGCATGGGTTATCCGGAAGAAATATGTTGAATTTGCTCGACATACTAATTCATGCATCCACAACTCAGAAAAACATATGTTCCTTTGAGTTGTCCCTCTTTAGTTATTTTCTGGCCCTCGTCTATCAATTGATAGTCAGGAGTAATTGTGCATTTGTGTTATCAATGCCTATTATTCTTGTGGTCTGTCAAGCCATTCTAATCCGGAATGACTAGGAGAAACAAACTCCAGTACCTCGTCCATCTCTGGGATTGGGTCAAAGTAGTTGTATTCCGCAGATCAAATGCCTAACCAGCTTTTGTTCTGATCTACCTATGAGTATTACCCTCTTTATGTCAGGAATCTCATGAGGATTGCACCAACCCTTATGAATTCTTGTTGTAGTGATACTTCTGGCCATCGTTATTCATTCCTCGGTCTCCGTGTTATTGTAACCGGAATACTGACAAGTGAATCGTGGTGTGTGAAATCTATACTCCTAGCAACTCCGTTGCTTGGTAGTTAAAGGACAATAATTTCATCCTTAGCGTGTTGGTTATTGAATCACCATCCTGAGGTTGATCGTGCTACCTAGTCCATATTCCCAGTGTACTTTTCGATCAATGAGTTAGGATAGTGTCAGTCCTTGCTTATTCAGTCATATCGTCTTGCCCTGAAAAGCGAGATTGTTCTCGATCTTAATAACTAGTCGGTGGATCGTGATTTTCCAAATATCTTCTTGGAAGTACCACCAGGTTGTCCCTGACCGATGTGTTGAGTTTGTGAACAAGTTGGTTGTCCAATAAACCACCCCTTCTCCAAGAATCTGTGTTGGATACCCCTGAGCTAGTTGGTCAAGCTAAACAACAACTTGGAGAGTTGGAAGATAAAAGGTTGTCTAACTTAGTTCATTTCCAAAGGGATATCTTGTGTCTGTGTGTGTGTTGAAGAAAGATGACATCTTCATTGATTGATCCTCGTGATCAATTGTTGGATCTATTGTCTTACCCAAATCTTTGATTTGCGTATGGGCTATCACCAAATCAAGTCAGAACCAACGATATGCATAATGTTGTCTTACTCGTGGTTGATCCCTCGAGCATACACCATTACATCCTTTGGTATGACCAGTGCTATCACCATGTTCACATAGCTATGGAAATACATTTATATGGAAACCTGGATGAATTGTTGTTAAGCCCATTGACAACGTTTTCATCTTGTCCATGATTCATGTTGAACATCTAAGTTAGTGTTTGAAACTTTTGAAAGCATTTTTCTTTGTGCTAGTTCATGAAGCCTATGTTTGGATAAAAGGAGTGACTTCCTCTAATTCATGTGCACTTGGTGTAAGTTGCCGTCGTGAATTCCAGAAAGTCAATGTTGTTTCCTCTGGAATCATCCCAAGTCAATCATGCATGTGCAAAGTATCCTGTGGTATGATAGACTGATCATCTTCATTCCATATGCATCCCTAGCACCCCAAGCCACTGATTGATTTGTTCAAGATAAAGGAGTCTGTTCTAAGGTGAATTCTTTGGACTTCCACGCGTGGAGACTTCGATGCATTAATGATGGTTCCCCACCTGAACTCGGTAGCGTTTTGTTGTAAGACTACTATGTGGTCATGCTTGTCTTGGACAGTGTGTTCACAGGTTTGTAGCAGAACCAGCTCGTGTTTTGGAGCTTGCTATCGTAGTTCATCCCCTGAGAATCTCGCAACGTCATCTCGTCGATTTGTGTTGCAAACCTTCATTTTCTTCTAGGCTCGATGAGTCTGGAATATCCTGTTACCAACCAGATTTGAATCTCAGGCAGATGTGATGGTTGAACGTTTCCCAAGAACTATACTAATGATCTCTCTGTTACCGGTAAGTGGATGTCGTGGCCAACACACCCAGCCGGAAGACTTATTATTGTAGTATCTTGATTGAGGAAGTTGGCCACCTCCCCATAAGGATTTCCTAGGATTTATTCCACTAGTTATTCCCTATGGATTCCTGCGCACCCGAAGTCTGACCTTTACTTGATGTTCTAGATATCAAACCATATCTAGGAATGGGATATGCTAGTGCATCAAGGAGAACATTAGAAGCGGAGTGCTAAATGTCTCTCGGTCGATCATCCAGATTTGCCTCTTTGGCATTGCTAAGGAAAAATCTGAGAAAGTGATGTCCTCCTTTGCACCTGCATCCTCCATAACCGTTCATCATGGTAGTATGTTGTGTTGCCAGGATCCTCGACACAGATAATGGTAAAACCTTGATGAATATGGAAATGCTCAAGGTCTTGAGAGCACGCGCAAGCAAATCATCCCTTGCATTGTCTTCAACAAGGTAGTTCACATCATCCATTCTAGTCCGAGTATGCCATTCCTTCGAACTCCGCCAAACGATTGCTGTGATTTGCCTTAAGTTGGTATAAAGAGTTTCAATGACCTCTATATCAAAAGTAATTCCTTTTGCCACTTAAGGAATAGTTCTACGAGTCACCCTTCCCAAGCTGCCCCGTTATCGAATCATGGCAATTTTCCTCGCTACTTTGAAACCTTCGTCAAATTGTTTCTTCCGTCCCTCCTGATGCATGTTTTGCCTCTCAGCTCGAGAGATGTTTCAATGCCTCCCTCCATGAGTTGATCCTGAGTTGTTCGTTATTCGAGAAGATCGATCCTTCTAGAGTTTTCCCCTTTCCTCTTGTTGTCTTGTCGGTTGGAGTTCTCAGAGCAAGACATCGAGACAAAGATGGTGATCGAATCAACGTTCTTATGAAGTGCAACTTGGATCGTGAAGATCATGTTAGCTTGTGTCCCTCTGTCTTCTTACCTCACGTCTTGAATCTCGGGACGAGATTCTTGTTTAGTGGGGGTGAGCTGTCACAGCCCCAGATCAGCCCTTGTTTGACTTTTGCTTGTTCCTCATGTCATCATGTTTAATTTTGAAAGAAACTTGAAATGGGGATGTCGAAACCCTAGCACCAAATGCATTCAACTAGGTTCAAGTTTAAATCTTTCAATGAACCCAGAATGCCCTTTAGAAAAGTTCATGATTCTTGATAAAGGTAAAAACCTCTGCCAAAAATGATAAACATATTTCTAGGTCATTTTTGGATTTTTGAATTAACTCATATTGTATTTGAATTGGGGCATTTAAATCCTATAAATATTTTAAATGCTCTAATAATTCTGAAACTAGTTGAGGGCTGTTGGAAATATTTTCAAAAGTGCCCACAATTTTTATCAGGATTTTACAAAATGAGTTAGTATTTTTACTAATTCAAAACAGAAAAATAAATAGAAAACGGAAACAATTAAAGAAAAGAGAGAGAAAGGAGTATTACCTGGCGCCTACCTGGACTGGGCCGGCCCACCTGGCCCATGCCAGTCACCACCTACCTTTGCCAGTAGGCAGAGGAGGGGGACAGCGCACCGCCGCCGAGCACGCGCCCGCGCCACCTCCTGCTTCCCCGGCCCCTCCTGGCGATGCCACGACGACGCCCCGAAGCTCCTGTCTCCTCTCCCTCACTCTCTCCTCTCCTCCTCCCCTCTGTCTCTCTCGCGCCGCAGCCACCCGAGCGAGCCCGTCGCCGCCAATTGCCACCACCGCGGCCACTGCCTTCCCCTCGCCTCACCAACGCACCCAGAGGCTCCGCCACGACTTCGTCGTCCTCTCCATCGAGTCCCATGGCGCCAGAAGCTCTGCTGCATCTCCAACGCCGCCGATTTCGACCTCGGGTGCCGGTGATCCCCACCGTCGTTTCGCCGGACCCCGTGCCTCCCCTGCCCCGCCAGCAGCACCAGAAGAACCGCGGTGAGCCGTTGCACCGTCTCCCCCATGCCTCGTTGCCTGATTTGCCCCCTAGCCGCATCAACCACCGGAGCCGAGTGCACCCCGCCGCCGGCCATGTCGCCGCCGCGGTTGCAACACCGCACGTCGCACCAGAGCACCTAGGCGTGCTCAGCGCTTCCTCAAGAAGCCGTAGACCCCGCCAGTTCGCCTTGAAATGCGCTGTAGCGCCTAAACCATCAGTGCCCGAACTCCGGCCGCCGCATTCGTGCTCGCCGCCGTCGACTTAGACCACCCCAGCTCCTCCCGCTTGGCCTACTAGATGCGCGCGAGCCCCAGCTACGCGTAGGACCAAACCGCGGTCGATTTGGTCGACCGTGGGCAAATCCCGAGCACCTCCGCCGTCCCGGGTTTCACCGGCGACGAGCCGTGGACCAAGTCCGGCGGGTTTGACCCTGCTTGACCGGGGTTTGACTCCCCCTGACCCACTGACGTGTGGGGCCAGCCCCTGTTAAAAGTTAGTTTAGTTTAAACCTAAACTTAATCAGGCACTGAGAGACTGACACGCGGGACCCACTGGTCAGGTATGACCTGGACCAGCCGCTGTTGACCAGCTGACGTCACAGTGACGCAGTGCTGACGCAATAACTCCTTTTCTGGATTTAAGTTTATTCAGGAAATTCCAGAAAATAGTATAAACTTCTAAAATTCATAGAAAATCAGTCGTAGCTCAGAATGAAATAATTTATATATGAAAAATTATCAGAAAAATGCAATCTATCCATCTGTATCATTTTCATGCATGTCAAACTAAGTTATACCTGCTGTATAGGTGAAAACATGATAATGCACTATTTGAATTCATAGTTTGAATGTGAATTTGAATCTTTGGTTCAAATCAACTCAAACCATTCCGTTCTAGCTTGCATTAGCCCAAAACACATTCATATTGCCATGTCATAGCATGCATCATATTGTGCATTGCATTGATCGTGCCCTTCTCTGTTGCCGGTAATCGTCCCCTCTCAGTAGCCGATGCTCCGATGACGTGATCGATGACACCGATGAAGAACTATAATATCTTCAGAAGTGCCAGGCAAGAAAAAACCCCTTGCTCATTCCGATACAATCCCACTCTCTCGCTCCTGCTCTTTTTTACTGCATTAGGACAACAACGTTTCATCTGTTACTTGCTGCGGTAGCTGAACCCCTTTGTCCTCTGCATGACCTGTCATTGCCACAGTAAATAGATGAAACCCACTAGCATGAGTAGGAGTTGTTTGAGCCCTGATGTGCCTACTCATTCATGCTTGTTTGTCATGCCTGCTATTGCTTAGAGTTGTGTCAGGTCTGATTCATCGGGGATGAATTGGAAAGTTGAGAACATGTCCTACTGTGTGTGAGCTAAGTGTGTGAACACGATTTGGTAAAGGTAGCGGTGAGAGGCCATGTAGGAGTACATGGTGGGTTGTCTCATTGAAGCCGTCCTCAGGAACTGAGTTCTGTGTTTGTGATCCATGATACAGTTACTACCACGCATTGGGCCCGAAACCAATGGACCCTCTCGGCTTCTTAATCACCCTTGTCCTCTGTCCAGGAGTTGCAAGTAGTTTATGGTGTTTGTAGTATGCTGGAGGCCGTGGGCAGCGCTGAGCGGAGGGGTGGGCTGTGATGCGGTAGGCACGTGGCCCGGTGTACCGAGTCGCCCGTTTGGTGACCGGGAACCCTGCACACATCGTTCGGGGCCGTATGTGGAAACCTCGGCCGGACTCCCTGCGGATGGAACCTGGATAGGCGATAAACCTGGACTAGAGACTTGAGTGTTTAGGTAGGCTGTGGCCGACACCCTCGCTGGGCCTCCGCTTGAAGGTTGCCGAGTACATGTCGTGTAAACGGCGGTAAGTGGTGAGAGCGTGTGTGTCGAAGTACACCCCTGCATGGTTAATATGATCTATTCGAATAGCCGTGTCCGCGGAAATGGACTTCTGGGTTGCCTATAACAGTTCATAAACAAGTGAAAGTGGATACTCTAAAATGCGCAAGATAAGCGTGAGTGCTATGGATGGCGTTCTCGTAGGGAGACGGGAGCGGATCCATAGTGGAGTATTGATATGGAGAATTTGTAGACTCGTGTGCGCCACCTCAAAAGAGTTACTTGCAGTCGTAGTTCAGGTTAGCCACTGAGTCAAAGCTGGCTTGCTGCAGTTAAACTCCACTACCCCCTTTGTTGATACCGATGCATATGTAGTTAGTTCTGATGTAAGTCTTGCTGGGTACATTTGTACTCACGTTTGCCTATTTTTATGTTTTGCAGAGAGACGTCAGTCTCGCTAGTAGTTCCGTGTGGACTTCGACGTTTAGCTTGATACCTCAGCTACGATCTTGTGCCCTCGGCAGGATCTGGTAGATAGTCAGGCTTCTCAGCCTTTTTCATTTGTAGATGTCTGTACTCAGACATGTTAAGCTTCCGCATGTGCTTTGACTTGTATGCTCTGAATGTTGGGTCATGAGACCCATGTTTGTAATATCTGGCTCTTCGAAGCCTAATGAATAAATACTCTGAGTCGTAGAGTCTTGTTGTGATGCCATGTCGTATTTGCACATATCGAGCATATTGTGTGTATGATTGAAATGCTTGGTATGTGTGGGATCCGACAATCTAGTTGTCTATCCTTAGCAGCCTCTCTTATGGGGAAATGTAGTCTAGTGCCTCCTTGAGCCATAGTAGTCTGCTACAGCCCGGTTCACCGGAGTCCTGCTAGCCCAGCACTACTGCTCTGGACACTTGACTGGCCGGCATGTGATTCACTTCGTTCCTGTGTCTGTCCCTTCGGGGAAATGTCACGGGGTGACATCCGGAGTCCTGCCTAGCCTGCTACAGCCCGGGTTCCCAGAGTCCTGTTAGCCGAGTGCTACAGCCCGGATTCGCACGCTGCTGACCGACACGTTCGATGTTGATTCATGTATGCCTGTCCCCATACGTTGGTGCCGCTTTGGGTTCACGACTAGCCATGTCGGCCCGGGTTCTCTGTCATATGGATGCTAGCGACATTATCATATACGCGAGCCAAAAGGCGCAAACGGTCCCGGGCCATGGTAAGGCGACACCCGTGGGAGTACCGTGCGTGAGGCCGCAAAGTGATATGAGGTGTTACAGGCTAGATCGGTGTGACTTGGAATCGGGGTCCCGACACTTGCCACAATAAAGAAGATTACATTAATAAATATGTTAGGTAGCATTCCACATCAAAAATTCTGTTTTTATCATTTACCTACTCGAGGACGAGCAGGAATTAAGCTTGGGGATGCTGATACTTCTCCAACGTATCTATAATTTTTTATTGTTCCATGCTATTATATTATTTGTCTTGGATGTTTATGGGCTTTATTATACACTTTTATATTATTTTTGGGACTAACCTATTAACCGGAGGCCCGGCCCAAATTGTTGTTTTCTTGCCTATTTCAGTGTTTCGAAGAAAAGGAATATCAAACGGAGTCCAAACGGAATGAAACCTTCGGGAGAGTTATTTTTGGAACGAAAGCAATCCAGGAGACTTGGAGTTCACGTCAGGGAAGCAACAAGGTGGCCACAAGGCAGGGAGGCGCGCCTGCCCCCCGGGCACGCCCCCACCCTTGTGGGCCCCTCGTGGCTCCCCTGACTGACTTCTTTCGCCTATATATATCCATATACCCTAAAAACATCGGGGAGCACAATAGATCGGGAGTTCCGCCGCCGCAAGCTCTGTAGCCACCAAAACCCAATCGGGGCCCTGTTCCGGCACCCTGTCGGAGGGGGGATCCCTCACCGGTGGCCATCTTCATCATCCCGGCGCTCTCCATGACGAGGAGGGAGTAGTTCACCCTCGGGGCTGAGGGTATGTACCAGTAGCTATGTGTTTGATCTCTCTCTCGTGTTCTTGATTTGGGACGATCTTGATGTACCGCGAGCTTTGCTATTATAGTTGGATCTTATGATGTTTCTCCCCCTCTACTCTCTTGTAATGGATTGAGTTTTCCCTTTGAAGTTATCTTATCGGATTGAGTCTTTAAGGATTTGAGAACACTTGATGTATGTCTTGTCGTGCTTATCTGTGGTGACAATGGGATATTCACGTGATCTACTTGATGTATGTTTTGGTGATCAACTTGCGGGTTCCATGAACTTATGCATAGGGGTTGGCACACGTTTTCGTCTTGACTCTCCAGTAGAAACGTTGGGGCACTCTTTGAAGTACTTTGTGTTGGTTTGAATAGATGAATCTGAGATTGTGTGATGCATATCGTATAATCATACTCATGGATACTTGAGGTGACATTGGAGTATCTAGGTGACATTAGGGTCTTGGTTGATTTGTGTCTTAAGGTGTTATTCTAGTATGAACTCTATGATAGATTGAACGGAAAGAATATGTCGGGGGTTGGGTGCGACATATGCCAATGGATGGCTTATCATGGTGGGAGCGAGTAGAACGTCGCCTGTGCCTGGAAGCGGGATGAGGCGTAGACACGAACACCGGCGCACTTTACCCAGGTTCGGGGCTCTCCTAGGAGATAACACCCCTAACCCTGCTCTGCGGGGTCTCCGCATGATCACTAAGGCACAAGTGAATACAATGGTGCTCCTCGAGCTGTATGCTAGAGGTAGGAGAAGGCAAGGCTAGCTTCCTCCTTTCTCTATGGGTTGGTCTAGTTTTAACAGGTTTGGAACCCTTTGCATGGGTGCCCTGGGGGGTTTATATAGGCCTACCCCCAGGGGTACAATGGTAATCCGGCCAGGCGTAGGGCCCGGCCGCCAGTCTCTTCGGCCGCCGGCTTCGACTGCTGGGGCCCGCCGCCTGGTGGGCCCCGCCGACTGGTCGGGTACGTGGCCGATAGGCTGCCTCCGCCGCTCTCGGGTCTTGTCGGCTGCTGATCACTGTAGCCGTGACTCAAATGACGCAGGCTTGGTCAGGGGATCGTGGCTACAGCTCCGCCGCCTGGTGGGCGATTATTGTAGCCACTCCGTGTCTCGTCTGGTTAATGGCGCGTGGGTCCCGAGGAAGGGGCAGTTTGACTGCTGGGGGCCGACCTCCCTCGGGTTCAACTGGCGGGGCTCTTGCCGTCTTCTGGGCTCTCGCTGATTGGTGGGACCCGTCATCCTTGGGCCGTACCGACTGGCCGTCGTGGGAGCAGGGCTCCGCCTGCTTGTGGTGATGCCAGGGGTGGCGTGGCAACAGTGCCGCGCCGGGCGGAGATCTCCGCCGGTACGGTGCACTGTGGCCACGCCTGTCCCTGGATGGGGGGATGGGCTATACTGTAGCCATTCCCTGTCTTGTCTTTCTTGATGAGGGCGCAGGCTTCGTTGGCGCCACGGGCCGACTGCTAGGGGCCGGCTTCTCTAGAAGCCGCCAGCTAGGAGTCGGCTTGTCTTGACGTCAGCCTCCGGGACTCGGCTGTCTACGGGCAGCCGGCTATTCCTCCAGCCGGCCTCCAGAAGGCGGCACTTCATCTTGGTGCCTTGAGGGGCGCAGCTAGCCCCGATGTCTTGAAAGGTTCTGGGCATCGGGTTGGCCTACCCGTGGCCCATTACTCCGACAGTAGTCCTCGAAGCTGGTGAGGTGCCGCGGTTGATCAGCCGAGGAGCCTCAGTAGTTTCTTTCTCCGAGTGCTTGAGGTGGAGCCTCGTCCGACTTCTGCCGGGCCGTCTGGCAGGAGTCGGACTCGCTCAATCTGTCTTATCCAAACTTCGAACGCATCGGCGGGAACCAAGTAGCGTGCCAGCTAAGCCCCAAGGCCGCCGCCCGTTACGGACTTGTCATGTGGCGGCGAGCGGCCGGGCCAGTCTGCCAACCCACGCTTGCGATGGGACATGCCTGTTGGCGGGGCCCGCCACTACCACGCCTCGGCACGCGAGCGGATCCGCTGCGGCCGAGGTGGGCCGTTGAGTTTCCCGCGGAGTTACTGCATGCAGTAACTCGCGCGATAAACATGGGGCGTGGGGTTGTGGGCGCAGTAAATCCCACGATCGCCCCCTTGGCTTCGCAACCCTTAGGCCTATAAGTAGGGGGAGGAGGGGGGAGCGGCGGAGCACGCGCGTCCCTCCTCCCCATTCTTTCCTCCTTCCTCTTCCTCTCGTCATCGCGCCCCCAAGCCACGCTGAGCGCTGCGGTGGTTTGTTTCTGATGAGCTCATCTTCCACCCCCACGCCCTGCACGGCGCGCTCCGGAGCATGGGACGGCTCCGAAGTTCTCGACGACCACGTTGATTTCCTCCGCCAGACGCGGTGGCTGCCCGGCAAGGATTACGTGAGGGTCCGCCTCACGCCGAGGGGGGAGATCTCGCCGGCGACGGAGGAGGGCGAGCGGGTCGTCTTCCGCTCGCACTGCCTGCGTGGCCTTGGCTTGCCGGCGAGCAGCTTCTTCCGGTCCTTCCTCGAATTCTACGGTCTCCAGCCGCACCACCTCACCCCGAACACGGTGGTGCCGTTGTCCGCCTTCATCACCTTGTGCGAAGGCTTCCTCGGCGTCCTCTCCACCATCGAGCTTTGGGGGGAGTTCTTCTACATCAAGCTCGGCAACCCTCGTTGCGGGCGTGCCGGCCCAATGCGGCGCGTTCATCGCGGTGCGGAGGTCGGCGGTCGACGATCCCATCACGCTGATCAAGTCGGTGAGGATGTGGCAGCGGTCGTACTTCTACGTGAAGAGCGTCTTCGTAGAGGGCGACTGGGTCAACTTGCCGGCTTACGAAGCCGGCACGCCAGCTAGGAGGCGGCCCAACTGGTCGTACCGGGCCAGGACGCTGTCGCCTTCTAGAGCCGCCACCATCGCGCGGCTCCGAGTGTTGACACAGACGGAGGGCCTGACCGGGCCTGATTTGTTGTCTGCCTTCATGGCGCGCCGAGTGCTCCCGCTCCAGAGCCGTCCTCACATGATCTGCCAGATGAGCAGACATCAGGACCCGAGCCGGCTGTGCACCAAGGAGATGCCTCACGCAGAGGTAGATCTCATGGTGAACTATCTTGCGAACTGCGAGCTCACGGAGGAGTGGCGGTTTGGCAAGGAGCCGTATTCACGCGCCAACACCCCACCTTTGGTAAGTTGTCTTTCTTTTTTCTCTGTCTCTTTATTGCCGAGTCTGGCCTGCCTGCCCTGACCAATCGGCTTTTGAGCAGAGCCCCCTCCTCCAGCCGGCAGCCGGCGCCGCAGGGCCGGAGCGCCAATTCCTCCCCAACCGAGCGGAGAGCGATGTCGACGACCCCGACTTGGGGGCGGCGTCCTTGGAGGACCACGCAGAGGGAGGAGGCGGCGAAACAGGCGGCTTGAGGCTTGGAGCCAGCCTCGAGGACTGGCCTGACGACGACGTGGGGGAAGTCGCCCCGTGCCACCAGCCAGGAGTCGTCCAGCCGGGCGCGAGCTCGTCTGCCACGCCGGATGCCCAAGGCGGCACGAAGAAACGCCGGGCCGCGCCGAGCTTGTTCGGCAGTCGGCCGAAAAAGACCAAGGGCTCGGCCGCGGCGACCAAGCGGGACGAAGCGGCCGCGAAGGCCATCCGCTTCCGCAAGGAGGTGAAGAAGCCGCAGCTAGTTTCCGCGTAAGTACTACCTTCCTCTTGCGCCTCAATTTTTTCCTTATTGGTTCTGTCTGAGTGTCTTTACTTTGTTTCCCTTGATCTAGGGCTCCGCTCTCTCTCTAGAAATCGGCTGCCGCCTCCATCATGGGTCGATGGAGACCTCCACCACCACCCGGCGAATCGATCCGGCCGCCGACCTCTAGGAAGCGAGGGAGCGGAACGCGCGCGAGGAGGCGGAAGCCGCCCGCCTGGAGAAGGCGGAGGCAGAGAAGGCGGAGGCCACCGCCCTGAAGAAACTGGCGGAGGCCGAGGCCGCCGACATGGCGAAGAAGCAGGCTGAAGAAGCCGTGCACCGCCAGTCGGCGGTTTTCATCACTCCCCTGAACTCCGCGCCGCCACCTCCGGAGTTCGTGGTGCAGACTGGGGAGGCCGGCGACGAGCACCCGGTCATGGAGAGGGACGGCGGCGACGTCGCTTTGCCGGACGTGATTGTGCCTCCACCGCCGCCGTCCGGGAGCGTGCAAGGCGAGCAGCCGGCGGACCCGTCGGTGCCGCCAACTGCAAACAAGGTGGCGACGGGCCTGATTCTTGAGGTCGGCACACCGACGCGTCGACGACTTGCAAAGGCGGCTTCGGCGCCACGCCCGCTGGAGACTGGCGCCGCGAGCTCCTTGATCCCGGACACCGAGGCGACCAGCGCCGCGCCCACTGGGTGGGTGCGGGTTGGCGGGACGGGCCCTCTAAACAAGGCGATGCTGGATGTTCAAACCAAACTCCGCGCTGAAGCCGACGCCATCAAGAACTGCAACAAGGCGTATCTGGCATCGCGAGAGGCCATCCGGGTATGCCTCTTGCTTTTTCGTTTTTAACTCTTGTATTGCTTCGTGGGGGCGCGTCAGCGCACCCACTGGGTGTAGTCCCCGAGTTCCGGGCCGGCTGCTGAGCAGGCGTATCGGAACTTTAATTAGCAGGCTCTAAGTGTTGATATCCTTGCTGCAGGATTATCATAACCTTCGTGCTGCCGCCTTCAACTCCAAGGTCCTAGAGTTGGATCAACGTGCTGTCGACTTGTCGGAGAGCCAGAGTAAGTCTTCTTCCCTTTCCTTCAGTGTGTCGGCGCCCAGGCGATCGCCGCCCTGTGGCCGGACATGCCGGCACCACGCACTCCCAGTCGGACTGCCGACTGGCTGGAGGTGGCGGCCGGCCGTCTTGAGGCCTGGAAGGGCTCCTCGGCCCGGGCTGGAGCGCGCCGGGCCTTGGAATTCATCAAGGCATGGTACCCTGGGCTGAGTCTAGCCCAGCTAGCCACGTTCCGGCTGGAAGCTCAGGAGGAGTTGGCGGTCGTGGAAGATGACCTCGTCAAGCGTGCGGCGTCAATCGCCGAGTACACCGACACCAGCATCTTCGTCCCGGAGCGGGTTGAGAACGGTGCCGAGGCGCCACCAGAGTGGTTCGGGCTGAACCCAGAAGACGGCGAGGACTCGGTGGAGGTGATCAACTCCAGCGGCGAATAAGAAGGCGAGGCGGAGGAGGAAGGCAAAGAGGAGGCGCCAGAGGTCAGAGCGGACGGCCAGCCTCAACTCGACCATGCCTCCAGCAATGAGCCACGCCCAACCGAGCCGGCTACCACTGGAGGCGACCAAGCGGAGACTGACCATCCGGCCGCTCCGCCAACCGGCGCCGCCGACTCCTCCGATCCACCAGACCCGTCTGCCGCTTCCTAGGCCGCTAGTTTATCTTTTGCTTTACCTGTCTATCAGTCTCGACGAACTTGTTAATTTTGCACAATTCCACCCGCGGGGTGTATCTCAAACTTCTGTTGAATATCGGCTTTTTCTATGTAAAATATTTTGCTATGTAAAATATTTTTCCGAGTTCTATCTTTTCTTGCTTGCTGCTCTTTGGCTTTTTCCTTTGCCGCCTTCCCTTGGTTGCCGTCTTGCCAGCCGAACAGCCGCTCTGCGGACTGTGGCTGGGTCAAGTACTTAGCTACTTCCGGGAAGGCAAGTACTTAGCCGTTTTAGAACATTCTAGCAAGTTAAGTAGAAGCCGGCAGGCCGGCTGCTCAACAGTCGGTCGTAGAAGGCGAAAAGCCGGCTTAAACTATGCACATGCTTTGTGTCCTTAGCCATTTTTCATGTGGACACCCTTTCTACCTTGCTCCTGCCCACCAGATAGTCGCTCTGCGAGCTGCGGCTTCTGGCAGGAGACGGCTTAAGTGCCAACACATTACTTGTCCGGCCGCAGGAAGCATTTCATAGTACAAGGCGGCAAGTCCCCGGGCCAACTAGTCGGACCCGGTGCCAAGCGGCATAAAGAAAATGACATACTCATAGGCATAATTCTTATCATATAGATAAAACAGGGCAGTCCCTGAGCTCTTCTCGGGGGACCCGGAGTCTTCGTACTTAAATACAAAAGGTGGCGTGGTACATACTGCATCAACTGTAAAATCTTCGGAGGAGATTTGCATTCCATGGCCGCTCCGTCTCCTTGCCGGAGTCGTCCCTCTTGCGCGCTCGAGGCTTCTGAGCGTCGATCAGGTAGTAGTAATCGTTGCCCAACAGTTTGCTGATGATGAAGGGGCCTTCCCAAGGCGCTGAGAGCTTGTGCTGGCCGGCTGTTCGCTGGATCAGCCGGAGCACAAGGTCTCCTTCTTGGAAAGATCTCGGCTTGACCTTCCGGTTGTAGTATGGGCACAGGCTCTGCTGGTAGATGCTGGACCGGCTGAGTGCCAACAGCCGGCCCTCTTCCAGCAGATCGACACCGTCTTGACGTGCTTCTTCTGCCTCCTCTTCGGTGTACATGGTGACTCGAGGGGAGTCGAATTCTATGTCCATTGGGATGACGGCTTTGGCACCGTAGATGAGGAAGAAAGGCGTGAAGCCGGTTGACTTGTTCGGAGTTGTGCGCAGGCTCCAGAGGACGGCTGGCAGCTCATCGAGCCAGCAGCCGGCCGAACGCTCCAGAGGCTCGACCAGTCGAGGCTTGATGCCGGACAAGATGAGGCCGTTTGCTCGCTCTACTTGGGCGTTTGACTGCGGATGGGCAACGGACGCTAGGTCCAGTTGGATGCCCTGCATCGCGCAGAAACGGGCCAAGGCGCCTTTGGCAAAGTTCATGCCGTTGTCGGTGATGATGCTGTGTGGTATGCCATACTGGATGGTGATGTCGAAGATGAAAGTCACAGCAGTCGGACCATTCAGCTTCTTGATTGCTTTTGCTTCTATACACTTGGTGAACTCGTCCACCGCGACAAGCAGGTGAGTCATGCCGCCTCATGCTCTTTTGACTGGTCCCACCATGTCCAGGCCCCAGACAGCAAAGGGCCAGGCAATGGGGATAGTCTTGAGTGCAGAAGCCGGCTAATGTGGCTTGGAACGGAACTTTTGGCACCCTTCGCATTTTTGGACCAAGTCTTTGGCGTCTTCTAGAGCAGTCGTCCAGAAAAAACCATGGCGGAAAGCTTTGGCGACAAGTGCTCTTGAAGCCGCATGGTGGCCACATTCGCCTTGATGGATGTCTTTGAGGATTGCTTGGCCTTGCTCCGGCTCCACGCAGCGCTGGTAGACACCAGTGACACTGCGCCTCACAAGTTCTCTGTTGACTATGGTGTATGCTGCTGCCCGGCGTTGCACTTGCCGGGCCGAGATCTCGTCAGTCGGCAGATCTTGTGCACCAGGAAGTTGAGGATGGGCTGGGCCCATGAAGGTGCTGCGATTTCTTCGACTGCTAGGACTGCTACTTGCACAAGGGCGGTTGGGCCGGGAGGGGGCGGGCTGGAGTCAGCTGCCGCTGCCGCTTGCTGAGTTGATGGAGTCCCCGGGCCGGGCTCTGAAGTCCCCGGGCTGGCTGCTGCAGTCCCCGGGCCGGGTTCTGAAGTCCCCGGGCCGGGTGCAACTGCCGCGGCCCCCGGGCCGCCTGCTGGAATTCCCGTGCCGGCTGCTGGAGCTCTCAAGTCAGATCCGACTGCTTCAGGAAGAGCCGGCACGAAGATAGAATCCGACTCTAGCGATGGCTTGACAGACGGCTTGAGGAGGCGTTGTAGGGCGACGCCGGTCGGTATTGCTTGACGGGTGGAGCCGATTCGTGCCAAGGCATCTGCTTGCTCATTGTCATTTCTTGGCACATGGAGAAACTTGCACCCTTCAAAATATCCACTGAGTTGCTGTACGAGGAAGCGGTAGCTCGCCATGTTTGCATCTTTGGTGTTCCAGTCGCCTGACGACTGCTGGACCACCAAGTTAGAGTCACCATAGCACAGGATCCGGCGAATGCCGAGCTCTTTGGCAAGCCGGAGCCCGTGAATGAGTGCCTCGTATTCAGCGACATTGTTGGAGGCGGCAAAATGGATTTGCAGCACATATTTGAGCTTGTCGCCTTTGGGAGAGGTGAGGATGATGCCGGCTCCCAAACGGTGCGCATCCTGGAACCATCAAAATGCATTCGCCAATGGGTGGAGTCGGGCGCTGGCGGCAGGTACTCGGTCTCGGCCCAGTCGACGAGGAAGTCGGCCAGCGCTTGTGACTTGATGGCGGTACGAGGCTGGTAGTAGATGGTGTAGGGGGCCAAATCGATGGCCCATTTGGCCACTCGGCCTGAAGCATCCCGGCTTCCAATGATCTCGGCCAGGGAGCTGTGCAGACCATAGTGATTGGGTGCTCTTGAAAATACGGCTTCAATTTCTTGGCGGCAAAGTGCACGCCGTAGCACATCTTGTGGTAGTGGGGGTAGTTTTGCTTGGAAGCTGACAGCACTTCACTCAGGTAATACGCCGGTCTCCGGACTGGTAGTGCCTTGTCTTTCTCCTTGTGCTCTACCACTATGACTGTGCTGACCACTCGGCTGGTGGCGGCGATGTAGAGGAGCATGGGTTCCTTAGGAGTCGGAGCCGCCAGGACAGGTGGAATAGTCAACATCTTTTTGAGTTGGAGAAAAGCTTCATCCGCCTTGTCGTTCCACTTGAAAAAAGTGGTCTTCTTCATGAGCTGGTACAGGGGAAGAGCCTTCTCGCCCAGCCGACTGATGAATCGGCTGATGGATGCCAAACAGCCGGTGAACTTTTGTACGTCGAGCAGTCGGGTGGGCACTTCCATCCTCTCGATGGCCTTGATCTTCACAGGGTTGCATTCTATGCCGCGCTCTGAGACCAGGAATCCAAGAAGCTAGCCGGCTGGTACTCCGAAGACGCATTTCTCTGGGTTGAGCTTGATTTGAAATCGGCGCAAGTTCTCAAAGGTCTCCTTGAGGTCTTCTAGCAGCATTCCACGCTTCTCCGTCTTCACCACAACATCCACTACAAAAAAACACTTCCGTGATGATACGTGTTTGTCACAGTAGGTCGCGTTTTTTGTCATGCATGTACATCCATGACGATTTTATGACAGAATCAAGATAGTCATACATGTGCTGTCGTAGAAGTGTTCCATGACATTACCAAAATTATCATCACGGAAGTGTCCACTTCCATGACGATAAATCGCGTCACAAAAGTGCTTTCGTCAAGGGTGACCGACACATGGCATCCACCGTAATGGAACGCCGTTAAGCTATCGGGTCGGGTTTTGGATCCGATAACCCGTTAACAGCCCCGACCAATGGGAAATTTCCACGTGTAAAATTCTTATTGGCCGGACGAAACACGTGTCAGCTCGTCAGTGGGTCAGATAGGCGCCTATGATATGTCGACACGTGCCACGGCCCACCACTGGCCCATTTAGCTTACAAAGCCGGCCCGTTTGACTTGGTCAAAAGTTAACGGGCTGGCCCATGAAAAGCCTGTTAACGGTCTCTTCGCAAATAGCCCATTTTACAGCCCGTTAACTCACGGCCCGTTAGGCCCTAAAGGAAATCGGCCCAACAACGTCATGTGGGCCGTCAAATATAACACCAACCCATTTCACTTTTGGCCCATGTATGGCCCACGACGTCTTTCGGCCCATATGAGGCCTTCGTATATTTCGGCCCTTTACAGGCCCACGCTGACTCTAGCCCATAATGAACAGTAATTTTCTTTATACCCGTTAACGGCCCGTGATTTACATGGGCCGTTTCCAGCCCGTGTTAGCTTTCGGCCTATTGATGGCCCATACGTTCTTGGGCTCCTTTTCGGCCCTCAATTACTTCCGGCCCGTTACTGGCCTGTTCCCCTAATGGGCCAAATTCGGCCCATGGCAAGAGTCGGCCCATTACTCGCATGTTACCCTAATGGGCCAAATTCGGCCCATGGCAAGAGTCGGCCCGTTTCTGGCATGTTAACCCGTGGCGCCGTTTCCAGCCCGTCCTATATTCTGGCCCATTAACGACCCGTTATGCCTGTGACAGAATTAAGCCTTTGCTGTCCTACGGCCTGTTAACGGCCTGTTACCGTGCTGGGCCGATACCCATTACGCCCGATTACGGCCCATGTAGACCCATTTATCCGACGGCCCGAGGCCCACCGATTACAGGCCCATTTATCGACGGCCCATAGGAGACCCATGGATCCTATGGCCCGTATATGGCCCATGGTAGTTGCGGCCACTAGCAAACCAGGGAAAAAGAAGACTAGGAAATAAATAAGGCCGAAACTAACGCTAGGCTATTAAGGCGATTGCACAGATTACATCCACTCGGCATCAAAGATCGCCACCAGTGCAAATATAGGGAACACCCTACACTATACAAAAATGGCTTGCTGTTTTCTTCAGCCGGTGGCTGCACGTTAAGAATAAATTTTGTATCGCACCAAAACAAATTACAACTAGATAACAAAAGGAAGGTTGGCATAAAACTTAACAGTCTAGCAGATAAATGCACCACCAGAAGTTCAGAAGCTCAGTTCATTTGACCTGACTGTTACGTTTTCATGTTGTATTGTCCGATGGAGCACCATAACCCTCGCCTTCATTTCCCCTAGGCTCCTGAACAACATAGCAAATGTCTGATAGTCTGGTTTCAAAACCATGCATATCTTGACGACATTGAGCAATGTTTCTCCTTGTTTCACAAAGGGTCTCTGTTAGGGAATGGACTTGTGTCTGGAGCGCAGATACAACATTGCTTTGAGCTTGCATATCTTGATCATGAGGCAGTTTGGACGATATTGCCTTAACAACCAACCCAGTATTACGCAGGAACGTGCTTTTGGCACTGTTAGTGGACAGGTACTGACCCACTGCAGCAAGAGCTGACATTGCGGTTATAGTTGCCTCGCCACCTTCAGAAGGTGGCGGTTCCACCATTTTTTCCATAGCTCGCTGAAAAGTTGAGGTTTTACATTAGTAGTACCAGAACAGAAGATATTAAGGAGGCAGCAAAACCAAACAAAATAGCTTTGGTCTATATACAGAACTTATTCTGGTGAACCCATGTAAAATATTAGTTGTATTTTATTGCAAAGTACATAATAAAACCAGGTTCCAAACATATGACCATGTACCATCGCTAATGTATTGTCTATTTCTTCACATTGTATTGAGGGCTAAGGATAAAGAGACGAAGTTTATAATACGGTAAGCATAGTATGACATCATTCATATCACAAAACAACTGAGAACAGACAAACAGGCAATTGTAACGTTGTGTGGGCAAGTCCAGCACGGAACTAGATTACGGGTCAAGATCAAAGGAACATCACTCCTCTCTTTTAAACCTTGTAAGGTGCAATGATACGCTAAGACAATTGTGTATAAAATTGAAAAGAGTAATAGACATTGGCTGCAAACCATGCAGTTCAAGGCACAAGTCAGAGTAAGTAGTAGTTAAAAGGCATGAGGATTAAGGACTTACAACAGCGGCTTTGACTGGTGTAGTCATGCCCTTCTTCTTGCTGGTGTGACAGTCCTTGAAGATTTCCACAGCATTTGGTTCAGGTACTTTTTGGTCCTTGCGGGCTTTCCTCTGCATTTCGAACAAGTCAATATAGATCTGATAATATGGTACAGCGAAAAGAGTGAAACAACAGCTAATTACAAGAGCCTCGCAGTGTGCAATATAGCTACGAGATCCTGTCGTCTGTTGGAATTTCACTTTCGTACGGTTGGCCTTGTTCTTTGAACAGTTCACCTACAAGAAGATAGATTTGTGTGGCACATGCGTAAATAGGACTTCAACATGTGATCTGATCACATATATATAATGTACCTGATACTTCGGATCAGACCAGTGTTTAACAAGGCCCCTCCAGTCTTCATCCGATATATTTTCCACTGGAGATGTTTGGGAAAGTTCACTGTTAGCCTTGCCTTCAAAGTGAGTTTTCCTCAAGTTATACCGATACTGTCGCAGAGCAGACTTGAAAACATGGGTGCAAGCTTGTCTGGTTGCATCATCTTGGCTATCCAACTTGAACCTCATCTGTTGAAAATTATGGGAGTCTCATTATCAGCAACCTAGAAAGTATGGGACAGAGCAAGACGATATTACTAGTTTCCATACATAACCATACTTACAGATAAATGGTCGAGGAAGGTGTTGAACTGGGTTTCGTCTTTGTCATTCCTGTACTGAATCCATGTTGGGAGGATACGTACATGACACCTAACGGCAACCGCTGCCTCTGATACTAACTTGGCTGACTCTGTAGCATCACGTGGCCTTTTTAAACCTGCCTCAAAACGGATCTCCATTCTTCCTCCTCTAGATTTAGTTAACCTATCGAGCATTATCCCTGATGTTTGTTTCCTCTTGCGCCTAGGTGCTAGTCCAACAACGAACATAGGAAGTGTTAGTGTACATCAAACTGTGAGACTACATATAAAGAAGCATGCAACTGTAACTTGACTCCAGCAACTACCTTCTTGCTGTTGAAGCTCACAAGGTTCATCTGATATTGCCAACTCGTCTTGTGTCAAGAGTGCTTGGGAAGTAGTGTCAGGTGGCAAGGGAGCTTGGGAACGTGCTGCTAGCTCAGTTGACGCACGAGTAAGTCGTGCAGCTGGTAGTACTGTGGTAGGTGTTGCAAGAACTAGGGCTGTCTCTGCTTGTTTGGTGGCAGCTATTTGTTTCTGTTTGGCTTTTTTTGCAACTCGTGTAGCATGGGATGCCGTGTTTGTAGAATTTTCCGCTGGACTTTGACCTTCTATTGCACCATCAGTACCAGCAGAATCTGCAGGATTCATCCGCTTCTCATTCCCTGCCATTCTGTGTTTCTTCCTCTTTCTCTGTGCCATGTTAAGTCAAGCCGACAAGAAAAACGAATAACAATTTAGTTCTTCAGAACAAATTGATGCGTGATGCAGACGAACTGAACTTTGATGTTAGACAACCACATGATAGGAGGATGTAATATGTATGAAAAACAGGACGGAAGAGATAACCAGAACTATGATGTGTAAACTAAGAAGAAGACATTTCACCAAATTAGAAGCAATGCAATGGAAGGTAGACACCATATGAAAGATGCTACAAATATCGCTCTGCCAAGTTAACAGTGTCTCATCATAAATGGCGTTTAAACAAATGTGAAGCAGTACAAGAAATAAATCATATGCAAGATGCAAACAACATCACACTACCATGTTAGAGGTCTCTCGTCATTAGTGCCATTGCATATTCACAGCATTGCATATTCACAGCTTATGATGTGTAAACTAAGGAGAAGGCATTTCAACAAATTAGAAGCAATGAAAGCTAGACACCATATGAAAGATGCAACGAATATCACTCTACCAAGTTAAAACTGTCTCGTCATAAGTGCCATTTCAACAAATTAGTAGTACAAGCTAGAAAAGAATGTGAGATGTAACCTATATCACACTCCGAAGTCAAACGTGTCTTATGATAAGTGATTGTTGCAGGTTACACAACAGTAGTAATTTGATGTAAGAACATGGTGTGATAGACAGATATTGTATGTTCTAGAAACAGGAACACGTGTCTTATTCAAGTATAATGTGTAAAGTAAGCAGATGGAATTCAACAAAATTAGAAGCAATACAAGCTAGACATCACACATAACATGCAACCACATATAACAGTGCCAAGTTAGAGGGAGCACCGGTGATGCTGCACTAGGGGAGACGTGCTCATCATAAACACAGCTTTGTTGAGTGTCTATGCATGTGTTGTCTTGGAAATCATCTTGGGGGTGTGGAGGAGTAGAAACTGTAGAGGCCCTCCGTTCGGAAGGAGCACCTTTATCCGCTGCCTTGCTAACTTCCTTCCGCTTTATTGATTTTGAATTGTCAAGTAAAACCGACAAGAAAAAGCAATAAAATTCTCTCTTCAGAACTCATTCATGCATGATACTGACAATCACTACTTTGATGTAAGGCAAACACATGATACCAGGATGGAATATGTACGAAAAACAGGACGGCATGGCATGTTCACAACTGTTTGTGTAAACTAAGCAGAAACCATTCCAGCAAATAAGAAGCAATGCAAGCTAGACACCACATGAAAGATGCAACCAATATGACTCTGCCAAGTTAAAAGCGTCCCATCATAAATGGAATTTCAACAAATTAGAAGCAGCGCATGCTATAAATCATATGAAAGATGCAACTAATATCGCACTGCATATACTAAAGGTGTCTCGTCATGTTGATTGATGCGGGATACAAAAAAACAATAGTTTTATGTAAGGACATGCTTAATAGACAGATGTACTATGTACTAAATACAGGAAGGCATGTCACATTAACAGGTATAATGTATAAGCTAAGCAGACTAGCACATGCAGTTTAACCAGATTGGAAGAATTACAATCTAGACACCATATGCAACATGCAACCACATATCACGCTGCCAAGTTAGAGCAAGCACCTGCGATGCTAGTGTAGGGGAAATGCTGTAATCAACTACAGAGCTACGTTCACTATCTTCATCTAGCATTTCTGTTTCTTGAGAATCATGTCGGGAGGCTGACGCTGCATTCTTTAAATGAGGAGTAGTCCCCTTGCCTGCCTGCCTCGTCATAAGTGATTGATGAGGGATACACAAGAACATTAGTTTGATGTAAGAACATGGTTAATACACAGATGTACTAGTATGTACCAAAAACAGAAAGGCATGTCATATTCAAAGGTATAATGTGTAAGCTAAGCAGATGCAATTTAACCAAATTGGAAGCAATACAAGCTAGACATCCGGCTGGAGTGGTGAGCATGATCATCTAGGACCTGAGAGCCTGGTGGGAGGCGGGCTGCTTCGCCACCATCGCAGCTTTTTAGTTGGCTTCCAGGTGATGCCTATCTTTGCTGGGCTTGTCACTGGCTCGGCCAGTGCCCTGACTAGCTATTTGTCTTCTGGTGCTCACGGGATGGTGGTTCATGTAAAAAAATATCTTTCCTTATCTTACCGACTTCGGCCTTTCGAATACAAGCTAGACACCATATGGAACATGCAACCACATATGACACCGCGAAGTTAAAGCAAGCACCTGGGATGGTGGTTCATTGCGAGCGAGGTCATCAACTCCAGAGCTACGTTTACCGTCTCCATCTGCTGACACTGCACCCTTTATAGCGCTGTAACGTGTCTTGCCTACCCGCACACGAAGCTGGAGCGACTTCTCTCTTTTCTTTTTGGCTTCTCTCATGGCAGCAGAGTCTGAAATACCCTTGCATAAAAACACAATAGTGAGAGTAAGGGTGAAGTGTGTGCAGAACTAGTGCACTGTAAAAGTAGCAGATAGCAGGTGGCTGAAAAATAAATGACAGGAGACATATGATAGCTCTACAACATTGCATGGCAAACAAAATTAGATTCTACTCCGTATGATTTTGTAATATATGAGCACAGGAAATGCAGGTACTCCTCCAGCACACCACCACATGTGGTCATATCTAAGATAACAGTCGACTGAAAATAAATAGGTCAGTCGATTTTTTAATGAACCGTCCGATCTATAAGGAACGGGCAGATGGCCTTCGTCTACCTCCCGCCAGTCACTGTTGACGATCTTTCTCGAACCGCCAGCGACCACCGGCCCAGACCCCTGCCTCCGCCGCCCCGCCCTCCCATCGACCTCACACCACCGCCGTGCTTGGCAGCGCCCCCAGGCCATCCCTTTAATCCCGGCCGACCTCCAGATCGGGCGCCAGTAGCTCTAGGCCGCACACGCCCCTAAGATAAACACCAAGGCGCTGCTTCCCCGGCGTAATAGGCGTACTAGCGCCTGTTACGCCGGGGAATGCTTCCGTTAATTGGGAATCAACTGGCCAGAAATTGAAATTCAGGGGGGCGACGGACCTCTAGCTAAGGTGAAATAGTATATGAGGAGAAACCTTGTGCATCGCGAGTTACTAGGAACATCTAGTATCAAGAAGAAGCGGTCAACTAGTGTCTTCTGTGGGATGAATACCGTGCAAGCAGAGACGTAAGATTTGCACGAATAAGGGAAGAGGAGTACCTTTTTCGGTTGCCGGTGTGGTCACCTCCACATGTCGCGCCGATCTTCTTCTTTTTACCGGGGAAACCGATGTTCTGGAGGGTGCAGGCTTGGACGAACCCATGGCCAAATTGTTGACTGTGTTGCCGTGGCCGTATGTCGGCGGAGGGGAAGCAGATCCGAGGCGGCGAAGGACGGCGTAGCAGGAACAGCTCCGGTGCGGTGGAGGGTGGCGAAGTTGGAGCGGCAGCGGTGAGGCGCAGGACGGCGTGGTTGAACTGGCTCGGGTACGGACGGCTCGGCCTCGGCTTCAACTACTAGCCGTGGAGGGCGTTGCGGTTGAGGTTGCGGTGGACGACGACGTCGGGGTATCGGCTCCGGCGTGATGGAGGAGGGCGGCGGTTGATGGGTGGGATGGGGTGGCGGACGGAGGACGCCGGGGTTTCGCGGCTGGTGGAGAGGTAGTTTTGGCGCCCACGGAGTACGAATGGGGAATCGGACGGGTGGGGGGGAACCATGTTTCGGTCTGGGACGCGCTTGTTTTTGGCTTTTTTGAACAGAAGATGGGACGCGCTTGTTTGAAATTTGGGGAAAGTACAAACTTTGCCCCCTCTTAAATTTCGGACCTACTGCGGGTCGGGGGTAGGATGGTAATCCCAGGTGTCCCAAATAGTGGGCGGGAGCGATTTCGGCCACGCGCATGTGTGCTTAGGCGGCCATTGTGTATGAATGTTTTTCGGATGCGGTTGCGTGGCGTCTAGATGAAGCTACAAACCTACCCCGGTTTAGACCTTTGGACGTCGGGCCGGTAGGTTTCACGGGTCGGAGTTATTAGAAAAGTAATTTCCTTGTACTACCAAACATTGGTCTCACGCGGTTTCGGGCGAGTAGAGGCTCTTTTGGCGCTTCGTTCGAAATTTTGAAACACAAGCATTCACGTTTAGAGTACTCTTGAACTATGAGGATTGACCTAAATAGACAACGTTATATTTGACCTTGTATGTTTGAAAACCTCATTAAATTATCCGCTTCTTTTTGAAATTTTGACACTTGAAAATCCTATAACTACGATTATTTTGGAATGGAGGAGCTAAATTTGAATCTATTTTGTACACGACTACATATGCTATTATGTACAAAATCAGAGCAAAGATTGGTGCCCCCATAATTTAGGTATGGTTTACAAATGCCATGATATCAAATTCAAATAATTGAATGGACTTCATGTTGAATTCGATTTTTTTAAACCACCTTAAGTTGAATTCAAATGTATGCTAGTTCATAGGTAGCTATTTATAATGTCCATTGTGTAACTTTCGTATGTATAATGTGCTTTACACACACAACATGAACTATACTCACGTTTATATTCGATTGCTAAAGCGATGCATTGTCTGGAGTTCAAAATACTAACTATGTGGATCAATTGTGTCGAATAATAACATAGACATGCTCAAATTCGATAGAATCTAGATGTCTGATGGATCAATGACCGCTCCTTACGCGAATTGCAAATATCATGATCCCATCCTAATATTTGGATACAATTTATATCTTTAATCAATGTGTAGAGCAGTCTTTTACGTGTAGTTTCACTCTCCATCGGTGGTCTCTCACACATGCTCACACACTCTCTCCCGAGGTGTCTTTCTCGCACACATGCTCTAGATATAACCCTCCCTCCCTCTCGTAACCATTTACAACTGTTTTCACTAACCTTTATCACAAGCACTCTTCTTCTCGCAAACATACACACGCACAATCCTCATCGACCCTTTCTATATACATGGACCTGCCTACGTGTCTCATGTACGCACATTATCTTTACGCCTGTCTCTCACGCATTGTCTCACACCTCTCTTCCTAATCGACGAGTATGATTCTAGCAGAGCATTCTGTAGGATGCCCCTTAAAGTTAGGTTGGATGAATAGTAATATCAGAGATAAAGGGGTTACCTTAGTCGAGAACCTAGGGTTACAAATCCTAGCCGGCTTTGTCAGTGGACATAGAGTCCTTCACAATTCTGCTATCTTTGTCTTGTACGACTAGTCATCCATGGGTCTTCCTAAATGCGTCACGGGCCGACCAATGTGGCGCAGGTCGGAACCGAACGAAGGGCCTCACCTCGACCCACCGGACCTCACGCGGTGACACACCCTCTGCCCCCACGTCTCATTATCTTCTCACACCCACACATACCAACACAAACACCACACACAGAAAATTTCTCCTGGTGCCTCTATTCCCTCCCCCCTTGCATATACACACTCAAGGGAATGGAATCTCTTGTCGTGACGTCATATTCGTCTCTCTCTCTCTAGACCACTCTCATTTCTCGTGCTATCTCTCCCACGCCCCCCCCCCGTCGGCCCCTCTATCCATGCCTCTCTCGAATACGTAATACACACACATACCTCTCTAGGCCCCGCCAAATGCATCAACTACACATTCACACATGTTACATCACGTACCCCATTGATCTAAAAAGCCCTCTCTTCACGTTTATTTCGCATACAACATTCCTTTTGAATAAAGTGTGGCCAAAAAATTATTTTAGAGTTTCTACATATATACAACATTACAAAGTTATATGGAGGAGTACGAATGCTAATTTGCATTGCATGGTGCCCACAATGATATTTATTCCGCACTGTGAATTTGTATATTTTTATACTATATACAAAGTTAGTCATAATAAAGAGAAACGAAGAGCATCTCTCTCTCTCCATCACATACCCCCCTGTACACCCCTTTCACGTATGGACACAAAACTATCTCCAGGTCCTCTAAAAGGAAGCCCCCAGAAAGTTCACGCATGTTTCATCTTTCTCTTGCGATATATGCAATGACGATCATTGTATTTGAAGCGAAAGCACGATACATACATTGGACTTCAGAATCCACTCATTACGGTCACCATTTACGTTTAGTGGTTATTATACAGTCACGGGCTCACCGTACAACTCTGTATTTGCTCATGACATGACTAGTTGACCAGTTAAACGCTCCATGTGGCACCTCTAGTCTTGCATCACATTATCTCACTACCATCGTGCCCACCTGTCGACTTGTATCTACTCTACATCTACACTCTTATAAAATACATAAAATACACTCTTATAAAAAACAGAGTTGGTGATGATGGTGTGCCTGCCATCCTGCAATATAGGCCGTTCGATTTATATCTGACGGATAGGAAAGAAACTATGGCAATTTTGCAAAAAGGTACCCACACACCTCTCCACATTTGCAAATAAGGCCTTCCCTCATTCATCCTTTTCTCTCACAAGATAAACAAGTCATACAAATGCATCTTGATGTTACGTGCAACGCACGGGCATCTTGCTAGTAAGAATGAAAACAAACGACAAAAAAATATTTGGACGGTGGTTCGAAGTCATGACCGCGGGCACAGCGGACAAGGTGGCCTTGTATTGGTATGCTGAGCCGTCTGTTTTAACACATAGGAGCTGGTGTGGTGATTATACACACACGCACGCATGCACACGAACTGCATCCACGCAACACTCACACAAACACATGCACCCACGCACGCACGCAACACTCACACGTACACACGCAGCCACGCACGCACGCAACACTCACACGCACAAACGCACGCATGCATGCACACACCAGTACACCACACGACCAACACACACTCTCACGCTCAAGTGCTCAACCTACACATGCATGCGCACACATCAGGCCCTGACAGACACATACACAACCAGGTGATTCCCGCGCACGGGTTGGAGCCTTGTTGCGCCTGCGTAAATTTGTGTTATCTGACCTTTTGCCTATGCGAACTGACAGGTGGGACCCACAAGGAACGTGGTCAATTTAACTAGTCAACATGGCGCCACTCAGACTATTTGGCCGGTCAACAGAGTGCAATCCGATGCTGAACTGTGAGCAAGTGACCGTATAATCACCGCAAAACGTATATAGTGACCGTAATCAGCTTATTCTGAAGTTCGGTGACCGTATTACACTTTTCTCTCTGTAGGCCCTCCAAAACTACATCTCTACACGTTCTCGCATGTTACATCTAACAACTATGCAATACAGCACTACTACTACACTCTAACACAATAAATCATATGTGTTTTTAGTTTTACTAGATATCATATTGTTACTTATAATTATTCAGTTTGCATACATTAAGATTGCCTTTGAAATGTATGGCCAGTATCATCTACCGCGCCGGAAAAATCCCGCCCTTTCCTTTTTAATCGGGTTTGTATCGATGAATCGTGCGAAACAGCAAAACTATAGTACTACACAATACTACAAGTGACAGTTCACTGGGCCGTCGTGTCGTCTACTCCTCCATCGTAAGAGTGGAGCGCTCACTTTCATAAATCTTCTAGTCCCTTTCGCCGACATGTGGGACATCAAGCTACCGGGTCCATGTGCCATACCGGAATACAGTGCAGAGCAGCCGGGGTGAAGCACCCTAGTCATGGCGCCGGCGTAGTAATGAGCAATAAGGCGTCAAATCACAAGCTGCACCTTTCCCGCAGTTAAGTTGGAGGGACGAAGCAACCATCATTTCACTCGTTGCTGAATCCGCTTCTCCCTCATCTTCTTCAACTTAACCACGTGTTGCTTCTGCCGTTGTTCTGCCTCATGTGGGACGCGGATCGGCTTGGTAAAGCACTGACACGTGGGACCGCATGTTAGCAAACCGCCAGGACAACGTCCTCTGAAAATAAGAAGCCTAATCCTAGACTTGCAAAGGGCTACGTAGCTGCTATGTATACTTTCCATCTAATCTATATATGCCCCCCTGATTTTCAGGTGGGGTGGGCCTAATCCTCTCCTTTAATCCAATCAAATAGTCCCACATCACATCAGTTCATAACTTTACGTAAACCATTGCGTGGATGTAGCATTGCTCAAATAAGAAACCTCCCCCGCCATCCGTGCGGCAAAATCACCTCCTTTTTACTAATCTTGATTATATAATATTTTAGATCAATATAATTGAGATTTGTATAGATAGCACACAGGAGCAAAACCAAGTGGTACGGTTAAGGGCATCCACAATGTGTAGCCAAATGTGAAAATAGCTTTTGGCATCGTGGGAACCATTGTGGACGGTGTTGCCAAAGCCAAAAAGATGGAACCGAAGCTCCCTGATTGATTGATTGAAGGAATAGAAAAATGCAACGTCTCTCCTCTTTCTCCCATGCTTGGACGCATGTAGTACAGTATACAGCACAGAGTCTACTCCCCTGTCCCTTCTATCACAAATCACAAAGCAGTGAGGCGTCAAATCAAAAAAGCACGGACGAAGCAACCATCATTTCACTCTTCGCTGACTCCGCTTCTCCATCGTCTTCTTCGAGAAACCATCTCACTGCACTAGTACTCCTAGTAGTACTAGTAAAGGACTTCCTGGATGCAAATAAGGTTGTTGTCTCAGCTTGCAGGCGGCAGTTGCGTACGACTTACCGTGGTCTCCCTCAATGGTGTTCTCCGTCGAACGCACTTCGCCAAACCACCAAAAAAAGATATCATCGACGTCACCGCAATGGGGAAGGAAGTCAAATATAGTTACTGAAAGAACATGCGGTGCCCCCATGTTTGGTTTTGGTAATTGATGACAATCTCTATGGACTAATGGTTGCCTTGAGTTATATTTGAAGGATTTGTCCATAGGCATTTCTTGAAGTCCACGTGTTGGTTTCAAGGAGTTTATGTGGTGACCAAGGTGTTATTAAGGAATTCTCCAAAGATTGGTCATGTGAGAGTAGAGCTTATTGCAAGCATGTCTTGAAGAAGAAGATTGTGTGATCGTTCATGTTTACCTTCAAGACATCATCCAAATGAAGAGAGTTGGAAAGAGTCAAGGTTGATCAAGACTAAGTCAAGAGTGAATCAAGTTGATCAACACACAAAGCGCACAAGATGTACCGAGGGATCAAGCAATCCCATGGTATGGTAAGCATTGTCAATTACGCTTTGTGTACTAACCCATGGTCTTCGTGAGAGTTCTTTGTGGGGTTAGGTTGCGGTGTGCAAGTTCAAGTGAAGAATCATGAAGAGATCAAATGCTTGAAGCTTGCCGTCCATTGTGGTCACAATGGACTTGTGAAGATGTGCGGAAGAGTGGCTCACCCATAGTGGAGCATGGGGGAGCAATCAACTAGTCTTCATCGAGCCAACACAACCAAGAAAGGTGGTCCAACTTGAGGGAGTCAAGATCGTCATCATCTAGCTCAAGTGGACCATATGCAAGGCAAAGGTTTGCTCTTGATAGGTTTTCTATTTTACCGGTCTCATGATGGTAGTTGGGAGACCGGGTTATAGGATCGATTGTCGTACTATCAAGGGGGGCTCTCGATGAGTAGCTTGATCGTATCGTTCATAGAGAGCTCAAACCATTGCATCCTTGCATCATCTTTATTGGTTCTTGTTTGGTTCTTCTCTTTGTGAGTTTTGGAGCTTATGGTCATCTTGATGACAAGCTCGAGTTCATCGAAAACGGAGTTCACTCGCATCTTCTATGATGTTTTCGATGTTGGAGGTTATGCCGGTTCTTCTCGGTTGGAGGTTTCACTCCTCTATTTGTCGTTGTTTTGATGCTACTCGTCTTTCTCAATCCAACAAGCTTGAGTTTGCTCAATTCGGAGCTCATATGAAGAAGTTATGGCAGCTCTAGTTTTCTCCCTGCGGTAGTACCGCGGCCAGAGCAGCAGTACCGCTTATCGCCCCAAGCGGTAGTACCGCTGTCCAAAGCGGAAGTACTGCCTGTGGCCATAAGCGGTAGTACGGCTACGGTTCCGCGCTGGTACCGCCTCGATTTAGGGTCTTGCATTTTTCGTGTCGAGTTTTGCAGTAGTTGCACGGCAGTAAGGCACGGCAGTTCCGCCTATAAGCGGTAGTACCGCCCCGATGGGCGGTAGTACCGCCTGTAAGCGGTAGTACCGCTCCGGTCGGGCAGTAGTACCGCTACTGCATTTTTGGTCCCGTGTTCTGCTCCTCCAGCGGTAGTACCGCTGGGGTGCGCGGTAGTACCGCTTATAAGCGGTACTACCGCCCCAAGGTTCATGTTTGGTTGCTCCTTTTCCCTGCTTCTTCCGCCAGAGCGGTAGTACCGCTCGTGGAGCGGTAGTACCGCTCGTGTGCGGGCTGAGCACATAACGGTTGGATTTTTCCCCTTTTATAAAAGGGGGTCTTCTTCCCCAATGAACCTTATCCTTTGAGCTCGTGTTCTTCCCCCATTTTTGACCTCCTTCGAGCTTGCTAACTCTCAATCCCTCCATGGATTCTTGCTAGTTTTTGAGGGAAAAGAGAGAGGAGATCTAGATCCACATTTCCATCAATCACTTTCTCCTCTTTGTGAGGGGAACCCCTTGGATCTAGATCTCGGAGTTCTTGGTGTTCTCCTTCTTGTTCTTCCTCTCATTTACCTCCCTAGCATTAGTTGCTTCGGTGGGATTTGAGAGAGAAGGACTTGGGCACTCCGTGTGCCCTTGCCATTGCATTTGGTGCATCGGTTTGAGTTCTCCACGGTGATACGTGGAAGTTACAAGTTGAGAAGCTTATTACTCTTGGGTGCTTGGTGCCCTTGAGCTTGTTCCTCTTGGGTGCTTGGGCGCCCTAGACGGTTGGTGGTGTTCGGAGCTCAATCATTTTGGTGTAAAGCTTCGAGCAAGCATCGGGGTCTCCAATTAGGTTGTGGAGATCGCCCCGAGCAATTTGACGAGTACCGGTGACCGCCCCCAAGGGTTGCCAAAGTGTACGGGTTCGGTGACCGCCCCCAAGGGTTGCCATTTGTACGGGTTCGGTGACCGCCCTCAAGGGTCCCTTAGTGGAATCACGGCATCTTGCATTGTGCGAGGGCGTGAGGAGATTACGGTGGCCCTAGTGGCTTCTTGGGGAGCATTGTGCCTCCACACCGCTCCAAACGGAGATTAGCATCCGCAAGGGTGTGAACTTCGGGATACATCGTCGTCTCCGCGTGCCTCAGTTATCTCTTACCCGAACCCTTTACTTATGCACTTTACTTTGTGATAGCCATATTGTTTCTTGTCATATATCTTGCTATCTCTTAGTTTTTTATCTTGCTTAGCATAAGTTGTTGGTGCACATAGGTGAGCCTAGTTGTTGTAGGTTTTGTGCTTGTCAAATTAACCGCTAGGTTTATTCCGCATTTGTTCAAGCCTAAACCGTAATTATTTTAAAGCGCCTATTCACCCCCCCCCTCTAGGCGACATCCACGATCTTTCAGTTACTACCTCCACTTTTTTGTACACAAGGCCAGTATATCAAAATTACAATTTGCAAAGGGCCACTAACACTAATCGAGGCAAAATTGATGGGGTTAGCAACCAAGGACATTAATATCCCCTGCATGCATGCGGAAGTGAGAAGGTTGGTTTGCATGGCGCTGCATTAATCAAGCGATGAGGAGTGAGATGGTTAGCTCTTTGGTCTTTGGAGAAAAAAAACGCATTAATTGACACGTGAAACGAGGATTTGTATCGATTAAATCCCGCGAAGGAAAACCCCGCCTTTCTTTTTTAACACTAGTACTCCTAGTACGTACGTACTTATCCTGTTTGGGTCTAGGCCTTGCATTGCCAAACTTCGCCACACATTTTTTCCAAGCTTGCCTAAATTTTTCAAAATGAGAAGGAGGTACACTTGCGCACGGCTGTCGCGGTCGCACCGCACCCTCACACGGTCGCTCCCGCACGCCGCGGTCGCACCACACCCTCACACAGTCGCTCCTGCACGCCGCAAACCCAACCAAGGGAACGCACCCTCACTGACACATGCTGTCGCATGTGAACAAACCAAACTCAGCCATCCTATCGCTGACACATAATTTCCGTTCATAGAGTATGTTTATCCAACCGCATGTTGGGGAGTATCCGTACGGCCCATGCGGTGGTCTGTTGGGGAAGAAGAAGAGGTGAGGAAGAAGGAAAGAAGGGTTAGGAGACGTAGGATATTCATCCAACTGCCTGAAATGGTAGACTGACCCAAGTCAGGCGACTTGCATAACAAATATATGTTTTTACACAGCAAAAGATCCATAAAAACAACAACATAAAGAAAAACTATCACTCCTCGCGGAAAGAGACGGCCTCGTCGTCTTTGGCTGCCGGCGCGAACCAGCCGTCGCTGCCGACGTGTGTCTCCGCACCGTGGTTGTCCTCGGCCTCCAGCTACTCGTTCAAGTGGAGCGTGCGGGCGCTCTGCACGGACGAGAGCACAGCCCGGTTCAAGTCGAGGACATCCGGTTCTGCCTGCAAGAGGGCCTCGATGGCAGCGGCATCCACGCGCTCCGCGTCGAGTCGAGCCTCCGCCGCCCGGTTCAAGTCGAGGACGTCCGGTTCCGCCTGCAGGAGGGCGTCGATGAGAGCGGCATCTGCGCGCTCTGCGTCGAGTCGAGCCTCTGCCACCCGGTTCAAGTCCAGGACGTCTGGTTCCGCCTGCAGGAGGGCCTCGATGGCAGCGGCATCCGCGCGCTCCGCCTCAAGTTGAGCCTCCGCCGCCCGGTTCACATCCACGACATCCGGTTCCGCCTGCAAGAGAGCCTCGATGGCAGCGGCATGCGCGCGCTCCATGTCGAGTTGAGCCTCTGCCTCCCGGTCCTCCTTTAGTATCGCCATGTTGAACCGCTGGTCCGCCTGCACCATGGGGGACTCGGACGCCGGCACGAAGTCGACGTCCATCGTCTCATACCTATCGGGGGCCTTCTGCGCCGCGACCTCCGCCATGAACATTGGATCGGCTTCCTCCTCCTCGTAGCTTGGCTCCAGAGAACTCGGGGATTGGCCCGCCGCAAAGCGAGCTTGGGAATGGAGGTCTGTGGCGCCGACCGCCGCCGCGATTTCTGCGCGGCGCTCCAGCGTCAGCATCTTGTAGTAAGTGATCTTGCGGCGCACCATGGCTTTCCAGCGAACTAGGGGACGCTTGATGCGGGCTAGGGGATCAAAAGGTGGGGGAATGGGCTGGAGATTTGGTGTGGTTTTAGGGCAGTGGCTGGCGTAGGCCGAGCAGCGAAGGTTCTGGTATGAATAGTGGTTCCGGTGATGACCGGTCAATCGATTTTGACAGTACATCGCTCTTGTCGCATTTGCGTTGCAGCCCGGCACGCTGGACCCTCCACGTCGCTCACCGAATGGAACACGCTTCGTCTTGCGTTTTCGCTCGCTTGTGGGACCGCAGTTGAGAGCAAACCGACGTCCCTCCCCCTCCCCCGCCCGCGTCATTTATTATACCACCACTCCCTCCGTTTTATGCGGAGTAAATAAAAATAGAGGGAGTATACTACGGATGAGGATCCCCTGACGTGGCCGAACCCATTGAGTAACTGACATGCGGGGCCTAGCAAGCATGGGGTCCGCCAGTAAGTGACCGAAAGGGAGGGTAAGACAGGGATACCTACGTCAGAGGATCCACTTCCACTATACTACTTTGACCAAATGTTAGAGTAATAATATATGACATGCAACTTACACAAATGTTAGAGTAATAATATATGACATGCAACTTACACAAAGCATACAGGGTCTAATGTGTTTTTCGAGGCTAACTTTGACCAAATGTTAGAGTAATAATATATGACATGCAACTTACACAAAGCATACGGTCAAATTCGTATGTGAAAGGAGTTTCCAATGATATAATTTTCGCATTATACATCTCATGTACTATTAATCTTGTCAGTCAAATTGGAAACCATCTCGAGTACAAATCTAGGAGTACGTACGAATCTAACAATATTGATTGGGCGTTGTTGAATGTTGATACCTTTTTTATCAAAGTAGAGATACTTTGACTACACATAAAACTTATATGTAAACTAGAAAGGATAGGGGGAGTATATTGTACGTTCAAAAACGAAACGAACATTGAATACCCTTTATATATGATTTGCGGATGCTATGATCACCGGTTCAAAATTTTGAATCCGCCTTAGGTATCACGTGCCCCCACTCGTTCCCTCTCGATTTCATCTCGGGGTCCGGAGATCTATTGAAAGAGGACTAGGGTGGGTACATGCGAATGATACTCGGCGGAATGTTCAAATGAGGCATGCGGGAGGATGGACTCGACTGGAGGGCGACATGATCGATGGAGAAGAGGGTTGGAGAGGAATGAGAAATAAGCAAACGCCACATGATTATACTTGAACGGCTCAAATAAACAATAAGTTGTCTCGCTTGGCCTACATAGTGAAAGGCCTAATGCGCAACGCGGAGCACTGACGCTCGAATATGGCCGGGAAAACAGGGAAACCGACATGTGGGGCACACCCGTCGGGACGACGTAGCGCAGACTAGTCCAATGGAGGAGCTGGCCCATGACCTCCTCGCCACCGACAACCGTTCATGTGGGTCGTTGGGGCCAACAACGGGGCGCAGCTCCAGCACCGCCTCTGGACACGGCGACCGCGGTGAGCGACACGCTCATATCGTTGCTAGACACAGTCGGTTTCAGTGTGCCGAGGGTGGCGTTAGTGTTGTGGCACGACCAACGGTATGTTTGGTTTGTGCCCAAGGTTGCCCCATCAAAGCATTGGGTAGCCAAAATTTTGGTTGAGGTATTGGTTGCCCATGATTTGGCCGACATTGGCAAGAAAAATGAACTAGAGTTGGCTAGAGTTCATTGGCATGCCGAAGAAATGGCAACCATCCAAACAAAGACCAATCTTTGGGTCATCACCAAAATTTTGGTTGAGGTATTGGTTGCCCATGATTTGGCCGACATTGGCAAGAAAAATGAACTAGAGTTGGCTAGAGTTCATTGGCATGCCAAAAAAATGGCAACCATCCAAACAAAGACCAACCTTTGGGTCATGACCAAAATTTTGGTAAGGTGCACTTTGGCCACAATCCAAACACACCCCAACACCCGGCTCGTCTAGGATGCACGGGGCGCCGCGACGCTTCCGCGGAGTGGTGTAGCGCGGCCAACTGCATCCTCTGGACCTGAGACCATGCCGGGTCTTCTTGCTTTTTCAATGACATGCGGGGATCGCATGTGAGCAAAGGGCATCTCCAACGTTGCCACGACCGCGGCTGACTACCCTGGCACACCAAAACCCTCGTCCCTCGCGCCGTCGCGCGGTGCGTTCCCAGCCGGCGCCAGCTGCCCGCATTCATGCCGTCCGTTCGTATGTCGTCGTTAAGAGGCTCGGTGCCCGAGGAACCAACTCCGGTGACTTACTGACGCACCCGAATGATTGGCCTCACCGTAATGCGCTACTTAAAGCGGCAACGCCCAGCTAACCTCTACACCATAGCACATCGTCCTCCTACCTGGCACCACATCCGCCATGACCGCAAGTGCGAACGCTCTGCGGGAGAGCTTGTCTTCGGGGATGAAGCTCGAGGTCGCCGCCCTCACTCAAGTCGCCTCTCACGACGCAATAGTGGCGTAGTCGGACGCAGACGCGACCGCACAAGCGGTGGCCATGCTGGCGGCCGACAACGGGAGCACCGTCAGCCACACGTCCTACTTGTCGCCTTCCAACGTCTGGCACCGCCGAGGTCGGGGACTCCTCCGAGGATGAGTAGGGCATGGGATGCGGCAGGGCATGGTGTGCCAACTGGCCGGTCCGTATCCCGTGTTCTACTCTTCCTCGCCGGAGACCGCACCTTCACTTCACGGGTCTTGAACCCCGCCCCCGTACATAGAGATCGCAGATGGAGGACGTCGGTCGCCGCCGTAGAATAGGTTTAGGGTCGGGTTTCTTTTATTTTTCTGTCCTATAAAAGTTCGAAATGTAATGAAAATCTTCCGTGTTTGCATTAATCTCGGCCAGTGTATATGAACTTTCACAATAATATACATATTGTAGGAGTACTAGCAAGATGCCCGTGCGTTGCACGGAAGATCAAGATCTTGTGGGAGAAAAGGATGAACGAGGGAAAGCCTTATCTGCAAATGTGGAGAGGAGTGCGGGTAAATTGTCATAGTTTCCTTCCTATCCGTTAGATATAGATCGGACGGCCTATATTGCAGGATGACAGGCACACCATCATCACCAACTCTGCTTTTTATTGAACCGAGACAAATCTAACATGCGAAGTAAAATAAACACATAGGGTATATACATACACAAATTATCTTAGGCACTCCAATAGTACGTCCACTACACATTCACACATTTCACATCTTTCTACACCTACGGGAACCTACGAAAGGGTTAACGTAAATTGCCTCTCTCTCTCCTCCCCTGATTTTCATGGTGGTGGGCCCCTCCCTCCCCCCAATCTACAATCAACAGCTCACACATTTCACTTTACGTTAATTACGTAACTGGGATTACGTAGGTGTAGCATTACTCGTCCTAAAAGACCCAACTAAGCCAACCTCCCAGCATATCACGCGGGAAAAGACCCAGCCGCACCGTTTTAGTCGGGATTACCGGATTACTAGTAGTAGTATCGATGGATCGCGCGAAGCAACAAAAAAAAATTTTGAGGGGGCGAAGCACCTAGTTTAAAAGGAAAAAAGGCGGTACACTCACAGCACTCCTATCGCGGTCGCATTGCACCCCACACACGTTCGGTCCTGCACACGGCTCACGCAAACGGAACGCGCTTCGGCTTGCCTCTTCACTGACATGTGGGACTGCACTTGGAGAAACCGACCATGCGCCAAACTCCCCCCGCCCACCGCGCGAAAATCCTCCCCCCCCCCCACACCCAAAAATTCCCCCCAAATCCGATTCAACCGCCCTTCGGCCAACTAGCCAATAATATTCCCTAAACCCCCTCCCCCCTGTCCCCCTCCACTCCATTCGCTACGCCAAAGCCGCCCTGCCCGCCGCGCCGATACGTCGACGCCGCGGTTCGGCAATCCTCTCGCTCCCACAGTACACTCTCGTAGACTGTCGTCCTCTAGCCGCGCCGCCACCTCTGGCTACGTTCCTGTGGAGGCGCACGGCGGTCAGCGCCGCCACCGCTGGCGACGTTCGTGTGGAGACGCACGGTGGTCATCTTCTCCCATGGTACGCGCATTCTAGACTGAGGCCCCGTTCATGTCGGTGTAGCGCTGAATGTTAGCTGATAGACGCTGTTAATCTCACTGTTTGCCGAAGTAGTTTACTGTCAATATGCTCTGCTTAAGAAGCTTCCTTGCCCTGTTCTGCACTCAATCTGCTTAGCTGAGATGGCATGCCAAGGCCGATTAGTTGCTAAAATATCCTGCCATATATTTATTGTGACGTAGATTGCCATGGTCTAGTAGTCAATCTGTTAGGTGAAATAGCTCTACACCGTTTTATACTCGATCTTTGTTGCTGCGATGGCCTTCGATAGTTCGATGGCTGTGTGCTCGGCCTCATTGACTGCTGAAACAGCCTGCCATAATTTGGCACTCAAATTTGTTTGCTGAATTAGCTTTACATATATTTCGTTACTTAGATATGCTCGTCCAAATATCTTGCCATAGCTTTAGACATCGACCTAGGTATTTTTTTTCTGGACTTCATAAAAAAGCATATATGTTTTTCCTGTAATATCTAGTAGAAGAACTAATTTGTATGTCTAACAGGACTTGGATAACTTCTGCTCGAAGATTCTCCGCTGCATATGTTGAGGGGGTTGAAAAATTCATGAACTTTATCAGAGCTGAGTACGGTGGTCCAAAATCAGATGTGCTCTGCCCGTGTAGCAGTTGTATGAATTCAGTTACAAGACCCCAGTCAACTGTGCAAAATCATCTACACTTGTATGGGATGTCGGTCACATATACTAGGTGGGTTCATCATGGTGAAGCTGTGAACGTCAATGTTATTGACTACGTGGAAGCAGCAGATCACCATCTTGATCGGCCTGATGCTCAGGTGGAAGAGGGGGAGGAGGTGGTGGTGGCGGAGCGAGTGAGTTTGACCAACATTGAAACAATGCTACGAAATGCTCGTGCATTCCGTGAACTTTCACCTGCAGAAGAAAAACGGTGGGCCCGCATGTTGGAACAATGCAACGTTGCTGTCACCCCAGGAAATAAGCTGTCAGTATTCTCAGCTATGGTCACCTTTCTTCAGGTGAAGACATCTGAGCGGATGACCAACAAATCATTCGATGCAATGTTGGCTGCTTTCCGCGAATCTTTCCCAGATGCGTCTGAGCTGCCACACACCCAGTAAAATGAAGAATTTCCTTCATGCAGTTGGAATTGGATATGATATGATCCATGTTTGTAAGAATAATTGTGTTCTGTTCCGGAAGGATTATGCCAACTTAAGTGAATGCCCGAAATGCAAATCATCAAGATGGAAAGATGGCGATGCTGTGAAGAGGATTCCTCATAATGTTCTGAGACATTTTCCAATTATACCAAGATTGCAGAGGTTGTTTCATGATGCTGAAACAAGAGAGGATGTACTGTGGCATTCTAGGAACCAGGAGTATAGATATCAGAATGTAATGAGCCATCCATCTCATGGTAGTGAGTGGAAAAGCTTCAATGATAAACACAAAGAGTTTGCTGCTGACCCGAGACACATTAGACTTGGCTTAGCTTCAGATGGATTTAACCCATTTGGCCACCAGAGCGCCACATATAGCATGTGGCCAGTGCTTGTTATCCCTTACAACATGCCTCCAAATGTCTGCAACCAAAGAATCAAACTACATGATGGCCTTGCTCATCCCAGGTCCAAAAAGTCCTGGAAAGGATTTTGATTTGTTCATGGAGCCTCTTGTGGAGGAACTTCAACAGCTATGGAAGGGTGTTCTCACTCGAGACCTATATAGCAGCCCACCAGCTGATTTCTTTCTGCGTGCTGTTATAATTTGGTGCATCCATGATTATCCGGCTTTGGGCACTATGTCAGGGCGAACGACAAATGGTTACAATGCATGTGTTCGCTGTGACAGGAATCCGCTGTCATACGCAATACTTAGCAAGATCTGTTACATTGGACACCGCCGTTTCCTTGCCAAGGACAAGCCGCATCCTAGAAAATACCGAAGACATGTGTTCAATGCAAAGCATGAAAACCGTGATGCGCCAAAGAGGCTCACCGCCGATGAGTTGCAAGTGGAATTAGAGAAGGTCAGGCATATTACACCAGGAAACCATCCTGGTAATGGTAGCGGGAAAAGGAAGCGTGGCAGGGTAGAAGAGAGATTATTGTTTACCCGCAGGTCCACTTTGTGGGACTTGGAGTATTGGAAAGATTTGGATCTGCGGCATAATCTTGATGTGATGCACATCGAGAAAAATATATGTGACAGCATTATCGGCACACTTCTTAATATTGAAGGCAAGACGAAAGATACCTTAAAATCTAGGATTGATTTGACACACCTGGGTATCAGAAAGGATTTGCAGGTGCAAGATGAAGGTAAACCACGGGATATGGCACCAACTGTGTACGTCTTGGACAAGGTAAAAAGAAAAGAATTCTGCGAGGTCCTGTCACGTGTGAGATTCCCACATGGATTTGCTTCCAACCCTGAAAGGAGAGTCAGTGCAGATGGAAACAAGGTACAAGGGTTGAAAACTCATGACTGCCACGTCCTACTTCAAAGGGTTTTACCTGTTATCCTTAGAGGATTGGGCCGCCCTGACTTATACAGAGCAGTTGCAGAGTTGGGACAATTCTTCAGGGAACTCTGCAGTAGGAATATCAGGATAGATGCTTTGGAGCGTCTTAGAGACAAGATACCAACTATCCTATGCGACCTTGAGAAGATATATCCTCCAGCCTTCTTTGATGTGATGGTGCATTTGGCTGTTCATCTACCTGATGAGGCACTACTTAGAGGTCCAGTACAGTATGGCTGGATGTACCCTATTGAAAGGCGGCTAGGCACTTTCAAGGGCTATGTTAGGAACAGAGCTAGACCCGAGGGTTCCATTGCAGAGGCCTACATTGCTACAGAAGCGTTGACATTCTGCTCAAAATACATTGAAACAGCTGATCAGCTTAGCAAAGAGGTGGGTGAAGACAATCCCGGGCTCAATGTTTTCGATTATTCTGTTCGAGTTACAGGGAAGAGTCGACAAGAGGACAAACCTAAAGATTTGGACAAAATGGTTTGGTATGTGTTGAATAACTGTCCTGAGATACTACCTTATATCAAGTAAGTGCAGTACTGCAGCTTATACATCGTAATCTACTAAACTTGCAGCACATTCTTATATATTTAGATGTTTGACGCGATCACTATGTTGTGCAGCATCTACAAAGAGGAGTTACTGCCTGCAAAATCCAAGAAACATTGACAAACTGGTTATGGCAGGATTTGCGAAATGGTTCAAGAACCATGTAAGCTTTTGAAGTGCACTGTCAGTTTTTTTAATATATTGAGTACATAAGATGATCAGCTTGTCTATTTTCTAACCATAGGTTAAGAAGATGCGGGAGGATGGGCAGGCAGTTGATGATGCCCTTTACTCACTAGCAATGGGTCCTGATACTCGGGTAAGACATTATGAATCTTGCGTTGTTGGAGATGTGCGCTACAACACCCTTGCACGAGACGAAGGCAGGAAGACACAAAACAGTGCCATCATGAGCACGGATACGTATGACAAAGAGACAACTGAAATGTATGCTAACATAACAGACATTGTTCAGTTGCAGTATATCTCCAGTTTCGAGGATCATCGGTGTGTGGTTCTGTTGTGCTGTCGTTGGTATAACCTGTTTTCCAGGATCGCAAAACCCAGAGCTGATGATTATTTCAAATCCATCAATGTCAAGGCGGCGTACCAGACCAACGAGCCTTTTATTTTGGCAAATCAAGCAACACAGATATTTTTCTTGGAAGACACATTTGCACGTAGCGATGACTGGAGAGTATTGCAAAGGTTTGAGCAGAGGAATTCGTTTAATGAAGTTGCACAACAAGATGATGCTTACACTGCTCCTGATGTACAAGATAACACAGATGTTCCTAATATCTTTGAGAACCATCACGTCAATGACGCCGGCGAAAAGATTGCCTGTCGTGCTGTGGACATACAAGAGTTGATCAAGAAGAAGCCAACGTTCGAGGACGTTGAGGACGAAGAAGAAGATGACACCGTGGGGAATTACGATTCAGACTGATACACATGGCGAAGATGTTGACGCTGCTGCTGCGGATGATGATTACATTGCTTTTGTCGTATTTGCCTGTCAGAAGACGTTTTTTATCTACTATGTGAAATTGTGTTTGCTATGACAACTGAAACCTGATGAACATGTTGTTTAGTATTTTGCTGTGAGAACATCACTTGTTATGTATGCTGATTTGTGTTTGGTGATTGTATGACAACTAAAACATGATGACATTGTTGTTTAGTTGTACTCATATTTGGCTGTGAAACTTGAATTTGATGACATAGTTTGCTGTTGGACTGCAATTTGCTCGACGTCTTCGAATGAGAACAAAGCTGACCCGACAGGGCCTCTGCTATTTATTTATTTATATGAGCAAAAGGGGATACCCCCTGATTTCCGTTAATAGAAATCATTAGATGTTCACAACACTACGCCCAGCCTGCTACACAGGTTTCATTCATTACTAGTTTCAGCAAAGTGCTCATGTCGTAGCCACTGAATACATCACGAGTGCTACATACACTGCAAATAAAGAGACAATCATCCTACAGAGCACATCGATTTTGCCCATTATCTTCACAAGCTCTTTCATCTCCTCATTGCTGTCAAGGCCGTTCAGCAGCTGTTGCTTGGCCATGATCAGAGGAACTGCATCTTTAACCTTCTGCTCTGCATCTTCCTCTTCTGTCGTTCCTTCAGTTACTTGTCCAACACCCCAACCTGCTGGTATTGGGATTCCTCGGCTAACCAAATAATCAGCGTAGTTGCATTCCCCCACATCAGCAACTTCCCAGAAATACAAATCACACGAATCTTCCCTTTTCTGCACGAATCAAATTGGAAGATCATCAACCAAACTATTAAAAAATCAGCAACTGAAAGCAGCAGAACAACACTTAAACATATTATTACCCCATGATTCGGGCATTTGTAGAAGACTCGGCCAGGGTTGCGGATTGTGGTTGAGACGCGACGGATGACTCTGCGTGATTTGCAGCAGTGGCACCACACCAACGGCAGCGGGTTGCGATGAGCAATCGGCTGCGGTGCGCGTGCCGGCGGGGGTGTGATGAGACCCACAGGCGATGGTACGGGTGGCGACTTGGCGCATATCTGGTTGTTGCCTGCTGAAGAGCAGGTGGACGAGCAGCCAGCGGACATGGTTGCTGCGACCAGAGCTTCTGATGCTAGGTAGAGTAAGTAGAGAAGAGGAGAAGCGAACGTTGGATATGTCAGTTTCATTACTTGCAGAGTAGCATAGCACCATATATAGTCATAGTCTAGGTTTGGATTCGAACCAGCTACAGGAGGGACCTCCTTGTTTTGCAAAAAAATATTTCTCCACCTAACAGCTGGGACCCACCGGCTGTATCTTCGCACGGAAGGAAGTGCCTCCTTGTTTTGCGAAAAAAATTATTCATCCCGTTGACAGCTGGGACCCGTCAGATTTGGTGACTGACTTGTGGGCCTACTAAGCGGACATGTACGCACGGCTTTGTCAACTTAATCAACAAATGATTCTAGCAGCTGGACCGTTGGATGTTAATCCAACAGCCGTGCTCCTTCTTCAACCTCTGTTCTTGCTCCTGTCTCCCGTGGGCGGCACCGCGGCTGTGCTGCCGCGCACCCGAACCAGTGAAGTTTCCCACTCCTCTCCATCTGCGACTCCACTGCCCCGTCTTCCCCATCTCCGGGTCGTTCCAGTCTGGGTGCGCTCGGCACGGTGTGGTCAACGTGGTCAACAACCGAGAGTCATCGGAAGATGACTGTACGTGAGAGGCTGACAGTGGGGACGCACCACGCCCATGGACGCATGCATGCAACGGAACGCGGCGAGGTCAACGTGGTCAAGGAACGACTTCCATCGGAAGTATACTGTACGTGGAGAGTCTCAGCTGGGTCCACGGCCGCAGCAAGTAAGTGCCTCCTTATTACGCGGAAAATAATGATTCCTCCAACTGACAGCAGGGACCCACTGGACGGGCCACCGTATTTTGCGAAAAAAACGTTTGCCCCCTGACTGCTGGGACCCACCTGACGGGCCACCGTATTTCGCGAAAAAAACGTTCCCCCCGCTGTCAGCTCGGACCCACCGGAAGTGCCTCCTTATTACGCACAAAAAAATGAATACTCCCCCGGCTAGCTGGGACCCACCTTGGTGGGAGGCTGACTTGTGGGCCTACTAAGTTGACGGGGACGAAGGGCTTTGTCAACTTAGTCAATATGAACGATTCTAGCTCCAGTGACCGTACGATGTCCATCCAACGGCCGTAGTGCTTCTTCAACCTCTGGTCTTCTTGCTCCAGCCGCCCAAAGCAGCGCCGGTCGTGCCGCATGCTCCTGCCTCCCGTGGCCGGCTGTGCTGCCGCGGAGGCCTCACCGCCCCCTACTATTCCCACCGCTGGCCAGGCCCTGCGGCGACGGCAGCCTCACACCGCAGCCGAACCAGTGAACCCTCGTACTCCTCTCCGCGCGGGCTTCCACTGCCGCGTCTTCCCCGGCTCCGCGTCGTCCCCTTCCTAGGCCTCGCCGTCGTCCACCGCCGTGGTGCTCTCCGCGCGGCGTGGTCAACGTGGTCAAGGAACGACTTCCATCGGAAGAGTACTGTACGTGGAGAGGCTGACAGCTGGGTCCACGGCCACAGCCCAGTTTTTTTGTGATTTGCCAAGTAAGTCGCTTTGTCAGGCCTGTTGGGCTGCAAATCTTTCAAGACGAGGAGAGCTTTCATTCGGCTGGCCGAGAAAATGGCCCATCAGTAATGAGAAATGGGCTGTACATTTTTAAAACACATCAAACCGGCAATTAGTTTCAAATATCTTTTTTTTCATTTCGAGATTTTAAATTACATTAATTTTTATGCGTGGAGAATTTGTTGGATTTTATATTGATATACATTTATTTTTTAAATCAGTTTGAATGTGAGTCGAAATTTCGGGATTAAAAACAGTTCGGACCGCACCGAATATGCAAATTTCGTATAATTTTTTAACCGTGGCCACAATATGGGCTGTAATGCTAACAAAAAGAATATGGGCTCCAAAAAAACCTTAATAATTAGCAAATGGGCTGTAAATTATTAGAAATAATGGCAGATGGGTTGTATGCTGTTTTCCACAGATTTGAGGCTTTCCTAAAAAAAGGTTGACGCACAAGCAGTGACTGTTGGATGGCCATCCAATGGCCATCGTGCTTCTTCAATCTCTGCTCTTCCTGCTCCAGCCGCTCAAACAAGCGCCGGCGGGACTGCCTGCTCCCTCCTCCCCGCGGCCGGCTCTGCTGCCGCGCAGGCCTCACCGCCCCACCGTACTCCCATCGCTGGCCTAGCCATCCCTCTACTCACCCACACCTGCTGTTATTCTCCGGCGACGGCAGACGAACCAGTAAACCCTCGTACAGTCGTACTCCCCTCCGCGTGGGAAACAACTGCCGAGTCTTCCCTGCCTCCGTGTCGTTCCCTTCCTAGGCCTCGCCGTCGTCCACCGCCCTGGTGCTCTCGGCGCGGCCTGGTCAACGTGGTCAACGACCGACATGCATCTGAAGTGGACTGTACGTGGAGAGGCCGACAGCTGGGTCCACGGCCGCACGCAAGGAAATGCCTCCTTATTACGCGCAAAATAATGATTCCTCCACCTGACATCAGGGACCCACCGAAAGGGCCTCTGTATTTCGCGAAAAAAACGTTACCGCCGCTGACAGCTCGGACCCACCAGCTATATCTTCGCACGCAAGGAAGTGCCTCCTTATTACGCACAAAAAAATGAATACTCCCCCTGTTAGCTGGGACCCAGTATAGTGGCAGGCTGACTTGTGGGCCTACTAAGTTGACGGGGACGGAGGGCTTTGTCAACTTAGTCAATATGCACGATTCTAGCTCCAGTGACCGTACGATGTCCATCCAACGGCCGTAGTGCTTCTTCAACCTCTGGTCTTCTTGCTCCAGCCGCCCAAACCAGCGCCGGTCGTGCCTCGTGCTCCTGCCTCCCGTGGCCGGCTGCGATGCGGCGGAGGCCTCACCGCCCCCTACTACTCCCACCGCTGGCCAGGCCATCCCTCTACTCACCCACACCCCCTGTTATTCTGCGGCGACGGCAGCCTCACACCGCAGCGAACCAGTGAACCCTCATACTCCTCTACGCGTGGGCATCCACTGCCGCGTCTTCCCCGGCTCCGCGTCGTCCCCTTCCTAGGCCTCGCCGTCGTCCACCGCCCTGGTGCTCTCGGCGCGGCGTGGTCAACGTGGTCAAGGAACGGCTTCCATCGGACGTGGACTGTACGTGGAGAGGCTGACAGCTGGGTCCACGGCCGCAGCAAGGAAGTGCCTCCTTATTACGTGCAAAATAATTATTCCTCCACCTGACAGCGGGGACCCACCGGACGGGCCACCGTATTTCGTGAAAAAACGTTTGCCCCTGACTGCTGGGACCCACCAGCTACATCTTCGCACACAAGGAAGTGCGTCCGGGCAAAAAAAAATGATTCGCCCCCCTGACTGCTCGGACCCACCAGCTACATCTTCGCAGGCAAGGAAGTGCCTGACAGTCGGGACCCACCTGGTCGAAGCGTACGTAGCGTTGTCATTCTGGTCGCGAACGTGTACGTACATATATACTGGTGGATGTAGAGGCGCGCACGTGTCGTAGTAGAGGCGCGTACGTGTCGTAGTAGAGGCGCGCACGTAGCATGTACACGTACGTACAGCGGCCAGGGTGCAAGAAAGAAAATACGGCCACGTATGTGTACATACGGGCGGGGTCTCGAACGCCTACTCGCGCATACGTACGGCCAGGGCTCTTGTACATGGCTGGGTCGGAACGGAGAAACAGCGTCGTCGTCGTGTTCATGGGGAGGCAACGGAATGCGTCGTGTTCATGGGGAGGCAACGGAATGCGTCGTGTTCATGGGGAGGGGTGTGGCATACCGCAAAACGGAGGAAACGGACCTCCTACGGTCGAAACGGGGGTCCTGTTGATTGGGAGGAGTGTGGCGGACCGCAAAACGGAGGAAACGGACCTCCTGCGGTCGAAACGGGGGTCCTGTTGATCGGGAGGGGTGTGGCGTACCGGCAAAACGGAGGAAACAGACCTCCTACGGTCGAAACGGGGGTCCTGTTGATCGGGAGGGGTGTGGCGTACCGCAAAACGGACGAAACGGACCTCCTACGGTCGAAACGGGGGTCCTGTTGATCGGGAGGGGTGTGGCGTACCGCAAAACGGACGAAACGGACCTCCTACTGTCGAAACGGGGGTCCTGTTGATCGGGAGGGGTGTGGCGTACCGCAAAACGGATGAAACGGACCTCCTACGGTCGAAACGGGGGTCCTGTTCATCGGGAGGGGTGTGGCTTACCGCAAAACGGGACTCCATGGGATACTGTTCATCTCCACCGTCGACCTCCTCCAGCCTCCACGGGCTACCGTCGACCTCCTCCAGCCTCCACGGGCTCCTGTTCATCCAGCCTCCACCGCGCGCTACTCCACTGGCTACTGTTCAACCACCCTCCACGGGCACCCCTCCACCGTCTACTATTTATCCAGCCCTCCACACCACGAGGTCCTGTTCAACCACCCCTCCACGGGCACCCCTCCACCGTCTACTGTTCATCCAACCCTCCACCACACCACGGGGTCCTGTTCATCCAGAGGCAACGCCACCACTCACTGTTCATCCAAACCCCCCCGCAACGCTCACTGTTCATCCCAGAGGCAGCATCGATCGGCTTCAGTTAGCAGCAGTAGCGAAGGAATCGCTCGATCGGGCTCAGTTAACAGCCATCGATCGATCGCTCGGGTTCAGTAACGCGTAGCCTGCAGTGCAATCGCTCGGGTTCAGTTAGAGCCCAACGCCTCGCTCGAGTTCAGTTAGAGCCAATGCCTCGCGCACACGCGCGTACGTGTACGAGAGAAACGCGCATCGCTCGGCCCCGACCTCCCACCGTAACCGGGAACTCCCCGAAATTTTCCTCGCCCTCGCTTCTACCACGGTTTTTTCCGTCATGGACGGCCCAAAGAATGTCATGCAGCTGCGTCTCCGGCCCGCCCAGGACGAAAAGCCCATTTTCTGTCATGATTTTTTGTCATAGAAGTAGGAGCCCACCACATCTATGATGATACCGGGTTTTGTCACAATTATCGTCATAGAAGTGTCATATGTATGACAGAAAAAAATTTCGTTCGGCCCAAAATGTCACGGATGTGTCTTTTTTTTGTAGTGATCGTCCACATAAGCGTGGGCGTTTCTGCCGAGTTGTTTGAGGAGGCACTTCTACATGCAACATTGAAACTTGGCGCCGACATTCCTCAAGCCGAACGTCATAGTCAAGTAGCAGAAGGCTCCAAATGGTGTGATGAAGGCAGTCTTCAGTCTGTCGGCCGGGTTCAGCTTGATCTGGTGATACCCTGAGTATGCATCCAAGAAACTCAACAGCTCACATCCGGCTGTGGAGTCTATCACTTGGTCAATTCTCGGCAAAGCAAACGGGTCTTTGGGGCAGGCTTTGTTGAGGCTGGTGTAATCAATACACATACGCCAGTGCTTGTTTTTCTTCAGCACAAGGACTGGGTTGGCCAGCCACTCTGGAAAGAACACCTCCATGATGAAGCCGGCTGCCAGCAGCCGGGCTATCTCTTCTCCAACGACTCTTTTCTTCTCTTCTGACAGGCGGCGCAAGGGCTGCCTGACTGGCTTGGCATCAGACCGGACATGTAACTTGTGCTCGGCGAAATCCGTCGGAACACCCGGCATGTCTTTAGGTGACCATGCAAAGATGTCCCGATTCTCACGGAGGAAATCGACGAGCTCGCCTTCCTATTTGCTATCGAGGTTCGCACCTATGACAGTGTACTTCTCCGAGTGCTCCGGGTTCAAGGGTATCTTCTTTGTCTCTTTGGCCGGCTTGAACGAGCCCTCGGCTTCCGACTCCTTGGGGTTGGGTGACATCTCCGGCTGCTTGCCTGCCATCGCCACAACTCGGTCAAGGAGCCGCTTCTCAGCCGCGATCACAAGGGACTCGGCCAGCCGACTACTATCTGCTGCGCAGGCGACGACTTCTTGTAATCTCCTGCTATGGTCAGAATTCCCTTGGAACTCGGCATCTTCATCTTGAGGTAAGCATAGTGGGGGACCGCCATGAACTTGGCCAGAGCAGGCCGGCCAAGTAGTGCATGGTATGGGCTCTCGAGATCCACCACCTCAAACCAGACTGGCTCTCGGCGGAAGTGATCCTTGTCTCCAAAGAGGACGTCTATCTGGATCTTGCCGATTGGTGAGCAGGAAAGGCCAGGAACTATGCCATGGAATACAGTCCGGCTGGACTGAAGCTGCCTTTGTTTGATTCCTAACTTCTCCATGGTATCTTTGTACAGGATGTTGATGCTGCTGCCGCCATCTATCAGAACTCGGGAAAATCGAGCAGCTCGCCTATCAGTGGCAAAGGTGGCATCCAGAACCAGGGCGTAGGAGCCGGGATTGGGCATCACTTCCGGGTGGTCGGCTCTGCTCCAACTGATGGACTTCTCGGACCAATGCATGAACTCGGGGGTCTCTGATGCTACTGCATTTACTTCTTGCTGTCGCTGCCGTCTGCTGTGCTTATCATCTGCCACGCTGGTGAACACGACATAAGCTCTGTGCTCTTCAGGGTACTCGTCTTGTATGGCTCCGACTGGCCGAACCGCCGGCTGCTGGTGGGGAGGAGGAGGCGGCTGCCCAGCAGGCGAAGGAGGTAGAAGGCCGTCTCCCTTGGCGATCCTGGTGAGCCAATGGCATTTCCGAGTGGTATGGTTGGACGGCTTCGCACCACTGTGGAACTTGCAGGGTGCGTCAAGAGTCTGCTCATACGAGAAAGCCGGTAGCCAATTGGGCTTGCCGCCCTTTAGCGCTTGGATGGAGGCTGCCCTTCCGGCTGCTGGTCTTCGACTGTCGCCACCTGCCGGCTTGTGGAAGCCGGCTGCATGGCCTTGTGCTTGTTGTTGCTTGGTTGCTGGCGCCGACTGGTGTCGCCAGCCGGGGTTCGAGGAGCTTGAGGGGCCACTTTGCCAGACGCATCAACTTGGATTTCTGCCTTCATGGAGGAGTCAGCCATGGCGTATTTGTCTGCTATGACCAGCAGCTCATCGAGGGTCGTCGGCTCGTCGCAGAGGAGTCGGTGCATGAGGAGGGTGCCCTCTCGGCACCCAGCGGTGAAGTATTCGATGGCCTGCACCTCGTGCACGCACTCGTAAGAGTTGCGGAGCTCGGCCCAGCGTGTGAGGTAGTCGCGGGTCGACTCGTTGGTGCCTTGTACGCACAAGGAGAGCTGGCGGGGATTGGGCGGCCGCTTATACGTGCTGGTGAAGTTGCAATGAAGGCTTCGGTGAAGTCAACCCAGCTGTTGATGCTGCGGGGCTTCAAACTGTTCAGCCATGTCCGGGCCGTGCCCTGGAGCATGAGCGGAACGTACTTCACAGCAACGCGCTTGTTGCCGTTTGCTATGTTGACGGCCGTGGAGTAGTCAACCAGCCAGTCCTCCGGCTTCACGGAGCCGGTGTATTTGGGCGTGTCTCTTGGGAGCATGAACCCTTTGGGGAGGGTCTCGTCTCGAATGCGGGGGCCGAAACAAGGCGGACCCAACTCATCTTCCTCTTCTAGCACCAGGGATCGGTGGAGCCGGTCGATCCGGTGGTGGGCATCGTTCTCTCCGACTCCTTCTCGGCGGCCAAGTCGGTCGCCGAGTGTCGGTTGTTCAACAGGTGGCGGGGAGACGCGCCTTTCCTGCGAGGGGGAGGATGCGGACACTCATCCCGTCATTCCTACTAAGTGGACGTGTACGCACGGCTTTGTCAACTTAATCAACAAATGATTCTAGCAGCTGGACCGTTGGATGTTAATCCAACAGCCGTGCTCCTTCTTCAACCTCTGTTCCTGCTCCTGTCTCCCGTGGGCGGCACCGCGGCTGTGCTGTCGCGCACCCGAACCAGTGAAGTTTCCCGCTCCTCTCCATCTGCGACTCCACTGCCCCGTCTTCCCATCTCCGGGTCGTTCCAATCTAGGTGCGCTCGGCACGGTGTGGTCAACATGGTCAACAACCGAGAGTCATCGGAAGATGACTGTACGTGAGAGGCTGACAGTGGGGACGCACCACGCCCATGGACGCATGCATGCAACGGAACGCGGCGAGGTCAACGTAGTCAAGGAACGACTTCCATCGGAAGTATACTGTACGTGGAGAGTCTCAGCTGGGTCCACGGCCGCAGCAAGTAAGTGCCTCCTTATTACGCGGAAAATAATGATTCCTCCAACTGACAGCAGGGACCCACTGAACAGGCCACCGTATTTTGCGAAAAAAACGTTTGCCCCCTGACTGCTGGGACCACCTGACAGGCCATCGTATTTCGCGAAAAAAACGTTCCCCCCGCTGTCAGCTCGACCCACCGGAAGTGCCTCCTTATTACGCACAAAAAAATGAATACTCCCCCGGCTAGCTGGGACCCACCTTGGTGGGAGGCTGACTTGTGGGCCTACTAAGTTGACGGGGACGAAGGGCTTTGTCAACATAGTCAATATGAACGATTCTAGCTCCAGTGACCGTACGATGTCCATCCAACGGCCGTAGTGCTTCTTCAACCTCTGGTCTTCTTGCTCCAGCCACCCAAAGCAGCGCCGGTCGTGCCGCATGCTCCTGCCTCCCGTGGCCGGCTGCGCTGCCGCGGAGGCCTCACCGCCCCCTACTATTCCCACCGCTGGCCAGGCCCTGCGGCGACGGCAGCCTCACACCGCAGCCGAACCAGTGAACCCTCGTACTCCTCTCCGCGCGGGCTTCCACTGCCGCGTCTTCCCCGGCTCCGCGTCGTCCCCTTCCTAGGCCTCGCCGTCGTCCACCGCCGTGGTGCTCTCCGCGCGGCGTGGTCAACGTGGTCAAGGAACGAGTTACATCGGAAGAGTACTGTATGTGAAGAGGCTGACAGCTGGGTCCACAGCCACTGCCCAGTTTTTTTGTGATTTGCCAAGTAAGTCGCTTTGTCAGGCCTGTTGGGCTGCAAATCTTTCAAGACGAGGATAGCTTTCATTCGGCTGGCCGAGAAAATGGCCCATCCGTAATGAGAAATGGGCTGTACATTTTTAAAACACATCAAACCGGCAATTAGTTTCAACTATCTTTTTTTCATTTCGAGATTTTAAATTACATTAATTTTTATGCGTGGAGAATTTGTTGGGTTTTATATTGATATACATTTATTTTTTAAATCAGTTTGAATGTGAGTCGAAATTTCGGGATTAAAAACAGTTCGGACCGCCCCAAAATTTCGTATAATTTTTTAACCGTGGCCACAATATGGGCTGTAATGCTAACAAAAAGAATATGGGCTCCAAAAAAACCTTAATAATTAGCAAATGGGTTGTAAATTATTAGAAATAATGGCAGATGGGTTGTATGCTGTTTTCCACAGATTTGAGGCTTTCCTAAAAAAAAGGTTGACGCACAAGCAGTGACTGTTGGATGGCCATCCAATGGCCATCGTGCTTCTTCAATCTCTGCTCTTCCTGCTCCAGCTGCTCAAACAAGCGCCGGCGGGACTGCCTGCTCCCTCCTCTCCGCGGCCGGCTCTGCTGCCGCGCAGGCCTCACCGCCCCACCGTACTCCCATCGCTGGCCTAGCCATCCCTCTACTCACCCACACCTGCTATTATTCTCCGGCGACGGCAGACGAACCAGTAAACCCTCGTACAGTCGTACTCCCCTCCGCGTGGGAAACAACTGCCGAGTCTTCCCTGCCTCCGTGTCGTTCCCTTCCTAGGCCTCGCCGTCGTCCACCACCCTGGTGCTCTCGGCGCGGCCTGGTCAACGTGGTCAACGACCGACATGCATCTGAAGTGGACTGTACGTGGAGAGGCCGACAGCTGGGTCCACGGCCGCACGCAAGGAAATGCCTCCTTATTACGCGCAAAATAATTATTCCTCCCCCTGACATCAGGGATCCACCGAAAGGGCCTCTGTATTTCGCGAAAAAAACGTTACCGCCGCTAACAGCTCGGACCCACCAGCTATATCTTCGCACGCAAGGAAGTGCCTCCTTATTACGCACAAAAAAATGAATACTCCCCCTGTTAGCTGGGACCCAGTATAGTGGTAGGCTGACTTGTGGGCCTACTAAGTTGACGGGGACGGAGGGCTTTGTCAACTTAGTCAATATGCACGATTCTAGCTCCAGTGACCGTACGATGTCCATCCAACGGCCGTAGTGCTTCTTCAACCTCTGGTCTTCTTGCTCCAGCCGCCCAAACCAGCGCCGGTCGTGCCTCGTGCTCCTGCCTCCCGTGGTCGGCTGTGATGCGGCGGAGGCCTCACCGCCCCCTACTACTCCCACCGCTGGCCAGGCCATCCCTCTACTCACCCACACCCCCTGTTATTCTGCGGCGACGGCAGCCTCACACCGCAGCGAACCAGTGAACCCTCATACTCCTCTACGCGTGGGCATCCACTGCCGCGTCTTCCCCGGCTCCGCGTCGTCCCCTTCCTAGGCCTCGCCGTCGTCCACCGCCCAGGTGCTCTCGGCGCGGCGTGGTCAACGTGGTCAAGGAACGGATTCCATCGGACGTGGACTGTACGTGGAGAGGCTGACAGCTGGGTCCACGGCCGCAGCAAGGAAGTGCCTCCTTATTACGTGCAAAATAATTATTCCTCCACCTGATAGCGGGGACCCAACGGACGGGCCACCATATTTCATAAAAAAACGTTTGCCCCCTGACTGCTGGGACCCACCAGCTACTTCTTCGCACGCAAGAAAGTGCGTCCAGGCAAAAAAAAATGATTCGCCCCCCTGACTGCTGGGACCCACTAGCTACATCTTCGCAGCAAGGAAGTGCCTGATAGTCGGGACCCACCTGGTCAAAGCGTACGTAGCGTTGTCATTCTGGTTGCGAACGTGTACGTACATATATACTGGTGGATGTAGAGGCGCGCACGTGTCGTAGTAGAGGCGCGTACGTGTCGTAGTAGAGGCGCGCACGTAGCATGTACACGTATGTACAGCGGCCAGGGTGCAAGAAAGAAAAATACGGCCACGTATGTGTACATACGGGCGGGGTCTCGAACGCCTACTCGCGCATACGTACGGCCAGGGCTCGTGTACATGGCTGGGTCGGAACGGAGAAACAGCGTCGTCATCGTGTTCATGGGGAAGCAACGGAATGCGTCGTGTTCATGGGGAGGCAACGGAATGCGTCGTGTTCATGGGGAGGGTGTGGCGTACCGCAAAACGGAGGAAACGGACCTCCTACGGTCGAAACGGGGGTCCTGTTGATTGGGAGGAGTGTGGCGGACCGCAAAACGGAGGAAACGGACCTCCTACGGTCGAAAACGGGGGTCCTGTTGATCGGGAGGGGTGTGGCGTACCGCAAAACGGAGGAAACAGACCTCCTACGGTCGAAACGGGGGTCCTGTTGATCGGGAGGGGTGTGGCGTACCGCAAAACGGACGAAACGGACCTCCTACGGTCGAAACGGGGGTCCTGTTGATCGGGAGGGGTGTGGCGTACCACAAAACGGATGAAACGGACCTCCTACGGTCGAAACGGGGGTCCTGTTCCATCGGGAGGGGTGTGGCGTACAGCAAAACGGGACTCCACGGGATACTGTTCATCTCCAGCGTCGACCTCCTCCACCTCCACGGGCTCCTATTCATCCAGCCTCCACCGCGCGCTACTCACCGGCTACTGTTCAACCACCCTCCACGGGCACCCCTCCACCGTCTACTGTTTATTCAGCCTCCACACCACGAGGTCCTGTTCAACCACCCCTCCAGGGCACCCCTCCACCATCTACTGTTCATCCAACCCTCCACCCACACCACGGGGTCCTGTTCATCCAGAGGCAATGCCACCACTCACTGTTCATTCCAAACCCCCGCAACGCTCACTGTTCATCCCAGAGGCAGCATCGATCGGCTTCAGTTAGCAGCAGTAGCGAAGGAATCGCTCGATTGGGTTCAGTTAACCAGCCATCGATCGATCGCTCGGGTACAGTAACGCGTAGCCTGCAGTGCAATCGCTCGGGTTCATACCTATCGGGGGCCTTCTGCGCCGCGACCTCCGCCATGAACATTGGATCGGCTTCCTCCTCCTCGTAGCTTGGCTCCAGAGAACTCGGGGATTGGCCCGCCGCAAAGCGAGCTTGGGAATGGAGGTCTGTGGCGCCGACCGCCGCCGCGATTTCTGCGCGGCGCTCCGGCGTCAGCATCTTGTAGTAAGTGATCTTGCGGCGCACCATGGCTTTCCAGCGAACTAGGGGACGCTTGATGCGGGCTAGGGGATCAAAAGGTGGGGGAATGGGCTGGAGATTTGGTGTGGTTTTAGGGCAGTGGCTGGCGTAGGCCGAGCAGCGAAGGTTCTGGTATGAATAGTGGTTCCGGTGATGACCGGTCAATCGATTTTGACAGTACATCGCTCTGTCGCATTTGCGTTGCAGCCCGGCACGCTGGACCCTCACGTCGCTCACCGAATGGAACACGCTTCGTCTTGCGTTTCGCTCGCTTGTGGGACCGCAGTTGAGAGCAAACCGACGTCCCTCCCCCTCCCCCGCCCGCGTCATTTATTATACCACCACTCCCTCCGTTTTAATGCGGAGTAAATAAAAATAGAGGGAGTATACTACGGATGAGATCCCCTGACGTGGCCGAACCCATTGAGTAACTGACATGCGGGGCCTAGCAAGCATGGGGTCCGCCAGTAAGTGACCGAAAGGGAGGGTAAGACAGGGATACCTACGTCAGAGGATCCACTTCCACTATACTACTTTGACCAAATGTTAGAGTAATAATATATGACATGCAACTTACACAAATGTTAGAGTAATAATATATGACATGCAACTTACACAAAGCATACAGGGTCTAATGTGTTTTTCGAGGCTAACTTTGACCAAATGTTAGAGTAATAATATATGACATGCAACTTACACAAAGCATACGGTCAAATTCGTATGTGAAAGGAGTTTCCAATGATATAATTTTCGCATTATACATCTCATGTACTATTAATCTTGTCAGTCAAATTGGAAACCATCTCGAGTACAAATCTAGGAGTACGTACGAATCTAACAATATTGATTGGGCGTTGTTGAATGTTGATACCTTTTTATCAAAGTAGAGATACTTTGACTACACATAAAACTTATATGTAAACTAGAAAGGATAGGGGGAGTATATTGTACGTTCAAAAATGAAACGAACATTGAATACCCTTTATATATGATTTGCGGATGCTATGATCACCGGTTCAAAATTTTGAATCCGCCTTAGGTATCACGTGCCCCCACTCGTTCCCTCTCGATTTCATCTCGGGGTCCGGAGATCTATTGAAAGAGGACTAGGGTGGGTACATGCGAATGATACTCGGAGGAATGTTCAAATGAGGCATGCGGGAGGATGGACTCGACTGGAGGGCGACATGATCGATGGAGAAGAGGGTTGGAGAGGAATGAGAAATAAGCAAACGCCACATGATTATACTTGAACGGCTCAAATAAACAATAAGTTGTCTCGCTTGGCCTACATAATGAAAGGCCTAATGCGCAACGCGGAGCACTGACGCTCGAATATGGCCGGGAAAACAGGGAAACCGACATGTGGGGCTCACCCGTCGGGACGACGTAGCGCAGACTAGTCCAATGGAGGAGCTGGCCCATGACCTCCTCGCCACCGACAAACGTTCATGTGGGTCGTTGGGGCCAACAACGGGGCGCAGCTCCAGCACCGCCTCTGGATACGGCGACCGCGTTGAGCGACACGCTCATATCGTTGCTAGACACAGTCGGTTTCAGTGTGCCGAGGGTGGCGTTAGTGTTGTGGCACGACCAACGGTATGTTTGGTTTGTGCCCAAGGTTGCCCCATCAAAGCATTGGGTAGCCAAAATTTTGGTTGAGGTATTGGTTGCCCATGATTTGGCCGACATTGGCAAGAAAAATGAACTAGAGTTGGCTAGAGTTCATTGGCATGCCAAAGAAATGGCAACCATCCAAACAAAGACGAATCTTTGGGTCATGACCAAAATTTTGGTTGAGGTATTGGTTGCCCATGATTTGGCCGACATTGGTAAGAAAAATGAACTAGAGTTGGCTAGAGTTCATTGGCATGCCAAAAAAATGGTAACCATCCAAACAAAGACCAATCATTGGGTCATGACCAAAATTTTGGTAAGGTGCACTTTGGCCACAATCCAAACACACCCCAACACCCGGCTCGTCGAGGATGCACGGGGCGCCGTGACGCGTCTGCGGAGTGGTGTAGCATGGCCAACTGCATCCTCTAGACCTGAGACCATGCCGGGTCGTCTTGCTTTTTCAATGACATGCGGGGATCACATGTGAGCAAAGGGCATCTACAACGTTGCCACGACCGCAGCTGACTACCCTGGCACACCAAAACCCTCGTCCCTCGCGCCGTCGCGCGGTGCGTTCCCAGCCGGCGCCAGCTGCCCGCATTCATGCCGTCCGTTCGTATGTCGTCGTTAAGAGGCTCGGTGCCCGAGGAACAAACTCCGGCGACTTAATGACGTACCCGGACGCTTGGCCTCACCAGAATGCGCTACTTAAAGCGGCAAATCCCAGCTAACCTCCACACCATAGCGCATCGTCCTCCTACCAGGCACCACATCCGCCATGACCGCAAGTGCGAACGCTCTGCGGGAGAGCTTGTCTTCGGGGATGAAGCTCGAGGTCGCCGCCCTCGCTCAAGTCGCCTCTCGCGACGCAATAGCGACGTAGCCGGACGCGGACGCGACCACACAAGCGGTGGCCACGCTAGCGGCCGACGACGGGAGCACCGTCAGCCACGTGTCCTACTTGCCGCCGTCCAACGTCCAGCACCGCCGAGGTCGGGGACTTCTCCGAGGATGAGTAGGGCATGGGAGGCGGCAGGGCATGGTGTGCCAACTGGTCGGTCCATATCCCGTGTTCTACTCTTCCTCGCCGGAGACCGCACCTTCACTTCACGGGTCTTGAACCCCGCCCCCGTACATAGAGATCGTAGATGGAGGACGTCGGTCGCTGCCATAGAATAGGTTTAGGGTCGGATTTCTTTTATTTTTCTGTCCTATAAAAGTTCAAAATGTAATGAAAATCTGCCGTGTTTGCATTAATCTCGGCCGGTGTATATGAACTTTCACAATAATATACATATTGTAGGAGTACTAGCAAGATGCCCGTGTGTTGCACGGAAGATCAAGATCTTGTGGGAGAAAAGGATGAACGAGGGAAAGCCTTATCTGCAAATGTGGAGAGGAGTGCGGGTAAATTGTCATAGTTTCCTTCCTATCCGTTAGATATAGATCGGACGGCCTATATTGCAGGATGACAGGCACACCATCATCACCAACTCTGCTTTTTATTGAACCGAGACAAATCTAACATGCGAAGTAAAATAAACACATAGGGTCTATACATACACAAATTATCTTAGGCCCTCCAATAGTCCGTCCACTACACATTCACGCATTTCACATCTTTCTACATCTACGGGAACCTACGAAAGGGTTAACGTAAATTGCCTCTCTCTCTCCTCCCCTGATTTTCATGGTGGTGGGCCCCTCCCTCCCCCAATCTACAATCAACAGCTCACCATTTCACTTTACGTTAATTACGTAACTGGGATTACGTAGGTGTAGCATTACTCGTCCTAAAAACCCAACTAAGCCAACCTCCCAGCATATCACGCGGGAAAAGACCCAGCCCGCACCGTTTTAGTCGGGATTACCGGATTACTAGTAGTAGTATCGATGGATCGCGCGAAGCAACAAAAAAATTTTTGAGGGGGCGAAGCACCTAGTTTAAAAGGAAAAAGGCGGTACACTCACAGCACTCCTATCGCGGTCGCATTGCACCCCACACACGTTCGGTCCTGCACACGGCTCACGCAAACGGAACGCGCTTCGGCTTGCCTCTTCACTGACATGTGGGACTGCACTTGGAGAAACCGACCATGCGCCAAACTCCCCCCGCCCACCGCGCGAAAATCCTCCCCCCCCCACACCCAAAAATTCCCCCAAATCCGATTCAACCGCCCTTCGGCCAACTAGCCAATAATATTCCCCAAACCCCCTCCCCCTGTCCCCCTCCACTCCATTTCGCTCTGCCAAAGCCGCCCTCCCCGCCGCGCCGATACGTCGACGCCGCGGTTCGGCGAATCCTCTCGCTCCCACAGTACGCTCTCGTAGACTGCCGTCCTCTAGCCGCGCCGCCACCTCTGGCTACGTTCCTGTGGAGGCGCACGGCGGTCAGCGCCGCCACCGCTGGCGACGTTCGTGTGGAGACGCACGGTGGTCAGCTTCTCCACGTACGCGCATTCTAGACTGAGGCCCCGTTCATGTCGGTGTAGCGCTGAATGTTAGCTGATAGACGCTGTTAATCTCACTGTTTGCCGAAGTAGTTTACTGTCAATATGCTCTGCTTAAGAAGCTTCCTTGCCCTGTTCTGCACTCAATCTGCTTAGCTGAGATGGCATGCCAAGGCCGATTAGTTGCTAAAATATCCTGCCATATATTTATTGTGACGTAGATTGCCATGGTTAGTAGCCAATCTGTTAGGTGAAATAGCTCTACACCGTTTTATACTCGATCTTTGTTGCTGCGATGGCCTTCGATAGTTCGATGGCTGTGTGCTCGGCCTCATTGACTGCTGAAACAGCCTGCCATAATTTGGCACTCAAATCTGTTTGCTGAATTAGCTTTACATATATTTCGTTACTTAGATCTGCTCGTCCAAATATCTTGCCATAGCTTTAGACATCGACCTAGGTATTTTTTTCTGGACTTCATAAAAAAGCATATATGTTTTTCCTGTAATATCTAGTAGAAGAACTAATTTGTATGTCTAACAGATGGACAGACTTGGATAACTTCTGCTCGAAGATTCTCCGCTGCATATGTCGAGGGGGTTGAAAACTTCATGAACTTTATCAGAGCTGAGTACGGTGGTCCGAAATCAGATGTGCTCTGCCCGTGTAGCAGTTGTATGAATTCAGTTACAAGACCCCAGTCAACTGTGCAAAATCATCTACACTTGTATGGGATGTCGGTCACATATACTAGGTGGGTTCATCATGGTGAAGCTGTGAACGTCAATGTTATTGACTACGTGGAAGCAGCAGATCACCATCTTGATCTGCCTGATGCTCAGGTGGAAGAGGAGGAGGAGGTGGTGGTGGCGGAGCCAGTGAGTTTGACCAACATTGAAACAATGCTACGAAATGCTCGTGCATTCCGTGAACTTTCACCTGCAGAAGAAAAACGGTGGGCCCGCATGTTGGAACAATGCAACGTTGCTGTCACCCCAGGAAATAAGCTGTCAGTATTCTCAGCTATGGTCACCTTTCTTCAGGTGAAGACATCTGAGCGGATGACCAACAAATCATTCGATGCGATGTTGGCTGCTTTCCGCGAATCTTTCCCAGATGCGTCTGAGCTGCCACACACCTACAGTAAAATGAAGAATTTCCTTCATGCAGTTGGAATTGGATATGATATGATCCATGTTTGTAAGAATAATTGTGTTCTGTTCCGGAAGGATTATGCCAACTTAAGTGAATGCCCGAAATGCAAATCATCAAGATGGAAAGATGGCGATGCTGTGAAGAGGATTCCTCATAATGTTCTGAGACATTTTCCAATTATACCAAGATTGCAGAGGTTGTTTCATGATGCTGAAACAAGAGAGGATGTACTGTGGCATTCTAGGAACCAGGAGTATAGATATCAGAATGTAATGAGCCATCCATCTCATGGTAGTGAGTGGAAAAGCTTCAATGATAAACACAAAGAGTTTGCTGCTGACCCGAGACACATTAGACTTGGCTTAGCTTCAGATGGATTTAACCCATTTGGCCACCAGAGCGCCACATATAGCATGTGGCCAGTGCTTGTTATCCCTTACAACATGCCTCCAAATGTCTGCAACAAAGAATCAAACTACATGATGGCCTTGCTCATCCCAGGTCCAAAAAGTCCTGGAAAGGATTTTGATTTGTTCATGGAGCCTCTTGTGGAGGAACTTCAACAGCTATGGAAGGGTGTTCTCACTCGAGACCTATATAGCAGCCCACCAGCTGATTTCTTTCTGCGTGCTGTTATAATTTGGTGCATCCATGATTATCCGGCTTTGGGCACTATGTCAGGGCGAACGACAAATGGTTACAATGCATGTGTTCGCTGTGACAGGAATCCGCTGTCATACGCAATACTTAGCAAGATCTGTTACATTGGACACCGCCGTTTCCTTGCCAAGGACAAGCCGCATCCTAGAAAATACCAAAGACATGTGTTCAATGCAAAGCATGAAAACCGTGATGCGCCAAAGAGGCTCACCGCCGATGAGTTGCAAGTGGAATTAGAGAAGGTCAGGCATATTACACAAGGAAACCATCCTGGTAATGGTAGCGGGAAAAGGAAGCGTGGCAGGGTAGAAGAGAGATTATTGTTTACCCGCAGGTCCACTTTGTGGGACTTGGAGTATTGGAAAGATTTGGATCTGCGGCATAATCTTGATGTGATGCACATCGAGAAAAATATATGTGACAGCATTATCGGCACACTTCTTAATATTGAAGGCAAGTCGAAAGATACCTTCAAATCTAGGATTAATTTGACACACCTGGGTATCAGAAAGGATTTGCAGGTGCAAGATGAAGGTAAACCACGGGATATGGCACCAACTGTGTACGTCTTGGACAAGGTAAAAAGAAAAGAATTCTGCGAGGTCCTGTCACGTGTGAGATTCCCACATGGATTTGCTTCCAACCCTGAAAGGAGAGTCAGTGCAGATGGAAACAAGGTACAAGGGTTGAAAACTCATGACTGCCACGTCCTACTTCAAAGGGTTTTACCTGTTATCCTTAGAGGATTGGGCCGCCCTGACTTATACAGAGCAGTTGCAGAGTTGGGACAATTCTTCAAGGAACTCTGCAGTAGGAATATCAGGATAGATGCTTTAGAGCGTCTTAGAGACAAGATACCAACTATCCTATGCGACCTTGAGAAGATATATCCTCCAGCCTTCTTTGATGTGATGGTGCATTTGGCTGTTCATCTACCTGATGAGGCACTACTTAGAGGTACAGTACAGTATGGCTGGATGTACCCTATTGAAAGGCGGCTAGGCACTTTCAAGGGCTATGTTAGGAATAGAGCTAGACCCGAGGGTTCCATTGCAGAGGCCTACATTGCTACAGAAGCGTTGAAATTCTGCTCAAAATACATTGAAACAGCTGATCAGCTTAGCAAAGAGGTGGGTGAAGACAATCCCGGGCTCAATGTTTTCGATTATTCTGTTCGAGTTATAGGGAAGAGTCGACAAGAGGACAAACCTAAAGATTTGGACAAAATGGTTTGGTATGTGTTGAATAACTGTCCTGAGATACTACCTTATATCAAGTAAGTGCAGTACTGCAGCTTATACATTGTAATCTACTAAACTTGCAGCACATTCTTATATATTTAGATGTTTGACGCGATCACTATGTTGTGCAGCATCTACAAAGAGGAGTTACTGCCTCAAAATCCAAAAAACAATGACAAACTGGTTATGGCAGGATTTGCGAAATGGTTCAAGAACCATGTAAGCTTTTGAAGTGCACTGTCAGTTTTTTTAATATATTGAGTACATAAGATGATCAGCTTGTCTATTTTCTAACCATAGGTTAAGAAGATGCGGGAGGATGGGCAGGCAGTTGATGATGCCCTTTACTCACTAGCAATGGGTCCTGATACTCGGGTAAGACATTATGAATCTTGCGTTGTTGGAGATGTGCGCCAGAGACAACACCCTTGCCCGAGACGAAGGTAGGAAGACACAAAATAGTGCCATCATGAGCACGGATACGTATGACAAAGAGACAACTGAAATGTATGCTAACATAACAGACATTGTTCAGTTGTAGTATATCTCCAGTTTCGAGGATCATCGGTGTGTGGTTCTGTTGTGCTGTCGTTGGTATAACCTGTTTTCCAGGATCGCAAAACCCAGAGCTGATGATTATTTCAAATCCATCAATGTCAAGGCGGCGTACCAGACCAACGAGCCTTTTATTTTGGCAAATCAAGCAACACAGATATTTTTCTTGGAAGACACATTTGCACGTAGCGATGACTGGAGAGTATTGCAAAGGTTTGAGCAGAGGAATTCGTTTAATGAAGTTGCACAACAAGATGATGCTAACACTGCTCCTGATGTACAAGATAACACAGATGTTCCTAATATCTTTGAGAACCATCATGTCAATGACGCCGGCGAAAAGATTGCCTGTCGTGTTGTGGACATACAAGAGTTGATCAAGAAGAAGCCAACGTTCGAGGACGTTGAGGATGAAGAAGAAGATGACACCGTGGGGAATTATGATTCAGACTGATACACATGGCGAAGATGATGACGCTGCTGCTGCGGATGATGATTACATTGCTTTTGTCGTATTTGCCTGTCAGAAGACGTTTTTTATCTACTATGTGAAATTGTGTTTGCTATGACAACTGAAACCTGATGAACATGTTGTTTAGTATTTTTGCTGTGAGAACATCACTTGTTATGTATGCTGATTTGTGTTTGGTGATTGTATGACAACTAAAAGATGATGACATTGTTGTTTAGTTGTACTCATATTTGGCTGTGAAACTTGAATTTGATGACATAGTTTGCTGTTGGACTGCAATTTGCTCGACGTCTTCGAATGAGAACAAAGCTGACTCGACAGGGCCTCTGCTATTTATTTATTTATATGAGCAAAAGGGGATACCCCCTGATTTCCGTTAATAGAAATCATTAGATGTTCACGACACTACGCCCAGCCTACTACAGAGGTTTCATTCATTACTAGTTTCAGCAAAGTGCTCATGTCGTAGCCACTGAATACATCACGAGTGCTACATACACTACAAATAAAGAGACAATCATCCTAAAGAGCACATCGATTTTGCCCATTATCTTCACAAGCTCTTTCATCTCCTCATTGTTGTCAAGGCCGTTCAGCAGCTGTTGTTTGGCCATGATCAGAGGAACTGCATCTTTAACCTTCTGCTATGCATCTTCCTCTTATGTCGTTCCTTCAGATACTTGTCCAATACCCCAACCTGCTGGTATTGGGATTCCTTGGCTAACCAAATAATCAGCGTAGTTGCATTCCCCCACATCAGCAACTTCCCAGAAATACAAATCACACGAATCTTCCCTTTTCTGCACAAATCAAATTGGAAGATCATCAACCAAACTATTAAAAAATCAGCAACTGAAAGCAGCAGAACAACACTTAAACATATTATTACCCCATGATTCGGGCATTTGTAGAAGACTCGGCCAGGGTTGCGGATTGTGGTTGAGACGCGACGGATGACTGCGCGTGATTTGCAGCAGTGGCACCACACCAACGGCAGCGGGTTGCGATGAGCAATCGGCTGCGGTGCGCGTGCCGGCGGGGGTGTGATGAGACCCACAGGCGATGGTACGGGTGGCGACTTGGTGCATATCTGGTTGTTGCCTGCTGAAGAGCAGGTGGATGAGCAGCGAGCGGACATGGTTGCTGCGGCCAGAGCTTCTGATGCTAGGCAGAGTAAGTAGAGAAGAGGAGAAGCGAACATTGGATATGTCAGTTTCATTACTTGCAGAGTACCATAGCACCATATATAGTCATGGTCTAGGTTTGGATTCGAACCAGCTACAGGAGGGACCTCCTTGTTTTGCAAAAAAAATATTTCTCCACCTGATAGCTGGGACCCACCGGCTGTATCTTCGCACGGAAGGAGCTGCCTCCTTGTTTTGCGAAAAAAAATTCATCCCGTTGACAACTAGGACCCGTAAGATTTGGTGACTGACTTGTGGGCCTACTAAGCGGACGTGTACGCACGGCTTTGTCAACTTAATCAACAAATGATTCTAGCAGCTGGACCATTGGATGTTAATCCAACAGCCGTGCTCCTTCTTCAACCTCTGTTCTTGCTCCTGTTTCCCGTGGGCGGCACCGCGGCTGTGCTGCCGCGCACCCGAACCAGTGAAGTATCCCACTCCTCTCCATCTGCGACTCCACTGCCCCGTCTTCCCCATCTCCGGGTCGTTCCAGTTTGGGTGTGCTCGGCACGGTGTGGTCAACATGGTCAACAACCGAGAGTCATCAGAAGATGACTGTACGTGAGAGGCTGACAGTGGGGACGCACCACACCCATGGACGCATGCATGCAACGGAATGCGGCGAGGTCAACGTGGTCAAGGAACGACTTCCATCAGAAGTATACTGTACGTGGAGAGTCTCAGCTGGGTCCATGGCCGCAGCAAGTAAGTGCCTCCTTATTACGCGGAAAATAATGATTCCTCCAACTGACAGCAGGGACCCACTGGACGAGCCACCGTATTTTGCGAAAAAAACATTTGCCCCCTGACTGCTGGGACCCACCTGACGGGCCACCGTATTTCACGAAAAAAACGTTCCCCCCGCTGTCAGCTCGGACCCACCGGAAGTGCCTCCTTATTACGCACAAAAAAATGAATACTCCCCCGGCTAGCTGGGACCCACCTTGGTGGGAGGCTGACTTGTGGGCCTACTAAGTTGACGGGGATGAAGGGCTTTGTCAACTTAGTCAATATGAACGATTCTAGCTCCAGTGATCGTACGATGTCCATCCAACGGCCGTAGTGCTTCTTCAACCTCTGTTCTTCTTGCTCCAGCCGCCCAAAGCAGCGCCGGTCGTGCCGCATGCTCCTGCCTCCCGTGGCCGGCTGTGCTGTCGCGGAGGCCTCACTGCCCCCTACTATTCCCACCGCTGGCCAGGCCCTGTGGCGACGGTAGCCTCACACCGCAGCCGAACCAGTGAACCCTCGTACTCCTCTCCGCACGGGCTTCCACTGCCGCGTCTTCCTCGGCTCCGCGTCGTCCCCCTTCCTAGGCCTCGCCGTCGTCCACCGCCGTGGTGCTCTCCGCGCGGCATGGTCAACATGGTCAAGGAACGACTTCCATCGGAAGAGTACTGTATGTGGAGAGGCTGACAGCTGGGTCCACGGCCACAGCCTAGTTTTTTTGTGATTTGCCAAGTAAGTCACTTTGTCAGGCCTGTTGGGCTGCAAATCTTTCAAGACGAGGACAGCTTTCATTCGGCTGGCTGAGAAAATGGCCCATCAGTAATGAGAAATGGGTTGTACATTTTTAAAACACATCAAACCGGCAATTAGTTTCAAATATCTTTTTTTTTCATTTCGAGATTTTAAATTACATTAATTTTTATGCGTGGAGAATTTGTTGGGTTTTATATTGATATACATTTATTTTTTTAAATAGTTTGAATGTGAGTCGAAATTTCGGGATTAAAAACAGTTCGGACCGCCCCAAAATTTCGTATAATTTTTTAACCGTGGCCACAATATGGGCTGTAATGCTAACAAAAAGAATATGGGCTCCAAAAAAACCTTAATAATTAGCAAATGGGCTGTAAATTATTAGAAATAATGGCAGATGGGTTGTATGCTGTTTTCCACAGATTTGAGGCTTTCCTAAAAAAAGGTTGACGCACAAGCAGTGACTGTTGGATGGCCATCCAATGGCCATCGTGCTTCTTCAATCTCTGCTCTTCCTGCTCCAGCCGCTCAAACAAGCGCCGGCGGGACTGCCTGCTCCCTCCTCCCCGCGGCCGGCTCTGCTGCCGCGCAGGCCTCACCGCCCCACCGTACTCCCATCGCTGGCCTAGCCATCCCTCTACTCACCCACACCTGTTGTTATTCTCCGGCGACGGTAGACGAACCAGTAAACCCTCGTACAGTCGTACCCCCCTCCGTGTGGGAAACAACTGCCGAGTCTTCCCTGCCTCCATGTCGTTCCCTTCCTAGGCCTCGCCGTCGTCCACTGCCCTGGTGCTCTCGGCGCGGCCTGGTCAACGTGGTCAACGACCGACATGCATCTGAAGTGGACTGTACGTGGAGAGGCCGACAGCTGGGTCCACGGCCACACCCAAGGAAATGCCTCCTTATTACGCGCAAAATAATGATTCCTCCCCCTGACATCAGGGACCCACCGAAAGGGCCTATGTATTTCGTAAAAAAAAGTTACCACCGCTAACAGCTCGGACCCACCAGCTATATCTTCGCACGCAAGGAAGTGCCTCCTTATTATGCACAAAAAAATGAATACTCCCCCTGTTAGCTGGGACCCAGTATAGTGGTAGGCTGACTTGTGGGCCTACTAAGTTGACGGGGACGAAGGGCTTTGTCAACTTAGTCAATATGCACGATTCTAGCTCCAATGACCGTACGATGTCCATCCAACGGCCGTAGTGCTTCTTTAACCTCTGGTCTTCTTGCTCCAGCCGCCCAAACCAGCGCCGGTCGTGCCTCGTGCTCCTGCCTCCCGTGGACGGCTGTGATGCGGCGGAGGCCTCACCGCCCCCTACTACTCCCACCGCTGGTCAGGTCATCCCTCTACTCACCCACACCCCCTGTTATTCTGCGGCGACGGCAGCCTCACACCGCAGCGAACCAGTGAACCCTCATACTCCTCTACGCGTGGGCATCCACTGCCGCGTCTTCCCCGGCTCCGCGTTGTCCCCTTCCAAGGCCTCGCCGTCGTCCACCGCCCTGGTGCTCTCGGCGCGGCGTGGTCAACGTGGTCAAGGAACGGCTTCCATCGGACGTGGACTGCACGTGGAGAGGCTGACAGCTGGGTCCACGGCCGCAACAAGGAAGTGCCTCCTTATTACGTGCAAAATAATTATTCCTCCACCTGACACCGGGGACCCACCGGACGGGCCACCGTATTTCGTGAAAAAACATTTGCCCCTGACTGCTGGGACCCACCAGCTACATCTTCGCACGCAAGGAAGTCCGTCCGGGCAAAAAAAATGATTCGCCCCCTGACTGCTGGGACCCACCAGCTACATCTTCGTAGGCAAGGAAGTGCCTGATAGTCGGGACCCACCTGGTCGAAGCGTACATAGCGTTGTCATTCTGGTCGCGAACGTGTACGTACATATATACTGGTGGATGTAGAGGCGCGCACGTGTCGTAGTAGAGGCGCGTACGTGTCGTAGTAGAGGCGCGCACGTAGCATGTACACGTACGTACAGCGGCCAGGGTGCAAGAAAGAAAATACGGCCACGTATGTGTACATACGGGCGGGGTCTCGAACGCCTACTCGCG